>NC_041004.1:45725269-46389644 GCF_004193775.1 Glycine soja | reverse complement strand
CCAGGATTTTACTGACCTCCAGCTGAGAGGAAAATAGCCTTCATTGTCTTAACAGATGGATACTTTGCAGAAAAGATGGCCTAATTTTCTTTTCATCCGGACTGACATTTTTATGTGATTTGCTTGTTTTTTTTTTTTTTTTAAACTTGGAAGTGTATATGTTTTGTAAGTTATATCGGCAGCATTGTTTTATATATAAAAAATAGTTAATGTAAGATGTATGTACCGATGTACGAAATTTGATATCCTCAGATTGCTCCAGACATGGTTAGGGAAATTTATATGAAATATATTCCTTTATTTGTAGGATCTATAACTTAGAATTAGGTGGTAATAGGAGCTGGATTTCAGGATTTGGCATTACTTAGTAGAACAACACATCTTCAATCTTGATTCTTGATCTAGTGATACTTGTTAAAACAATGGATATTTCTACAATTTGATTAATCCAGAACTCAGCTTAGATTTGTTTGTTTGCTTGTTTTTTTTTTTATCATCATCGGGGTGCATTACATATTGTTTTGTATGAATGTTAATTAATCTTGAGAAAATAAATATCCCAATGTTTTTAATTATAAGACTTTTTAAAAATTTATTTGTTTTTTCTGTAAGATTTTTTTTAAAAAAATTTAGATGTATTAATTATTTTTTTATATATATCTTTATTTAATTATTTTTTCTTTAAACATTAATGATAAATAAGTAAATGGATAGAGAGAGAAGAAATAATTTTGAAATCATAATAAAAATAATTGATAAATTTAATGTAATAATTATTTTAATTAAAAAACATAATTAATTAAAAAGATCTTATAATTATAATTAGAAATAAAGAGAGTATTAATTTTTCGGTAAAATTTGAGTTCAAAGTTCAAACTCTAGCAAACACAGGATTTTTCCGTGACAACACAAGATTTTCTCTTAACAGGAAATTTCCTCCACCTAGGCACCTACATATTTTTTTACTAGTAGCTATACCACTGTAGAGCTATATACTTGCTTGATATAAAATAACTAACTGGTTAATAGTTTTCTAATACAATTCTTTTTGCTGCTTTTTAACACAAAATTATAATTACCCATATATCGCAAATAAAATTTACACGTTGTCCAAAATGCATTTAGGTTTAATTTTTACATATTTTTGTAGCATAGTTGAAAAAAGAGACAAAAAAAGAAGATTATTAATAAGAGTAAAACAAGTCTTGTTTTTGCTAGAACAATAATTTGGGGCACGCTCAAATGCTCACCTGCTGAAGCGGTAATGTTAATCTGAAAAATCGATGTGTTAACTAAAATAAATGGATGAGGTTTGAGTCTCAAGAGCTGGAATGGCATGGTGACGATGGAAACTCAAATACAAGAACTCTCTCCCTCCAAAACCCGCAGGAAATCCTCCTACGGAACTTCTAAAAGGTCCATTCTGAAGAAATCCTTCAGCCAAGAGCAAGTCACCTTCACCGCTCCTCTCTCCGATGACCCCCTCGTCGCCCTCATCGGTAAAGGCAGGAATGCTAGAGGGTGTTGAATCTGCCCTTGGATTATCAAAAGGGTCACTTCCAAAACCTTTTTATACCAGACTTCAACTATGGTAAGAGTCGTATCTTGAAGTATTGTGTTGGTTGCTTTGCAATGTCCTTCCTTAGCTTTGACCAAGTTAGGGGTACAGAGTTTTTTCTTGTCTATGCTAGGTAACTGGGAACTAGAATTTTCAAGCTATGTATTTTGCATGTGTAGTCTATGCATGAAGTAACTGGGTTATTAAAAAGAAAAAGGGAACAGCAGAAGAAAACAAGATCGTTTAATAAAATTGAAAAAATTAGCAGTTTACTTGAATCATATCAAGTTAAAAGAGAAGGTCATAACAAATGATAAGTATTATTCTTGTACTGGAGGATGAGGATGTGACTATTAATGTCTATTTTTAGTAGGGTGGAGCCTGCCATTTTGGAAGGGGTACAGAGAAATTATGAACTCATTTGACCATAATATTGGTGTGACTTCTAACATTATACAGTTGCTTGACAATAAAATTGTTAACTATGTGTGCTCCCTCAGTAGCGTTTCTTCTTTGATATTCTAAGACACAGCTCAATCCTCGACAAACCAGATGGGATATAATATTTAACAATCTTAAAGTACTGAAATATCATATTGGTTAGTCTTGAACATTGCTTGTAAATTTATTTCATTGAAATTTGCAGGGGTGCAGTTTTTCCAACTAATACACATGGAGTTCCATGTATCTTTGATCCCTTTGGAAGGGCTGGGATATGTGGTGATTGGCTACTAGGTTCTAATATAGAGGCAGCCGTCTTAAGTGGAATTGCTCTAGCGAACCATGTATGCCACTTTCACTTTCACAAGTCAATTATTGTCATTTGTCTTGCACAGAATTTTTAAATATGTTAATTGGACATCTTCAGCCTAAGTAATTCAGTTTTACTCTATTGTGAAGTGATTTAAAATCATTATTTTTCATTCAAAATTGGGTTGGACATTTTTTTGACACAGATTGCAGACTATTCCCAAAGCCCCGGAACTGACCCTGGAGAGTTTGCTGTTGGTTTAAATCATGAGTTTCAACCACTGGAAGGCCATGATATTGGATAATTCCCTGGTTTGTGGTCAGAAGAAAAGATGAATGAAGGCCAAGCATACGAGCTTGCCAAGTAGTCCTTGGTGCTCATGAAGGTCTCTCATCTGGTAACAGAAAATTCACTTCATATCCATGCAAAGGAAATCCCCCTGAAAGCTTCCCAATTCTCAATGTAAGATATAGCTTGAAATTTGAACATTCCTTTGGGTGAAGAGGGGCCTTATCTCCCTCAACAGCCACATGATGACATGAAACGACACAGAATTGTAATTTACGCATCTCTTTTGAAGAAAGAGACAGTGGCATTATTATTGTCCTGGAATGAATAAAATTGTCCCTGAAATGATAATAAATCATGTTTCTCATATCATATCCTTATAAATATATTTTCTTTCCTGATTTCAGGTTAAAGTGAACAAAAATTGAATCATTAGAAACTGTATTGAATGCAACTCCTGCCTTCAAAATTAAGAAACAGTACTGTTTACATTTCTCTACCGAACAACTCTTTCTAGATTTTAGACAGCGTTTTTGCACGCACTAAAATCAACTCGAATTTTACAAAAACCAGAAAAGGTTAGGTCTGGTTTTCTACAATGCTAGTAAAGAATCAGAGTCTCAATAATATTTGACAAGCAACAAGTAATCCAAGTGCTGTCTAATACAAAGAGACTGAGACAGGGTATAGAATAACTAATGTACATAAAAATAAAAATCATGATAGCGGGGAGAAAAGGATAGAAATTAGAAACCCAACAAATACTTTGAAGCAACCCAAACTAGCTGGTTTTATTTGCTTGAATTCCATGAATGCTCGAAGCTGTTTCCCCAACAGCAAAACAACCATATACCCAGAGCATATTTGTTGTCTTCATCGTCCTTTTGGACTCGCAAGTTCTGAGAAGATGGCATTCGGGTTCTCATTAGAATCGTCGCTAAGGTCCAGGTCACTTCCAAGGCTTAAGTTTTTATAGTGGCGTGCCATGTCGTTGTCTCCCAAGCTTACATCTTCAAAATCACTTTCCTGAGCACGAGCAGAATGAGTTGAACCACCTTCAACGTTTTCTTGCAGGTTGAGAGCGAATTCGAGATTCCACAAGAGATCATTCATGGAGGGACGATCAGTACCATGATCAGACAAGCACTTTTCAGCTGTGTCTACAAACTTATTCAAGCTTTCTGGATTGATCTTTCCCCTGAGACACGGGTCAATGAGATCCTCTAGAGTTCCTTTCTGCTTGCAAAGCAATGCCCAATCAGCAAGACTAACCTGTTCCTTTGGAAGGCTAGGATTGAGAACTGGCCTGGCACACAGGGCTTCAAACAGAACAACCCCAAATGAGTATACATCAGATTTTTCAGTCAATTGTTGCCTCCTGAAGTATTCAGGATCCAAGTAGCCAAAACTACCCTTCACCACAGTACTAACATGACCGGTGTTCATGTTTGGACCAGTTTTTGACAAGCCAAAATCTGAAACCTTGGCACTCCAGTTTTCATCCAAGAGAATGTTTGTGGTTTTGACATCTCTATGAATGATGGTGTACTTAGCCCCAGTGTGAAGGTAGTGAAGCCCTCTTGCAGCTCCAATGCAAATCTCCAACCTTTGCTTCCATGATAGAGTAGACATAGGCTTGTTGCCCTTGTAAAGATGTTCCCTCATGGTGCCAAGAGCCATGAAGTCATAAACCAGGCACATCTCATCATTTTCCTCGCAGAACCCAATCAAGGACACCAAATGCTTGTGTCTCAGCTTGGAAAGCATCTCTATTTCCGTTTGGAACTCATTAACTCCTTGTTCTGACTGCGGGTTCGACCTCTTGATTGCCACCTTCATTCCATTATCAATGACACCCTTGTACACCTTTCCAAATCCACCAACCCCAATGACGTTGGCCTCGTCGAAATTCTTGGTTGCTTGCGTTATCTCCTGCAAGGAGAAGTAGCGGCAAAGACCTTGAGCCATGGCAGATAAGTTGGCACTGCTAGTAACACTCTTCCCAGACGAAGAGGATTTGCTGTGTGAGTTCAAATAGATGGGAAGCCAGCTTGTGTGACCCTCTGACCCCGGAACTCTCTTCTTCTTGTTGTACACGGCAAGGAACAATGCAGCCATAAAAGCTAAACCAGCAGCACCTCCAGCAGCTCCACCAATAACAACATGCTTATGATATGCTTTGTGGCTAATGAAGCCTGCTTCCTCATCCTCTTTCTGCTGCTTGAGGAGCATCTCCGAAAGCTGAGGATTGGGACCAGACAAGTCTGTGTCATTGAGCTTGAATATTTCCACTCCATTGAGTATGGCGTCATAGAACTCAGGCTTTGAGTCAGGTGAAGGGTGAAGAGAAAGCCAAAGCATGTCATCGGCCTCCCCATCTTGGACATATATCACATAGTCCTTATAAGTTGGCACCCCCTTACCTCCTGTCCATCCTATCACATCAGCTTGAGCTTGTGCCGTTTGGTTGTTGACAAATATGTCGAAAGCAATCTCATTGACCTTGGAGTAGTGGTATTCACAGAAATGCAATCTAACAAGGTACATGGAATTGGGATCGACTTGGAAGACCCAAGTGAGATTGAAGCCCAAGTTGACATCCTTGTCAGGCCCCATTGATCTTGATGTGGAGTAGACATCAGAAGGAGCAATGTACTTTGGCATGGTCTGGTAGTCGATTAAGACGTTCTTCTCGGCTTGGTTGGTGACACCAGTGCCTCCACCATAAAGGTAAGGCCTGTCATCATACCACATCCTTGTAAGGCCAGAGTCTTGGATTGGAGAAATGTACTGTCCACCAACGTTAAGCCTAAACATGGTTTGCAGATTCAAGCTCTTCACATCCGTGGTTTGGTCAGCATACCCTACCAATTCTCCGGAATCAAACAACTCGGGCATCGGGATGAGCTGAATGCCGTTGACAAAAGCGAAAGTGCCATTGTATTTATCAGAAGGCTTGAAAGTGAGAGTCAAGGCTTCTGAATTCAATGGCGCAAGGGAGTACTCTCTATCAATGTAGGCCTGTGAGAGGGCCTCACAAGTGGCTGTGGCGCTGAAATTGGAGAGGAGGGTAACACCATTTGCAGTCACGGAGAAAAATGAGTCAGAGGGATTGAAACTCTCATAAAGGGCTGGGTAAAAATGGAGCCTGAGCCAATAGCGCTTATCGGGTTGGATGGGGAATTTGTATGTTGCCTCAGATGAGAAAACACGTGCTGACATGTATGGAATCTCAGACATAAGAGAAGGATCTTGGTAAGAGGCTTTGGATGTGATTGAACCACCTTCTGGCCCCAAGAACTTGTTATCAGGGCTCCATTCTCTTCCATCAGCATCTTTGGCACCCCCTCCATCCAACCCACAACCCAAAATCAAAGAACCTGGCTCCTCATTCCATGCAACACCAGCATGCATGCCATTCAACAAAACAAAGATACTGCAAACAAGACGTAGCAAGAGACCTTTTGCACTGGAATATTGCATGATTACAAACAAAATCCAAAGGAGAATACGTTTGGTTTGGCCGTACAGGAAAGAAAAAAAGGTGGGTGATTAGATATTACAAAGACATATAACTTATAAGACAAGATATATAGTATTTTCCAGTACGCCAAAACAATGAAAGTAGCTTCTTGGGATTTCTTTGTGCTCTGATGATGGGGATGCTATAGAGTTTATTCAAGTCATTCTAATCATCCATGGAGATTCTAGCAACCAAAAGCTCACCTGGGTTGGAGGTACCAAACCAGGCAAGAAGAAGGAGGAGGAGATGAAGTTAATTAATTTCTATCTTTCTCTTGTATTATGATCAATTGAGAACATTTTTTTTTCTTCCTTTTCATACTTGAGAATGGAAGGTGGGGAGCGAGAATAGTAATTGAATGAATTGGATTGGTTGCAGCGTGGCTTGAATTTGAAATATGAGTCTAAGCTCTATATTTAGCCTATATGTCCATTTCTTAAAAAAAATTATGTGTATTTAAGGAATTTATGACCTGCTTCTAATATAAATTATTTAATAAAGTATTATGTTACGACGATACATTAAACGACGTTAATAATTGTTTCTCGTGATAATTTTACAATAGATTTATTTTAATTATTCACAATACACACATTAAGCTAGAATTATAAGAGGAGTTCACATTTTAATATTCATGCCTCATATGAGATTACTTAATTTAAACATAACATATATATGTGAAAATTTAAAAAAAAATTGTTTTGTTTATTTATTTAATTTTTGGATAAAAATAATGATATGCTTTTAAAAAGTCTATATAAAATTCACCAAAAAAAAGTCCTTATAAAACTTAAGTTTTTTTAATAAAAAAATCATGTCATCACTTAAAAAATTCATACAATTATTTTATTTAATTTAATTTTTGACCATTGTTAATATTTATTCGTCCCATTTCCATATAAAGAAACTCGTTCATTAGATACTTCTAAATCTAAATATGTATACGTACAAACACGGCACACGGCACACAATAAGCAAAAAAAAAAACAAACAGACGGAACACAACAATTTTTTTAATTAGTGTACAGTTTTTTTTTATGAATAAAGAAATATGAGTGTATTTGAATAATATTTTTTTTTATATTTTTAGTTCCTTAAATATAAAGATCGTCTTCATGTTTTGGTCTCCTAGAATTTTTTTTGTCCTCCAAATTTGTAAAATATTTTTTTAGTTTCTCTTCAGCGTGGTAAACAAAAAATATTCAATTCTTAAACTGTGACAATTTTTAATTACTGGAATTTGATTTTTAAATTATAAAATTAAATTCTGACATCTAAAATTGTCATAAATTATTATGAATTTATTATTATTATTGATATATGAAAAGAGAGGGACTAAAAAAATAAATTTTAATTCAGGACATTAATTGTAAGAGTTTAGATTTCTTGTAAAAGATTTGTTATATGTTTACATATACTCCAATTTTAGTTGGTTTGTTATTGATATTCGAATTTTAGTAGTGGAACGAACACGCATGCATCATGCATATGGATGAGTTGCAATGAGCATATTATCCCTAGAGCATTTTCAATTAATAATAGAGATTTTTTTTGAAGGATTTAAGTGAAAAAAAAATTGTTTTTAACGGTTTCTTTTATATTGGAAGAAATTTATATGATAAAGAGAGTTTTTTGAAAATAAAATTTATATTTTCTGAAAGAAATTATTTTTAAAATTAAAAATAATATTTATTTAATACATAATAACACCAAAATTAAATGAAAATAAAAAAGTATAAATATAAAATTTTTAAAATTTCTTATCATTAGAATAGAATTATATATAAATTTAAATATGATAAAAAATAACTTAAAAAAAATTCTCATTTAGAAATGCAGTTTTATCCAAATGCATGTAGGTAGAGTCTAGAAAATATTCCTAACCTTGAATTTCCCCTATAATTAAAGTTGTGAGATAGAAATGGGTGGTGGAATACCAATCACCAAATTCAAACCCCCTTTAATAGTTCCTATTTAGCTCCCTCCATTTTCCACTTTGACCATTCATTAATTTCATCGAAGACACTCTCCACCGTTTCACATTAATCAATCATTCAGGGCGCGCGAGGTAGCCACCCTCTCTCTTTCTTGGCCGCCTCCGCCGCAACCACCGCCCACACATTCCTATATAGCTAAATTATTCATTCATTCATCTTCAACAAAACAAAAAAGTAAATTAAATAGCGCCTTTTGCGTATATACTACATATGTATATATATATGGGAGAAGTAGAGCGACAAGTGCAGTTCCAGCAGGTAGAAACAGAGTTGCAACATTTGGCATTGAAGAAAAGGAAGCGTTGTTTGTCGAAGCAGCAATCGATGTTTGAGGCGCCGCGAGACATTGCATGGGAGAGAAAGAGGCGACAAGAGGGGAAGACGAGGACGAGGACGAGGACTAGGAGGAACAGTTTTCACGATAATGTCACGGACGATGATCTTCACGAGCTTAAAGGGTGCATAGAATTAGGGTTCGGATTCAACGAGGAAAACGGCCAGAAACTGTGCAACACCTTGCCGGCTCTCGACCTCTATTTCGCCGTGAACCGCCAGCTGTCATCGGTCTCCACCCCTCATAGCCGCCCCTCTTCTTCCTTTGGGAGCCCCGTCAGTAGTGCACCGCCGCCTGATTCTGATTCTTGGAAGATTTGTAGCCCGGGTATGAACATATATATACACATTCATGATTCACGTTTAATAGATGATTTTGAATTGGAAGAAAGATTTCGTTACTTATAATTATAATAATAATGTTGTTTAACTGGAATAAAATTTTCTTTAATGTAATTTCTTATAAGAAATAAAAAATAAATATGCATGCATGCATGGCTCCTTTTGCTAGCTAATTTTGTTATTATTCTTGAATTATTTACCATAATTTCATTTCATAATGTATGCATGTCATTCCTGCAGCCGATTTCACAACTATTGATTCGAATCAATCTTTGAAGCAATTGTACTTTCATTTTATTTTTTTTTGTGAAAATAGTTATACTTTAAATTTGCTTCATGCATTAGTATTTGTATCTGATACGAAATAATCTTGAATATCTCAACCCCCCCCCCCCCAATGTATTTATGAAGTGTTTAAGCTTTTAAAAAATGTTATGAAAATCTAATATATTAGAAATTAGAAACTTAAAAGAAATACCTTTGATGAAAAATAAATAAAAAACTGATTTATAGATACTATATAGAAACTGATTATTTGATGATAACAATGATTTTTATTTTATATGTAATAATTTCTAAAAAGATATGTTCTTAATTTGAATTTACAGAATTATAATTATATATTTATTATGTTTTATGAGTTTTTATACATATTTTGATATGTATCTTGCATATACCATATCCTATATATGCTATCTGTGTGCATCGTAGTGATCAATTCGTTGATATCTGTGTGCATGAGTGCTTAAAATTTTGCGTTGTTGCAATAATTTGCTCGCTGAATATGTATGTAGGGGACGACCCTGAACATGTAAAGACCAAGTTGAGACACTGGGCTCAGGCTGTAGCTTGTTCGTTAATGCAGTCTCATTGAAGGGTGGATATTGTGGAATATGATATTGTCTTGTACAGAGGAAGATATATATTCTAGATATGCGTGCACAGAGAATGATCAAGAAAACAAAATATGGAAGCAAAAAACTAAAGAAAGAAGACAAGTCTCGTTCTATTTTTTTTTTCGTTTCTGGACAGTTTAAAAAAAGGAGAAAAAGAAAATTGTGCAGCTTTCCTTGGGTTTTGTTTTGGAGCTAAACAAACGCAATGGTATGCTCCAACATTTTCCTTCAACTTTATATATATGTTTTTCGTACGTGGAAATGTCTCTCCGAGGTATTTTCATGTATACAATTTTGAACCACAGGTAAATACCACAGCATATAGGGATTTGTCTTTCTTTGCAATGATTCAAATAAAATGTATTTGGACGATGTGAAATTCGAATTTAATTGAAATGATCAAGAGAGCGTCATAAATAAAATAAATTATCATTTCAACGTGCAGCAATATCAAAACATGGGTTATTAATGATGTAAATTTAATTTGTCTATAGTGTGAGTTTAGATGAATGTCAATAAAATTAATTTGAAAGTGAGATATAATTTATATTTAAATTTTTTATTATAAAAACAACTTGAAATAAAATTTATTATCAAATACAAAAGGCTACCTAAATAAAGATTAAAGCTGCTTTAATTCAAGATTTATTTTAAATAATCCAGCGAAAATCATTTTTAAAATGTGTTAAAAAATGATCAAAATTTACATTAATTAGCATTTGAAGGCGATTATGAAGAATCTATAATTAAATATATATTTTTGATCAGGGGGGAATACAAAAGAAGAAAGGAAGAAGAAGAAGAGTACAGCACGGCCATGCAAGTCTACGCGGAGAGGATGAGTATAGCAGTGAGGGATGGAGTGCGTCCAATTCGCAGATTAATAATTAATGTAACCTTGCTGCCAAGCCATAACGAATGAATATGTTGAAACCGCAGTCACCCCCATTCAAGCCCATAAATTCGACAATTTACTTATCATAAGGCGCCACTCAGTTTTTTTTTTTTTTAATTTTAGAATATTTACTTTAGAATTCTTCCTTTCTTTCTTATTTTCTTGGATTTTTTATTTTATCTTTCCTTTTTCGTGTCAATCATACTAAGGATATGTTTGAATGAATATTTGAATTAATTTTTAACATTTTTACTGGCTGAAAAATTTATTTGAGTGTCCAGTGATAATTTTTTTAATAACTTTTAATATTTTTGTAACACTACTTGAATTAACAAATTTTAAAATGTTAACTTCTAACTTTTATCTTTGTATATCTTTTTCACTTTTTATCCATAATATATCTACTTGACATTTATTACAATTGTTATTATGGTAAAATAGTCATCATTAACTGAATCAATTCACGTAAAATTATTATAATTAATTAATAATTTTAATTTTAAGTTTTAAATATATAGTTGTGTTAAATATTTAGAAGAAAATTGTTATGACAAAACAAAATGATAAAATAATGCATGCCGGCTCTTTTTTGCTTTAAAAAATTGTTTTTAATGGTAGATACACGTGAAAAACAAAAATAGTAACTGCTTTGACAACAAAATACTTTTGTAGCTATTTCACCCTTATCCACGTATATAATAACTTAATCATGTCAGAGAATCAAGATCTCTATAATCACTTTAAAATATTTTTGAAATCTTATTATTTATGGAGTGATCATCATAACGGAGAAATTCAAAAATTTATTTAAAATAGATATTTTTTTAATAAAAAAAATAATACTACAGAAAGTTATCAGGAAAGTACATGTTATTTTTATTCAAAAGATATACACGGAAAAAAATATATTTTATCTATCTTTACCTTGTTTTTAATTAAAAAACATATTAATAAACAATCATTAATACAATAGATTTTTTATTATTTATTCATCTATCTTATATATTAAATAAAAATAATCTAGTGAAGTAATTTCTTAATATTTTTTATCAATAAAATAAAATCTTAATATAGAATAATAATTAACAAAATAAATATTATAATCTCTTAAATTATTATTTTTGACTGAATTATTTATTTATTAAATTATGTACATGGTAAATTCGAATCTGATTCTTAAGATATTTTTTTTAAAATAAATTACATCCTTTTATATTTTATATATTATCTCCTTTTTGGTAAAGTGGGAAATAAACGAAAAGAGAACAACAAAACTAAGTTACAAAGAAACCATCCTTGTTGAGAGCTTCCAGCACTAAGTCAGGATGGTAATTCCAAACAAATCTTGCAAGGATGTCACTGTCCGCAACTCCATTCACATCTACCTGCTGGATCCTTAATATCACTGACCAAGGAACTATTATACTAAATCATGTCATTTAAAAGTCTAACAATTTATGCAACACTACAAAATAATTTCAATAAAACCATTCCTAATTACTCATTGTGGTTAATTACATCTATTTTTTTGTTTTCCTTGTCAACAATATTTCGTTCTTGATAATAACTAAATCTTTCTGCTTGATTCATTAAAAATCAATTAAAGTTAGAGTAAATTATTTTAATCACCTCAAGGTTTCGTACAGTTACACAAATATTTGTATTTTTTAATATCATTATGGTAATCTCTCTTGTAACGGATTAGTGTAATATTTTTAAATATTAAAAAGATATTAGTATTAGTTTAACATATAAAGAGACATCAGTATAATATTTTTAGGCAAATGCTTAGGAGTTAGGACATTAATTAAGTAACTGATTATTTGTATAGGTCAAGATACACTTTTTTATTTGTTATTTGTGTTTATTCTCGCTGTCTCAGCCTAATGTGGTTGGTTGAAGGTGTTTGGAAGTTGGCCTCTTCCAGTTTTACTGTGTGTATTTAAGCTGCTAAAGGCTTATTTGCACTTTTCTTTGTAAACATTTATAGCACCTATGATGCATTTAATATATTTGTTGTTCGCTGATTGTCCATAAAAAAATAGTTAAAAAATTTTTAAAAAATATTTATTATGAATATCATAAGAGAGCATAAAAAAGTAACAATATAATTTTTTTTTTGGTAAATAATCACTTTTATTTTTAAATGTGTTATTTGTTGACAAATGTATTCCTAAAATATGAAAATACAAAATTTAGTCTCTGAAAATATAAAAAGTGCGACAAATATATTTGGATGTTAGTTTCCATCTGTCACCGTTAATAAAATAATAAAGATTCGAATAAGTGAAATATGAAATATATTTATCTTTTATTTATAGTATATTGTGACTAATTATTATAATTTTTGAAAATTTTGTAATGATTGGTACACTATTACAATATTTATTTTGGTAAATTGGTACAATGTTTATTTTGGATAATTTCCATTGTGTAAGACAAATTATGATTGATGATCAATATTATCTTTATTATTATGTTTATTTTAAATTATGTTTGCCAATATTTTTTTAAGTAATTATTGTAATGTTATATTTGTAACGATAAAAAAAATAACAAAAATTTACCCTAAAATTATATTTTACCCTTAAATGAAACGAAATTTTGGATCCAACATATTAGTCTAATAGAAATATACTGATATTTAGGTCCAATAAAAAACTACTAGTATTTTCGTCCAATAATGATAACCTTTTGGTTCAATGGAACATACTGACATTTAGGTTCAAAAAAATTACTGACATCTTTTTCTAATAAAAAATATTGAAATTTTTGTCCAACAAAAATTAACTGACATTTACGTCCAAAAATGATATTTTACTGACATTTTCATCTAATTTAGTCGGCATGACCATGTTGGAAATTATTTCACTAACAAATTCGTCAATTTGTGTCACATAGATTATTTTATTAATGATGACGAACGAAAGTTAACTGTCAAATATATTTGATGCACTATTTACACTCTCGGAGACTAAATTTTGGGTAAATTTTTATCATTTTTTTATCGTTATGAACATAGCATTACAATAATTACTTAAACAAATATTGATAAACATAATTTAAAACAAACATAATAATAAAGATAATATTGATTATCAATCATAATTTGTCTATCTTAATAGAAATTATCCAAAATAAATATTATACCAATTTACCAAAATAAACATTGTAATAGTATATTAATCATTACAATTTTTTCAAAAATTATAATAATTAGTTACAATCTACTATAAATAAAAGATACATATATATCATATTTCACTTATTTGAATTTTAACTATTTTATTAACAGTGACATACAAAAATTAACATCTTGTTGTACTTTTTATACTTTCAAAGATTAAATTTTGTATTTTTATATTTCAGAAAAGTATTTTTTACAAATTATATATTTAAGAACAAAAATGAATATTTAGTTTTTTTTTTAGTTTCAACTAATACACTAAGAACATTCATTAACAAACCCATATTTTTAAAGATAAAGGAAGTTAATGTAACAATTTCCCGTATATACGAAACAAAAAAATAATTCTGACAAAAGAATAATTATTACAAATTTAATAACTAAACATCTTTTTCTGTCTGTATTTTTTTTACAGGATCCTGTATTTAGTTAAAATTATTAATGCACTATATATATATATATATATAATAAAATTTTCATTATATAATATTTATTATTATATATTTAAATTATAATAATAAATGCATATTTCATCATAAATAAGAAAAATCAATAATAACTTTAGGAACAAATTATACTCATACTTGTTGAATTTTTTTAAAATTATACACCACACTATTTTTTTCTACTTCCACACTAATATTTTATATTTAAAAATATTATACTGACACATTTTTATATTATATGTTACACTAATATTATGTTAAAGTGTAATTATTATTATAAGACTTAGCATGTTACCTTTTTATAAAATCTTTAAAAATTATTGAAAATAAAAAAAATAGACATTCTCATGAATACTTCAGTTACCTTTTTAACTGTGTTTATTTAAATTGGTCAATATTGTCCTTATTTTCGGATGAATTTTTGTTAGTATCATATCATATACAGTATATAAGAACGATGGTTACTTATATATATATATATATATTAAGCATGCATTTTTTTTATTAAAGTGTAATAAATTATGCATTTGTTATTATAATTTTGTTTGAAAAGAAAAAAGAAAAAGGTCAATACTCAATAGCGATACCCTTCCCGTAAACGGGCGTAGCAGAGTTGCGGCTTGCGCGTGTTTGTGGCATGGCATATATATACGACTCACTCATACGAACAAGTGAGAATCGGTAGTAATAGTATAGTCTACAAGGTTTCATAGTCTCCTTTTCTACACAAAATCAATACCTTCTTCTTCTTCTACACTATTCCTATGGCTCCCGATGCTTCCGACGCACTTGCAGGTCACATCCTTCTTCCTCTCTTTCTCTCTATCTGTTAATCGATTGTTAATTAATTATTGAAGCTCTCTCTATTTCCTGTGTGAGTGCAGCGAGGCAGAAAGTTCAATTGTTTCTGAACGCTGCTCGAACTGGATCAATTGATCTCTTAAAGAGTATGTATTGTTACTAATTATGTTTTGCTTGTTCGTTCGTTTGTGTCCCTCTCTATTGTGTGCTAAAGCAGCAGCTTTTTGGTTTTGGAAGAATTGGCGTTGCAGCTGGACGAGGGTAAGGATTTGGCGAAATCGGTGGAAGCAATAAAGGACGCCAACAAGAGAGGTGCACTGCATTTTGCCGCGCGCGAAGGCCAAACCGCTGTTTGCGACTACCTCTTAACCGATTTGAAGCTCTCTGTCGATTCTCAAGATGATGATGGTGCTTCCTCTCTCTCTCTCTATGTATATATATTGTTCATACTTGTAATCTTTTACCTGATGATAATTGATATTGCTTATTTCTTTTCAGGGGAGACTGCACTCATTCATGCTACTCGTCAGGGACATACCGCCACTGCTAAATATCTAATTGACCACGGTGCCGATCCTACCGTGGCTAGCAATTTAGGGGCTACGGTATTACACCATTCTGCAGGGATAGGTCTCTTCTCACCTCACCTCACCTCTCCTTTTTTTTTTTTTTGCTTTGCTTTCTATGCAATGAATTGATAAATAGGTAAAATATGTTTCAAGTTCCTCAATTTTCTATCAAAATTGGTTTTAGTCTCTATACATTAAAAATCACGATTTTTGGTCACCGTATCTTTTATAATTGGTGAATTTAGTCCCTAACCCTAGTATCATAAGGGGATGTATCTTTGGGGTGTACAGGATTAGGATTTTAAAAGACATTTTTGTGATAAAAAAAAGTCTTGTGGCTATTCAATAAAAACTTTTAAATAATATAAACAAGTCTTTTGTAATCATGTGGTTGTTTATTTTGATAGCTTTATCGGATGATTTTTTTTTTATCACGGTTAAGTTATCAAAATAAACAAATTTATGTTCTATACCTTCCCGGAGTAAGACTATCAAGATTTTTTAAGGAGGGTGTCAAAGTTTAGTGGTATTCCATTAAGACATTTTACTTTGTTCTATTATTTTCATGTTCTCTTCATCTCATTTTGTTTCAGGGGATACTGAACTGCTCAAGTACTTGCTGTCCAGGGGAGTTAATCCTGATCTAGAGAGTGACTCGGGAACACCTTTGGTTTGGGCTGCTGGCCATGCCCAACCAGCTTCTGTCAGTGTACTATTGGAACATGGTGCAAATGTGAGTCCTCTTTTACTTTGTTGCTTTTTCTTAATATAATTCATTGGAAGCTTTGGTTCGATTCCTTGCTACTCTGTCTTGAGAAATTTTATTCACTTAAAAGTTTTTTATTTTTAAAGAAATTTTATATATTTTTAATTGGATATGCAGAATATTTCTTGGCATTAGTATCTATCATTCTGGTTTTTGTTTAAAAAAAATACTTTTCTTTTTAAACTGTTGGATCAGTGGACTTATGAATTAGTGGATGGACCACATGTCATTATTAATCAATATGCTAGAGTGCAGAATTTTTATATTTCCGCGTCAATAATTCCATGGTTTAATTAGTGCAATCAGCATAAGCTTTATCAATTTGCCTTGTATGGTATGATTAAAAACAAATGCTCTTTAATAAGTATGCCATTTTCAAATAAGTTTTTAATTTTAGTTTTTATAGTCCCATTTTATATTCCCTTTCATCTCGTTGATGTTGCTTTGCAGCCAAATGCTGAAACTGATGATGGTATTACTCCACTCCTTTCAGCTGTGGCAGCCAGTTCTCTGGCATGCTTAGAGCTGTTAATTCAGGTTCCCCATCTTTCTCAACCTGTCAACTATGAATTTTTTGTACTGCAAATTAATTATACAGTGTATCTGTCAGTATCTATGAAACATGGAATAAATTTTGTTTAAGTGATTTAATGTAGTAGTAATAATGCCATAAAAAATTAACAACTTTATGACCAACAGTGCAATCCAGTTGACAACTTATTTCTACGTTATATATTCATCAGAATTAGTTATTTCAAAGTACATATGTCCAGTAGTACAAAAATGTACTTTGTCAGAGAGCTAATGGGAGGGGTATGTTAAGTTACAAACTAACTAAATCTAGATAATGAAAAAGGGAAAGAAGAATCACATAGGTAGAATATGTTTAAAGTGACAGTAAGTTGGATGAACCTTGTTGAAGAATGCACTTTTGCCTGAAAGATATCTCTACAAGTAGCCATAACCATCCTTTGATGTTTATGGAAGTACTCTAGAAGTATGTAGACCTATATATGTATAAATATCTCATTTAAGAAATCAAATAGTTAATGGTTTATCAGAAGAAATATAATGCAGCATGGTAAGTTATGTACCAATGACTTTTCCAATACATTGATTTTACACAATTGTTTTAGTGGTTTTATGTGAAGATGTGTTAGTTTGTAGGTATTGGTGTTTGCAAGATGCTGCTTTCTTCCTGTATGTTTTTCATCTCATGCTCAATCTATGTCATTACATTTGAATCTTTATATGCAGGCAGGTGCTAAAGTAAATATAAGTGCTGGTGGAGCAACTCCTTTGCACATCGCAGCTGATAATGGAAGTCTTGAACTATTAAATTGCTTATTGAAAGCGGGAGCTGATCCTAATGTCTCTGATGAGGTGAGAAGGATTTTAAAGTTCAAACATTATCTTCTTATACTGTTACTGTGGGAATCAGTGACCAACAAAAGAGTTCTTAAAGTTTACTTGTCTTAGAACCCAGTAGTCCTTGGGACACAAAAGCAGTATGATTAATGGCTCTTTGCTTGGCACATTTAGTAGTTATGATTGTGGTAAACAACGTGCTTCAATTAATATTCAAAATAAAGTTTGACATCTGTTTGCACACAGGATGGTGTCAAGCCAATACAAGTTGGTGCTGCAAGGGGCTATCTAAAAGCTGTTGAGATATTGTTCCCCTTGACATCCAAAGTAGATACTATTCCTACTTGGACTGTTGATGGGATACTCGAGTATATGCAATCTGAAACTAGAAAGCAGCTGGTACTGAAATCTTAAAATATTCTTTTATGATAACTATGTATTCTTTTGAATGTGGCAGTATGAAATTATGCTTGAAGTAATTACAGCATTCCCTTTAAAATACAAATATTTGCCATGTAGATTTGTAGGTTGTCCAGATGGAAATATGTCGACGCATTTATTTTGTTGCAAAAAATAGGGCAGTATCTAGAATTTTGCTTTATCTTTCTAAATTAAATTGCCGAGGAACAAAAGATTTGTCTGCATAAGCTGACCAGAAAAAATTTCCTCTTTCAATATAAAATAGGCTCTATATACTTCTGCCACTACTAAAATTCTCTGTCCTTTAACTGATTTTGCTTACAATTTTAACCAGAATATATTCTTGATCATATTCTACTCACTTTCATGGTTAAAAAATGCACAATTAGTGCTTTCTGATACTAGATTGCATGCTGTTTGATAAAATTAAATTCTTGATTATTTTTTTTCTGAGTATGAAGGGCAATATGCAGGATGAATCGATAAATGACAAAGAAACTAATCAGCCCAAGGAAGCTGATTTTCCAAAGCAAAATGTCCCCGAGGTGTGTTTTCTTTTATGAAACATTTATAGCTGTACTTTTTTTTAATTGGGTGCGTTGCAGCTGTATTATTCAATGTAGAAGAAATATGTAGGTCCCATATAATCAAGATAGAAAAACTCAAGATTATACTAGGGATTGAAAAGGGTTCACAAGATCACAAATAATGGGATTGTAATACAAATTGTTGGATCCGATGAAATTTGCATGTTGCATGCTATAATACCAAAAATTCACCGATGAAACACCTTTCATCGATGATCTCCATAGATCTTCATAACTAGACAATTGAACAATAATTTATTTAGTTTTCACTTCTGAAACCAAGTCCAATACCATAAAGCAAGAGTTCAATAGTTCAATTTAAAAACCAAAGATGAAATTTTGAAATTAGTTAGGTATTTTCTTGACACCATTGAACTCTTTTTGTATCCTTTCCTTGGGTCGGTCCATTGCCTCATAAATGAAACCCATGGCTAGTTTCTCATCCCAATCAATTATTCGAAGCACCTACAATATAGGAAATGAACCCCAAAAACAAATGATATTATTCTTCAAAAAGTCCTTGTTCAAAACCACATCCTCTACCAATCTCCTAAACAGTCGGCTATTCTTCCATGTCACTTGTAAACATTCTAATCAATGGTCCCTTGTTCTCATTAAGGATCCCTAGGGTTTTAAATAGCGGCGTGTAGCATAGTGAAGTCGTTCCTGGCCGATACAGGACCACTGCAGCGCCTATCATGGGTGAAATAGTGGTCGCAAAGGTCGAAGTGGCAGGACTATCTCTTGATTAAAAAAAAAAGCCTCTGAACACTAACGTTAGGGCTTGTTTGGTGAGGGTTATTTTTGAGATTTCAAATTTCAAAACAATATTTTTCTTATAAAATCAATTAAATAGCTGTCGTTTCTCAAAAAAATCATAATTTAAAATATTGTTTTTATAAGCACTATTGAGAATGAGAAACACTATTCGGGATTTAAAACACTGAGGCACCCTAAAGTTAATAGTGGCTATACCATTATCTCCTATCTCGATACAACATTTTTGGAGCTAGCCGCTATGTGCCACTATTTGGGATTTAAAACACCAAGGCACCCTAAAGTTAAGAGGTGGCAAAGCAAGTTAACCTTAGACTCAACAAATCTCTTCCTTTTTGTGAAGTAATGCAATAGAGAAACGAGAGAAATACTCAAATAAAGATAAGTTGGAAGTCTTCTACCCTTTGTAATTTTCTCTTGATGAACGAGGTTCTTTTTATCAATGTTTTCCAACATCAAGGCAATGCAGTTTGCTTCTCATAAGGTTCAATAAAGTTTCTTCCTCTTCGCTACCAATATTTCGCCAGCTTCTTTTAGTTTGCTGCATTGTCCATCCCAATTTGGACAGCATTCTCTTCATCAACCTCTTCAACAGTCATCCATCATCTTTAAAAGATTGTTGGTTTATCTAGATGTTATCAATGCATCAATATCCAATATGTTTCAGAAAGATGGTTCCCTTCGGACTGTTCACCAGGAAGTTCAATATTTGTCCCCCTTCTTTTTGTCAGAAAATAGGAGGACGATATTGAACTAGGTGAACAGTCAAAAGGGATTTGTCTTTTTAAAATATATTGATGCATCTGCCATGTCTAGAACAACTGATAAGCTTTTTAAGATGATGGATGGCATCGAAGAGGTTGGTGAAGAGAATGATGGATAGTACAAAAATCTACAAAGCTGTTGGTGGGAAGTTGTTGACGAAAGGAAGAAGCTTTATTGGATCCCATGAGCAACACAATGCATTTACTTCATGTCTGATAACTTTGAGAAGAATATACCCGTTTAACAAGAGAAAATTCTAAAGTGTAGAAGAATTATGACTTATATTTATTCGAGGTCTTATTTCTCTATTGCATCGCTTCACAAACGGAAGACATTTGCTGAGTCTAGGCTTAACTCACTTTGTCACTTAACTTTAGGGTACCTCAATGCTTTAAATCTTGGATAGCAACACATAGCAGTTGGCACAAAAAATGCTATAGCGGGATAATAGGTAATGGTGTAGTTGCTATTTTGAAAATTTATATATATATATATATATATATATATATATTCTCAAAAAATGAGGTAGAAAATGATAATATACATAGAAAA
The DNA here is from genome assembly GCF_004193775.1 of Glycine soja. NCBI lineage: Eukaryota > Viridiplantae > Streptophyta > Magnoliopsida > Fabales > Fabaceae > Glycine > Glycine soja. The sequence continues at coordinate 46,368,823 of NC_041004.1, read as the reverse complement.
CAAAGGCATAGAAAGTGAGAAACCAATTTCTGGAGAAGAGAAAACAATTGCTGGAATGTTGGGTCGAGATTGAAATGAGGTTGAGAAACGTCTTACACAGAAGCAAGGGTTTTGATGAGTGAGAAATGGTGGTTATTTGATTGATTTTATAAGCAAAATATTGTTTTGAAAGTAGAAAATCCCAAAGCTTGCCTGCACCAAACAGGCCTCAATGTTTGTGTTTAGAGGGTTTTTTGGAATCAAGAGGTAGTTTGGCCATCCCGTCTGTTACATGCTACTTGGATTGAATGCTCCTAATCCAAATGAAGATGAAGACTTGGTTCAAGCATAAGTTGGAGATCAAGAGAATGATGTTCTTGTTTGCCACCTCTAGAGGAGGAGGATGTTCTTACTGTTTTGCTTGATGATGGAGATGGAGGACCTTGAGTTTTGATTTTAATTTGAAAGATCTCTATTAGATGTCTAGCTGTATAGAAGTTTGTGTCTTGGTTGGTAGATTTTCTTTGTTTTTAATATTATATATATGGGTTTGCTAATATACATACTCCTCTTTTCCATTTGGAGTGCATTAGGATGTTACACCAAAATTTATTGGACAAAAATACCCATTCAATTCTTTTACTTTTGTTAATTTGGGACAGGGATGCTAGAGTAATTTATCGTTCATTTAAAAAATAAAAAAGAAAATATGTCTCTCCTTTTTCATCACTCATGTCAAGTAGCATTTGTTGGACAAGTGGCCTCAATAACTTAAGAGGAGGGGAGGTGAATTAAGTTTAAATTTTTTTCCGATTAGTCAAGTTCTAATTCCCTTTTTAAAACTAGGTTCAGAATTTTGAAGATGAAGATGAAGATGCAAATTATTTCAACAATATTCTTCAAGTATGCAAGATAAAAATATACGAAATAAAATAACTGAGATAGGAAAAGAGAGAAATGCAAACTCGTTTTATCCTGGTTCGGCCACTTCCCATGTCTACGTCCAGTCCTCAAGCAATCCACTTGAGATTTTTCACTAACTTTGTAAACTCTTTATAATTTCTGAACACACCTTGGGATTTCTCTCTCTTGTGTTCATGATTCTCACAAGTCAAGAGACAAACAATCGCTTGATCACAATAATGTTTTTAGAATGTACACAAGAATTTCTCTCTTTTAGAGATGATAGTACAAGTTGAAGATCTTAGAAGAATACTCAATTGATTTATAAGTGTTTGGCCAATGATTTGTTTTTGAGAGAATATGGCACTTAGGTTCTCATGGAAAACTCTGAAGATTTTTGTAGAAAAGTCACATATTTATAAGCCCTTGTTACTGTTTAAAAACCTTTTTGAAGAGATGTGACTCTTCCTAATATTTTTCAAAAATTCTCTCACTGGTAATCGATTACAATATCTTGGTAATCGATTATACAGTTATGTTCTTGAAGGCTCATGACTTTTCAAAGTTATTTTTTGAAGATTCGTTACTGGTAATCGATTATAGACATATGATAATCGATTACAATATTTAAATTTCAAATTCAAAAAACTTCTTTTTGTTTTAAAAAAAACTTTTATGTAATCTGTCTTTGGTAATCGATTACCAGTGCAAAAATATTTATTTTTGTACTGATAAAGCATCTTTTAAAGCTTTATATAAACATTTTGAAAATCAAGCTTTGAGACCAAACCTTATTAACCAATGTGAGATTCTTTTAACAAATAAACTAAGCCTTATCTTTCTCTTGATCTTGAATTTAGACTTAAAGTAACTTTAGACTTTGAAGCAATCTTATTCTTTTGGCATCAACAAAACCTGTATACATTCATTCACAGCATTCTGTGAGGTTGTTCATCTTCCTATTCTTCTACTTTCTCTTTCTATCTCCTTTCCCCTCTCCTTTTGTGAAATGTTACATGAAACGTTAAATTACTATAGCATCCATGTCCCAAATTAACTACTAAAATAATTGATGGATATGTTTGTCCAATAATTTTGGTGTAGATTGCTAATGCATTTCAACTGAAAAAGGTGTGTTTGACTACTTTGTTCACAATGTAGTGGATTCGCGAGCAGCAGAGAAGAAGACAGGGGCTTCTTCAATAAGTTAATGTCCTTTTAATTGTCGATTTGAAGAAGGCACATGCTTGGGTTTTCACTCGAAAACCCTTTTTTCTTAATGGGTCGTGAACCCAATCCTTTTTTTTTGTTTTGCTTTTAACCTGAAAAAACTCACGCCCAAACTTGTGAAAACACGATGAGCTTTTTGTGTACATTCTTAAACTCTCTTAGAAGATATTTGAGCTCTTACTACATTGTCAAGTTGGTAATTTTTGATTAATTGTTCATCCCTTTTGAACTTTCAGTTAACTGAGTATAAAGTTTATCTTTGTATTTGTTATTTTATTTCTTTGTCAACTTATCTAGGTGGCACCTGAAGCCAAAAAGAGAGCAGCAGAATCAAAGTCAAGAGGGGATGAGGCTTTTAAAAGAAATGACTATCATATGGCTATAGATTCTTATACCCAAGTAAAGTCTTCTGATCTCCCATTTGCCTCTTGAATTTCTTCCTCTTCTGTAACTTAGATTTGTCGAGTACTTTTCTTGCACAAGTTCAGATAATCCCTTCTGTTAGTTATATGTCTCAATGATGTTACTATGAACTTACAGAGTGTCTACTGGAGTAACTGGACATGAGCATACTGCCCGTATTTCATTCTATATGATGATCAGTTTATCAAATGTGTTTTTTTCTTTTTTTAAATATGTTTACAGGCAATTGATCTGAACCCCACTGATGCTACTTTGCTATCCAATAGAAGTCTTTGTTGGATTAAGTTGGGTCAAGCTGAGCATGCTTTAGCTGATGCAAAGGCTTGTAGAGCTTTAAGACCAGATTGGCCAAAAGCTTGTTATAGGGAAGGGGCAGCTCTGCGTTTGTTGCAGGCATGCTATCTCGGAAAACTTTTCCATTATTAGTAGTATATATGATTAACATTTCTAAAACTATACTAGGTTATCCTTGTTGCAGAAATTTGATGAAGCTGCAAATGCTTTTTATGAGGGAGTAAAGCTTGATCCTGAAAATAAGGAGCTTGTAAATGCGTTCAGGTCTGCATACTATTTTATTTATTAACACTTCTTGGCTTATAGACATTAAACTATGCAAAAGGAATCAATATGATCACCAAGATTTAGGATGATTCCTATGAAGGAGGCAAACATAATTTACAGAAACATGCATTATACACATGGAGCTTTGCATAAGAGAGTGCTAGTGTGTGATGCCTTATGACAGTTAAGAAAAAAATTAAAATCACTGGATGAGGATGAAGATCCTGTTAATGCCTGTCCGTCAAAATAAAATTGGAGCAAAAGAAAAGTTTAACTAACAAAATTATAACAGATACTGCTGTATCATCGTTCAACAGATGTGATTGCTACTCGAGTTTTAAGTGATTTATAGATGCAACTCACATTGTCAACCTAGCACATGGTTTATGAAAGTTGTTAGCGAGTGCATGTGTACTGCGTAGCTCATTGACTATCATCTTTTACAGGGAAGCTGTCGAGGCTGGGAGGAAATTTCATGGAACTACTGAAAATAAATCATAGTTTTGCCTTTGCTATTAATACCTCGTTTCAGTGAGAAGAGACCTAAGCATTGCGGGAAGTGCAGCCTTATTCACTTGATCCTTTTTTCCTCAGTTTGTGTTTGTGCGTGTTTTCTTTCACTAGGTACAGTCGTACAGGAAGAGTCAGCCAGTAATCTAATCAGTTTCATTAAATTGTTATAGTAATTAGAAAGCTTATGCTTATTTGAAATGTTCCAAAATTGTTGCAGAATTAGTAAATTATGAAAATGTTTCATGGGTATTTCTCCCATACTGTTGTAGGATTCATTTGTTTTAAAGTTCAGAATTTTTTTTATAGCATTAATTTTGAATTGTCGAACTCAATTAAGATGAGTATTTGAAGATTTGCATTGAAACTTATTTTTGGTTATAAAGTGTGATGATATTTTTATGGTTTAAATATATCCGACGTCCATAATAAATGATAAATTTTTATTTTGAATTTCTAATTATTTTTTTAATTGAATCTATCATATATCAAAACTTTTGTCCATGATATATGAAACATAGCATATATATGCCCGTGAGGCAGCAAATCCAATATCATAAGCCCGTGAGGCATAGAAACAGAACAATTTATTATTTTTCCTTTTACAGTTTGGATTATTATTATTATTATTATTTTAATAGAAACCACATGTATCTTTTAGGATAGTAATCTTCGGGTCAAGTAAATTAATTATAAACAATATAAAATAACTAATTGCAACATTAAGAAATATATTATTATAAATTGAGTTTGTTTTAAATATGGATTTTTTGTAAAAAAAAAAAAAATTGGGTTTCATCTGTTCGATTTTATTTTATTATAGTTTCTTGTTTTCTATAAATATTCTCATAATTTTGTTGAAGGTATTAAATATACGGCTACTTGTCTACTGAAACATATTTAGAATGGCAGCGGCTTTAGGCGCAGGAGAAATTAAGAAAAGCAACAGTGAGCCATTTGGGATGGTAATACTATTAATTACTGCTTTCATTTATTTATTTTATTACTATTCAGCAATAAAGCACTTGTATGGCTTTCTTTATTCAATTCCTTTTGCATATAACCAACGCTAGCTAGTCAAAGTTTAGTCACCGCAGTCGACGAAGTCGTAGTTAACAATAAGATGGCCTTGAGCAATGCCATTCCCGTCAGTGTCCAGCTTTTGGAACGGACCAATATCCAAGTCCAAGCCCCCGTTGCTGCACTGATCAACAATTCTCACCGTTTCCTGAGCGTTTGTTCTAGTGTTTGTCACCTGCAACAACACCCCATCAACAAACAACCACTCATTATGCATGCTAATTAATTGCTTTGTTCGATCAACCAAAAATAGTTACAGTTTATATATGTATGGTACATGAGTCTTTTTTTAATCAACAAAAATTTCTCGATTAAATGCACACATGGTAAACAACTACCATACACATAATCTTATTCCAATTTACTAAAATGGATTGCAACACCGTAACCAACTACCACACACATGATGTCAGGACTCAAAGTTCACTTAAGTAAGTAGGTATTTATAGATTTTATAAAATATGAATTATATCCTTAGCAACTAAACTAACTTTGAGTAGCAATTACATGAGTCGATACTATAGAGGTTTAATTAGTTATTAAGGAATACATACCCTCAAGCACCTGCCACAAGATTGTTGGCCCTGAGGCCCAGAGGGTCCACAGAAAGCTGTCCAACCGTATTTGCTGCGCCATGCCAAGGATTTGTCAGCATCCCAAGTTGAACAATATGCACTGACTGCGAGTAAGTCCCAGTTATGCTGCTCAGGTTGGTACAAATGATAAGTAGCTCTCACATTTGTAGCACTCTGAGCAGAGGCCAATGCCAGAATGCAAACGACACACACCACAAACAGAGATACCTTTGCCATTATCCTATTTGTTTACAATGAACTGGATTTAAGTCCTAGAGCTACTTGCATATTTATAGGGCCTACCTAGGATCACAGAATTATGAAAATGCCCTTTCTTTGATTGAAAAGTATGACAAAAATATTTCTTTCCTTGGTTACGAGAAGATCCAGAGAGATTAGTATGGGTTGTTTGATAGACGGGACACATAGCTTGTGGTGATAAACATCTTGCTTCTAGAGGGAGGATTCAAAGTCTTGGAAAAAGGAATTAATGTTGATTGTTGAAAATTCTATATGGCAGGCATGGAGAAGAAAAAGAATGAAAGTTCTACATAATTAGATACAAGTTTGTGGAAATATGCCAACTCTTAAGTGATGATTAGTTTTGGTATGACATAATTTTATTCTTTGCCTTTTTAAGTGAATTCTTTTGGTAATTGAATTTAAATTTATATTTAGTTATATTTATCAATAAAGTGAAATAAAAGGAAAAGTGGATCAAGTGAATTGTATTTGACATTATTAATTATTATGATTAAAAAGGTAAATTAGGTCAAATTGAATCCAAGGAATTCGGGAAAAATTAAAAATATCAACCATTGGCGACGATCACCATAAGAAGTTGAACTACTTCGAAATTTCCCGAGACGGATGTGTGAGGTTGATCTACGTTTTATTTTCTCCTGCAACGACGTTATGCACATGAACATGATGCGGGTTTGTCCATTTGCATAACTAGTATTAATATAAAATACAAATGATTTATATTTTATAATAGGTTGCCATAACATTTAAGGTATTTAATATTTCATTTAAGTTTTAACATACTGGAGCTCATCAAATAAAATGTTAATAAAATATTTAATCAAGACAAAATTTAAACCTAGCCATTAATTAAATGTTATTATTAAACATACAGCGTAAAATTTATTGGATATACTATTTATTTATTTATATAGTTGACGGCTAGATGCATATATTTATAAAGTTTTTTTTAAGGATATTTATAAAGTTATGCAGCATGAAAATTGAAATACTAACCAATAGATGTTGTCCTCTAAAAACCGCAATATATGTTGTATATATGGTTCAGATGGTTGAAAATTTTAGGAGAGGATTATTCTCGACTTGTATATATTTATGTTTTATCATTTATCGTTTTGTTTTTCTTTTACTTTTCTGCCGTTGAGTTGTTAAGTCGGAAACGCAATGTTAATTTGTTTGCCCCCGAAAATTTCGCAACCAAATGCGGCTTAATTAAATAAAATTTCAGCAGCCCTCTATCATGGATTCACTGACCTCTTCCAAACCATCAACGGTGGCGCCAAGGAGGACCATAAGGGACGTTATTGGTTAATATAACTCCAAAAAAGTTGTTCTAAATTTAAATCATTAATATTACCTATAGAACGATCCTAGAATTTATAACATCATAATATATAATCACTTTATTATATTCTGTGATAATCACTCAATTAAATTATTAGATGAACAAAATGTAGATTATGGATTTATGTTTTCATAGTAAACGATCGAAAACACCCTATGTGCATGAAAATGAAAAGAGAATTATAAATGTAAATACAAAAGTTAGAGGATTAACCCTATGAAGAAAAAAAGTGCTAAAATACTAATATTTATACTGAACTTAAAGTTAAATGAATAAATAACACAGAAGATTTAGAGTTTATATTAAGTTTTTTATGTTAAGATGATAAGACGAAATTATTTGAGTGATTTTATTTTCTTTTTATAATAAAGGAGAAGCAAAGATAAACAAAATTAAGACTTGTTAATAATAACTACCAAGCATCTAGATAAATTAATTGATATAAAGTTAAATATTTGAAAAAAAAAGAATTCTATCACTTTCAATAATCTTATTCATACTTATAGTCTAGAAAGAAAGAAAATTATCAATAGACAAACAAGTTTACAAGCAATGAATGTACAGCAAGTCTATCAACAACTTATCAAATACTATTTTTTTTTTTATCTTCAAATCTACAAAGATGTATTAAAAAAAAAACGTACATCTTTGATCTATCGATATCTCCTCATCCACTGATAATGCCATTAGATCTCTTTCACAAATCACCTTTTAAGAATTTGAATCTTTGTCTTTCTTAGAAGCACAATTTACTGATTAGTTATTGCAATTCTTGAAGCTGAAATATTATAAGATATCCATAAAACAGTACTCTAGATAATCTATAATAGATTAATAGGTACTTTAGAATAATTTAAGAAGATTTTATTTTCAATTCAACAACATGTATCCAGAAGTGTCATTTAATTTAATTGACTAGGCTATGTCATGTAACTCGCCGTCAATTAACGTCGTTATCTTGCTCACGTTTCCCTCCGTGTCTGTCTCGTTGAAATTTTGCGTTCAGCAACCCACCCTCAAGTGAAGTCAATGGATTAACATAACCAATTCTCATGAACTAAAATTAAGATAGTAAACTAGGCTCTGCATCTATAATTGTGGGTGCAATATCATATTGTGATCGCTTTAGTCATATTCATTTGTACTTTTATGCAATATCAAGCACCCTGACATCCTAGTAACCCCAAGCGTAACTAATTTGAAATTCATAAATATAGATTCTGAAAAGAAGAGATCGAGTAAGAAATGAATCCCCAAGCGTAACTAATTAATTATTCAGAGAGCATGTGACAGTATGAATCCCTTGGTCTCTCTAAATAGAAAGACTCTGTTATTGACACAACATTGATTCACTCATTCCCGCAATGAGATCTCCCATCTCTGCCAATTTAATTAAAACGTCTGCACTTTCTATTCACTTCCCTATAGATGTGGTTCAGGGTGGCAGTTCAGTCATTACTCATTAGATGATGCTAAGCTATACTCCATCCAAATCCTGTAACTTTAGAATATTGCATTGCCATGATTGCCTAGTTTTAAAAGGTTACACGATTATCCTTATCCTATGGTCTACTTTATGTCACATTCATCCAAAATTTCTTTTTCATCCTTGTATAATAGTACTGTCATTGATATTTCAAAATTTACTTCATGAGCACGTGTCCGGCCCTTATATCATGGAGTTTAAATTCTCTCAAATAAGTTAATAAGTTTGAGTTTTGTAACTTTAAGTGGATTTTCTAAATTTAACTCAGTTTCTAAATTTAACTCAGTACCTTTAAGTGGATTTTCTAAAGTTAATAAGTTTGAGTTTAAATCCTCAATGTAATTCACAAGTAAATAGTTATGCCTTTTGAATGGAAGAAACATGGAGAGATATGAGACAGTACATACGTGAAGGAAGGCCACAGGAAAGAAAGTGGGAACATGTGAAATAAATTAGTGGAGCCCTAAATGAAAGGCTGTTGCACGAAGCACATGGTCCAGTGTGGCCCACCTTATCGCTATGTTCATGGATCTAATGTATTTGCTTCATCAAAAAAAAAAAAAAAAAGAAACCTAATTCTTAATAACATGACAGATAAGAGCGCGTTGCATAATTAATACGTGTAGGGTATGCGTAACTACGTACGTACAGCTATAAACGTAGACATTATTCTTATTAGACAAGCACACCAACGATAGACAACGTAACGTTTTGTACTTAGAAACAAAAACGGGCTCACATATATAAAACATACTTCATTATTTCTTGTCCCTAATTTCCAAATTATATATTTTCTCACATATATAAAATACACAATACATATACAAGAAAATTATTTCTAAGAAATGGTACCGACACATTACGTAACAACTTGGCTCCTATATTAGACTACCCCTTGCTCGAGAAATTAGCATTAATGCTTTCCGTGGACGCCCAAGAGCAACAGATAGAGCAGATTGTTGTCGAAAGTGGAATTTACAAATTTGACTCTAGCTTCTGTTCTTGCACTTTTCCACTGCTCTTGGTGCTGTAAATAAAAAATAACAACCTCACGGTCAATGCACATTAATTAATTAATTAAGATAATACCTTTTTTGTTAATTAAGATCACTAACCTAGCCCGATTGCCTCAGATCCTTTCATTATACGCAGGCGCTTGCATGATTCCACGAACATTCTGTGAAATTATATATCCAAATTAGTAATGTTTAATCGAGAAATGGTCCTAATAATTAAGGATGTGGTGTGTGCTTAGAGAAATAATGGTCCAGACTTACTCCCACGGTACGTCACCAACGAGCATCCAGTCAGCATCTTTGTCTTCATAGGTTGGTACGTAATCAGAGCCGTTGAGAAGATCAATCAATTTGCTCTCGTTCATGAAGTCTTTCATGCCTTGGGATCCACACTTGTCAATGGTGAATGAACTGAACATTTTAGCCAGCGCATCCAACAACTCTTGGTAGCTCTTGTACAACTTCAAATCCACCTTGCGTAAATAAGGAGCACCATCCATGCTCACCTTCACGAAAGCTGCTCCCGTGTTCACATTGTTGCTACTACTTGTGGCGGCTTTTTCGCCCTCATTGTTGTTACTCCTTTGAACAATGTTCTTTCTGAAAGACCTCACTGGTGGCCACCCCACCACTTGTGCCCTGAAAATTATTCACAATTAACTACATCAATTAAATTATCATGCATCCCCTTTTAATATTGTAACTAACTACAGAAAAGAGGCATTAGTTTGACGGTCAAGGCACGAAAATAATTGTTAAGAGCCGTGTGTGGTTTGAAACTTTGAAATTCATCACTATAGGTTTTTTTAATTATGGTTAACTTGGGGTGATTATTCTGGGATATAATAATTGCTTGTGTTGGGCACATGTTTTTGGAATGTGTTAGGTGATTGGACAGGGGCGTGGACTATCCTTTTCCTTTTTGCTGGTTAGAGTGTGAGAAAGAGAAACTGTTGGGTGGTTGAGAAAAAGTAAGATTCCATGTGTCCTGTCCTTTTCCACTGTCTACCCCGACAACAAAGCATGCCATCCGCAAAAGCAATCCAGCCAAACACTCCTCAATTCTTCATCACTCGTTTCTTTTTCTTGCTTAAAATCTCGACGACACTTTCCCTTTCTCCTCCAATCTGGATGACTCATACGTAATTACAGTGTCCCCTTTTTACTTTCGTCCTTTTTAGCCGTTAGTTCAAGTAAGAAACAAAAAATCATGCGTTTGCGATTGATAATACATAATTTTGGAATGCCTAATTGGATTATATATCAAGTTCTGATCTGTCTATGATTATTAATTTACTAATTACTAGTAGCAAACTTGAAAGTAGCATGTTTTATATTTTACAATTAAGACTTTCAATGGATAATTAATTAAAGGGATGTTACTTGTTAGACCTAAAATAATCCTAGCCCTCGTTAATTTTCCTTGGTAACTTCTAAAACAAGGTCAAAGATTACCTTCTAAACTAGAATCTCATCGTTTTCCATAGCGAGTTCCGTTAATCGTTAAGTACTACTAAAACCGGGACATGATTCTTTATCATCTGTATTATAACCTTCGTGGCCAGAGAAACTATACATATTTTTAATTATTTTGCATGAATCATAAAATTTGCACATGATAATCACCATGCAAGCATTAAACACAAGCATACAATTATAGAAGCATCATCATCTGCATGAAGAAACAGAGGCAGTAAAAAATAAGGGAAGGGAGAAATTATTGTATGGATCAGACTATTATAATAAATCCTGATTAATCTTCATGACATATCAAGATTTAGTCGAAACATGAACACGCGTGATTAATAGTCGAGACCATATAATAATTTGTGGAAGGAAGAAGGAAAAAAAAAACTAACTTTGCAGGTGGCTTTGCTGGGTCGTTAGCAGGAGGTGCAGCAGCAGTGATGTTCTTCTCTTTAGCCAGGTCAGAAGAAGCACTATTTGAGGTTGAGGAAAGGTTAAGCTTCAAATCCACGGCAGTATCCGAAAAAACCCTCTTCCCAGTGCTGCAAGTGTTTTTGAGCGTCTCGTTTCCACTGAGTGGCAGGCCGAGTCGTAACTCGGTTTCTTCAAAGTTGATCATCTTGTACTTGTCTCGCTCTGCCTCCATAAGACTTGTGATATTGAGGTATAGGTATGTTATGGTCCTTGTGTGCTTAATTAATTGGGTTCAGAAACGAAAATACTAGGTGAGGTTTGAGAATTGGGGAGAAGGAGAAAGAGGTGTGTGTTGGGAATAAGGTTTTGGTGATATATGTTGGAGTGTGGTGGGTTGAAGGGACATTGGGCGGTGGATATGATCCCACGTGTAAGAGATTCTGATGGTTGGATCATACGCTGCTTGTCGGGAGATGACGCCATGAATGATGTCATAATAATGGGGAATAATTCCTAGTTTGTTTGCTGGGCAGGCTCCACGCACCAATTATTAATTCCATTTTACTGAACTTGGTAAAGCAAAATACTACTATTTCTTCAACACAATCATCACCACTTGTCCTTTTCATTCGTAATATGTTTTTCTTTTTCTTTTTACGATTGGTAATATGTTTTTAAACATATATATATATATATATATATATATATATATAAAGGTACAACTCATTTTGATAAATCGGTAAATTACTGTGTATTGGGTAACAAAAGAAAAATATATACAACTTCAACTAGCTAGCATTTCTGATGACCAGGATGATAGTTGGATATAAAACGAGTTACTCGTATTACTTATAAAAATTACTTGTAATCGCTTAAAATTTCATTTCTTAAAGAGTTTAATTTCAATGTAAAACTTTTATAGTAACAATAGATATCTATTGTTAGAAAAAAAATCATCATTTATAAAAAATGAATATAAATTTCTCATATAATTCGAGTGTTAAAAAAATTATTATATATAACATAAAATTTTTCCATCAATTCTTTCTAATTAAATCTCATGATCGATATGTTATTGTATCTCTAGAAGTTAAAAAAATTATAATCCTCATGTCTCCTAAAATTAGAGGGATTCGTGGATAATTATAATATATTTATTTGATTAGTAATCTTTTTATTTATAAATATTTATACATATGTTTTTTTATTATTTCTTTTACGGTTCTTTAGTATTTTTCCTATCTTGAAAAGAAAAAAGAATGATAACGAACAAAAGCCTAGAATTTTATATATAGAATTTAATCCTTATATAAAAGTTAACCAATTTTTCATATATTAACTTGGTTCCTCTCTCTTCACGTACATTTTCAGCAGAAAAATAAAATAAGAGAGAGAGCATAAGGTTGAAATAAGAAGGAAAAAAAGAGAGATAAAAAAACTCGAGAGGGATGTTATCTGAAAATTTTTATATCTTTCATACATAATAATTATATTACAATATATAAATCATTTACATTATCATCGCATAAATTATTTACTATTTTTTGTAAATAATGTTATGAGTGTCTATGGTTTAAATTGGGTCAATTTTGATGAGAAAAACAACTTAATTCAATCATTGTATTTTTGACATTTCATCATTTGACGAATTATTGTAAACTAGTGTTTTTTTTTTCAAATTTGGTGTAATTTAAATTGAGTTGGATTGAATTAGTTTTCAATTTTTCAGAGGAAAATTATTTTAAAAGAAAAATGATGAAATAAACACTTAATAAATACATTAATCGATCATATCCAAAACATGAACAAATATTGTCACAATACACAAGATAATGGGAGAAACAGGAGAGAGGGTGAGAGAGAAGAAAAGGAAGAATGAGAGAGGGAGCTATCACCCAGGCCGTCACCGATGCTACTTCAAACCACCTACAACTATCCAATAAAAGAATGTAAACAAAGGAATAGGGAGAATGAGAAGAAAAAAAGGGATTTAAGTGATAACTTGATTGTCCCTTATTAGCATTGGCTGTAAAAATGGCCTAACCATTGCATACTCTTAAATTAAAAAAAAAAATGTGAGGGAGAAAGTGAGAGATCAAACAAATGCGCAAGAGATAAATTTCAGTCTGACAATTAAAAAGTAACAACAACCAAGTCATCACTTACAATTAAATATTTTATCTCAAAAATATTTTGTAGTGACGATTAGGTTATTGCTTACAATCAAGGGTAGTGACAAATAGGTCGTTGCTAATTGCGAAGATATGATGATCATCGTTATTGCTTGTGATTCGTTGTTAATTCAGTGTTTTGATATAATGTATTTGAACTTAATTAATAGTATTGAATTTAAGTCATATATACACACATGTGTTAAATATAATTTTATCTTTATTAAACATGATTGTTTTTGGTAGAAAATTGTTAAAGTCTCTACCAAAAATAACAGACAATACAGCTAATTAATTAATGCTTTACTTCAAGTTTTTAACGTGAATTGATAACAAATAAATTAATTTAACCGCAGCATGTTGGGCCTAGCTAAAATCTTTTTCAATCTTTGTATAGTTATCCTTTGTCCACTTTGCGTGGCCGCCATCTAAAGCGGTCCCCTACGGAGGGTCCAACGCCAACCACTGTTCTGGTGAAAAGGTTTCACTGTTGTCAACCATGCTTTCAAACATTACATACTACTTTAATATCAAGATTCAAGAATAAACTATAAACTATACTTCACATACAGCACGAGTTCACGTTCAACAAAGTGATAAGTTTTTATTTGCTTATAATTCTGCGGTCATGATTGCAATCAAATAAATAACTTTAAAATGCTTTTGGCACTTGTGGTAGTGCGAGTTTATATATATCTTGTTTTTCTTGATAATTATTCACGTAAATAAGTTTTAAATTGAGATGAAAATTTGCCAAAATTCTTTCTCAGATAATGATGATGACTTTGGGAGGATTTGATTACGACATATGTAGCAAATAAATCTTATCTAAGATCGCAGTTAATTCGTTTTTACTGTGATTAAATATTTCATTATATATAAAAATAATATTGCTTTACTACGTACTATATTTTAGACTTTTGGACCACTTATTTAAGAAAGGAATAATGATTATTTCACACTGGAATACAATCATGTGAGTGTGACACCCTTTAAGTTTATACCCCTCAAAAGTAATAATAGAGAAATAAGGAGAGAAAGCTATAAATATGGTTAAAAAAGGAAATTAAAAGATAAATTGAATCTTAAAATAAAAAAAAAATTATTATTAGAAAATTTTAAAATTACTGACAAAGTCATTTATAAATGTTTTAATTTTTTGAATCATGTAGATAAATATAAATTAAATGCTTATATAGAATTCCAATTCTAGCAATAAATTAAAGACATCATTAATTACCTTCTAAAACAATAAAATTAGTTACTTTTAACATTAAAATTTGTACAAAAAGAACATAATATATTATTTATTATTCATTACTATTAAAATATTTGTTTAGGTTTAAATAAATTAAAGTTTAACATATATATTTCTTAAAAATGACCATGTATATTTTAAGAGAAAAATACACGGATGCACTCCTAAGCTTTAAATTTTGTGTGTGTGTGTGTTTTTTAAATAAACATCTAAAACTTTTAATTTATTCGATCTAATCTTAAAATTAACTTATTATCCCAGTAGGCTTTGCCCTCGCGATGTGTTTTTGTTTAAACTTTTGTAATTGATGCATCTAATTAACGAACTAATGGATCTGATGAATTTTTGTAATATGCACCTATATATATATATATATCCAGCATCGCCAACAAGAATTAACGAAGAGAATTCAGAGCCATGGTTCACGGTCATGAATGTCCCCAACCAAAAGGAACCAATATGCATTCATGATTTCTCATTTATAATGATTGCAATGAATAGAATTTATATATATATATATATATATATATATATATATATATATATATATATATATATATATATATTGTGCTTTTATTTTATAGGGATCCTACGTACAATGTAAATTATGTTCCTATTTTGATCTATGGCTCGGACTTGAGTTGCATACTATAATTTCCATAAGCTTGAGTTGCAACTAATTAATAGTGACTCCTTACAGAAAATTCGCGAGCTTTATCCTAACAAATTTTATATTTAAGAAACAGATAATTGATAAGACTTGAGTTGCAACTGATAATGACTCGTGAGACCACATGGTTCACAAGTCTACAATTGGAACCAGAGCACTGTAAAATAATCTGCTTATTAAACATTTCGATTAATCTATTTTTGTTCAATAAAGCAAAGAAGTTATATATGCTATTTATTGATAATCTTTTTTGAATTCTCAGTTTTAGGATGGTAGATCTTATATGTTTAATAGTGGGGACCGGATAAAGTTTTGTGGGCGAAACACGTTGCTCGTCATTGAGATGTTTTTTTCGTTCCTTTCTTGTTTGTCTTTTTTTCCTTAACTTTCTTTTCAATTTCAAGAAAACTTAAAAAGGTAATAAGATAACTATTTCATTGAAAATGACAAATAATTAAAAGTGTGGATTTGCCTAAAATCATCGGACAGGATGGTTTAACAGTTAACAATTAACTCGAAATTAATAGAAACATCTATTAATTGGAATAATATAGATAGCATGATTTAAGAATATATAAATTAAGATAAATTTAAAGTCCAAGACTTTTTTTCTGATATAGCATTTCAGGTGTTTCCGTAATTGTCTTTATTTCTTAAATTTTAAAATATGAAAATAAGAAATATATTTCAAAGAAAGAAGTGCAATTTAAACAAGTATTATCATAGGAGAGTGTTTTTCTTCTTCTTTTAACTCGTCCGTTTCGGTCTTCTTCGCAATGAAATGCTCTTCTAGACCACTATTGTCGTCGTTAGACAAATCAACTTATGATCATTTTGCGTAAAACATACAATAATAAAAATATTATAGTAGATTCATATTTTTCAAAAAAAAGAAAACGTGATATATTATCTTTTCAGATATTACACTAAATTAATTACTAGTATTGCTTTTTTGAGATTCTACTTGCATATAGAAGATATTAATATGAAGTGGGCAAAAGTTTGAAAACAATTTCAAGCACTGATTTTATGAACATTCAAATCAGGAGAGAACATTGCAATTTTTAAAACGTTTGGACCTTAATAAATGTACTTTTTTAAGGACAAAACTTAAATATAGATACTTAGATATTGTTTGAAGTATTCTCTAATTAGTATTAAAGTTTCATTTTAATAACTCGTGGAATAAAGGATTATTTTCTCTCTTTCCTATTTGTACTCATTTTTTCCTTTCTACCAAACAGACTGGTAGTGCTTATCACCAGTAGCAAGGACTTCACTAAATCAAATTTAAAACGGTGCCAAAATACTATTTAAAAATTAATAAATAGAACATTTTTAATCACAATAGGAGTATATTATTAGAAATATTAAATATATTTCTATAAAGAAATATTTGTAGTCATTAGTTAATATAATTTGATGACATGTATTAACTATTCAACACCAGTTCAAAAGAGGGGAACATCAGATTTTTTATTGTCCGCACGAGTTGAACATTGGTAGGTATATCTATAAGGTCTCTAAATTACTATAGGAGAAGAATGAGCTAGCGTATAAAAGGTAGAGACTATACTTAAAGACTCAACGGCCTATGTATATGAATATTCTTTAAAGGTGGTGATCTTAGTCCTTAAACTAAATGATGAGGGTGCGGCTCACACACCTTTGATGGTGAATTTCATGATTCCTACTTATAGCGTTAGCTAACAGCTAGTTATGATGTTCATGACTGCATGGTCAAGTTGGTATAAGAGCAGAAGGTTTTGGATATTAATTAAGTTTAAGGACCAGTTATTGATCTTAATTATTAGAGCTGGATCAGCATATTAACTTTATTCTCAAATATATATCTGCCACCAGAACATTAATCGATCATATATATTAAGAGGTTAATTAATTTGGATGGAGGATAGGTATATATATCTTCCCCAGTTGAAGCCGTGGGCATGAGGGCCATGCAAGAAAAGTGTAGGTGAGTGAAGGCGGAAGCAGCTACCAGACTGAGGCCCAAACCCAATGGGCTGATTTATTAAGTCAGGACCCCTCGTGTGGCTATGGCCCCACATCTACTACATCCCTGTCTCTCTTGTCCAAGTCTCAGGTCCCACACGTGTGCAATCATTCTTGGCTGGCACCTCTTACGATCCAAAAGTGTATTCAAACTCTTTTATGACACCACACGTGTGACATTTATGAGTTGATGTTGATATTTTTTTTTTTTAGTTTCCCACCATTCTCATCCTTTATACACAATCTTCTTCGAACGTGATCACAGATGAACACCTTTTATAGTACGAAGTCAAACTTTGGTTTAATATTTTGTAAGAGATTTTGGATCCAAGACCCATTGATAACTGATGTTGATTTTTCGTAGAATGTTGATGTCCTTTTATTTTATTTATCTTTTCTATTTATATAATATAATTTGATCATATTATCAACCTAAAAAATATATATTTAAATTTGTCAATTTATTATTACATTTTAATAAATTATATATATTATTAATATGAAGTATTTTTGAATTTTGTTAATGATCAGTCTTCGTTAAAAATTCTAATTAATCGATAATTTTTAGTGAAATTTTTATTTTCAATCGTATTTTTTCTATTCACAAAATTTAAATATAAAATTTGTTTAAGGAAAATAAATTCAGTGAGAGCAACAACTTGTTTAACATCTTATTTTAACTACAAATATCTTATTGTTACTTTGGCCTCAAAACCATGATAGAAAATTGAAAAAGTTAAAGTAACTATTTGTTGTTTTGAGCTTCGACTATTTGGATAGAATTGAAAGTTAATCCAAACATACAAATAAGTAATATATATCTTCAAATATACTAGTACCTTAGAAGAAGGCAACAACATATGTGCATACTAGTTTACCATATTCGACTCAACATCACAATAACCTTTTGTAATATAGGACTCTTGCCCAACCGATATTAGTGCAGTTGTATTAGCCGATGGCTTGGGCGTTTCTTTCCCTAAGCCTATTGCTCTTGTACTTTTTGTTTCAGACTGATAAAAAATTTGAACCTAATGTATTAACGTGTTGAATGATTTATATTTGCCTGTACAATCTGGATTTGTCTTGAATTACAAGCATGGGAATTAAAGATCTAAAGAGCGAGAGGAAATCACCCATTGCCACTTGCCAGGCCAACTAAAAGATGTTTGTTTGCTGGAACTGCTCCATGACTTCTATCTACTATTGCATCCCAAAATCACTTTGAAGAAGCAAAGGCAATGGGGCAGTTATAGGCCCAACATATTTCCTTATATTTGACTAATCGTGGGCTAACGTTGGATGATGGAGCCCAAAAAGTAACTGCTAGGGTATTGTACCCTGCACTCATTATTACATTCTTTAACTTTCATTACATTTCTGTAAGCTGCTTTAAAATATAAATTTGTAATCTGGAATCAACTTTTCAGATGTAATAAGAAGTGTTCGATACAATAATGAGAATGCAGGATATAAATGTTCTGCTAGTATACTTTTCCAATCAAATCCATTTGTTTGGGAAGTTCACAAAAGGGGATAGACGGACTAACTTTTATTTTTTTATTTAATCCTAATTCTTTATTTAAAGATATATATAAAAAATACTAACTATATAATACAATATGTCATTGAATCCTACTTCTTTTGTTGATGGTTTTCACGATTTATGAAGGGAAGTCCAATCGAATCCTAATTCTTTTGTCGATGGTTTTCACGGTTTAAGAAATTGACATATATGTTATTCGATGAAGTTAGTACTTTTATTTAAGTTGTGATTTAAGTTGTACTTTTATTTGAGTATAATACAATATGTCAATGAAGTTAGTACTTTTATTTAAATTGACAAATATCATGTGATTTGGTATTATTTTTTATTTAAGTTGTACTTTTATTTTAGTTGTATTGAATAGATCCACGTACAGTTTTAAATGTGGAAATCTTTTATCTGAAATGTTTTTTTTTTGTTACAGTTATTTGAAATGTTTTTTATTCTTATCATATGATCTATTTTAAATCTATTGTGTTACCAAATCAACCAGTATATAACAAAATTACTTTTTGACTTGTATCAGTGTATGGACTCTTAAATGGGTTAATTGATTAACATTTAGAATGGCGAAAAATATTAAACTTACTAGTCACAATTTTTTTTTTTAAACTTTGGCATCCCCACTAAAAATTAAAGTGGTTTTCTTCTGTTACTATGGGAATTGACACAGAGTTTATCTACATTCACATTTTCTTTACTGGAAATTTTTTTAGAAGATATCTTATAAAGCTTTAGGGTTGGTTCTCTATTGCTAATTGTTATCACATTATTTTCTATCGTATTACCTAACTAACTTCGCTTTATAGAGCTAATATGGTAATATTTTACCTTTTATGATGTTTTTTATCTACTTACTATTTTTTTCATTAAATTTGAATATATTCTTCGTTGATTTAGATATAATAATCTTGCAATCCCTTTTTAGATTTTTTCCAACAAGCAACCAACGATTACGAATTTCTTTTAGGTAAGAGATTATGGAATTAGAATAAGTAATGGTTTCCCACTAAGTAATGTTGCTCACTGTATTTACATATATTGATGTCAGCTAGTGTAAATAATATTGCTCTTCGTTACAATGAATTTGTGGTCTAGTTAAAAGGTGCATAACAAGTTAAACCAAAAGCACCACACCAAATTTATGTATTTAAAGTACTAGATTTAAGGATTATATATGCAATGGAATACAAGGTAGTCTTATATTGTTCTATAACTATTAATGAAAGATTCTTGTTCATTGTCTTATATTCTTGTTATATTGTTCTATAACTATTAATGAAAGATTTAAGAAGTATAGGTGATGTTAAACTTTATTAAAAAATAAGATGAAATTATCTCAAGTTGTCAATTTAAAAGTTGTGTATATTTCTTATATAATGGCTAATGTGTTTCATACGTAGAAAAAACTTTTAAATCATCCAGGCTTATGTCGAGAACTTTCACTTTGTCCCTTTTGAGTATGATAAATAAAAGAAAATTTAATCAAACAAAATAAGAAAAAAAAAACTTATACGATACCTTATATACTAACTTACTAACTAGTGTAGTAATTCACACAATGCACGATATATGTTAAGGTTGACAGTATATCTATTAAATCTAAGGGAAAAAAAAACTACAATATAGAAATATTAATGATGATAAAAAAAATTAATAGGCATACATGATATCTATAATTTATAAATTATAATATATGATTTATAATGTAATATATGATAGCGATAGTCTCTTTTTGATTTATATTTTTCTTTTTTTCATGACATTTCTTTGAACATTTATACTCTTAACTACATTAATAACTGATTTCAGACACTGAAATTGTTTTCTTCCCTAGTATAAGCATAAAGAGGATGACCAGAAAAATAACTTATCGAGCCAAGGAGTTCAAAATACTTAATGGATTAAAAAACATTAATGACGACCAAAATTTTAATAGGCATACACGATATATGCAAATAAACCTAAAAATTGATGTCTCTTAAATAAATAAATATCATCAAAATAAAATATAATAAAATAAGATGTTCAAAGTTTCAAAGTACTTTTTTCCTTCTAATATCAAAGTACTCTCCTTGAATGAGTATTATATTTGCGTGTATAAACCTAGAGAAATACTTGTGTGGCTCGTCCCACTCTCTAGCCAGATTTTTCCTTCAAGATACTTTGTGGTGAAGAAAAAAATAGATAATTGCTCCAGCCAAATTGTAGATGCTCTAATTAGTGGACAAACTTAAACTCATTGCAGTAATACCATAATTTCCAACTAGTTATTAGATATATTTCATAGGAAGATGGGAGGGAGGAGTAAATGCTATTTGACACAATCATGGTGGAGGGTGGACTGCTAAGTGAAATTTTCCAAAAAATATATATTATTGCAAATTGCAAAAGATAAATGGCTCAAGGTGACAAATGTAATAGGCAGGGTGGGAAGTAGACTTGGATTTAGGAATGGAAAAGACTTTTGTTTCAACTAAAGTTGGAGGAGTTGGAAGTAGTAGTGAGTAAAACAACAATGACAAAAAAGGAGGTAGATAAATGGGTGTGGAAGGGAGGAAATTCTAGCCAATACTTAGTTAAAACAACATATAAGACAATCATGGCCAACAAAAGGGGAGTGAAAGATGCGGATCCACCTTCAAAAGTACAGTTATTTGTTTAGATGACAATGTAAGATAGGATACCTTATCTTGAAAATCTTGTACATAAAAATATAATAGACGCATATGAGGAATGCATAGAATAAAGAGAAGATAGAAAATACCTTTCATTTGAGTGCAAAATATCACATCAGGTATGAAATGAAGTGTTGAGATGGAGGGTTTAATTATGTATAATATAATGAAGTAACAAAGAATTGTCTCCAATGGAGAAGGTTTATAAACAATGAAGGGTGCACCAAACCAAGGTGGTTAGTGGTTTGGTTTGCAAATTTAGTAGTGTGGACAATTTGATTTACATGGAATTCGCTAACATTTATAGCAACAGGGAAAGAAATAGAAGATATGGTATAAATGGTAAAACTCTGTTGTTAGGAGTGAAATAAGGCAATGAAGGATTTATATATTCACTATCGTGTTGGAGGTTAAATTACTATACATGGCTTGGGATTTTTTAGATAAGGAATAGAATTGGGGGCACTTACAATTTGAAGAAAGCACGATGAATAAAAAGGTGGTGAAAGGTGGATGAAGAAGGGGAAATAAAAGTGAGAAGATGAAGGTCTAAGCAAATGGTAACTATGGAGGAACAAGATTGGAAATACGGATTGTTGGTTTTATTCTTCTGTTGGTTAATTGGTTCAAGGTGACATTCAGATTCAGGAGTAGCAAATGTGAAAACAAAAAAGTTAGAGATTTGAATATTCAAGTGCACATTGTGTAAACTTATTTTGGTTACTCATGTACCTTTTGTAACTCAGCATGCAACATATCTTATGTTGCTGGGACGATTATTTTCAATAAAATTTATTTGCTTATAATTTATTTATTTTCGCTCTAGCTTCAAATCCAATACAGAACAGTCACATTCCTAATTCACCATAAATACAATAAACAAAGACATAGAAACAATAACAACTAATAGAATAAATAATGATAACAATTAAACTAAACTACATAAAGAAATAATGCAAGAATAAAAAGAAAAGAAAAAAAGGCCTTATCTGTGCACAATCTCGTTTTAGTTATTTTCTTCTTCGAGGAATTGAAGAATAACAAATATGATGTTTGTTATGAGGAAGACATTGTTCAAATTTATAGTGTAAAATTGTTTTATATTATTAATATATTTTTTTATCTTATTCTTTTCATATTCTCATATAAAACTTTTGAAATATATTTTATTCTATTAGTTCAGAAAATTATTCGTTGTTATCAATTATATCATTCTATTAACTTATTATTACTATTAAAATCAAAATTATGGTTGCGACATTGAGTGCCTCAATTCTAGTTTCTAACTCATATTTGTTATAATTGTTTGTTTAATAGGACCGTGTCATTTAAGAGAGTAAAAAATTCATTTTTTTTATCAATTATAATGAAGGCAACAATTAAAAATGTAAAAAAAATAATATCAATACGAGTCAAACTTTGGGAGTTAGATAAACTTTGAAATATCCATGATGGTTGCTTTAATAAGTTGGTAACGCTCAAATTTCATTGCATTTTAGTTGTTTTATTAAAATACTACTATAACTTTATCTGTTAAAACAATTCAACTTCTATAAAAAAATTAAATAAAAAACTTAATGTATCATATGACAGTATTATTGGTATAAATAAAATTAAACATATTATTGACAAAATATATAAAAATAAGTTATATAGAGAAATGTTATTTTTACTAAAACTTGTAAGGATAATATCAAAAGATAATAGTATCTATAATTAAATAAAAATAATACTTAATAATAAGAATTATGTTAATAATGTACATTTTCAATTTTTGCTAATTAACACAGTATATACAGTAACACATATATATATATATATTATTTATTAAAGTTAATGTATTTTAATGTGTTGTTCTTTTATAAAATTTAGAAAAGAATAATTTTGTTTGGTATATATAGAAAAAATTATGAAAAACTGAAATTGAAAGATTAGAAATATGAAGAGTCAGGAAAGGTATAAATGAGAAAAATCAAAAGTCAATAATGAAAAAAAAAGGCAAGAAGCTAAAACGTTAAAGAAAATGCACTTTTAAAAGTAGAATCGTATTAGATTGTTCTTTATTTTTTCCAAAACACATGATTATATCCCTTTATCGTAAAAATATATTATTCATTTATAAGTAAAAAACTCAAATATTGATTATTTTAAAATTATCACCTAAATAATTTATTAAAAAAAATACATTTTACCAGAGAAATAATTTCCGAATCATGCTATGGTTGGTAGGAAAATATAAATGAAAGCGAAGACAAGAGCACAATATTCATTGGTGAGAGTGAGAGAGTTTGCAAATTGGATGAAACAAATCCCAAATTGGTGGCTGCTGTGAGAGTCAAAAAGGCTTTTCAAGAAAGAATAAAGCATTTTTGTGAGTAAGAGCATTTCACAACCAACATTATACATACTGAGGAGAGAGAATCAACTAACCTGAGTGAGACTAGTTAAAAGTGTGTTAGAGAGAGAAAGAGGAATCGGGAGAGGGAGAGGGCGTGGTCGTTTTCATTTCATTTCATTTTTGGTCTTCTTGTTCTTCTCCAAATAAAAATTCTCCCTATTTCGTTTCCTTAAAACCCTAATTTTAATGTTGCTTCTCTGACACAACACAATTCATCGGTAAAAACCTAACCAAACAAGAAACCAATGACTGCCGAGTTAGGGCAACAGACGGTGGAGCTCTCCACCCTCGTTACACGCGCAGCTAATGATTCCTATGCCTCTCTCAAAGAACTCGTCGATAAATGCAAGTCCTCTGAATTATCCGACACGGACAAGAAGATTAGCATCCTCAAATTCCTCAGCAAGACTCAGCAGCGCATGATCCGCCTCAATGTCCTCTCCAAGTGGTGCCAACAGGCAATTCAATTCGCTCCCCCTTCTATTCTTCAATTCCAATTTCATGCTATTCCATTATTATTTTTGATCGAATTTCCTTATAATTGATTCGTTTTTTTTTTTTTTTTTGCTTGCAGGTTCCTTTAATACACCACTGTCAGCAACTGGCTTCGACTGTTTCAAATCACGACATGTGTTTCACGCAAGCTGCTGATTCGTTATTCTTTATGCACGAGGGGCTTCAACAGGCGCGTGCCCCCGTTTACGATGTACCTTCCGCCATTGATATTCTTCTCACCGGAAGTTACCAGCGTTTGCCCAAATGTATAGAGGATGTGGGGACTCAGTATGCTTTGACCGAGGAACAGCAGAAACCTGCTTTGAAGAAGCTGGACACGCTTGTTCGGTCCAAATTGCTTCAGGTTTCTATTCCCAAAGAGTTTTCCAATATTATGGTTTCTGATGGTACCGCAATGCTTAGGTTAGATGGGGAGTTTAAGGTTTTGATAACGCTTGGGTATAGAGGGCACTTGTCTTTGTGGAGGATTTTGCATTTGGAGCTGCTTGTTGGTGAGAAGGATAAGCCTGTGAAATTGGAGGCAACACGACGTCACTTGCTTGGGGATGATTTGGAGAGGCGAATGGCAGCGGCAGAAAATCCATTTTCGGTGTTGTACTCTGTTCTCCATGAGCTGTGTGTTGCACTTGTCATGGACACGGTCATAAGGCAAGTGCAGGTTCTTCGACAGGGAAGGTGGAAGGATGCAATTCGGTTTGAGCTCATATCTGAGGGGCATGGAGCGAGTTCTAGCTCTGCGCTGAACCCTGATGGGGAATCTGATTCGTCTGCCATGCGAACTCCAGGGTTGAAAATTGTGTACTGGTTGGATTTTGATAAGAATGCTGGTGCGTCTGAATCGGGCACATGCCCGTTTCTCAAAATTGAACCAGGGTCAGATCTTCAGATAAAGTGTCTCCACAGCAGCTTTGTCATAGATCCCTTGATGGGCAAGGAGGCAGAGTTTGTTTTGGACCAGAGTTGTATCGATGTTGAGAGGTTGCTGTTGAGAGCTATTTGTTGCAACAAATATACCCGTCTATTGGAAATTAAAAGAGAGCTGGTAAAAAATGTTCAGGTCTGTAGAACCGCAGATGATGTTGTGCTCCAGTCTCAAATGGGTGAACTTGATATTGAATATAAACAGGTTGGTTTACATTTATTGGGAAAAGTTTTCTCTTATTGGGAGTTTGGAGTGTCAAATTGGCGTGTTGCATTGCATTGGACTTTAGTAGGTTTGTAAGGATTAAATTTGGATGATTATTTTGGGGTTTTATTTTATGTGCTTGTTTGGTGTCTGTCCTTTTGGGGTTTGACTTTGCTTACATTCTTTTAGTTTCAGAAAATAGATTCTCAGATCCTGGATATTCAACTTTTTTTTTTAAATCCTGGATTATCGAAGTACTAGGCCCGATGTACATTTGTTGCTGAACAATCAATTTTGGCTAATAATGCTTTATGTAGGTTAAGATAGATAATTTTGAAGTTCTGGTCAAAATTATAGTCATCTTATTTCTGCGTTATCTGCCAAAGATTTGGGGTTTACTATTGTTGAGATACCACATCGACCAAAGACATGACAAATCTAGTCCTTACAAGGCTTCAACAGTCCTCAACCCCACAAAATCGGTTTGTAAGATGAGGATTGCACAAGACTATAAGGACTACATTAGCCATATCTCTAGTCAATGTGAGATCTCAACATCCCTCTATGTTGATATGCACGTGTTTTCTATTGAAAGACTCTTCATCCTTACATCATACAAACTGTTGCAATTTTATAGATTCATTCTTGAATCTTGATACCTTCCCATCAATATTATGCGTGTAATCTGATGCCCTACCTTCTTCCATTCAATCTTGCTTGGGGTTTTGAATTTGAGATCTGCCTCTGTCTGTAGAAGGATGATAAGTGCTGCAGCAAGGACTCTGAGGGCCATGAGGTTTTGTGTGTGCGTGCCTATGGCTCTTCTTTTTTCACTCTTGGAATTAATATAAGGTACCTAACTTTACTTGCATTTTTCTAATCTATTGCATTTTAATTTGGGGGATTTTTTCAAACCCATTCCTTTGTTTTGCTATTCAGGAATGGCCGTTTTCTTCTTCAATCTTCTCAAAACATAGTGGTTTCTTCCGCTTTATTAGAATGTGAAGAAGCTTTGAATCAGGGATCTATGACTGCAGCTGAGGTCTTCATAAGCCTGAGAAGCAAAAGTCTATTGCACTTATTTGCATCTATTGGAAGGGTTTTAGGCCTTGAGGTATATTTACCTGTTTTCTCTCCTTTGGACTGTCTTCGAGCTTATTATTTGGATTACTGGCTTACCTGACAGTCTAAGACCTATGGATTATGGGGCATTCTTGCAGGTATATGAGCATGAATTCAATACAGTTAAAATACCCAAGAATGTTTCAAATGGTTCAGCTATGCTATTGATGGGATTTCCCGACTGTGGAAGTTCTTACTTCCTGCTGATGCAACTTGATAAGGATTTCAAACCCTTGTTTAAGTTGTTAGAGACTCAGCCCAACCCATCTGTAAAAGATAATTTATCTGGTGAGCTTAATCAGGTGCTGCGGATCAAGGAAATTGATATAGGACAAATGCAAGTTCATGAAGATGAAATGAATTTAAGCCTGGTTGACTGGGGAAAATTACGCTCTGTTTTGCCCAATGCTGTTTGTCCAAATCAAACATCTGGACATGAGTTTTTTTCTGATATTCGCCTTGAGAATTCCATACAGATTGCAAGAGGTCATCCTTCAGGTTTTTCATCACTTGTTGATGAAGTGTTTGGACTTGAGAAAGGGTCTTCAACGCCTCCATTCTCTGTTAAAAATCTTTCTTCATCTGTGAATACATCCCTTCCTTCCCAATATGGCTCTGTCCCTATGACTCTCCATAGTTTAAAGGCTGGAAGCCCTTCGCCAAAGTGGGAAGTAGGAATGCAGATGCCACTGGTTAGTAATGTAACAAAAGCTTCTAGTGCTACTAACCACTATAGTGGTTCCTTGTTCTCATCAGGCAGTGTGAAGGGCCCAGTTCAGTCCAGTTCTGTTGGCTCAATACCAACTGGACAAGGAAGGAACTCTGCTGGAACAAAGCTATCTGCTTCCAAGTCTGAACAGGATTTGGCTTCTCTTAAATCTCTGCATTCAGTTGACTCTAGTTCCTCTGCTGCAATGGATGAAGAACAGCTAAGAGTGTTCAGTGATAATTCCAACGATGCTTTAGCTGGAAGTCGGTCATCTCGACTTTTATCTCCTCCACGGCCAACTGGCTCTCGAATGTCCATACCTAATTCCAGACCTAATGGACCTCAAGTTGAATCGTTTAAGGCTGCTGGATCTGGTTCATGTGCTACAACTCCCGTATGTAAGATACTTTCTTTGCATCTTCATGTTTATCATGTTGAGTTTATTCATGCAGTTATTTATTTTATCTTTCTTTAAGTAATATATGACTGGAAAAATGGATCTTTGCAGCCCAAACACTGGAATCAACGGTTAGCTATAACACAGGTGAAGATGTTACCTCCAAAAATGATAGGAAATCTGGAAAACGAACAGCTTCGGATATGTTGACCTTGATTCCATCTCTTCAAGGTGTTGAAAGCAACTCGGGAATCTGCAAGAAAAGAAAAATTTCTGATTCAGCTGGCTGTCAACTGTCTTTGCCACAAGGTGTCATGTCCGCTGAAATAATACCCAGAACAGAAGGATACAGTTATGGAAGTTTAATCGCAGAAGCAAATAAAGGGAATGTTCCATCTAGCATTTATGTTGCGGCTCTTCTTCATGTGGTCAGGCATTGTTCACTTTGCATTAAGCATGCTAGACTAACCAGCCAGATGGATGCATTAGACATCTCATATGTTGAAGAAGTGGGTTTGAGAAGTGGATCATCTAACATTTGGTTTCGACTTCCACTTGCTAGAGGTGACTCATGGCAACATATATGTTTGCGACTGGGCAGACCTGGTTGCATGTACTGGGATGTTAAAATAAATGATCAGCACTTCAGGGATTTATGGGAGCTTCAGAAAGGGATCAATAATACACCATGGGGTTCAGGTGTACGAATTGCTAATACATCTGACATAGATTCACATATACATTATGATCCAGATGGTGTTGTTTTGAGTTATCAATCTGTTGAAGTAGATAGTATAAAGAAATTGGTGGCTGATATCCAAAGGCTTGCCAATGCAAGAACATTTGCCCTTGGCATGAGGAAATTGCTTGGCGTAAGAGCAGAGGAGAAGTCAGAAGAGCTAGTTACAAGTTCTGACACCAAAACACCCAGTACCAAGGTTGCTCTGGATACTGCAGACAAACTAACTGAACAGATGAGAAGGGCGTTTAGAATTGAGGCAGTTGGACTGATGAGCTTGTGGTTTAGCTTTGGTTCAGGTGTCCTTGCTCGTTTTGTTGTTGAATGGGAGTCTGGTAAAGAGGGTTGCACTATGCATGTATCTCCTGATCAACTTTGGCCTCATACCAAGGTTGTTAATTCCCCTCTTCAACTGATTTTTATTTGCTTTTCTTTTTCCATTGTGTTCGTTTTGGCATCAGTGATAGATGCATATTTTTCTGTTGTGCTTCAAAATTTTGATAATTATTGGAAACTAAAACAATATATGCATGCCATATTATCCAGTCATGATTGTTGGCTTTGATCTGTTTTCTTGGTTCATCATGTTCGTTATTTCCTCCATTGTAATGTTTTTGGACTTCCCCCCTTTTCATGAGAAATAATACACATGATCCTGCCAAGGTATTGTTCTCCTTTGACTTTAGCTGGTACATTGCATATTTACCCTGATTATTTATGCTATCTTTTGGGTGAAATTACTATGGAGCATCTTTCTTTTGCTTGTTCAGCCGACTTTGTAAAAACATAGACCTGAAAATGCATTGCATTAATTTAATTGTTATGGTTATTTCTGCTGATGTATGATGGTCCGTAATGCTTGATACCATTTTTTTCCTTTGATATTTCAGTGTTGATAAGAAACCAATTCCTTAATTTTAAGTTGTCTTTTGTATAGATGTATCTAATATTTTGTCCTGGATCTGTTCCCAAGATAAATTCCTCCCTATGTATTTACTAAATTAGATGCTTCTATTCTGTACAGTTTCTGGAAGATTTCATAAATGGAGGTGAAGTTTCACCGCTGTTGGATTGCATTCGGCTGACTGCAGGGCCCTTGCATGCTCTGGCAGCTGCAACCCGGCCAGCAAGAGCTGGTCCTGTTCCAGGGGTTGCAGCTGCCTTATCTTCTATTCCTAAACAGAATGGTAGTTATATATCCTCACACGGTCTTCTGCTTAGTAATTCAACTACTAATGTTGGTCTGCCAACATCTGGACCTGGGGCAAACACTGTCATGCCTACTGCTAGTGGTCTCACTAGCCAAACACTTTCAATGTTAGCTGCTTCTGGACGTGGTGGCCCAGGCATTGTTCCAAGTTCACTTTTGCCCATTGATGTTTCTGTTGTGCTCCGCGGTCCATATTGGATACGGATCATGTACAGGAAACAATTTGCTGTTGACATGCGTTGCTTTGCAGGAGATCAGGTGTGGTTGCAGCCTGCAACACCGCCTAAAGAGGGCCGTCTTTCTGGAGGTTCACTGCCTTGCCCCCAGTTTCGGCCTTTTATCATGGAACATGTTGCCCAGGAATTGAATGGATTGGATCCTAGTTTTACTGGACAACAGGCAGGTGGGATGGCAAATTCAAATAATCCAAACCCTGGTTCAGGATCCCAGATGATGGCTGCAAATGGAAATAGAATAAATTTGCCAATTTCTGCTGCAATGCCTAGGACAGGAAACCAAGTAGCTAGTTTAAACCGTGTTGGAAATGCTTTAGCAGGCTCTTCAAACTTAGCTTTGATGACATCAGCTGTCTCTCTACGGAGACCACCTGGAACGGTTGTCCCTGCACATGTCAGAGGCGAGCTGAACACAGCCATTATTGGTCTTGGTGATGATGGAGGATATGGAGGTGGTTGGGTTCCTCTTGTTGCTCTTAAGAAGGTTTTGAGAGGTATTCTCAAGTATCTTGGAGTGTTATGGCTTTTTGCCCAGTTACCTGAACTTTTGAAAGAGATCCTAGGATCTATTTTGAAGGAAAATGAAGGCGCACTTTTGAATTTGGACCCTGAGCAGCCTGCCTTACGTTTTTTTGTTGGGTAAGTATCTTATTTCCCCCCCTTCTGTGGTACTTCACTTCTTATGTTTCTAGAATTCTTTTATTTAAGCACCACTCTGCTGTAATTTTTACATTCCTTCTTGATACATGGACTTTTGCTATATCTTTACCCTTCCTGCTTAAAGGGGAATAATTGCAGTTGTGATATTGGCAATTTTTACATTCCTTTTCTTATTCATCTACTAACTTTTTCAGCATGTTTCTTACTTCATTGTTTGTTTCATTTCTTTGTTCCCTTGGGTGATTTAGCCTGGAGAGTTCTTGCAACAATAATTTTCAATTATTGAATTTT
The DNA here is from genome assembly GCF_004193775.1 of Glycine soja. Classification (NCBI taxonomy): domain Eukaryota; kingdom Viridiplantae; phylum Streptophyta; class Magnoliopsida; order Fabales; family Fabaceae; genus Glycine; species Glycine soja. The sequence continues at coordinate 46,337,830 of NC_041004.1, read as the reverse complement.
GGATTAGGATGTTAAACAAAATGTCTTTAATCAATTTTTTTTTTAATTTCTTTATGAGCATGATACATCAAATTGATTTTTATATGTGAATGAATGTTATGCATATTGATACTTTATGACTTATTAGCTATAGTTGGCAAAAAGTAAGAAAAAACTTTATTGCATTTTGATCTCTCCAGTGTTAGGAGCGTTCAAATTTAGCCCCCTTAATTTAATTTGGAATGTTATCTCCTGGGTTTATAAGTTGATGCAAAATTATGCTTCCCTGCCCATAATCTGTTCGAAGTGGCTATTTTTGCTAATGGGTCATTTTGGCACATGGACTCTGCATCATCAAAACTAGAAACTGATTGGTACTTCCCTAGGGTTTCACTTTCTTTGTACCATCAACTGTACCATATCAGGTGTAGCTTTAATATATTTAGAGTGGGAGACAGTGATGACTCACATAACCAAGGTGCTACACATTTAATATTACAAGAGTAAGAAATCAAATTTAAAGCCATGTGAGCAAAAGCAGTGTGACGAGTCTTGATTGCTTACATACAGAAACTACAGGGTAATGTAGCAATTGGAACTAGAGGAACCAAAGTCATTTTTGGTGAAACTAGGACTAAAATTGTAACTAAGCTTAAAAAAGGAAACAGCTGGTGTCTTCTCAGGCTCTTCTTAAATATTTGCCATTCTTATTCCAGTTATTAGACACACTAAACTGAAATGCTGTCTTTTCATCCTTCTGCAGAGGATATGTATTTGCTGTTAGTGTCCACAGAGTTCAGCTTCTTCTTCAGGTATTAAGTGTAAAACGCTTTCACCAACAGCAACAGCAACAGCAGCAAAATTCAAATCCCGCACCAGAGGAATTAAGTCAATCTGAAATAAGTGAAATATGCGACTACTTCAGCCGTCGAGTGGCATCAGAACCCTATGATGCTTCTCGTGTTGCATCATTCATAACTATGCTCACTTTACCTGTGGCAGTACTGAGAGAATTCTTGAAATTAATTGCTTGGAAAAAGGGATTATCGCAGGCACAAGTTGGAGATGTTGTTTCAGCTCAAAAGCCACGGATTGAGTTATGTCTTGAAAATCATTCTGGGTTGAATATGGATGAGAACTCTGAGAGCTCATCTGCATTCAGAAGCAACATCCATTATGATCGCCTGCATAATTCTGTTGATTTTGCGCTTACTGTTGTTCTTGATTCTGCTCACATCCCTCATGTCAATGCTGCTGGTGGTGCTGCATGGTTGCCATACTGTGTTTCGGTAAGATTGAGATATTCATTTGGTGAAAGTCCCAATGTATCATTTATTGGCATGAATGGTAGCCATGGTGGTAGGGCATGTTGGTTACGTGTTGATGATTGGGAAAAATGCAAACAGAGGGTGGCACGAACAGTGGAGGTTAATGGGAACTCAGCAGCAGATGTAAGTCAAGGTAGGCTGAAATTAATTGCAGATAGTGTGCAAAGAAATCTGCATATGTGCATTCAAGGGCTAAGAGATGGTAGTGGGGTCACAACCAGCTCTGGAGCTGCGTGATTTTGTTAATAGCTGCAATCATATCTATCTATCTATCTAGATATTTTGGGTTAGTGTTGTCAATATTGCGTTTTAGTTTACCATGATATGAAATGGTGCCATACTGAGTTTAAGCATGCCCCCACCATCCTAGCATGTCTCTTCTGCTCATAGGTTATGCTTATGCAGTTCTATTGGAGATGAGCTTTGCTGTAATGGAGAGAGTGCACAGGTGATTACAGACAATTTTGATTAAATTACTTTTGATAGCCTAGCTTAGATTTGCGGGCACCAATTTTAGATTACTAACCAAATATATAAAACGAGTATTCGACGTTTCTCTCAGATCATTAACTAGGTTGTACAATATCTTTGCTGATAGTGTAGTATTATGGTATAACTACTTGGCTGGTGGCTATTGTTATTGTACAGATGACATCAAATGAATAGATTAGTAAAGGAAATTTGTTACGCTCGATCTCTATCGACAATAGATAAAGACCTTGCTGCGTATTTAATTCTGAATTCATCTTGTTCTTGGCATGCTCTGTCTCAACCCCGGTTGCTTTTATGTTATCTGTAATAACCTCATTTTGGCAGCAGCTTCTTAATTGTGTAACGTGTATCGTTTTCTGATCATTGAAACAGCTGCAGGATTTATTGGTTATTTGGACTCAGCTAGTTTTTACTGTTCATAAATACTATTTTGGCCTTATTTGGAAATAATATCTCAATTTGAAGAACTCCTGCGAGGGTTGGGTAGAGCAAAAAACAAAAATTTCCAGTGGAAACGTATTGCTACCCTACGAAAATAGGAATATAGATTTATAAGTTGTTTGGGTGAGAATAATGAAAAAAGAGAAGATAAAATAAAGAAGAAAGTAATATTCTTTTCCTATTTTTAATTTATCAGAAGTGCCAAACTAAGTAAAGACCTTTTTATCGTGTATTTGTCCTATTTTCTCTTGCTTCATTCTCTGCCTAAAATACGTTTGGTCTATGTAACATAATGTGTTTGGTTCAGTTGAAATAGAGCTTAAAATACGTTTGGTCTATGTAAAATTGTTTAAAAAATAAATTAAAATATCTAAATACCCAAAGAGTAATGATAAACCATTTTTGTCAGATTGGAAGTAGAATTTGAAATGGTATGCAACAAACCAACCATTGTCGTGCTGATGGAAGAATAGGGATCAACATATGTGATGCACCCAATCGAAACATTCTTCACGTCAATCGCAACCGCTTATATTTATAATTTCAATCTACAGTTGTCATTTCATGCACCAATGCGCCATGACTGTGACCATTAACGAGTATCTGGTGCATTATTTTGGAGCACGGTGGGTGGGAGTCTTGGTCTTGAGTTTGACAATGGACACCAAAACGATATTTTCAACGAGCAAAGTGAGTTTAATAATAGTTAAAAATAAAGTGAAAACAAATTTGAGCGATGGAAAGTGAAGAAAAATGATCAATTTCTTCACTAGTACCAGCAGTAGCAATTAATTTTTTATTTTATTTGAAAGCTTGGTCTTGATTTAAATAACGAAATCTCAGACAGCCAAAAATACTAAACTAACAGAATAGTTTATTTCATGGAGAAAATATCATACAGTCTCCTTAGAAGTAGACACCTCATTGTCCTCCTGCTGCTGCTCAGTGACTGTAACAATAGGTTTCTCGGATGAGTCCCCCTGGGTGGAATCAGGTTCCTTCTTAAGCTCCGACTCAAACTCCTTTGCAGCCTACACCATTGATTTGTCAAAAATAATAATAATAACCATCCTTAAAAGCAATAATGTGCAAAAGTGAATGCCAAAATCCAACAAATAACCATCCTCCCATTTCATTTTAGTTTTCCCCTCACAGTTGTTATAATTTGGGTTACCTGTTGGAAGCTCTTTACAGTCTTGCCGATGCTACGGCCGACTTCAGGCAATTTCTTGGGCCCAAAAACCAGGGCGGCCACGCCGGCAATAACGACCAGTTCGGGCACCCCCAGACCGAACATGGCGTTGCAACTCAAACCTTTGTTTCTTCGCCGACCATTTACCGCAACCCTTGCTGAATTGAACAACTTGGGTGTGCCGAAACACAAAGATGAAGAGGAACCCACGCTAATAGCGCCTCTTGTCACTGAACTCGAAATCGAAACGCAGCTCATCATCATCATCGTCTCCATCTCCTCCTCTGCCTCTGCCTCTGTGGCTAAGATTTTTTAGATTTTTTTTATTTTTTATAACCTAACACCTTTAAGGCTTTAGCCCCAAAAATAAAATAAAAAACAAAGTAAAAGTAAAAGACGAATACTGAATAGTATAGATTACATGTGAAAAGAATACTACATGTGCTACCTAACTTCACCCCCCGCCAATAATATTGACCATGTCCATCTACGCAAATGTAGTAGTCATAGATAGATAGATAGACGGAGTATAATGATCAATAAATTAAGTCACTAACCTACTCATTTTTTTGGGACAGCCCTAATATTAGTAATTTTTTGGTACAAACTACTACAAACCATATGGTAAATATTTGAGAGAGATATCTTTTGTCTGTTTCCATGGAGTTCTATAAATCGGTTAAGAGACCTTTTAGTTCCTTAATCTTAATTTTAATTTAGTTACTACGTAAAAAAAATGTTTACTTGTTTTTCCTTTTTGAGTTTTTTTTTGTATTTTTAACTAAAAAGTTTTTAAAAATCTAGATTTTTCATCGTTAACTACGAAAATTAAATTTTAAACAACTAATCCAAAATAGGTTAAAGAAATGAATAAGGTTATGAGAATTTATTTCTAAAAATTTGACAATAATTTTTAGATTGTATTTTATAAAAGAGTGGTGCAGAGTTGATGACTTTATATTAGAAGGATGATCATCCTTGTTTTGTTTTAAAAAAAAATTATGATATACTTCCTTCCACTTCCTTTATCCTGGATCAAAGATTACATGCAGATTTTCCTCAATCAATTAAGTTAAAGACTAATATCATTTATGGTTCATACTTATATTTGGTTCATACTTATATTGACCAGCTCTACAATCTTAATTCTTCCTCATTGGGACTATTCTCTCAAGAAAAGTGTAATAGAAACATATCCATTTCGGATCAGCCTATCAAACAAACAAAAAGTAAGTGCGTATGCAATTTGTAAGTCTTAGTCCAAGAAAATTTTGTGTATGGTGAAAATTAAATACAATTTTTTTCACTAAATTGATCATGTGAACTCAATGAAACATTACACATGAACTGTTTAAGTTTACGTTTCCTTCTTTAAAAAAATATAATTTAATTTAATATGCTTATATTGTTTTTATGATAAATATGATTATATTGTTTAAAACCATTTTTTTAATTTTGAATAATTGTCTTAATAATATGATTTTTAAACAAAAAAAAAAGTGCATTAAAGGGTGAAACGGGGGCGACGAACTATGTGTTAATTGTGATTGACAAACTAGTCATGAGTATTATTGAGGATGTATCTAATTGTTGTGTGAGTCTAAGAGTGACATACATGAAATAATAATTATTTTTTACATTATTAAGAGTGATAAGATAAGCAAAAAAAACTTTCTATTTTTTTTTATAAAAAAATTCAAAACATAGTTCAAGTAAATTAATCATAACATATAGATAAAGTGTTTATAGTGCGTTCCTTAAAAAAAAACGTGTTTATAATGTGTTAGAAGAATCTTGCAAGGATAATAAAACTCAACTTTTGATATATATTTGAAATAATATAACTTTTCTAGTGTATACATAAGTTTCTCCTCCTTTCATATGAGGATTTTGAGTATGTTTTTGTGTACTCTGAAACTATGGTAAACATTTTTTTTTTGTATTCAAATAGATAAAAGTTTTCATCTTATTTCGAAAGGTCATTTAATTTCATTCTTATGGAAGTATTCTATTATTTAACCTCTTTAACAATTTAAAATTTTCAATTATTTTATACCATACATCTATCATTATACTTTCTATGATCATGAACGTCTTTATTATTTTATTCAATAATCCAGTTCCATTTGGTATCTTACATTTGCCATTGTCTTTATAATAAGATTATAAATGCCTTCATAATTTTCATTGTTGGATAAGAATAAGGAAAGAGAAGACCACTTTCAAACTTGCACATTCACCATTCATGTCTTATAAGCAACTAAACTTATTTGAGAGATTAAGAAAATTAATATATTTTAACCTTCAAAGTTTCTGGGTAGCAAGATAATTCTATTCGAATGAATTAGTTAAAAACATATAAAAGGTTTGACGATCATCAAGTTTATCCTCTTACGTGGAAAGATTTACATTATCATTTATCATATGTGCACTAAGTATAGTAAGTATAGTGTGTTTGAAAACTCATTGAGATTGAAAGAATCAAGTTAAGTGAAAATTATAACTATTAACTCTTGAAAATCAAATCCCAAATATATAAATAAATAAATAACACATCCAAAACGTGAAATATACTATACATTATGATTGCATTGTTGAACGAGTGGATTGTATTGGACACATTAATCACACAATGTTAAAAAGGGATGCATAACTAACGCGTTCCCTCAGAGTTAGTACGTGACTGATTCTATTGGGCATTAGCAAGTCAATTGCATGCTAGATACCAATTGATAATTCAATTGGAAGCAAATAATATCCAATTTAGATTCTGCTAAGCGTGACAAGAAGTCAAATAACTTAAGCAAACAATATCCAATTTAGATAAGGCGAACTCCACTTGTCCCCATCATATCTATCTAACTAATATAGGTTACACATCAGCCATGTATTAAGATTTGGGAGGGTCCACACAAAAAAAAAAAATTGAAAAATAGGATTATCCAGCAGAATATGCTCAATAAGATTCACATACATCAAATTGATTTACAACAAGTCAACAAGAATTTGCTCTTACTTACAACTAGCAGAAACAAGAGTTTTGGAATAATTCCCTCATGGAAAGCATAATGTAAATTTAGCTATTATGTTATTGTTCTCAATTAGAAGGAGTTCCACGTGAATCTGCACCACCACGAATCCGCTTCTGAAGATGTTCCAGGCTAGCCACTCTATGCAGGGAAGTTGTTCTCCCCATTTTGTTGCCACCTACCACTGCTGCAACATTCTGCTGCACAGTTTCAATTGAAGAAATGCCTCCCAACCCATTATTAGAAGTGGGTTGACAAAGGTGATGATTTGGGTCTTCTTGCACTGGAACAGCAGCATCAGCTGATGTCTCAGAAGGACTTTCATCAAACAATGGCATTCCCAGTGATGACATCTCAGTCATGGCATGGAGCATTGGGCTCAACCCAGTAATTCTTTTCACTGTCTCTTCAGCCATCTTCACCTAAAAAAGAAAAACAACATGGAAGGAAATGATCATTGTCAATACACATAAACCAATACAATTAGTTTCTCTGAACTTTAGAAAATTGAGACCTTGATGGGCTCCAATCCTCAGTTAGCCACCAAAAGCAAACCTTGGAGAAATTATTACATAATCCGGGACTGTCATAGTCTCAATTAATCTCAACATAACACATAGTTAGACTGTTATTAGTTCTTTCTCGTAAATTAAAAAAAAAAAAAAAAACTAGATTCGTTATGTAGAGATTGGTTGGAATTATAAATATGTGGTGGTCCAAGACTATCTGATAATTTCTCCAAACCTAGGGAACTGCTTAGCAAGAGTCAGTAGGTCTCCTATGTAACAGGTTTTACTTAAGGCCTATATACTAAAGGCAAGGATATACCTTTGCTCTTAATGTTTCAACATCAGCTTTCAGTACTCTGTTGTCAACTGCAGCATTACTGTATTTCTGGCTCACATCCGTGAAGCGCTTTAACAATGAAGAATTTTCGCTTCTTAATTGGGAGACCTAAGATAGAATATTAGGTAAGAAAATATACAATTCTTTGAGGGAATTATTATGGAGACGGGAAAAGAAAATATGCACACCTGTGTCTCCAGCTCAGTTAAATGAGCCTGCTTTCTTCTTCTTGAGCGTCTGGCTGACTCCCTATTAGAAAGCATCCTGAAAGACAAATTTGTTAGGCTTTAAATTAAACAAGCCAGAATTTGTACCTGAACTGAACAAAATTAATGTCTTACGATAAAGGAAAATAAAGAAAGAATCTGTTTAGAAAGAAACAACAAAATCCAGATTCATTTAGCTCAACTACTAAAACAAAAGTTATTGGATAAAATGAGGGGTATAATCGCTTTAAAAGTTATTGCATCCGAGTTTGACATAAAAGATTTCAAGTAAGTCTACTTGAACTGAAAGTCCATGCAGCTACATCAAAAGTTTGTGCATAATTTATGAAAATAGTAGTGTAAGTCACCCATTATTTCACTTCAAAAATTTAATATTATAAGCAGTTTGTCTGGCAGGCAAAACATTTGGTCTATTTTTCAGGACATGATAGTACAATCAAATCAACTCCGTGAGACTAGAAGCATTAAGGTTTTCTATGATAAACATAGTCAATGCTGAGACTATCGTTACCTCCTTACTCGTTTTGCATCAACAGGAGTCATGTTTCCAGTCATATTAATCTCTCCTTCCGCTTCCTCATCATCTGATTGTTCTCCTGATGATCCACTTATTGTTGGCCTCATTGCGACGACAGCGGATTTGTTTTGCATGGAAGGTGAGGAAGGAATCCCAATTTGTGCTTTGATATCTTTATTTTGTAATTTAGAGGGATCATCATTTCCAAAAGGGCCAGATCCTACATAGAAAATACAAATTAAGATGTAAATCTATAGTTCAGTGTATCTTGACCATATTAGGAGAGAAAAAACTAAACGTCTAAAGCATTCTAAATTAAACAAAATTGTACACCGATTTTTCATTCACCCTATTCATGCAGCTTCTAGTTGCCAAAATAACATACTAGTTCAAACCTTTTAAGGTAGCATGCGATCCAACTTCAGAAAAATTAGATGCCTGTGGTCCACTGTCAGGGTTTTGAGATTTGACCAAAGATCCCTATTGCCATGAGCAGAAGAAAACATTAGATACTGGTTCAATTTCCAATGAGAAAGAGGTGATAGAAATGGGGGACCGGGAAGTTTTAGATCAAGCATAAATCCAACTTTGAAGAATACTACTAAGATTGAGAAACAGAAAAGCCTTCTAAAATATAAGGTAGGTGGAGTGCATGCAGGCATAGCATAAATGAAAACTACTTCAATATTTTTCAGTGCATATGGAAAGAATGGAATTAATGCAAAAATTCAATTCGGGAAAAAAAATGGGAAAGATTTCCGTAAGAACCACAGCTAGAAGGTTAATTAAAGAAGTTAACCACAGGTCTAGAACCATCAAGTTTAACTGTGCGGAACCTCTTGATAGAATTGACATTAGATGCAATATGCCACGCCGGAGCAATGTCATTGTTAAAATATTTTATCATTAATTTAAATAATTCATTTTTTTTATACTTTTAACTAGTCCTTAACTAAATTCATGTACTGAAACAATGTCATTGAGAATTTCATACATAACCATGATCTAAATAATACAAAAAAAAAATATTATGACATACTCAGCAATTGTTGTAAATTTATCTTACACAGGTATTTGTTTTATAAAGCTTTAAGAAAATGTAGAAGAAAATGCATACAATTATACTTTATTATAATTTCAGTACTTTTTTAATTCATTGTTATAACTTATAAATTGTGTGTATGGTTTGAGAGACACCTCAAAAGAGAGCATGACACTAGACAAGAGAGACATCTCAAATGGTACTGATCATTTGAGAGCTTGACAAACCTTCACGAGAAAGAGAGAAGCTTCTTAGTAAAGGGAGAAGAAAGGCTCTCAGAAAAGAGAGAAAAATTCATAGACAAAAACCCTTGTAATTCTCTTTGAGAGGGAGAAAGAATTGTACTTTCACCTTAATTACTTTAGTTCTATTAAAGAACGTATGTTGATGATGAAGAATATAAAATAAGTGTAGAGGAAAAGAAGCAAAGAATAATCTTTAATTTTATGCCTCTCATTTTAACAAACAATCTTGGGGAGCGGGGATGATACATTTACATGGGAAAAAAAGATTGTAGTCCCATTTCCCCCTTCAAAGTCATCCATCCAAACGTGCCCTTTAATTTCTAATATCACCATCCTATATTTTCCAGAGTGTATGTGGAATTTTCCTTGAGAGCCACTGTAGACCTTCTACGCGGAAGCATTATTCTGCTTCTCTTCTACCTATTGGTCGAAAGAACAAACTTTCATTTTGCAACTGAGTTTAAGGGAAGGAGAAAAAATCATAAATAGGTAATATCTGTGTGATTTATGATGTGTGAGACTCAGAGACTTGTTGGCTTTCTTTTAGAAAAAATAAATAAATAAAAATTGTTTCAAATATAAAATGAAACAATTCCAAGAGCTAACTAAAAAAAAAAAAAAACATGGGGTTGTTCCGAAAAATGAACATACCCGAGTCATAGCAACAGCAGCGCATGCGAGATTAAGCTTGGTCTTAAGAATAGCATGGTAGTCTTGGGAATCAACATGTAGAGTAACAGGGATGTTGGTGTTGGATTCCTTTTTGAGTTTAGCATGATGATGATCATCATCATGATCAGAATTAGATGAAGAAGAAGCAGCTTCCTGCTGTAGGAACTGCTGAAAGGCCCATTCGGATTCGCTCCGGTTCATCTTTGACTTGAACGATGATGATGATGATGATGAAGAAGATGATGCAGCCACCCAGTATTGCTCCGATATCTCATCTACTGACAACACCCTTTCCATTCCAAAATCCAATCTCTTGTGAATTGTGATAGCAACAATTAGTATTTGAATTTCATTCATCAATTAATTCATCCACTCATCTCTGCAACCGCAAACAAACAATAATCTTATGATTGAATGAATGGACATGTGATATTCTCCTACCTTCCCCTCACGTTTTAATATTTGGTCTTATTTTTTTAATTAATTTCTGACGTGGCATTGCAGCCTCATCCATTTTGGTTGGTTTGGTTTTCTCTTGTGCATCCTTATCCTGTTTCACGCCCACCATCCTTCGCTTTCATTCAACCAACTTGTTCCTAGTTTCCACTTTTGGAACCAATCTATATACATTACTTATTCCAATTATAATTTAATATGCATCACATCCTTTCAATCACATTAAAATTCAAATTATATATATTATTCTTAAAAAAATTATTTGACACTTAATTAATTTTCTTTGATTAGATTATTTTAACTTCAACTATCTTATAAGCTAACTTTACCAAAAATACTCCACAAGAATTCAATCCCGTGTCTTAATTTTACAAATTATAAAAGTGTTATTTTAATTCAAAAATTTGTTAAGCTTAAGTTATTTTAGTTTTTAATCTTATAAAGAACAATAGTATTTTTTTTTTTTTAATTCCTTGATATGCATACCTTAAAACACATGTTTCCGTTCACATAACGAGGGGTTGGCGCGAGATGCGGCTTAGGATTTTGTGGTGAGTTGTGAGTGAGTCAGTCTGGATAGACACGACTGCTGGCTGTCTCGTTCGGGAAATCTTAGGTGGGATCCACGTTCTCCTTTCCTTATCTTCCTTTAGATTTTCTTTTTTTAATCAAGAATATATTAAATAAACAAATTAAATATAGTTAGTGTCGTGAAGTTAGAACGTAATTAACATGTGGTTAATTAGTGCCAAACTAAGTTTCATCTACATCTCACTTAAAATGGTTAGTTAAAATTTTCAAGTGACATTAGTCATTCAAAATTTAATAGATACTTTATGTGAATATCATAATGATAAAAAAAATTGGAAACATAAAAGTTAAAACACATTTACTATCTATCATTAAATAAATAAAAAGATTACTTAGAAGATATAATAGATGAAATTGATCAAATAAAAGATAAATAAGAAAAAAATATTATATAATGAGAATATAAAATAATTTTATATTATTATTTCACCAAAAATTATTATGTATGATAATTTTATTTATTTTTGTGATAATTATTTTGAAAATAACACATTTTTTAAATTTTTGTTGTCTATTGATATTATAAAATATAAATATAATTATAATTAATATTATATTAAAATAATAATTATTTTACGACTTATTTTTTATTCTTTTATATATATTCTATTAGTATAATAGTATATACTACTATAAGGAAGGAATAAGTCTGGTTGGGCAAGAAATTATCCGCAGCCGTCCCATTACTATATTTTTGGGTCCAAAGGTAGCTATCAATATTTTGGGCACTTATTTGGGCCTCGCTTTGAATCTACTAAGCCATCTCCAATTGAATATGTTAGTCTTATACTCTTATTGACGAATATTGACACTGACAAAAGAAAAATAAAGATTAATATTGACCAAAAAATAACATGGCGTACAGAGTGATAAAAGAAATACCTGTGATAAATAAATAAAAAGGATTCCCTTAAAACTATTGATGTACACATTACGAATTTATATTGATAATGTTATAAACTATTAACATATAAAAATAATAATATGTGCTATAAAAAATTCGGGCTCATCATCATCGCCCCGGTTCACCAAAAACCAGTCAAGTTCCGATTTTGTTTTAAACCTGGATGTATTTTCACTTTTCAGTTTAGTATTATGAGTTAGAGCAGCTAATTGCGTGTTTGGTAAGATATTCAAACTTAATATGCTTTAGCCACTTTTTTTTTTAAATAATGTTTTTTTATTTATAGTTAGTTTTTGTAAAAATATTAGTAAGACATTCAAACTAACTATCTGTTCTCTTTATTTCCTTCAATTCTTGAAATTTTTTTCAACAATAATCAGGTCAATTTTATAATCTAAATATATTCTTATTTAAAGTGATATTTTCATAATAGTTATTCTCTAATAGAAACAATTTTGCTTGAGTTGATAAGATTATATGAATGTTTTGTGGAAAATACTTTTAATTCATTTATTTTTTAATTAATGCATTTAATGTTCTTATTAGTAACATTTTTATAAAGAACAACTAATATTTTTTTAAATGTCAAATGACATATTTGATCTTTTTTTTTTTTTTTGTCATTTAGTCATTTATCTTTTAGAAAGTTTATTTTGATTATTTTTTTAAAAATTGGTTGAAAATGATTCTTTCGTCGATTTAAAGTTAACACTGTTATAATGTTCAACTACTATCGATTAAAAACCACAACAATAAAAAAAACCCTAATCCTCAATAGTTCTTTCTCTTTTCTTATTACCGTTAGTCTTCTCTCAAAGACCAAAACTTTTAACATCTAATTCCTCCTCATCAACTTCCTTTCCTTCCCGCATCAAATTTGTGATTTCCTTTTCACCCTCATTGTCATCGTGTGCAATGGCCTCCATGTCGTGCATGACAACAAGATTACCTCATTTGATGGGATCACCAAATCCTTAGATCCCTTGTATCATTCACTAAAATTTGATTATGATTTATGATTTGCATGTGCAGTCATGGAATTTTCAATCCAAAAGAGGGTTAGGGTGGTGAATGATGAAAATAATTTATCATGAGTGTGTTCTGAGTGCTTTTCTCATTTTTTATTTTGTGGTGATTTTAAGTGATGGTATTTGAATATGGTTAGCAACGTTAACTTCAAACTGACGAAAAGACCATTCAGAATTAATTTAAAAAGATAAATGATCAAAATGAATTTTTTAAAAGATAAATGACCAAAATGGACAAAAAAATAAGATAAGGGACTAAATAGGCCATTTGACTTTTTTAGAAAAAAAAATAGAATTACATCTTTAATTAATAATATTAATACCAAGGGGGTTTAGCTAAGTTGGTTGAGTAGGATATCTGAGTGTTTGAGTGCACTGCTCATACATCTTCCATTCTTCTATTAATGTATCTGAAAACTCTACAAAATATAACAAAACACTTTAAAAATGACTAATTTTTGCATTCTTAAGACAAAAACTCAAAAGAATCTAAATTCATATATTTGTAAGTCAAAAGAAGCATCATAAGAGAATAAATTAGATAATTGATAAGTAATTTAAGTGCACTAACAACTAGTATTGTTTGAAATAACTGATTTAGTAATTATTACCGGTCAAAGGCATTTATATAAAAAATTAAAAATTTAAATTATAAAATATCAATTCTTTTTAATATGTTTAAATATATTTTTTGTCATTGTAATTTAGCATTTTTTTAAATTTTTTTGTTCTTACAAAAAAAATTATTTTAATCCTTACAAAACATATTTTTTTTATTTTTCATCCTCAAAGTACTTTAAATTATAAAATATGAATAATTTTATAATAATCAAAACATTAATAAATATAGTTCAAACTTAAACGGTATATTTTAAAAGTATTAAACAGTACGTGTGAATATTTTTATAATTTAATTAGAATGCTTCAAAATGTAAAAGTATAAGCATTTAATGATCAAATATTGATGATATAAAATACTTTATAATGATACACTCATAAGACGATTTGATATTACATTTAAATAATGCATTTAAGGCCTTAGTTTAACACTTTATGTTTAACATTCTTTTATGCACAAAACATTCTCCTAGAAATTCTCAAAGTCCCAAAAGAAAAAATGAAGTTTATAGTTTGAAAAATGATGATTATCATCAAAAGGCACGCTCTACTATTGTAGACATGCTATGATGATAAAAGTAACTTTCTTGTTGAAGTATAAGTCACGTTATTCAACCAACATGAATTTTGCATCAAAAAGGGACATGCATTTTATGCAAGTATTAAATGCTTCAATGAACTCAAGACTTCATATGAATAACAAAGTGAAGAATTCAATCATTGAGAGATAACAAATACTTGGAGAAGAAAACTATATATAAAATAAGCTTTGAAGAAACAAGATACAAATTACCTATGTGAATCATTCTTTCATTTTTTTTCTTGTAAAGCTCTATGTAAATTATTGTAAAGATACAAAGCTCTCCAAACAACTTGTATAACTTGAGAGAAAAGACTAAAAGTATTAAGTGATATATCCATATGTAAGACGATCAAATTTTTTTAGTCAGTATGCAATCTTCCAACAAATCTATTTGATTTGTTTAGAACCAACAATGGTAGGACAAAAAATATTGAATTTAAGTCAAACTTGGAGTAGAAGTTGCAAGTATAAGTATAAGAGTCAGAAGTGACAGTACTGAACAACACTTGTAAATTTTATAAGTTAACAAAAACTTAATAGTTGTTAAAAAGTGAACGTAGTCTTGAAGTTGAGACAAACCCATATAATTTTTTTGTATGGTTTCTCGTTGTTTAATTGACAAATGATTTTAAATTTGTTTTCAAATCTTATATCTTTTTTCGTTCTTTTCATTCTCTAATACTTTCATCAAACGATAAACATATCTTTTAACCTTTATAAATATTTTAAATTTCTAAAAACACAATTTAACCCACTTATGTTATTTGCTCCTACATGTACATTAACAATATAGGGTCATCATTTTACATTGATAATGTAATAATAAAACCACTTTCAATAAACACTTTTAATTTATTTATTCTTTAATTAACACATTTAATGTACTTATTAATAACATGTTTTATATAGAACAACTAATATTGTTTATTTTCTAAAAAAAAGAGTTACATTAATTAATAATGTTAATGAAACTAGTAGTACTATTTGAAATGTTTCTGTTTCAGTAATTATCAGTCAAAGGTATTTATAGAAAAGAAATTAATGAAATTTTAAATTATAAAATATGAATAGTTTTTAAAAAAAGTCGAAACATTAATAAATGTAGTTCAAACTTAAACGGTATATTTTAAAAATATTAAATAGTACATTGTGAATAATTTTATAATTTAATTATAATCATTTAATAATGTAAAAGTATAAATATAAAATAATATTAGGATATAATCTTTTTTCTTAAATACTATCACAACAGTTATGATATGATAGAAAAAAGATAAAAAAAAATGAAACGATTATGATATGATAGAATATATATATATATATATATATATATATATATATATATATAAAAGAAAAGTTTCAAATGAGATGTTCAAAATAACATGACATTCAAATAATGATGATAAAAAATAATTATTTTATGATATTAGTAGGTATTTTTTTCTTAAAATATTATCACAATAACACGATAAAAAAAAATATAAAAAAAGATGAGAAGTTTCGAATGAAATTATCAAAATAACGGTGACATTCACATAAGAAGCAATAAATGAGTGGCTCTACCTTGGCACTTAGGCACTCTATTCTATATATAGCAGTGGCATCCACCACACATGCATTCCAGACCCAACTGTACCCTCCATTCTTCTCCTAAATCCTAATCCTTTTTCACTTTCAGTTCTCAGGTATCCCCTCTCTTTTCACTCTTTTGTTCAACCTTTTTAAGTTGCAATGTCTCACTGCTTTCTCATTCGTGCTTCATGTTTTCCTACTTTGCTTTTCTTTAATCTTAATACCTGATTACCCGCCACTGCCACCTATTTCGGTACTAAATATTTTTGCAAAATTTGTATCGGCGAGTTAATATTTTTCATATGCACCCTTTAGTTTATTTTATTGCATTTTTATAATGTTGTTCCACTCCATGTGCCCTCGTATGGGGTATGCATGTAGTGCTTCTTGTAATCTCTGTCGGTTGGTTTTCATCTCGCAAGATTGGTTTTTTCTCTGAATATACTCTTTCTCCTGTTTTCTCTCAATATACACTACTTTGTAATTTAATTTTTAATCCACACTATTTTGGATCTTTTGGTTTGATTCACACCATTTTGTAAATGAACATGATGAAAGAGATCTTCCTGTTATAAACTCAAATAAATAAATGAACGTAAGTACTCTCCCTCTATTTTGTTTTTTTTAAATTTAAAATATTATAAAATATAAATATTATATTATATAATTTTTTTAATTAAGTTTAAAATTATTTATTTGTTAAATTAAATTTCATTCTGTTAGACAAGATATATGTCTTCTTCTGTTATATGTCTTCTTCTGACTAGATTAATGATTTTATAAAATTTAATTTATTTAACAAATAAGTAATTTTAAAATTAATTTAAAAAATTATATAATATAATATTTATATTTTATAATATTTTAAATAAAAAAAAACAAGAAGGAAAGAGAATGTATTCACGTTTATTTGAGTTGATTGCTGTCTTTGGCCACATTGCAAATGGTGTGAATCAAAACACAAAGTACAAAGTAATATAGATTGAGAATTAAATTTCAAAGTGGTGTACCTTGAGAAAAAATAGGAGAGACAGGGTATTCACCGAAAAAAACCCCAAGATTCTGTATGTGTTTTTCTGTCTGGTTCTTCCTTAAAAACAGTAACTTGCATGATGGAATTGTTGTTTCTGGTTATATTTTATGCGTTTCGGACTAATTCATTCATGTGGGATGTGCAGCATGGGAATTTCTGGAACAACAGACTATGGATCATTCACATACCAAAACCTTGAGAGGGAACCCTACTGGCCCTCTGAAAAGCTCAGAATTTCCATCACTGGGGCTGGTGGTTTCATTGCCTCACACATTGCTCGCCGCCTCAAGACGGAGGGACATTACATCATTGCTTCTGACTGGAAGAAGAATGAGCACATGACTGAGGGCATGTTCTGCCATGAATTCCATCTTGTTGACCTTAGGGTCATGGATAACTGCTTGACAGTTACTAAGGGTGTGGACCATGTTTTCAATCTTGCTGCTGATATGGGTGGGATGGGTTTCATCCAGTCCAACCACTCGGTCATTATGTACAACAACACCATGATTAGCTTCAACATGATTGAGGCTGCCAGGATCAATGGTGTTAAGAGGTCATTCATTTTGAACAAACATGTGTTATTATGTCACTTTCAATTGCATGATATAGTCTTTATGTCGTCGTCATAGTGATCCTTGTTTTTTGGTTTATTTTTTTTAGGTTTTTTTATGCCTCTAGTGCTTGTATCTATCCTGAATTCAAGCAGTTGGAGACAAATGTGAGTTTGAAGGAGTCTGATGCCTGGCCTGCTGAGGTATGTTGCTGATTCTTTGAATTACTTGTTCAAGTTATTCTGGTTATTCACTTAAAAATACTTAGGCTAGCAGGGATATATTTAATTTTTGACTTTTATAGCCACAAGATGCATATGGGCTGGAGAAGCTTGCAACAGAAGAGTTATGCAAGCATTATAACAAGGATTTTGGAATTGAGTGCCGCATTGGGAGATTCCATAACATATATGGTCCTTATGGGACATGGAAGGGTATGTTCTTGACTGCATTGCAAGTTTTTGCGGTTGTTGTATTTAAGTCAGTAGACTTGTGGGCATTCTTTTGTAGCCTTTTGGATTTAACAAGTTTGTTGCTTTGTGTTTTGTCATATAGGTGGGAGGGAGAAGGCTCCTGCTGCTTTTTGTCGCAAGACACTTACTTCCAAAGACCGATTTGAGATGTGGGGAGATGGATTGCAAACAAGATCCTTCACCTTCATTGATGAGTGTGTTGAAGGTGTACTGAGGTATTCCTTGCAGATTTTGTGGCTAATGACTATTATTACATCTAAATTAATGACTTATTTCCAGGATTTCTCATTTTAAAATTTAAATTATGGATATGTGTTTTTATGAATGCTGAAAATGATCCAGTAGAGTGCCATTAATAGGTTACATTCATGCTCAATCATAAATGTAAATAATTGTAAAATCTCTATTCTGAAATTGCTAGTTCTGAAGATTTTAAGATAATCCAAGAATTCTCAATTTGAAATTTTCATAAGTAGGTTTCTTTGGGAATTCCAGTTTTGCAAATTGGGCAGAAACATTATTGTTATCTGAATCAAGTTCTACTGAATTAAGTGGAAACAAAAGTGACTATAAAAATATTAAGATTTGCCCTATTTGGTTCTATAAAGCAATGCAGGTCTAGTGTTTAACAAGTTAAGCACATGTTAGCTTCTTTTATGTGTTTTGTCAGTTAGTTCTAATTCCTTGACAAGATTTAACATTACAGTCCTGGTCCATTTTTTGTGTTTAGATTGACTAAATCAGACTTCCGGGAGCCGGTGAATATTGGAAGTGATGAAATGGTCAGCATGAATGAGATGGCTGAGATTGTTCTTAGCTTTGAGGATAAGAATATACCAATATACCATATTCCTGGCCCTGAAGGTGTTCGGGGTCGTAATTCAGACAATACATTAATCAAAGAGAAACTTGGCTGGGCTCCAACTATGAAGTTGAAGGTATTATTGTTATTTTAATGGGGTTAAAATCACTTTGTTTTCACTTTATACAATTTATCCCTATTTCCTACTTCAGATGAAAGGTTTTTTAACAGTCATTATTCCATCACAGTATTCGTTTTAATGTGGTTGTGTAAAATTAACTAATTTTCCTTTTATTATCCGAATAAAGAATTTCCTACCAAATTTGATCTATCAACTTCAAGAAAAGAGTAACGGAATGAGTATATTGCCTACATTATAGTAGTATTTTCCTATCATACATTTTTTAAGTGTTCATTTTTTTACTTCAGTTCAATGTCTGATTTTTGCAGTTGTTCTTATCTTCTATGGGGTTACTTCTGGTTCCCCCCTCTTTTGTTTTTATGATCTTTTTCTCGATCAAAAGGATTGTATGTTTTTGGGTGTATTTGGAAACCCGTTCACACTTTTTAAAGCATAAAATTAGGAAACAAGGATTTTGTGTCATTGATGTGAATGTCTGTTTGTACCATTCTAACTGTTAACCAAACACACACACACACACTCATAGCATCTCAATTCTCATATTGTAGGATGGGCTGAGAATTACATAATTTTGGATCAAAGAGCAGCTTGAGAAAGAGAAGGTGTTGATTTATCAGGCTATGGATCATCCAAAGTGGTTCAGACTCAAGCCCCAGTTCAACTTGGCTCCCTTCGGGCTGCAGATGGCAAAGAATGAAGCCTCTAGTTCGGGCAGTTGCTGCAGATAACAAATAATAAGGGTGAATAATGCATTACCAAACGAAGGGCTGGCTTTTATGTTGCTATTTGTTAGAGGTCTTTGGTTACAGATTAGTTATTGAAGTTAGTTTTGGAACTTTTTCATGTATTTGAAACGGATGGTGTTGTCTGTTTTATTTGAGGTAATAATAACTACTGCTTAAGGTCATGTTAGAGCATTTACAATGCCTTGTTTATTATAATTTTGTGGGATTTTATAATTTCACATAAATTTAAACATTACATGAAATTCACATAAGGAATGTTGCTTAAAGTTAAGCAACTTATATAAGCACTTTCATTGAAAATGTTCTTAGTGCTTGACAAATTTTAACTTGTGTTTCAAGTCTACATAATTGATTAATAATAATAAACAAAATCTTCTGCATGAATTTCAGGTTTTGTTAAACAAAATTTAGATGTCAACTCTTAGTTGCATTTACTGTTTTCCCTTAAAAAATAAACTTTATTTTGATAATTTTGTGCAATCAAAGTTGATAATAAAGATGATAATAAAGATTGATATCAAATTTTAATTTTTAATCAAACATTGATATTAAAAGCACTTCAATTTCGTCTTTCATTTTGTGGTGTTAAGAATTTCATGGGTTTTCTTTAGTTGAAGTATAGATTTTTCAATTAAAATGACGTCAGTGATTTTTTTTAAAAGTGATGGACCTAGGATTGGGCCGGACAATACAGATTAATTTAAAATTTTATAACATAATGACATTAATTATTTTATAACATAATTGACTTATTAACTCAATTGGTTAAAGTGTCACGTCATGTTAATATTCTTTAGGTTTGACAAACATGTCTGAGAGGTCATATTTAGGAAACAAGTTATGTGGGATGAAGATCTCCCGGTTTCAATTACCATGCCTAAAGTTCATGACTTTTTTTGTTTCAATTTTATTTTATTTATATTTTCATTAATGTTGTTAATCCAATACCTTAGGGTATTAAACAATTTCTTTAATTCTCTGCTTCACAATTAATCACTATCAATTTATTATGTTCAATGTATATATTATTATCTTTATTTTTCCTTAAGTAATTATCTTTGATTCTTCTTCAGTAATTATCTTTGTTTTTTCATTTACGTTGTCAATAGAATTATCATTATGTTTGTTGCTCATTCTGACTGAAACTGTCACGTTATTTTTACCTTTCTTCATTTTATCATTACCTTATCTTTTTCTATACCTTGCTTTTCGATGGTTGGTGGGTTAATTTTATCTGTTACTCATTTTTGCCAATGTATGTGCATCCTTTATAAATTCCATTTTCCAGTTTGAATGATAAATTTAGTTTTCTGAATCAAAAATTTAGTAATGATCACCAAAATTATTAGAGTATGAGCCCGTGCATCGACACGGGCTTCTAGCTAGTTTGATGATAAAAAGGAGAATCATGCTGGGTATACCAGCAATTATGTGGGGTACGCGTAGCAATGGGCTTTTGGTTTTCTTTGGTTAGTATGGCGTTGTCTTTATATCTTTCTAACTTTGGAATGGGGTCAACATTTACGTATGTTGTCGTCAAGGTGAACGTTAGCCGTGAGCATTGTAACGTGGAGCAGAAGAAGGCTAAAATGACTTTTCAGTTTTCGTTTTGTCCTTCCTAGCTATAAATTTGTTGGGACCCCCCACTTGATTGGTAAAGTGCTAACCGTGTGTTTTTTTCACTAGAAAATGACTTTGCCAATGGCAATTCATCGGGTAAAATTTATAGCTATCTGTAGGAGTTTTTCCATAGGTTGGATTAATTAAATTTACCATAAAATTAAATGCAAACAGATTATATTTAATTGAATTGGTTAGATTTGTGATTGAGATTTTTTCGACCAATCCGATTTTAATCAGATTAGTTTGATTCATACTATCGAATTTTAATAAAATGATTTTTTTTTCAATTTTTAGTCTTCACTTATTGTCTATTTTAAATTTTAATTTTTATATTGATACAAGATATATGAAAAATTACATCACAACCATAACTAAATTAAGATACTTGAAAACATTAGATTGGATGAAAGATAAAAGAAGAAAAAAAAAATGAATTATTAAAGTCTAAGATGCATTGATGTAAAAGTTGAAAGTGTGTTGATTGTGTTATTAGGTTGGTTTGAATTGGGGGGAAAATCCAAGAACTAAACCAATTATAAATAATTTGGTATGAATTTAAAGTGAAACAATTCAATTAAATTAGAGTTCATCATTCCAATCCAAAGAACACTCTTACTATTTGGATACGTGATACTACAACCTTTTATATAAGAAACAGGAGAAAAACTTTCCCTCATAATTATAAGAAATATAGAACAATTTTTAATATATTAATGAATTGTTAACTTTTTATATTTTTAATGTATTGCAAAATCTATTTTTGAGATATTTATTAATCTTTCGTGAAACTAAATATATTTATTGAGTTATTAACAACATAAAACATATTCATTAGTAGAAAAACATATCACTTGAATTACGAATAATATCATTAAATATGACTAACACTTAAATTATTTTATTCTATGAATATTTTTAGAATAAAGTTAAAACTTATAAAATTATTAATTTAATTTAATCAACTTAACAATTTTTGTTATTTTTAATAAATTAAATATTTATTTTTTATATATAGGACTACAGATAATATCATTCTAATTGGGATAGGGCCTAGGGGTAGGGATGGGGGGAAGGAAGAAGTTTTTGTATTTTTTGTTTATTTGCTATAAAAAAAATAGAAGAGAGGAGAGAGAAAAATGAAGAGAGTCAAAAATTTTATTTCTGTCATTTTTATCTTCCCTTTAATATGAGAATAAGAAAATATAGTAGAATTTAATTCCCCATCCCTCTCTCCCATTAATATTTATGAAGAGATAAAACTATACAGTAATTTTTTTAAAACTTTTCTTTCCCTCCATACAAACCAAAAAAGGGACCCTGCTCTTTAATTAACCCAAGAAGAAAAATCATTTTCCGTCATTCTCTCCTTTTAACTAAATAATGTGTTAATACCATACCTATAAAACTTGAACTTAGCTCATAAAGTTATGCTTGAACTGATTTTTTTTTATGGTTAAAATAAGTTTATTGAACAATAAAATACAATTCATAAATTATTTAATTTATTTACACCCTGTTCATTAAAATAGTTAATTTATACACAAAGTCATTTATTTTATTATTTTTCCTTGGGTCATGCATTTTTTATATTTGAAACTCTCGTTACAATCCATAATCATAGCTTAATTTATTTTAAAAATTTATTCAAATTTTGTACCATTTCCTTAATTTTACAACCAAAAGATTGATACCATAATGTAAGATTTCACACCGTTCACATGTTGAAAAACAATTTATTTAACAAGATAACTCAAATTGTGAATGCAAAATCTTCAGTCAACAACAATCACACAACATAAGCAGAGTTAATATCTGACAAGTGAGTTGAAAAATACACATGATTTCTAACTCTAACCCCGGCAAAAAAAAAAAAAAAAAATCTCATAATTTTAAAACAAAATTACCCAAGTCCCATGCTATTTAAGGCACCTCCACAATCCACATAAGTAAAATTCATTATACAGTATACATATTGTTGATGTTTGGGTGAGAGGGGGTGCGAATTCCAAATACTCTGTAATGATGCAAAGTTTCAAACATAACATGAAATGTGTCCGATTTACTCATCGTAAGCTAAGTCCTGATACACAGGACTAACCTCAAGCTGATCTGCGAATTTCTCGAGGATATTCTTCACAAGTTTTGCCAGCTCTTCTTTATCTAATTCGGCACCATCTTTTTCTTGTGTTATTTCAGCAAAAACAGCGTCATAAAGAAGAACAACTGCTTCATCAGCTTGAGCTAGCGGTAAACCCAATTCCTTTGCGTTTCTCTCAAGGAAGCTCCTTATTATTTCTGTGCTCCCTAGTCCATCCTTTGCTTCCCGTTTTTCCTGCAATGCCTTCTTCACAACGGTGTTTAATTCCTGTTCATTGGCCAATAGCTGCAGCATTGTCCACAATATAACTATAAGTTGACAAACAAGAGTTTGCTGGACTGAAGTCTTCAAGATGTCACAAAAATAACAACCAATAAATTAATTTTATTAACTTCTAAATTCGTCTATGGATAGTTGATAAACAAGAGTTTGCTGGATAGTGGGAACAGACACGAGCTTTAATGGTTTTTTTTTCTTTCAATAATGATGTATTTTTTATAAACTAAATAAAATGATGGTATAGCATAGAATCTATGGATATACGAAAATCATATAAGATGGGAACACGGTATTTCTAAATAAAATATGAAAAATACCCGTCTTAGCTTAGAGCCATTAATGATTCGAATATTCTGGATGGAAACAACATTCTTTTTAGAAAGTTCCTCTTCTAGATCTTGCAGTACAGACTGCAGAAGCTGTGCAAACTGTGCCTGGCCCAACTTTTCTTCTCCATCCACCCCATGTTTTTTCAACAAGTCATTTAGCTGAGGAAATTCTGCTCATTCATGCTAAAAAAAGTCAGTTTTATCAGACTGAGAAACTGGACATGTATAGTGCTGACAAACAGATTAATCATAGATATCATAGATTCATTCATAAAAGGCACATATTACGGTCAGTTTCAAACAATGGAAAATATACTTCATAATTTCCTTTATATAGATTAAATTTATGCATTTCAACACATTATCTATGATGGATAGAATCATAATCTAATAAAATTTCAAAAGCCAAAGAACATAGGCCATAAATGCTATCAATACAGAAAGATATATATACTGTCAATCAACCCAAATGCTACATTGGCAAGTGGCAGATAAGACATAAAAACAGATTGATGAATAATCAGCACAAGTACACAAGGTTACAGCCATGTTGTATAACACATGGCTTGTGACTTGTGAGGAGGTGAAAGTCTCATTAATTTTGAGGGCCAAAATTAGAACTGTAGAAGCCCATGCCCAATTATAAATATCCTCAAGGCAATCCAAAGAGGATCAACCATTTTTTTTATATTTGGTGTCCTTGTTCAGCTGTACACTTTGGCAGTTGCCTTATCCACAATGTGATAGGAATGAACATTTTTTTTGGAAGGCATGATAGGAATGAACATTATTTGGTAGTTATAGTAAGATCCAGCACAATTTTAATTCACTTCAAGAATTCATTACATTCCGTCTCCTAAAACTTTGTTACTGTGATGCAAACTCTAGAAACAATGAACTCAATCAGTTCTAAGCAGAAATAGAAAAATTATATATACCTAAGAGGGCAAACTAAAATCTTTCGTCTTTTCCTAGATGTGGTATTTTTGGAACCTGATACCAGTTAGAGCATTTCCATCTTAAAATTGGAGAAAACCATTCTCACACTACAAATCCACAAAAAGAAACCAAAAAACAAGAATACAATTGTTGATTGCAGATTATACAATTATATTACTTGGCTCAATCAATCTAACATAAATTTGACCATAATAATTCTCTGGATCAAAAGAAAAAACTGAAAAGGCCTAAGTACATATTAAAAGATGAAATAGGAACCAGTGAACTGTCCCATGCTTTACATCTTACAGTTGAGGGTCATAGAAACAAATAATGAATACTGAGACAAAATTGCAGCTGCAAAATAATTATAAGTTATCCATAGTCAACTTACCAGAAATAAAAAAACAGAATAAAGAGCAAAACAAATAAAATCTTCAAACTAAAAAAGAAAAATGAACCTGAGAAAGGAGGAACGCCCATCTCAACTCCCATCTGGACAAGAGCATTCCGAATTTCACTCTTGCTGATTTTCCCCTTGTCTTCGGCATCTAAGTCAGTGAATAGATTTTCTGCTAACATGGCGAAGTCATCCTCATCCTCTGATAACAACCGGAGAGTACTTCCATCCAAGATTGATACAACAAGAGGATTATCTACAGAGACACACAAATGTAAAGCAGTATCAATTTTCTTGTAAAAAATCCAAGAACCAATTATTTGCCCGTAAAAGAATAACACGCATGGACAAAAACACGAAAACAAATCCACAAGTTCTACAATGTAACGATATTATCATCCAAGACACGTTTTAGTCAAATTCGATCAAACAGGGAACTCAAGAATTTTGTGCTTTAAGGAATTACTTTCTCTACAATCGACCTATTTCAGTATTTTGAGCAACCGGCAACTGAAAATTATAGCAAGAAAAGGAGCATAGATCTACACAATCGAGACGAGAATTAGTGAAAAAAATAACAAGACTCTTTGCAATTTGAACTGAGAGAAATAGTAAAATCAATTTAGACTTATTTCATACGAATTTAAAAAGAGGATAGGCATCAGAGTCACGGATCGAGAAATCGAGATTAGAGAACGCATATTTTAATACTAAAAATTACGAGCACTTAATCGATCATCTACTAGTGCAGGGACTATGTAACTTCCCTGTATCCTGAGAGAAATCGGTAAACCTTAAAATAATTGTGCGCTTATTATTTTCAGCGTGACTGAGGAGGTTAGGTTGACCACACGCACGCACAAGTTGACCTACAGTGCTTTGCGTGATGATCAGAAGAAGAAGATAATAAACCTTTGAGTTCATCGGCGATGGCGGAGATGTAGTCTCGAAGAATCTCGGAGGCCTTGTCGGCGGAGTAATAGGCGGAGCGGAAAGCATCGGTGTCGGGTGTGCGGAGGCGCGTGAGAGCAGAGACTTTGAGGGAATCGGGTAATGAGAGACCGAAGAGGGAAGAAGAGGCGCGGGAATGGGCAATGTCGAGTATTTTAGCTCCGGTGAATGGACCGTCGTCGCCTAAGGACAGATCGACGCCTCTCAGGTGCGTTCCGTCCAGTACCTGCAATGTTCCGTCTGACATTTTCGACTCTTTTTTTTTGAGTGAAGAATACTTCGACTCTTGTTCTGTTGCTACGCGTGACTGTCTCTTTGTCTGAAATCAAATTCAATCAAATAATACTAGAGGCCTTTTCCACCTAACAACACTTGGAAAAAGTAATTATTTAATATTTTAATATTTTGTAATACACTTTCACGTTAATTTTTTAAATTTTTTTATCTAAGTTTTAAACTTAATTACTATTTACTGTTGTTTTGATATCTGAATATATATTAATGTTATTGCTTAAGTAACATTTTTAAAATTTTGGATTAATGTAATTATTATTTTGTATTTTCGGAGACTTAATTAAAATTTTAGTTTAAGAAAATCATGTAACAGTGTTATATATTTTTAGGAATTAAAATAGTGACTTCATCAAATGAAAGAGAGTTAAGTTATTATAAATATATACTTATTTTTTTTATTTCTTCTCATTTCTAATACATATTTTTCTTTTTTATTTTCTTTATTTTTAAAATGTTTAATAATACTTACAAAAATATAGGATGTTAACGAAAGAGCATCACATTAGTGTATAATATTTTCTTTTGATGTTTTATCCTTCTATTTTTTTCTCAAAACAATTAATATTTTAAAATTTAATTAATGTTTTTTCTCTCAAATATACCTTATTTAATAATCATTATGTGTAAGCATAAAATACTAATATATGAAATAAGAATATTTTAGTCCAGATGTAATAATATTTTAGTTTCATTAAAAAATTCTTAATCATATGTAATAACCTTAAACATCAAAAGAAATGAGAAGGAAAAAAAATAAGAGACTCATCCATCCTAGTCTAATAAGCTAAACATGTTAGTAACCTAAACCTACCATCACAAAAAAGAAGAAGCAAGGAATCAGATCTTGTTAAAAAAAAAAAAAAAAACTTTAATAGAGTCTTAGCTTGTCTACAAATTTTTCTTTCCCTTTTTTTCATTCCTTCCAGATTAGCACGTGCCTAACAATAACTCCATTTGAGACAACCCAAAATAACATCCTAGTAGTCATCACAACAAGTTTGGTAAGTCAGTGTTGTTTAAAGAGCTTGCATGAACCCAAAAACTTGAGTAGAATAGAGTTACCTAAATAAACTCTAGTGGTTTGGGTATTATTGCAAAGGTTGACTCTAACAATTAAGTTTAGTTGAATTGAAGAAATACGATAGAAAATGGCTAGAAGTGATGATCGAGGAGGGCACCAAAAGATAGAGAAAATAAAGAGATGACCAAGATAAGAAAGAAAGGAGATCATCAAAGAGGTGACGGGAAGAGAATGATGAAAAAAAGGGCAATGGCCAATGAAGAAGAGAAGTGGTGGTGGTAGGGTGAAAAGGAAAAAAAAAGGTTTTATACGTTTTAGAATAATGAAAAATATTAAAACTATTCTTACATTTTTTTTATTTAATAGTACTTTTCTGTCAAAAAATTAGTAGTACTTATAATACTTACTAGAATAGCTCCCGTGCAAAACACGGTGTGTTAAAAACAAGAAAGCAGAATGTAAAGATAGAGAAAGAATACGTAAGGTAGATCGAATAAAATGGTGACACGAGTATTTTGAGATGGAGGGCTGTATAAATTTAATAATATTATTGATAATATATGAAATGTTAATTAAAGCAGCTGGACAACGTCCATAGCTAATTTCTTAATTAAAGCAGTGATGTACGAATTGTGTTTTCCTTTTTTATTCGTAAGAATTAAATTACTAATTAAAAATCATGCAGAAGTTTATAATATTTATATATTCTGTTTATCAATTAAGCTAAATTCTTTTAATGTAGGAATTGTGTTTATTTCTCAATTTCAGAGTTCTTTTTTTTCATGAATATTTCAGAGTTCTTTCTAAATCAAATCATTTCAATTACGTAATATAAATCTGAAATCTGATTTATTTATTGACTGAAGTGAAATCTGAATTTTTTTATATGTAGTAATTGAAAATCGGCAATCAACTGAATTGAGTTAGATCCTGATGAATCTTAATCAATACAAATACGCAATCGGCAATCCTCTGTGTAGAGAACATTGAATCATACATATGCAATTAATTATCATAATTATTCAGTTTTCCCGTACAGTGAGGGAATTGAAACCTACCTTGTCTATCTAGTCTATCCAAAAATTACGTACTAAGAATTAGTCGTATTGGATAAAGTACAAAACTTAAACGCAGTTTTATAAATATATTTTATAATATTGTTTTTTAATTAGAAGTGGAGCTTTATCTCAATAATGCACAATCTATATTACTTTACTATAAATATTTATATTATAAATTATAATGTTATTCACGATAGTATTATAACTATTAGAATAAAAAAATTGTAATTAATAATTGAAAGAACATGTAAATATTAAAGTTAAATATAAAAAAAATGGTTTTAGTCAATTAAAAAAATAAAAAATAATGATTTTGGTATTTGTAAGCTTAGTTCTAAAAAATAATTTTAATTAAAAACATTCTTGAAATAAAAAAATTTGTATTTAAATGCTTTGCATTTCACAATAAAAGTTTTCAAAATGTTAAAGAATGAGTATCTGTATTTGTACTAAGTTTTATATAATTTTTATACACAAAAGAGAGAAATAAAAAGAGAAGGGAGAATTGTGTGATAGAATAAGTAAATGATAGAGAAAGATAAAAGAAGAATAAACGTGTATAAATTATCATAGAGAAAATGTGTACAAATAACATTATTTATAGTTTTTGTTTTACAGATAATATTATTTATAGTTAAAATATTCATAGTTTTCTTGTCACAAAAGTCATATGTTTCAATAAATGTGACTAAAGACATGTAGACTTTGTGCATAAAAAATTAATGAAAGCACGCATAAGGCAAACCATATATAGAAGAGTACACAGAACGAAAACTAAGATTTAAAATCAACAAGTGAAGATACGCACATCATTAATTAATCAAAATTTCCTATAGTTAGAAGTCAAAATAACCTTAAAATTTTCTCAGCATTTAACAAACCTCATTCATTAATATTAAACGCGAATTTAAATTTGTAAACATGCATGAATTTGGACAGCAGGACATGGAACCAAATTAACAAGGTAGGATAGACTTTTAAATTCCTTTCGTTAGCCGGCAGAGAATTCTGGATATGTAGGAAGATCACTGCATGCGCTATCTGAGATCATGCATTGAAAGATGAAACAAAACATCAGTTAACATTTTTCTTTCTGTTGAGTACTAGTAATTGAATTACTTATACCATTTGAAGTTGGCGTAACGAACGAAAAGTCTTGAGCATCATAAACTTTATGAATTTGCTGCAGGCTCATCATACAAAGAGAAAGCCTCTTCTCCATGCATTACCATGTCACCCATTTGCAACTCATTGGTGTCAATCCTTAGTGGTACTATGGACCCCACGAGCAAGCAAATCAAGAGCGCTGGTCGTAACAAAGTTGAAGATAATAACGAAAACTATGGCCATTTGTCTTAAACCCGCATGATCGAGTTGCACCGTTCTGGATGCCATAGGGCGAGCCCAATGTATTTTTCACGATCTAGAAGAGACGGCATGGGTTTGTTATGGAGGATCATCATCGTGTACCAAGGAATGCTTCCTGAGATCACACCCCACCCTTGCACAACTCCTGTTCACTTCACAAATCTTACTTACTTGCATATATATCTTCTTCTTTTTTTAATGAAGTGCTGTGTTTAGAATTTAGATGGATTAATTAACGGAATGGAAACTATTTTCATGTTATCTCAAGATACATTCGTCAAATTTCTGCCGATGCTCTTGTATTTTTTACTTCTATACTAATTCTTTTTTATTGTTTGGATTTTTTCTATGCATTATACTCATATCACTTACTAATATATATTATTTAAGAAATTCGTTTACATTGGATACTCCTATAATTACTATAAACAAAAATAGAAAATCATGTAGGATCTAAAAGAAATTCGTTTACAGTGGAATCTCCTATAAGGTTGGCACCGCTTGTGCTAAAACTATATAGTTGCTATTAATTATATATTTCACTTTTGCCTTTCAAAAAAACTCCTATAAGGTAATTTGGTCTTACCCTTATCTTTCATGCATGTTTTGTAAAATGTATTAACTGGTGTATAGTAAAGGATGAAAAAGGGAGAAGTTAGGCAAAAGCAGGCGACATTGGAAAGGACGCCTAATTGGACGTACGTGTGTATATATAACTCAAGAAAAATGATCAATAAAAAGCATTTTTGTTATTTATTTGAATGAGGGAAAAAATAAAAGAGAAAAATTAGAATTTCAATTGAAATAGGAAATAAAATTATTTTTTTAAATTCATTTATTTTATTATCTCTTTAGTAATGCAACTTTCATAAAATGTTTCTCTTTATTTTCTTTTATATTTAAATGCAAAGAAATATAAGAAATGATAGATTAAAAAGTTGTCCTTTATTTGTTTTAAAATAAAATGCTTTAAAAAGATTGAATTAAAAAATAAATTTTCATTTTCTTTTCAATTAAATAAAAATAATATCATTATCTAGATATTTTATTTTTTTGTCCAAGTTTGAACGAACAAAGCATTGAAAAAGGTGTATGAAAAAAGATGTTTGTAGCTGCGGCAGGTGTGATATGATGAAACGAGACCAGTGATCATCCCTGTACGGCCCCAAACACAGTGGGCTTACCAAATCATGTTGTTTGATGGAAACATTTCTCTGTATTCAACTACCATCAGTCCATCACATGCATTGCAATTTGCAAATATCACGCAACAATGTTAGTATCCCTTTGTCTTGAGTATTCATTATATATTTGTACGTATAAATAAATCTTATTTCAAAAGTTGTTTGATAATACTACGTACCATAATTATGTATATTTTAAAAAATAATATCACGCATATTATTTATATTCTGGTTTATACATGAAAATTCTTATTACAAAAGGCAGTGACAGTGTAGGAAAAAGTAACCCAAAGCGGCACAAACAGCATCTGCACGCACGAAAGTTCATCCTCCCAAGTAACGCCCCAGCTATCAAGATCAAAGTAATCCCCGCAAACAAGCCCTGAAAAAACACCATCGTCGCGGTGGGAAAGAACCCCAGAAAAGCTTTCCCCAGAAGAACACCATTTTCTCGCCGAATGACATGCTGAATCCCCACGCCACCCTGCAAAGAAGAACGGCCGCGAAGGCGATAGTTAATGGCCCATGTCTTTTTCACTCTAGGCTTCCATAGAGAATCACCAGACCCACCACTGTGGCTGCCATTAACTGCCATGCGTTGTCTCCTTTGTTCAACCTTTCTGGGCTTGCTTCGTCTTCGGCTCCTCTATATTTAATTATGCTTATTACTAGTAGTTGAATAACTAGTACTTCAGTGTTTCAGTGTGATTTGGTTAATTGGCTGAAAACTCGAGTGAGGGTGTTCAAGGCCAAGGCTTTATGATACTGAGTTATTTGCAGCAGGTTTATACAATCAATCATTTTGTCGTTTTATTTACTTGGATGAGACATTATGAGGCCGGCTATGTTGGCAGACGTACGTACGTGGAAGCTGGAATGTATTTATTGATTCATCTTATCATGTATGTTGCCATGCATTAAATGATGTACCTGACAAATCGGTCGTAAAAATTTGGACAATTACCATACTGTATGTAAAGCGAATTTGACAAGTGTTCTATGTATTCTATGACGTGAACTCTGTCCAAGTAGACCATTTGTTTTTGCTTCATATTTTCCCTAATAAGGTAATATGCTTCTTCCATTTTCAAATAACCATTGGTCGAATAATGGATATTATCTTAATCTAACATGCCATAAGTTCAAGTTTTTACTCATTTCTTCAGATTAAGGTAAATATAATTTCCTTTATACATACGTACTGCCTTTTGTGATCCTACAATGCAGGCTTGTATACATTGTTTCTGTGAGCACAAAGTTAAATATTTTACGAGAATTATTATGATTAATTATAATTAATTGTTATTGAATTATAATTTTTTTTTTATAAATGCATTCGGATAAATCACAATTATTGCACAACAAACCTATGTTTGTATTTTCCTTAATAATTTGAAATATGTATTACTATTGTGAATACTTATGAAAGCTTCTAAACATTTTATTTATTTATAAATAAGTCAAAGAATATCATTCGTGTCAAAGTGACTGCGATTCCAATTAGGTTGACATCCAATAAGTAAAAGACTCCTAAAACAAACCAGGAAATTCATTAATTAACAACAGAAAAGGAACAAGAACAACATAACTAAAAACATGGGGGCATAAAAACCAAACACCCATGAACAAACCTAAGAAAATTTGTAACTAGGTAAGCCTATCTTGTTTCTATTGAGCTCTGCTACCAAAAAAGATGGGATGAAATCTCATCCGTAGAACCCAATGACAGAAGTAGCTCTAGAGGCAAACGTATCTGCACAGGCATTGTCTTTCCTATAAATGTGATAAACCACAGCTGGAAGATTTAGTTATAACTATACGATTCGGTCATCTATTCCTAAAAGCTTCTGAACATGATTCAATTGCAGACTCTGCTAATCTAAAATCAGAACTAGAGACATAAGCTGCCAGAGGATTCCTTTGAAGATCTCAAACTCGATCCACTCCCCCGCCTTAAATTAGAGTCATCGATCATGTGCCTCTTTTCTGACAGTAATCAATGTCAAGAATTCCAGATCAATTACCCCGTGTGTGTGTATATATATATGTATAAAATAGAACTGACATTCAAAATAATAAAATAATATATATAATATAATATAAAACTAATAATTAAGTAATACTTAATTTTTATAAGAAGGACCGGAGATCTCAATTTATAGTATAAGACTAAGTGGTTCAAATTTCAATCACCTCATGTGAAAAAGATGGTTATATTACTAACATTGGATTCTGAATTCGAAGTGAACAATAACTCAGTTTAAAAGGTAAAGTGGATGAACTTAATTGTTGACATATATAAAAGAATCAACGGATATTATATAGTATATCCTTATACATAACAAATCCAAGGTAAATTAAAATATTAATAGTTAATTAATTTTCTCACCAACTAAAGTTACTTTATTTTATCATAAAAAAGCCAAATCCACAAATATAATATAATCATGAGATTAAGTATCATGAATAAAAGAGAAATTCAAAACACGTAAAACAATTTGTTCCTTTGTTGCATTTGGTGAAGCTTAGATAGTATCGTTTGATTCCATGCATCTCTTGCAATCTAATATCAACGTACGACAAGTTTGCAGGCAGGCCGTATTTTATTTTTGAGAAATACTTTTTGGTACGCACACTTTTTTTTTTTTTTTGTATAAACAGCACAAATGAATATTTTTGGTTGAAAAATAAAAAAGAGAGAGATACAAGATAGCGTAAAAATAGAATTTTACAAGGATCCCACCTTGTATGATCAGTTATTATCCATTGTTCGTGTTTCCTTTCATAATAATTTGTTCGTGATAAATAACACTATTCTTTATTTATAGTCTTTTTTAAAAGTCTGCATTAATAATGACCGATTTTTCAAACTCGGAATTTAGAAGTGAGTATGATCCAACCCAGTCCACTAACATGATCCAACCCTAAGTTGAATTAGACGGGTTTGGGTTCTAAATTATTAATTAAATTATCAACTTAACATTAATTTTATATTCATAAAAAAAAAACAACTTTCAAATTTAAAAATGAATCGTTTTTATTTGACATTTATCAATGTCATTATTTTTAAAAAACTTCAATATCAAAACAGTTATACTTTAAATACACTACTTTATTTATTATCTTATACTATAGACTTATATGAGAGGTTATCAAGAAGATCTCGAACTTAATCATTTGGATAGAAATATGTTACTTGATAGAACATTATGACGGAAGTTGATCCATGTAGCCGACCCC
The DNA here is from genome assembly GCF_004193775.1 of Glycine soja. Taxonomy (NCBI): domain Eukaryota; kingdom Viridiplantae; phylum Streptophyta; class Magnoliopsida; order Fabales; family Fabaceae; genus Glycine; species Glycine soja. The sequence goes on along the minus strand of NC_041004.1, from coordinate 46,303,531 downwards.
ACCTAATGAGATAAGGCGTTGTTGTTGTATAGACTTATATGAACAATTATCTATTGTTTAGATAGAAAATAAGGAAAGAAAATATTTAAATTTATACATTTTTATTAAAAAGAATAAAAATAAGAAAAAATAGAGAATAAAAGATATTTTAAATTTTTAATTCGAAATCTTTTTTTTTTTTCAAGTTTGACTGAATATTTCAGGACAAAAATAAGAAATCATATTTTTCAAAAGGGCGTACTAGTATTTACTAGAACGAAGTGACGTCCATTAGCGGGCGAAGCAAAGTCAAATTGATGGAAAGGACGAACGACGAAAACTTGCACTGTTTCGGGAAAATTAAGCACCACATGCATCCGTACAACCTTCTTTCCCCCTTTCCCTTTCCCTTCTACATGACTTTTGAAGTAGATCTTGAATCTTCATATTTCTGTTGAATTCTCAGATTTTTCTGCAAAATATTCATTAAAAATTAATTATTCTCATATATAAAAATATATAATTTTTTGCCAAAAGTTATTTATCAGTAAATCCAATAAATTTCAAAAAGACTATTATTTTTTTTTAAAGGAAGGTTATTATTTCTTGATCATTTTCTCAAATGTAAAAGTCTTATTTCAAAAACACTATTCTCAAATATTGGACGGAGAGATTTATCATTCATGCTCGTCCTACCTAGAGCTTGAACATGTAAGATAAATTTATTATTTTTTATAAAAATTATCTTAAGAATTTTTATAAGATACTTAGATTTACATTATTATAAAGAAACAAGCCAGAGTTTTAACTTGTGACTTGTTAGATATGAGATCTTATTTTATTCGGACTAATTTTTTTGGGTCAAGATTGCTTCAACGGTAAGAAATAATTAAAAAAAAATAACTTTAAAGGAAAGATCTATATGTTAGATTTTTTTTATCAACATATGTGATATTTTTTTTATAAAAATTAAGAACAAAAGTTTTTTTATGGATCTAAAATATACACTTTAGTTATTTTATTCTTGGATTGGTTTTGCTTAGAAGTATAATATTTTCATGATATTATCTGAAATAGTAACATGAGAGAAATGAGAAATGGGAAATGATTAATTTTCCTTACTGTATATCCGTGCATAGACTCTTGAAAGATGAAAACTATTATTGTCGTTGGGAATACGGGATTGATTTTTTCGTGGAACTTAGTATTCTTTTTTCCTCTTTGCCTCCCAAGTCTGGTGTCAATTTCCAAATGGTACAACTCAGATTTCTCCACTCCACTTCAATTTCATTTTACTTTTTTTTTTCAACTATAAATTTATCTTTTTCGTTTAAAAGTTGGAAAATTAATTTTCACATTTTAAATGAAAATATATTTTAATGTAAACATATAATTCAAATTAATTAAATTATACCTCTTAATCAAATTAAGTGGTTTAAAATTAATTTTATGGAATTCTAAATTAAACGAACATTATATAAACAAACAAGGTGTAAAAGAAATATATTAATTATACACAATCTATTATATTTTATATATTTAAGTTATTGTTTAACATATATAAAAATATTTAAAAAATAAATATATTTTTATTATAATATTGGACACTTATACCACGTATGTGCAATTAATTTTTAGTTTTCAAACCTAAGTACGTACATTCCTTACCGTCTTTCGTATAGACACCTAATTTGCCTAATTCGATTGTAAAGTACAAATATGTAGACTGTACTTGGTCAAAGCAACCAGTCTCCATATTCAAGTGAGTTATTATATTAGTTAGCATGTGGATATTTATTTTATATAACTAAAATTTATAATAATTTTTTTAAAACGCGTATTATACATTCAATTTATGATAAATAATTTATATTATGGTATTATTTTTTAAAAAAAAGTTGCACGTTTAGAATTTTGCTATGCAATTATAAATCGAGGAGTGATTGAGTGAATATATATGAGCATGAGTGCTCTATCCCTGGTTCTCCCTCCCGTATCTGCGTAGAATGAGCTTGTGTTGAGCTGAAAGTAAGTTAGTGTATTATTTGTATAAAGGGATCGAGCATGAAGGAAGCCTTGAGGGAAGAGCAAATTGGTGAATTTTTGGAGGCCTTCTGTCTTTTTGACAAAGATGGAGATGGTACGTTAGGCTTGTTAATTATGCATTTAATTAAAACCAGTTACTCATAATACTCTCAATTGATCCTCCATTATTTGAACTTATTTTCTTTGGTTAGACTTAGATTTCCCCCCCTCTGTTTCCGTTTTTGTATGCTTGCTGAATTAATTTGCCCCTTAATTTAATCTCTTTAATTTCTTAATTATATACTTGATTGCATGTGATCTTTTTTGTTGTTTTATATATGTGTATCGGAGAAAAGGCTGCATAACCATTGAAGAATTAAGCACTGCAATCAGATCACTAGATGAAAATCCAACGGTGGAGGAGTTGCAAATTATGATGAACGAAGTGGATATGGATGGCAACGGAACCATAGAATTCGGGGAATTCTTGAATCTCATGGCTAGAAAAATGAAGGTGCATAAAAAGAAATTACATGTTCATTTTTTTTATTCTAAAGTTCAATAAAATTTATTTTGATGTAATAGATTTTGAAGTGTGTTGACCATGATTTAGATGGCTATGCAAGTTAGTTAATTTCATCTACAAGTTTTATATTTAAAAATGTGTGCATGTGCGAAGAATTAATTAAAATTAATGCTACACAAACAAGAAGGCCATGAAAAATTAGTTTGATTATCAATGAGAGTTGTAATATTAAAAGTTGATGTTGTTAATTATTTATGTATTTTGATCCAAAAGGAAACGGAAGCAGAAGAGGAATTGAAGGAAGCTTTCAGGGTGTTTGACAAAGATCATGATGGTTATATATCGCCCAGTGAGGTACAATGCTTTTTTTTTTTTTAATTTTTATTTTACACGGAAGGTAGAGTTTGTCAATTACCATGTGAGAATTGTAAATCTTAATTTAATTTGTTCAACAACATTGCATGAGTTCATATGAACCATATAATGGACATGCCACATCACATGTGTATTCGTGCAGTTGAGGTCTGTGATGAGAACCATTGGAGAGAAGGTGACCGACGAAGAAGTGGAACAGATGGTCAAAGAGGCTGATTTAGATGGTGACGGGCTCGTTGATTATGAAGAGTTCGTGAGGATGATGTTGGCTGTTTAATAAAAAATATATACAAGCTTAATTAAATGTATGTATATTGGTATAATTTTAATGTTTGGTTAGTATATTATTCCTGGACGTACGGATGTAGGAAACTAACATACTATACACATCACATCCTTATACGATCTCTATAGCTGTAACACAATCTTTATCAAATTATTCTAAAATTGGGCATTTATTTCAAATTTTATTGCATACCAATAAGTGATCACGTTCACAAAGCTAGCATAAAAGGCTTTTTGTAAAATAAATAAAATTAACAAGAGGAAAATTTCTGAGTGATAGAACTATATAAAGTCATCCTAAACTACAAGTAAACGAGCGTCACGTTAGATTAAGGATGTAATGCATTAACATAATGTATGCTGGTGTGATCCACATGCTGTTAAAACAAATTCTTATATAGCTTCCACGTTAGTTTGGCTTACTCTTGTGAATTTGGTGTTAGATGTGATTAGAAAACACAAATCCAAACATGTTAATAAATTTCTCATTAACCTTTTATTCAAGAAGTAAGTTCATGCATTTCAACTAATGAAATACTTGTTGATATATATCTTGAAATGTGCCATCTTTTTAATTTATGGTAATTGAATCTTTTGTCATCATAATTTATGATTTATATGATAGATGTTAACTTGATATATATATATATATATATATATATATATATATATATATATATATATATATATATATATATATATATATATATATATATACAATTCCACAGTTAATTTATAACATTTATTTCACCTTTTTTTATTTATTTAAAGGGAAGCGTCGAACTTCAACACCAATTTTTTTTACAATAAGTCATGTTTGGAACAACTATCAAGTTGTTAAAAGTGTCATAAATAGAGGCAAGTTAGTGATATAAATAAGACTTAATTTGTGTAATTTTAATTAAATTTGTTCAACTTTTAATACTAGGCACTCTTTGAACTAGTCCAGAAATCTACTGTTGAAAAAGGTATCATGAGTGTCAATTAAATTGATTCTAAACTATTATGAGTATTTAGCTAATTAATCTTAGCTTTCAACTAATATTTATGTGAGAACAAGTATGTTCGGTTTTCTATTGGAAAGAGTCAATATTTGTTAGGAAGTAGCTAACTATTACTAGTTATTAAAGCTGACAAAGAAATCAAACACACTATTAGAGTATTAGTATTGCATGAGTAGCATTCCTTAGATAAAAATATTGGATCATTATTAACATGGTTTTGAGCTTCCTGTTTTCTTTTCTTTTACCTTCTTTTCTGGAGTTTCATTTTTCCCCCTTAAGAATTCGGGGATGAATTCATTGTAATGGATGGTAGTCCGTAAAGTTTTCCATGCATGTACAAGTTTTTCTTTGAGGTCAAGAATTAATTATTATATTTTCAAACTAATTTTAAGAGAAACAAAAATAGAATACCTGGAGTTGTTTTTATTTATAAGAAAAAAAATGTGTACGGAGAGCAGTTCATTAAAATGTGTGCAAATTAACACACTCATCACAAATAACACCAAACTTTAATTTTATCTTAATTAACCATAAATTTTATCATATTTAAAGATAGACTTCATAAACTTTATTTTTGTTTCAATTGATCCTTAAAAAATATTATTTTTTTTATAAATAATCACCTTGAACTTTAATTTCATTCAAATTGATTTCTAAAGTTATCTTTTTTTTTTTAAAAAAAAGCTCTTTCTATCAAGTTACTGTGAAATATCTTAAATAATGTGGATCATTCCCTAATGTTTTTCTTCTTTTATAACAATTCATTTGATCATATATTAAAATATAATAAAGATATGAATTTGAAAAAAAAATATAAAACGATAAAAAAATTCTTTATTAACTTGATTTTTGAATTTTAAATTTAGAATATTCTAATGTTTGATTAACTAATTAATAAGTAAATAAATAATAAATGATTGAGATTTAAAATAAATAGTTTAGATTTTTTTTGTTAGTTGATTATCCTTGATTTAATAAAAGAGATTGTTCATAAGATTCTATTTTTTTTCATTTATAATCCTCTAAATTCACGCTAATGATGATTAAAATTGAAAAAACACATACTTAAAAGGACTAAAAATAAATAAAATATCTTATAGAATTAAAATTGCAAAAGGCACAAACTTAAAACTAAAATTTAAAAAATAAGCTTATAAAGGACAAGAAATGATAGAAGCGCTAACTTATAGAAACCAAAATGCTAATAAGTATTATGACAGAGAAACACATATCACGGTTCCTTTATTATTTTTTCATCTTTATTAGGCGCTTAATTGTTTTATAAAAAATATAATTGCCTTAAATATATTTACTCCCCATAAAATGAGTGAGTTTTTATTATTCATTAATACATTAAATTTAAGCTAATTTATGAATTGGAGAAAACAATAATTTTCTAATGAGATTTATATACCAGTAATGATTTATATGAGTGATAATAAAAAAATTGTATTTTTTAATTAAATGTTCTAAGATTTGAATTCTCGAAAAAAATATTAAAAGAAGAATATACCTTATGTCCACCCGGACAAAGATTTATTACTGGGACAACTATGTACCAAGGAAATTTATATGAATTCATTTAATAATAAAAAATATGTTAAAGTAATGTGTTAAAAATGTATCAACATTAAAAAGGTAAAATTAACTGCATACGTCTCGTTTTATAATTCTTTCTTAAAACGTTCGTGTGTTATTTCTTGTCAGATTTTTCAGGAATATCCTGTTAAAAAACATTGTTTGCTAGACTATCGTGGTTAAGCGTCGCAATAAAAAAAGAGTCAAATCCACCGATCCATAGCACTAACACATATTTGAAGAGAAACAGAAGAGAGAGACAGTTGGAAAATTTGCAGAGGAGCACACAAAAAATGGCATATATTTTATGTTGTTGGATTGATTTTATATTCTTCATTCATATCATGGCTTTGAGTTGGTATCTTCCTTGGCTTGTGTCAATCATTTTGGGTTGTTGCTTTTGGTGTTGTAAGGTTTCCAAGTTGGGATTCGGGTGCATGGGCCTGACCAGAGTGTACAATAATCCTGTTCCTGAAAAGGTTGGCATCTCTTTGATCAATTAAGTTTGCAAGTTTAGATAGCTTAAAGCTCTACCTTGTTGAATTTGTTAACATCTTGCCATGTCATCCAAAGATCAACTTGGTATTACAAAGAGACTCTAAGAAAACAAAATGGAACTTTTTAGACTTAGGGAATGATCATGAATCACGAGTGTATTTTAGCCCTTTTTTTTTTAATTTTGTAGACATAACACTTTAATTTAATCAAATAGTTTTACTTGCTTGAATTGGAACCTTTTTAATTTGTGTATACACGTTTAGTTAATTTCTTTCATTTCCTGAGTTAGTGCTTTTCGATGTCTTTCATGAATCTTCATTAAATGACTTTGGTGGCAACACTTACAAGGAACTTGGAATTGCAATAGTACCTTACAGTCCCCTTGACCGTGGATTTTTAAGTTGGAATTGCAATATTGTTCATCGACATCTTTTTCCACCAGGCAATTCAACCAAGGTTACATGGGGACAACTTTGACAAGAACAAAATCTTATATTCTAGGATAGAAAAGTTGGCAGAGAAGCATAAATGTACACCTTCACAACTTGCTCTTGCATCAAATTTTTTGTATGAGTTAAGATGAGTATATTTTCTGAAAATATATTATTTATAGAAATTTCTTCACATTCGTCTCGCTTGGATAAATTGAGTTAATCATCTAATTAGTCCTGAAATTATAATTACCGGTCATTTTAGTCCCTAACAATCATCAGACATTTTTAATTATGATTTTTTTTAAAAAGTAAATTAACATTTCTGCAACCTCTCATGTGTATTGTAGGAACAACTAAGATAAAAAAATCTTGATAATAATATCGGTTCATGTGAAGTGAAACTCAGCAAAGATGATTTAAAGGAGATTACAGATGCTCTACCAATATCTGAGGTGGCAGGGGATTGGACTAGTGATACATTTGTTAGATGTTGATGGAAGTATGCTAATACTCCACCAAAAGCATAACTATATATAGCAGTTATGGACCTTTGAGCTAGCTCCGATCTTTCTTTTAATCAAGTTTCTTGTCTCCTTGCATGCTCCAAAATACAATCATTTTGGTCCTATATATAGCAGTTATGTTGTATGCTTAATTAATCACGTGATATTAAATGATGAGACATACAGTGTGATCTGAAGCCAATATATATCCATAGTTCTGCCGAATCATGGTTCAATTCAATCAATGTTTAACCGGAGTTCAATAGAATCAATAGTTTCAAACTCGTCAGAATTTTTCTGCCAATGAAGATTGGTTTGTTGTAGCGCGTAAGTAGAATGCCAGTGGGCGGCTGGGCGCTTTCGTTGTCATTAGAACTGGATTTCCCCACAAAGAAACAAATACTTTTTTTTAAGAGCAAAATGCCCTTTGTCCAAATTATGACATTTTGTAAAATTAGTTTGGGTTATAGATCCATAATTGTCTAAGGGTAAACAACAACCTTCATTGTCTAGTAATATCACCTAGCTTAAATAAATCGACGTGGGTTTATTAGTTAGAACTAGTTTAGAACCTAATTTTGACAATAGTCTTCTATCATGCGCGTGAAAAGATCCAAAGGCCTCTATTGGATTTCTTATGTGTGGGGAAGAATTAAAGTAAACAAACGAGTAAAGATTAGACAAACATGGTGACAAATTACAAATTTTAAAACTATATTTTCATCTCGGTAAATAATAAATTCATCTACTGAAGTAAGAATGCTAGTTAAATGTAGAGAACAAATTAAGGGTTTCTTCAAAAAGGAAAAATTATGCATGTTTACCGTGATTTTTCTGTACCGATAATAGACAATAAGATTCAGCGTAGTTATAGATAGCTGAATAATTAGTTTTCGACTATTTGCGAAATATATATTTGTTCACACAAAAATCAATTTTTTTTTTTATAATTTTTTTGAGTAATGGCGTCAGTAGGGTTAACTTGAAGGTGAAGCGAGAGGAACCAGACACATCCGTTAGTATTTAGTAACACTATGGCGGTTGAGAAGTCAAATAAGCCCGGAATAAAAATTAAAAAAGTCATGATAACAAAAAAATTGGAAGAGAGAGATTAAGCAGGTGGCGCCCAAAGAGTTAGGTGTACCAACCTCATAGCACTAATAACACATATTTGAAGACGAATAGAAGAAAGAAAGCTAATTGGAAAATTCGTATAGGAACACAAAAAATGGCAGATATTCCTCGGGTGAAGCTTGGAAGCCAAGGCCTGGAGGTTAGTTTTTTTTTTTTTTTTTTGGATTGATTTGAAATTCTTCATTCAAATAATGTTTCTGAATTGAGTTGGTATCTTCCTTGTCTTGTGTGAACCATTTTTGGTTGTTGCTTTTGTTTTGTAAGGTTTCCAAGTTAGGATTTGGTTGTATGGGCCTAAGTGGAGTGTACAACGATCCTGTTCCCGAAGAGGTTGGCATCTCTTTGATCAAACACGCATTCACCAAAGGGGTCACTTTCTTTGATTCTGCAGATTTTTATGGAGCACGTGCCAATGAAGTTTTGGTCGGAAAGGTTAACTACCTTTTAACAGATCTGTTTCATTTTAACAAATAACAATCAACAATGGATGTAAGTAACATAACATTTTAGTTAACTCTCAGGCTCTCAGGGACTTTCCTCGAGATCAATTTCAGATTGCCACAAAGTTTGGGATTGTCAAAATGGAAAATGGTAATGTGATAGTGAACGGTTCCCCTGAATATGTTCGGTCCTGTTGCGAGGGTAGCCTCCAACGCCTTGGTGTCAGCTACATTGATCTCTATTATCAGCACCGTGTTGACACAACTGTACCCATTGAAGACACCGTGAGTGCTGCCATCAATTACTTCTCTTTTTCATGTGAGGATTATTTATTTGGTGGCTCTGTGTTTGATATGTTTGTTCGGTTTTCTTTGAATGACAGATGGGAGAGCTTAAAAGGCTGGTCCAAGAGGGAAAAATAAGGTACATAGGATTGTCGGAAGCTAGCCCTGACACAATTAGGAGGGCACATGCTGTTCATCCCATTACTGCTGTGCAACTGGAGTGGTCCCTTTGGACTCGTGAAATTGAGCAAGATATTGTTCCACTTTGCAGGTACATAAAGAGGGTGTCCATAATGTAAAATGTTGTTTCTGTGGAGAATTTGCTGATTTGTTTCCTGCTTCCCAGTCATAATTGAGTTTATAAGTTTAGATAGCATGAAGCTCTACCTTACAAGTGGAACTTGTGGATTATTTATGATTGTGAACAATTATGTATAAAGGTTTTAACAATTATTTCACCAAAAAAGAAAGTCAATGTTAAGTTGTCAGTTTTTGTTTTGAATGGGCTCCTATTGTAAGGGTCATAAGCATTTCTTCAGGAAATGACATCACTCTTCTATGCAATTTCATAGCTGAAGTTGGATTCCTCTTATGTATCTTACAGGAAATCAAACATTTAAGGTGTATATTTCGTTTATTGATGATTTTGATAAGAACTTTGCGAGAAGCTAGTTGTTGTAGTTAGAGAGCCCAAGGCCTTATACTTCCACTGTGACACTCAAGTTTCTGATTCAAACTGATAGAAACTAGATCAGATTTATAGAGAGAAAAGCTCCTATTAACAGAAAAGTGTGCAAATGATTCCCAGGACTTTTGAGAGGCCTGGACTCTCCCAATCTGGATTCCGTCTGGACCCTCTCAAATCACAAGATAAAATCTCCCTCTCAACCCTTTCTTATTAGGCAACATGCTTTGTTCCTCTAATTATCTCAGCCCCCAACTAACTAATTCTAATTATTCTACTTTTGTAATTGGGGTTACCTATCTGGTTTCTACAGCCTTCTTTTTGGTCTGTCTCTTTTGCAATTATTTATAATTTTTGAGACAAACTGAAAATAGTTCCTTGAATCTTTGGGTTGATGGTTATATATCTCTATGGAAATGGAAGCTTTTTTTTTTATTGAAAAATGTTTAATTGCTAGTTTGTTAGCCGAAGAGATCAAAACTGTGACCTTTCCCTCCTTTTCCTCCTTGTTAACCACACAACCAACCTTATATCTCCTGCAAATGTCTACATACCATTGTTTTTTCTGTGATATCTTTGGACAAGGGTCCTCTTCAGTTTAACTGCATTGTGTTCAGTTCATTATCAAGCCATTCAAATTATTATAATATAATCTTTATTTTTAAATTATCCATGTATTAAAAAAATAATGGTCAGGATCCAATTTCTTTCAAGCGAAGAAAGTTGTTTACTTTCTAGAGATAAACTTTCGATCAAGTAGTTTTACTATCTTGAATTGGAACGTTTTTATTTGTGTATACACGACCAAGTTCTTTGTTTTCCTGACCTAGTGCTTTTCCATGTCCTTCGTGAATCTTCATTAATGACTTTGGAAGCAACACTTCAGGGAACTTGGAATTGGAATAGTACCATACAGCCCCCTTGGCCGTGGATTTTTTGGTGGCAAGGCTGTCGTAGAAAGTATACCTGCAAACAGTTTTCTGGTATGGACTTAAACCTTTCTTTCTGACAACACTTGCCCTTGTTCATTGTTCACTAACATCTCTTTCCACCAGGCATTTCAACCAAGGTTACGAGGGGAGAACTTTGACAAGAACAAAATCTTATATTCTAGGATAGAAAAATTGGCAGAGAAGTATGGATGTACATCTTCGCAACTTGCTCTTGCATGGATTCTTCATCAAGGAGACGATGTGGTACCCATCCCTGGTGAGTGATTTTCCTGACTTTGGTACGCAACATTTGATCTAATTCTTGACTTTGTTGTGTGTCAGTCAATTTGATCTCTAACACTAGCGATCAAATCAATTTATGATAGTCAATTTGACAATGGTTACTAAATTCAGGAACTAAATTGAATGACACGTATGGAAGTCATAGACTAAGTTAGCATTTTTACAATATCAGAGGCTAAATTGAATCATGCACGAACCCCCTTGATCATGGGCTCATAATACTATATCGTGACGTCATGTCAGCATTTAATTGTGAATTGTTTTTGCCAGAGAATTAACATTTCTGGAGCCTCTCATGTATTGCAGGAACAACTAAGATAAAAAATCTTGATAGTAATATCGGTTCATGTGAAGTGAAACTCAGCAAAGATGATTTAAAGGAGATTACAGATGCTGTACCAATATCTGAGGTGGCAGGGGATCGGACCACTGATGCATTTGTTAGATGTTCATGGAAGTTTGCTAATACTCCACCAAAAGCATAACTATATATACCAGTTATGCACTTATGCACCTTAGATCTCAGATCTTTCTTTTCATCTAGTTTCGTATCTCCTTGCGTGCTCCAAAATTTAATCCGCTCTCAATAAAACTAATTGCCATTGGTCCTATACGGACAACTCACAAAACTTATGTTGTATGCTTAATTATGCACATCTTATTAAATAATGAGAGAGTGAGACTCATCTGAAGCCAAGATATCCATCTTTGTGTCGAATCATGGTTCCATTGAATGTTTTACTGATTATTTTTTAGAGACAAATTTTCTGTTGGTGAAGATTGGTTTGGTTTATTGTTGGTGCTGCCTGCTGTGCGTAAGTAGCTAGAATGCCAATAAATAGTCTAAAGTAAGAACATGATTATGGATAGCTATTAAAATCTTTTAGGTAGAGTAAATAGGACCGACGGAAAGACTTTTTCATTATTATTTAATCCTAAATTATTATTTATAATAAATTTATTGATTTTTATAATAATAATTATTTAAAAGTTATTTCAATAATAACTTTTAATAAATTAATTATGTAAATAACGATGAAATTATTTTAGTAAGAATAAATGGTATATGCATTTACCGTATAAAATATCTTACATTCATCTAATTATAAACTATTATATTTGTTTATTTTTATCATAATTGTCTTAATAATCATATGAATAACTTTTAATTGGTTGATAATATAAAATATTTTACATTTTAAAAAATTAGTTAACTAAATGTCAGCCAATGCATTTTGGAATATCCCAACAAAAAAAAACCAATGCTTTTTGAACATTAATTAAGGAATTAAAAGTTTTTTTTATTAATATAATTTCACCATCATTTCTATTGTACTATTATGAAAATACTTTGTTTATTGATTCTTTAAGAATACCTTTTTAGTCAAAGTAAAACAATATTTCACATTCATTAAAAAAATCTCAATTTATATACATTATCTTTAAACTTTAATAGTTTTAAATAAATAGTTATTTATAAAAAAATTATTATGTTTTTATATTTTTATGCAATAAATCTTTCTGAAAGACACTAGATGATATCACTCTAAAGATTATTAAATTAAAAAAAGTTGGTATTATGTTTTAAATAATTGAAAGTATTTAATAAAAAAAAATTCCTTAACTAATATCTCTGTACACTCCTTAAGAACTGAACGGAAAATAAAATTACCACAAGATTTAAACGGACAAATTTATTTAGTGAAAAATGAATAAATAAACAAAAGTCAAACAATTTACTCATGCAAGGTAGTCATAGTCATGATTCATGAGTTAAACGTACATACACACTGACACACATACTCCAAATTTGAGCCGGTTCTATCACGTTTGGCAAAAACTTTCTTATTCATTTTGATAATTTTTTTTAGATTTTTTTCTTTGATTGATTATAATTTATTAAAAATTATCTATTTTCATAAATTTTAATTTTTAATTAATATTTTTTCTCTTAATTTATATTAAATAAAAAATAAAATATAATAAAATTGATAATTTTAAACAAATTTTAATCAATCACATGAATAAAAATATAAAAAAAAAGTGTCTGAGATTCTCACGTACTCCACGTGTAAGTATTGGTTGGCAGCATTAGAGAGAGACAAGAAGTCGAAAAATTAAATTTTGCATTAAGTCAATGGTCCACCACTGACCACAGAACCAGCAAGAAGCATCGCTGGCTCCAACTCCAATATTGCTTCATCTTTGCTTAGTTCAGCGAGTTCTTCCTCAGGAAGCATCACCATCACTGTTCTCGAAAGTCCTCCTTCTTCAGAAGGCATCACCGTGATCAAACCTTCACCATAATCCACATTCCCCACGCGACATGAAACTTGAATTGGCTTCTCGTTATTCCCAAACATTGCAGCATATAGCAACGACTCATTTTCTTCCTCAAACACCAAGTGCTCCATGCAAACACAAGTTAACTCAGTCCCATACATGCAATAATAATTCCCTTCATTATTCGTAGACCATATTTCTTCCTCTGAAAGCCCTTTCAGGTGGCTATGCACTGCACTGACTATGCCTCCTAATTGCATGTCTTCCACTTTCTGCGAGAGCATTGAAAAGTGCAAGGCATTTCCGAAGTACCCAATAGGGAGGGACGCTTTTATGAGATTCCTAAAGTCGGTGCAAATGCAAAGACAGTGTGTTTGGTGGTGATTTTTTGGAGGTTTGACCCGAGCGATGCGATTCCAAAACAGAGCGGCGAGGAAGTCAAATGGGGTGGCGTTGGGGCACGTGCCATGGACTTTGGAGAGGCATCGGTTGATGATTGAACTTGAAAACTTGAAGGTGGCTGTAGCCATGTTTCTCGGAGAGTGTGTTTTTGCATGGCGAGGGAGAGACTCTGCATCATCATCGGCGTGATTTGGAAGTGGAGCGACGAAGGGAGGGTGGGTAATGGCCAAGTGGCGGTGAACTTCCGTCCATGATTTGAAAAATGATGCTAAGAAAGTTAGATCTGCCACCATGTGACTACAACTTATTCCTATTGCAACACCTCCTCCTTCGAATCTGTTTACCTGCAACAACCAACATCCAACAATCACTTCTATGTTCTATCGTATTCTATACAAAATCATCTATAACAATCACCAATACACTTCAAACACTCCACATCACATGAGTAAATTTATATCACATTTTAATTCAAAACTTAAAACATTCAATTTGTGGATCTTATTATTTATATGATATTTAATTTTTTTATTTATATATAATATTGTGTTATTTCACTCTTATATTTGTATTCCAATAAACATATACACTAATTAAACTAAAATAATTTTGTGCCAGTTAATTCACATACTAGATGATAATTAATAAAAAATAAAGTTAAATATGACTTTAAACATATAAAAGATAAAAGCAAAATAAAACTGTTTGCTCAACCAAGCATTATTGAGATTTGAGATGTAGAATATACAGTATAAGCTATATAAAATTGTTCTCATGTCGAGATACTTGATTGTAAATGATACCTGAATTCGAAAGGGAGACCATGTGGTAGGATCATCAGGCATATGATCCCAAGCAACCAGAAGGTTCTCTTCGGAGCCAGAGGCAGATTTGAGCCATTGATCAAGTGTAGCATCCACGCTGGCTTTTATGACCCTAACGCCCGCATCATTACACTTCACTTCCCACCCACCATCCACTCCTCTTTTTCCCAACCGACCCGTCACAGTAGGGTAGAGAGTCAGAACCTCAGACAACGATTCCCTCAAAGGGTCCAACAAATCAAACGACTCAAACCACTTCTCCTCGTTCTTGTAGTAGTATATAACATGCACTGTGTGTGAACCCATGGCACTGTCAAGCGCGGATAGCGCATGAGCCTTACCCTTACCCGAAGCACTAACGGGTCTGCTCGACACAACCGTTAGTTTTGAGTTCACAACTACCCTCGAGTTGGACATGTTTGTGCTTAGCACCACCAAACCAGATTATGTGAGAACAGTGACACAGAAAAACAAAAACAAAAACAAAAACAGTGTGTTGTGGGTATGCTTTGCTTTGGTGAAAGTAGTTAATATCGGCATACTATATATGTGTATATATATAAGTACACAGCCGTTAACATAAAGGAATGAAGACGGTTGAACTTATGCGTGGACAGTTGAGAATTAAAGAGGACGGTGATAGTTGGTGGTTTTATTAATGTCAGTGACATAATTGTTTCTCAAATGTTCATAGCAACTACCCTAATGCCAAGCTTAATTATATTCAAATGTGTTTCTCAAATGTTCATAGCAACTACCGTAATGCCAAGCTTAATTATATTCAAATGCTTCAGTTCTTTTGGCTCACACGCTAATATACTAGCTAGTACTAACTTTTTTTCCCTAAATTGTACGTAAGAATATATTTTGGATTTAAGTTTTTAAAGAAGTAAAAAAGACAATATCTTAAATTAATGCTGGTAATATTATATTAATCTTAATAAAGAAATATATTAAGGACATTAGTTGAAAAATTAAAAATAAAAAGGTTTTCCATGCACTTGTATCATGATTTTGAATAACTTTGTATTTATAATTTTTTTTAAATATCCTTAAAAGGCTTGTTTAATAGGACCAAAGAAAATACTACTATATAGAAGATATATTAATCGTTAATAATGATCGAGAATTCAATTCTATTAGATAGAAATGGATTAAAGATATTACAAGAGTATTGGAATTAAAGAGAAAAGAAAATTATTTGAATCAAGAGACATTTTCTTTACCTTTTTTTACAGCAAGAAAACTATGCCTTCTTTGCCTATCACTTGACAATTTTGTATTTTGTTTTTTTTTCTAACACCTCCGGTTCATCTAATATATTGTTAATTGTTGATAAAAAAAAATTGACAAAATTATTTTACATTAGTTACTAGATTTTAGACCTGTTTCTGCTTGTTCGGCGAGCTATTGCTTTTTTGGCTCCTTTACTTTTTAGTTTTTAGTTCATCATTTATTCGCAAATCTCTTGATCAATTTCCTCTCGTTATCGGTGGACCTTCAAGATTTGTTTACGATAGGAGGGATTCAAAAGCTAATCCATGAAAGATGAAAAAAGAATTTCATTCCCAATAGATCACAAAGTTGCAGTTTGTTTAAATTTTATATTTTTAACATTTATTGTTATTTTTAAATATCTGAATGAAAATTATTTTTTAAAATATTTAGTACTAATATACTATAAGATATAATTATATTGAAATTGAGGATATTGTCTCAAAAACATAGTTAAGAACAGGAAAAATTACGGTTTTGAGATTTGAAGTATCTTGTTGAAAATAAGTTAGCCCCCATGTTCACACGCATGCAATCCTTGATTATTTTGTAGTGCTTTTATCACAAAATTTTGTTTGACTTTGACTCTCCAGCACGAATAGCTAGACACTCAATTGACAGGACATACTCATTTTGTAGAATATGCCAGACCTGTTTTGCTTTATTGAAGTCATCCAAATGTCTGAATCCTGAGTTTTGAGATCCTTTCCCAACCAATTCATCCACTGGATCTTCTACACTTCTTTCATTGCCATCACCTTAAAGATTTCATCTCATAACAACGAATTTGGAACAACTTATCGCAAGTTGTTTTTAGGGATTTTTTTCTTTTTTGGTACTACAAATATGAAGTCAACACAACTACAACTGATTATATAAAATATTATTCTATATCATATAGGGAGTAAAAGTATAAATAAATAAAAATATATTTAAGCCCAATTAAATTCAAAATGAAAAATATATGTATCAATTTTTTTGTGGTTCGAATCTCTTCGGAACCCGTTGAGCGACGATGTAATGGGTTCAGTTGCAACAAAAGTGATGTCAACATGAATGTGACGGCAAAAATATGGTGCCACCACAAGAACCTAACGGAAGAAGGGGTAGTTAGATAAGGGAAAGATGGTTGATTTGGTGGAGAATGTCTATATGATAAAATTATAGAACATAGATGCATCTAATATTTGAAAAAATAGACCACGATGAACCAGTGATTAAGTGGTCTATGTTAAAATTGGAGGATTAACTCAATGTTACGAAATATGGTTAATTGCATTTAAAGTCAACTTCTAAATCTACTGTCACTTAAATAAACTTTTTTAGAATAATGAAATACAATTTACTCAAAATTAAAACTAACGCTCATGTACATTATCTAATATAATATACATCTCTTATTTTAAAATTTACTAACAAGTATTATTAGAGCACCTCTATGGAGGTGCTTATTGGGAATGTTCTTACTAAGTACAAATTTGTCTTATGCAGTGTAGTTTAACTTGTGACCTATTGGGAGTTTGTTCAAGTATCGGTTCTATATTTTACTGTGGGTTCAATAATGTCTTGTTTTCTTTAGCAAATGGGTTTAATAATGTACTTTTAATAAAATAGTCATTATAAAAAAATTATAATAATTAATATAAATAAAAAGCTATTTACGAGACTTGTTTAGTAATTTTCAAAAAAATTGATGGAGAGTTTTAGTAATATGCATAATGACTTAGTTCTATTTTCTTCTTTTATTTTCTAACGACTTATTTTTATCTTTATTTTGTTATTATATAAAACTAATAAAATTTTAAAAATTACTATATTGAAAAGAAAAATCAATTAAGTTATAACAGGTAAAAAAATGTAATTAGTGCTGAAGTGATCCACCTAAACAGCATAAAAGATAAAGAGATACAAGAATGCATTCTAAAAAAAATGCTAGAATAAAGATGTCATGTCTTGTTTACGTTGCTACCAGAAGTAAAATGAAAGACATCGAATAGATTATTATTAATTACAATTATTTATCTTTTAGAAACGAATATTAAATTCATCTTTTGTAAAAGATGTTAGTATAAGATTTGAAAAAATATGAAGAAAATGACAGCTTAATATTCTTAAACATAAAGTTGTTGTGTAATATTCTTAAACTTAAAAGTTGTTAGAGTAGGAAAATAAAAGAGAATTGAGTTATATATAATTTGATAAAAGCTAAAGGAGTATTACTCTAATTTGCTCTGATTTATTTGATTAAAAATTTAATTTGTGTAATTTAGAAGAGAACATAGAATTGTAGTCCTTATTAAGGAGTGACTTAGTTCCATTCTTCCATGGTGGGAGTTGAGCTGAGTAGAGAGAAAGAAGATGGTGGCGCGCAGGTTTCTGGTGGTCCACGACGACTCTGACTTTGATCTACATTACGACACAGACGACGGCTTCGAAGTGCGCCTCTTTCTCACTCACTCTCTCTCTCTCTCTCTCTCTCTCTCTCTCTCTATATATATATATATATCCAATTCATTCTTCCACTATTGTTGCAGGTCTTTCAATTCCAGCTCTATTCCCTCACTTCCGTTCCACCTCATCAACAAAAGGTTTCAATTCCTCTCCTAAATTTTCATATACTTATTTCCTAGACTCTGATTCTCTTCTTAAATTTTGCATAGATTTTCGGAGCCGAACAAGATACTCCTGTGGTCAATGACTCTGATCTCTTCGCCATTACTGACAAACTACGACTCGTCTCGGTCAACGACTCCGAACCCGAACCAAGCGCTGCCGATTTGTTGAAATCCGATGAGGAATTGGCCCGACTCTTGCAGGTTTCACCTAAGAATTTGCGTTCAGTATAATCGATTTTGGAAATGGAGAGAGAATTTCTGTATTTATTTATAGTTTCAACTTTATTTTTATTTTCAACGTTGTTATATCTGTACAGGCAGAGGAGGAAGCGCTTATGTTGCAGCAGTATGTGGCGAGCGAAAGTCCTCGAGAATTTGATAGTAGAGTACGGCCCCACGTTAGTCAAGTCCGCATGGTATTGACTTACAAACAATTTTATCTTTGTTTTGAGTGAGGAGAGCAAGATATTTGGTTCATGAAGTTGCATAACATGTGAAGACGAGAATTAGTTTTACAGTGAACGGGCTACCGTGTTGTCGTTATGAATATTGTTACATCACAGTTGATTCTATCATTCCGTATGTTGATTTGTTTCGATATATTGCAGTATGAGGATGCAACACGGCAGGAGGCTGCTCGGAAGTCCGTTCCTATGGAAGAGCTCGAGGAGAAAGCTTTGGTCTCTTTGGCCAAGGTAAGAACATTTATATTTCTCTTTCAAGAGAACATCTTAATTCACTGGACAGATATATTGTTTCATTTTAGAGGATGTTAATTTTGCGTTCAAGTAAAACCAACTCGTTTACGGTAACACTCTGTACGACTACTATAAAAATCCATTCAGCCTGGAATTGTCTTTTTCTTCATTTTGACAAGCACTGTATGTGGATTGAGATGCTGTTGCCATTTTATAAGCATATCCTTTGCTATTATGCTTTTATTGTTTTTGTAATCAGTAAGCCTGATAATATTTTCCAGGAGGGGAACTTCAAGCCATCAAAAATAGAACAAGATCATGCTTTCCTGCTGCAGCTGCTTTTCTGGTTCAAACGATCCTTCAGGTTTAAACTGGTTATTATATTGTCTATTCTGCTTTTAATTAATGCCAAATGAACCAAATGTTTCAATGGTCAATAACTCCATAAGGACTGAATAGAGTAGATCATAGATCCCATGCTTCATAAAGTTGCTGGCATATTTGTTATATAACTCAAATATGATTCTTGCAATGTTTGTCACCATGAAAGAAATCAATTAACCTGCATATGTGTTCTCTTTTTTCCAATTGCATCTTATTCGTTTCTTCTTTCTTTCTTGTTTTTGTCTAATAGATGGGTGAATTCACCATCTTGTCGTGATTGTGGCAATGAAACTGTAGGCCAGGGCATGGCTCCTCCACTTCCTTCCGAGACTCTTTATGGGGCTTCTAGGGTTGAACTCTATCGGTATGACCATTGAATGTATGCTTTAATGTGAAGTTACTCTGTTTTCCTTGTACTTAGATAATGAAAGTGGCTCTGGTGACATCATGCATTTGAACTAATTGTATACTTTCTTTAAGCTATAATTAATCAACCGATCTGTCTGCAATATATTTTTACTATAATCAGCTTAATAGTTTTCTTTAAAGTTGAAAATATCCTAGTTTTCTAGGTCAACAAACTGTTTCCTGTTTGATTTTATTTAGAACAGGTCTTCACAAGCAAATCCTATTTTATTATGAACGGAATTATTCATCCATTACATAGTACATATCTATTTACAGTTGGGAGATCTGGTGATAAGAATCTAGTATTGTTATTGTTACTTGGATTCTGTCCTTTTGCTTATAAACCATTTTTGATGGTTTCTGCTTATGTTCACTAACTTTTTAGCTTCTATTTTTTGCCTGACTTTCATTTTTCCCGTTATTCACATTTATCTTTTCACAACCCAGCTGTACTGTTTGCTCCCAACTAACTCGCTTCCCTCGGTACAATGATCCAATGAAGGTATTCAACTCATGTCAAGTTGTAATAATTTATATACTGAAACTCCCTTGTTAAATTTGCAGCTTGTGGAAACAAGAGAGGGCCGCTGCGGGGAATGGGCCAATTGCTTTACATTCTATTGTCGAGCTTTTGGCTATGAGTCACGTCTGGTTTGTAACTGGATGAAATTCAGCCTTTTCAATATGTTGGTTTTTCTTGGTTTTTATGCTGCAATTGGGTAGACAATGCTTTAGTTTTCTGTATCATCAATTGCTAGGACGTATGGTGTAGACCTGGTTTTGAATCTTTGATTTGAACTACTTATTTTGTGGCATGGCACATGATGATTCTGAAATTACAAATGCAGTGCCAAATGTCTTGTGTCAAACATCTACATGACAAAATCTTGTGTTTTGGTAACTGATTTAATTTTAGTTTTACTTGCTTGAAATGTATGCTCTGTTCTCATATTCATAGGGGGAAAAAGTCATGTTTGATATTCTAAATTAAATTGTTGTCTGTATGGAAAAGAATCAAAAGATAGCTGTGGTATAGACTTGTAAGTCTAAATTCAATTCTTGAATTTAGCTTGCATTCTTCTCAGGAACCCTTTGCTCTTTACAGTTGATTTATATGGAATGATTATTTTTCACCAACTAGGGAAAACGGGCACTGAGTATTGATGTCCTTACAGTTTTGCCAGTGAATTTTCAACCTAGGGTATAAATGTGCTTGTTTATCTTGTGAAGAATGGGTTTCCTGACACCGATTTTGGTTGATCTCCAGATCTTGGACTTTACAGATCATGTTTGGACAGAGTGCTTCTCTCAATTCTTGGGAAGGTATAATTTATCTAAAAGTTGTTGGCTATCATAATCTGCCCTTAAACTATCTCTGGTCAGATGTATTTGTTTCTGAAGACCTACGATCTTACAGATGGATGCATCTTGACCCATGTGAAGGAATCTATGACAAGCCATTATTATATGAAAAAGGGTATTATTCATTTATGCAGTACTTCCACTTACTGTATTCATTGCTATCATCCATCTAATTGATAGTGAGAAAATAGTTGTTCTTGTCCTCATTAGTAATTTGCATCTTTCTTTCATGTTTCCTTATTATTATTTTTTAAAATCTGTGGCATAGGTGGGGGAAAAAATTAAATTATGTAATAGCCATAGCAAAAGATGGAGTTTATGATGTCACCAAACGATACACAAGGAAGTGGCATGAGGTAGGTTTTACAATTTATGCTCTTTCTTTCACAAGCATGAGGATCCTGATTTCCTGATAATTTATGACGAATTTTTGTATCTTTTTCAAAATTGAGGTCCTATCTCGACGTACTATCATTACAGAGCCTTCTTTGTCATCTTTACTCTCTAATATAACAAAAGAAAGTCGAAGAGGTTTTGCATCTCAACTACTTTCAATTATTGAAGTCCGTGATATGGAGGAAAACAAAGAACTTGAGAGGAGTTTACATGCTGAAGATGACGAGTCACTCTCATTACCTGGAAGAAGAAGTGGGAATGAGGAATGGCGCAAATCCAGATTAGAAATGGGTTCTGATAAGCTAAGTTCCTCTGCTTGCCCAGTTCGTTTGTGCGTAGATGAGCACGTGACAAGGATTTATAATGCATTCCGTCCTATCCTTTATCAATTTGTTGGGGAAGAATTAACAAAGTCGGAAGCTGTTGAAGTACTCAGGATTACTAAAGGAATTCTTTTGGATCTTAGCAAGTCCCCCTATAAAACAAGAAGGACCTCCATTGACACAGTTCTAGATAACCCAAAATTTCAGAAACTATTGCCATCTTTTGATGACTTACTTGGTGCTCTTTCACTGGAGAAAAAGGTGAATACAGATGGGAGAGTTGAATTTTGTTTGTTTGGTGACCCTGTAGTAACTTCTTTAGCATTGCCTGTTGCGTTAGATGCTCTGGATGACATGATTTACATTCTTAACAAGTGTGAAAACTATGGGAAAGATATGTTTCTGTTGCCATTTTTAAAATTAAATAGAATACATTCCGGTTCAGCCATTGCAAGTTCAGAGGAGTTGCCTTTTGGGATTGTAAGTTTGTTTATAGCTGGCTATTTTATGTGTTTACCATACTTGTGCCTTATAGCACCCATAAAGTTGTCCCTGTTTTATAAAATTTCAGATAACATCAGCATTTGATGGCACCCGAATTTCTAAATGGGAAGAACCAAACGGAGCAAGAGGTATAGTTAACCAAATAAATAACTTACAACATCAGATTATGGTTTAAACTTAAACAGAGTTCTATAGGATTGATTAAGGTGTGGACAAACATGATTTCTACTCTCCCATTAGAAAAGAACAAGTTGCTATATGTCACCTACCATATGGTTATACTATATACTAATTGCCATTCTTAATAAATTGTATATATTAATGAGATTGTATTGGGACTTTTTCTTTATTGTAACTCATAGTGGATGGTTTTTATGCCAACTACATCAAACCAACCATTGTAAATCATATGTTGACTACTTGGCTTGGTATTTTTCTTTGCAAGTATTTTTCCCTAGTACCTCAATCTTCTCATTGTAAATAGATTGTAAACCAACCACTTACAAATTATAGTGTTAAGCTACTAATAGTCAAATGTTAGTAAATTGACTTCTAGTTGGTTTCTCTGCACTGTTATGTGATTCCTTGTTAAAATTCTCATTCTTAGGAGTTTTGCTTTGTTGGTTTTCTTTCTTCAAGACAGAAATTTAATATTAATGAAAAAGAATTCATAACTATGAAAAGTGTTAGGCACTGAAGCTATAGTCTAATTGAAAGAAATAAGGGGCAGAGAAGGGATGTGAAGGAGGAAGCAATGAAAAAATATTTAGTGTGCCCAAATTGACTAAGTGGACCCTAAGCATAACAGAATAGATAGACATCTGGCAGTGTGTCAATGAAAAGGACACTGGAGGGAGAATGCTGAATGTTTTACTGGGGGGTTGTGAGAGGAGGAGGACAATTTTGGGTAAAGTTGGTGGCCATTTGGCCATGGAAGAGATTTACTGAATATTTTCACACTTATTGCAATCTCTTGGTATGTTTTTCTTTTTCCTTTTCCATCTTTCTGTTACTGAATATTTGTTTTCCAGAGGACTTTCCTCTGTTCTAAGGAGCTATGCTCCCTTTTTGTTTGATAAATAATATTTAGAGATTTTCATTCCCTATCAAAATGCTAGTGCCAGTTTAGATGCTAGTGCCAAAAGTATAATTCCATTTGATTTCTATGTCCACCCCATTCTAAAGGTGCAGACACTGCTGCTCTCTTGATGCTGATATAAAAAATTTGTTATATATCTGACTTCGTAGGTTGTTGGGTCGTGTATAGAACATTTGGTAACGAGATGTTTGAGCTTGTAGCATATGAGTTGATGTCAGCCAATGATGCACCAGAAAGGGATCCAATGGACTGGTATGGACTTTGGGATGTACGCTGAATTATGCCTGATTTTTTTCTTTGTTGCTATTATTATCATAGCTTAAATATGTTTTTGATCCTTGATATATACCCGGATTTTGTGTTTGATCCCTGGTAAATTTTTCCTTCGCATCTGCTCTCTGATATTTGAAAAGTTTTGTTTTAGATCCATGTCGCCGCCAGTTAAGTGATGACGTGCCCGTTAAATATTTGATAACGCAATTTGTAGCGGCTCAAAAACAGTTAGTATTTGTATTTGTTTCAAAATCAAATTTAAATTTTCTGGCAGTTTTTAACCGCCAGAATCAATTAAAGTAAAAAATAAATAAATCAAGCACCCTTCACACTTTATCCTTGCACCGAGCCTTCAACTCCTTCAATTTCCTCAAACACCTCTTTTCCTCCTTAGAACCCAATTCAGCAACATCACCAACCTTGACCTTCACTTCTCTCCACTCCTCGAATGCTCCAAAACAAGATAATCATTCCCAATCCTAGACACAACATTACCCTTCAACCCAGCAGCCTCTCCAGATCACTTTTCAGCTTCTGCAACGCCGTGGCCTCCAGCAGAATGCAATGTTGCAACACGGCACCATCACTGTCATCTTTGTTGTTTCATTCTGGTTTTTTGTCAGCACGGAGATTGAGGCTGTAGGAGATGTCGGATTCGGGTTGGTCCCTGTTGGTATGGAGTTCGAAGATGAGGGGTTCGGCGTCGGCGGTGGTGGGGAGGTGGAGATTCTTCATCTTCTTGAAGGGTTGCCATTGGTTTTGGATTGGGGGATTAGGGTTTTGGGGGTGAAGGCGGGCTTCATGGTTTCGGTTCTTCTTTCACGAATCAAGAAGAAGAAGAAACACAAAAGAAATTACCTTAACTATCGCAACACCGATGACAACGATAACGACTCTCACTCTCTTTTGCAGATCTTGAATTTCTCAAATCAGGATAAAAAAACAACCCATTTCAACACGTCATCACATAACTAACGGCAGGTAATAAAACTTTTCAAATATCACGGAACATATGCGAACGAAAAATTTATCAGGGATCAAACGCAAATTTCGGATATATATCAGGGATCAAAAACATAATTAAGTCTATTATTATTAATTATTCAACGAGTAGTTGAGTTACTCTGCCTTACCTTATAGTCTTCTGTATTCCTAATAAGCTCAATTGCTCCTAATTAAAGTAATGTAACTACTCTCTCAATTTGTACTCAATTTAAAACTTACTTGATTGTAGTAACTTTATTTTACCTTTCAAAAAGAATTTCAAATGTTTTTCAAACATAATATAGTTTGTTAGTAGTATAAAACTTATGCCATCTTCTTATTTTAATCAAATCCTAAAATAACATGGAAGCCAAGCCAAGCAAATCGTGTGAAATGTGTGTGTACCCTGCTTTTGCTCTGCCTGTCAGCTACCATATGCATATGCTGTTGAAGTCTCCTCATTTCCCCTTGGTTAACTATTATGTCCGTTGACTAGCTCGATTTTCCTAAAAAGGTTCTGGTAACCTTTTCTTTGCTTTGTAATGAGTTGTCATGCATAAGCTTCAGTTAGTAAAGCAAGTGCTGTGTATTCATGATCTTGCGGATATGTTACTTTCCCAGGATTCTTGAAGGGAGCAGTGATGACGGGATCAGCTGGCGAGTTTTGGACAAGCAAACCTCTCAGTTCTTTGAAGACCGTTTCCAGCGTAGAACATACACAATCAGTTCTGCAAATTTTCCATGTAATGTTTTCAGGTAATTTACCTTAACACGGTGAAGAAATTTTAGCAAAAAATTTGGGAGTGGTGATGATAGGTAATCCAGGTGAATGTATTCCTTAAACATTTTTTTATTAAAACAATTATGATATTTTGATAAAGAATGCATATGCTTATATTTTAAACCCATTATAAACAGCTATTCTTTAATAGTTTTGAAACATTTGGACAAATGAATATGTTTTTTATGTTTAAAAGTTAAACTTTAAGAGTGAAGACTTTTATTTCAGATATTCTTATTGTTTTATTTATATTTTGATTTTTCGGATTTGTGTCAGTCTACTTATGCTGGGCTCACAAAATTAGAAAATAATTATTAACTTTATCATGTTTTTGCACTTTGTCCGTTTGTCGAAACCATATAGCTTCACAAGGCTAAATTGATTAATTTCATTTTTATCAATTATTTTTTTTAATAAACATGAAACAACCTTCAGATACTAAAAGGAAATCACAAATTAGGTAACTTATATCATCAAAATTATCACATACCTAATTGAATCCTAATGAATATGTGAGATGACGGTTAAGACTTGAAAGGCACATGTATTGATTGCATTTACGTGGGTTGATACATGGTCTAGATTGAGTGATTTATGATTGTTTCTTAATTAAATTATGTCAATGCAGATTTAGGTTTCTGGCAGTCAGATATATTCAGTCTAATTCCCGGCTGCAAATTGGTAGCATTGACCTCTATGCGAAATCTATAGGTAAATTGCGAGCATAATTGAGCAAATTCCTGTCTATATGTCTTATTAATATAAGAATAAGAAAAGGAAGATTAAATTTGTCTATACCGTAAAAGGAAGCCTATCACGGTGGATGAAATGAGGAGGCAAACCAAAACTTCCTTGGCTTGGGTGTATAGTTAAACGCCATACATAACAGTAATATTATTTATACCGGTCAATGTTTTATTAAAAAAAAAGCTGTGACCGCTTTGATTTTTTAAATTATTTTATTGGCATGCCTTATAAGGCTAGAGGTTTTACTTAGTTTTTTGGCAGTCTATGGAAACTTGTGGGAATGATTAAGCTCAATTGGTCTGAAATGTCGTTTTTAAGCATTTGGATTTTGCGGGGTGGGTAGTGTGTTCTATGGATTTATTTTTCCTGCACGTTTAAACGTTTATATTAGAACGAATTTGATTGATTTTTGTTGATTATCGCTAATGCCTGCTATAGTACCTACTCTACAATGGGATGGTTCATAACCCATGTAACTTTCGTTCATATTTAAGCAATAGTTTCCTAAACATATATGCGCCCACCCTGTGGAAAATGTAGATTCCTGGGACCGATTATGTTCTGCGTGTACTGGGGATTTACCCGTATCAGAAAATTTCAGGAACACTAATTCAGTAGATTGTGCTAAAAGTGTATACAAGTTCAAGAACTTAACGACTTGTACAAGTAAAAGGAATATAAGGCAAAAGCCTCTCACCCGCATCTCTCTGCAGATGCTAGCTATCATCTCTGTAACCCTGTTAACTAGGCAAACGCATTAGGATAACGCACGTATATACTACTAGGTGAGAGGGAGACTAAACTTAATTTTAATTATAAGGTAAACAAATTATAACATTCTTTAAAAATTTGAAAAGCCATTGCCCGGACCTAATATTACAAAATATATATGCAGCCATGCCCTAAATTATTTGCAGTCCACCCAACCAAATGAACATTTTGAACGTACGCGAACTAGCAGTTCTTGGGCTGCGTTTGCTTTATCAACAACAAACTCAAAATCACATCGGTCCCCTTCTTGAATATTGTAACTCCGCCGGAAATCATTCCATCCACCTCCCAAAAAATGACGATATTCTTTCTTTATGGATATGATCGACGCGGGCCATAATTTGCCATTCTCATCTCTCAGACTTATCTTCGACATTAGCTTGATATTCGTTTTCCTCAGCACACTTCTAGGAATTTCCTGCAACCCACCAACACCAATTATATAATTCAATCTAGCTCACCAAACTATTTTATAACAGAAAACAAATTGAGCCGAGAAACTTATTTGAGCAAATTAAACTTGTTTGATAAATCAGATTATTTTAGCAACTTGTATTTTTGTAGTGTTTTTTAAGTGCTATGCAACATTTGAGCTTATAAGCTCTTAGCCTCTTTTTTTTTCATTTTATTCTCACTATCTTAATTCTTTATTTTAAGTCATTTTATATATCAGTTAGTTTAACGCCTAATTTAACTAATTAGATAACTTTTAACCTACAGTCAGTTTTTCTGCTAGTTACATCAAACACACACTTAATGTTATTTGTCTGACATTCTTATTCTTATAATATGTTTTACACCATCTCCATAAATAGTAAGGAAAAGTAATTTCTTCACATAAAATGCACTATTCTGAAAAATACAATTCAGTGCCAATTACTCAAACAAACACATACATTTAAATCAGACCTGAGTAACTACCTAAATTGTATAGTACATGTAAGAGTAAACTAACTGACCACTTTTTTCAGTCTCCAGGGAGCATTAAAATATATCTGAAAATGATGAGAATTCTGTAATGGAACACACTTTGTTGGATCAGGTTTCTTCTCATTGTGGTCATCCTTTTCTTCATAAACTCTTTTTGATTTGAACCGAGCTCCTTCGGATGGACATGGACCTATATATATGCGCAGAAAGCACGTAGAGTTGCGTTTAGCTTTATGATATATAATAATAATGAGATTACGCAATACAAATAAACACTTAAAACAACTGACCTTCTAACACTGATTCCTCATTTGTTTTGAGACTAGGCGGTGACTGTTTCCGTTTACGACCGCACTGGATTTCTTTACTACAACGCTGATCAGAATCTTCATCCAAAATCACAGTGGGTTCAATTTTTGCACTACTTGCAGGGGCAGCTACTTTCCTGCACCCAGTTTTCGAAAATATCTTCACATTAAACGTAGACCTGCCATCATACTGAAAAACCAAGAAATCCCCATCTTCTAAAACTTTCTCCTTGGCAAATTGCTGCCACCCATCTTTAAAAACCAAGCAACCCTCGGTTTTCTCCAAGTAAACATCCCAAGATTTTCTATCGTGATCTACAAGAGTGACCTTCAATGGTAAGACTCCATTGAAGAACTTGGTGAAAGATGTTGGTATTTGCTGAAACAAGAACAAGTCCCCGGTGAGTATCACAGTCAATCTATGATCATGGATACGGATACGAGATATGCGATTTTCCAAAAATCTAGAACACGGGTACGTTAATACAATTTTTTAAAAAGTATGTATATATAAATAATAGTACTTAATATAAACATGACTACATTTTATAAATGATAAAAGAAATATAAATAAGCATAATTTATAACATAAAAAAAGATTAAAGGCACTACGACAAATCGCAATACAACAAATTGTCTAAGTTCTAATGGGCAATAAACTAAAACGTTAATGATTGGAAGACCTATCAGTTATCGTGTGTCATGCAACAGGAGATGGAGCCTCTTCTCTTGGTTTTTTTTTTCTTCATAGACCTTCTTCTTTCCGCGATTATCTTTTTTGAAGTTTTTTAATTTTTTTTAGATGTCTAGAGCAAGATTCTTATAAAAGAAACTATTTTTCACTCTGGAGATCTTTATTTCTCCTTTATTGTGACATTAAACTTAGTTTTATAGGCTTTATGTGATGTCAAAAGAGTTGTGAATGAGAAAAAATACTAAAAAAAAACTAATGAAAAACCTAACTTTTTAAAAAGATCATATTTTTAGTTATTGAACTTAGGTACGGATCCAATAGGTACCAAATTAAGTATTATTTTAAAAAAAATGGAACCATTCATGATTTTAGGAATAGCCGTGTTTCATAACCGTCAATTATACACAATTGACATTTGCTAAGCACAAAATATATTTTAAATGTTAGTTTTCACTTTTCATGATTCTTTGACACTAAAGAAAGACCTTTTTTCATATACAATTACGGTAGGGGGATTTAAACTTACGACACGATACAAACTATCCAAACCCTCCAACACTATGGCAACCCTAATGGATACGCTAGAGAAAGACGGAATGAATAAATAACAAAAGACGGTGCAAGAATTAAAAGCAAGAGAAGGAAATGAGAGTATACCAACTTGGTAGAACCTGTCCTGAGCAGGAAAACTTTGAAGAATTCTTGTAGTGATTTGTCTCCATGACTGGGCAGTGCGCTCTCCATGTGTGATGTGCAGCAAGAAGCAGCTGCGTCAAATATTTATTAACATAAACACATTGATAATCACTATCTATAATAACTTTCTTTTCTTAGAAGATTACGTTACCGTTTAGATAAGCTATCCACAAGATTTGTGATTACTTTAAATATATATAAAGATTTTAAAATATTCTAAGATATTAAATATTATTGGATTAAAAAAAATAAATGCTCAATAAAATATAAAAATTAAATAAATGTAAGATAAGAGTATGATAAATTTCTATATTATATGATAATTTGTGTACTTTGTTTAATTTTTTTTTCATGTGTACGTACTAAATAATCATTTAGATATATCTTATTTGATTTGGATTATATAGTTTCATGATATGATAACACACATACTAAATTAATAGTCAATATTTTAATTTTTATTTTGACTATTAATTTATTAAATTATGTTTCCTTAACTGTATTCTATTATTATAATACAATATAAGAATAGCATGATAACATAGTTTATAAATAATGATATAGCTCAGTAAAAAAAATAATGATATAGTAACATTGAATATGTAACAAATTATTTTATAACTAATATTTTAATTTATACAGCGTACAATATAGATGAATAATTTACATTTAAAAAAAAGCTAAAATATTTTTTTTTTATCTTTTTAAGAAAATTTGTTTTAATTTTTTATTAATCTTTTAAAACATTCATTATCATCTTTTATCTTTAAAATTTGGGTCAATATTTTCTATTCGAAATAACTATTATTTTCAATTTTGAAATATTTTTCCAACTAATTCAAGACATAAAATATTAGATTTAGATAAAAATTATAAAATTAACTAATGTTAAAAAAAATCGTAATCTTAATAAAAATTATGTAAAAAATAGAATACCACCATTAGTGCGCGACTTTTTAGTTTTTATTAAATGTTAATTTTTTATTAATCTTTTAAAACATTAATTATCATCTTTTATCTTTTAAATTTGGGTCAATATTTTCTATTCGAAATAACTATTATTTTCAATTTTGAAATATTTTTCCAACTAATTCAAGACATAAAATATTAGATTTAGATAAAAATTATAAAATTAACTAATGTTAAAAAAAATCGTAATCTTAATAAAAATTATGTAAAAAATAGAATACCACCATTAGTGCGCGACTTTTTAGTTTTTATTAAATGTTAATCGGTAGTCACGCTACCTACAACATTGGTTAAAGAATTATAAAAAAAGTTATTGGAATAGATATTTTTTTTAGATTTAATTACCCATTTAATCCCTGTAGTTTTCAGACTTATTCAATTTAGTCCTTAATAAGTGGTTTTTTTAGTTCCTATTGTTTACCATTTAATTTTCAATAAGTCTCTATCGTTAAAATTGTTTAACATCGTTAAATTGTCATTATCGGTCGTTCTTCTCGGAGCTCCCTCTCTTTCGAGAGGTCCCCGCCTTGTAACGAATACTGCACTTCCACCCCACCCTCACTGCGAGCGCTCGCTGCAAAATCGGCGTTGTCGTCGACCTCTCCGACACATGCAAAGGAGAGAAATGAAGAGGAAGGTTTTGACGACACAGTGTACGACGAAGTTTTCTGTTTGAGACATAGCACTCAACGATGATGACAAACGTTTTTGTTTCTTTTCATCTCCGTCATCGCTCCCCTCCATCTCATTTTCACCATAGATCTATTCTTTCAACGCCGTCAACAATGGTTGCAACCACCCCTCAACCACGTATAAACCTCGAGTCCTTATTTGATTCCAACAACAACAAATAGATCTATGGTGAAAATGAGATGGAGGGGAGCAGCCATGGGGATGAAAAGAAACAAAATATTTGTCATCATCATTGAGTGCTGTCTCAAATGAAAAATTCCGCCGAACACCGTGCCATCAAAACCTTTCTCTTCATTTCTCACCTTTGCATGTGTCGGAGAGGTCGACGGCAGGGTGGGGGTAGAAGTACCTGTTGCAAGGCGGAGGCCTCCCAGAAGAGAGGGAGCTCCGGGTAAGGACGATCGGCAACACTAATTTAACGGCAAAAATCTATCGGGAATTAAATGGTAAACTAGATGGACTAAAAAAGTCACTTATTAACTATAGGGACTAAATTAGATAAGTTTGGAAACTATATGGACTAAATGGTTAATTAAACCTTTTTTTTATGTTTTTATCAACTTTTTAAATTACAATTTCTCTCTCCTTATTTTCTGAAATTTTTTATTTTAGTCTCCTTATTTTTAATATAGACATTTTTTTTCCATTTTTACAAAATTCACAATTTTAATCCTTAATTTTTAATTGAGATATTTCGTCTCTCATTTTTTTAAAATTTATAATTTTATTCATTTTGTCTAATTTTAAACGTTGATCTATGTATTTTATAAACATTAAATAACATGTATTTATTTATTATCTACATGATAAAATTTTATTTTTAAATTATTTAATTGATAAAAAAAATTAATTTATTAAGAAAAGAATAAAAAAAAATACATAATCAAGTCTGAAATTGATAAATATAGATTAAAATTATAGATTTTTTAAAAGTGAGAGATTAGATGTCTCCATTAAAAAATAAGAGACTAAAATCAATGCTGATTTAATGAAATAAGGAGATGAAGATTACTTTTTTATCTTTTAGTTACTTAATGGATTTTTTTATTAATAAAAAAGAATGAACAATTAATGGAGGAGTTTTTTTTAATAGATAATTTATTAAAAATAAATTTAATTTATTAAGAAAAGAATAAAAAAAATACATAATCAAGTCTAAAATTAATAAATAAAGACTAAAATTATAGATTTTTTAAAAGTGAGAGATTAGATGTCTCCGTTAAAAAATAAGAGACTAAAATCACGGACTTGATGAGATAAAGAGATGAAGATTAGTTTTTAACTTAATTTTTTATGTTTTAGTTACTTAATGAATTTTTTTATTAATAACAAAGAATGAACAATTAATGGAGGAGTTTTTTTTATATAAAAAAGAAAAGTTAAATTTGTTCCTATTTAAGGATAAGAGGAGAAAAGAAGAAAAAATAAGTAGGTGAATGAATGAGGAGGATGGAAAAGGAATATCCACCCAACTTTGTGTTGAAAGCAAAGAGATAAAGTAATAAAAAAGGGCCAAACATAAAGCATCAAACCTGGGTGGGGTGTGGCTCTACTGTTTTCTCTTACCATAATCATCAATGGCTTCCTTATCCCTCTCCTCTCCCCCATCTCTCTCTTCCGCACACCACAACGCCTCCACGCGCCTTATTCTACGCACCCCTAACTCCCTTAAACTGCGCACTCCACCCCACTCCCTCCCCGCCATCCGCGCCATCACCCTCACCCAGGACGACCTCAAGAGACTCGCCGCCGACAAGGCCGTGGAGTCCGTCAAGAGCGGCATGGTCCTCGGCCTAGGCACCGGCTCCACTGCTGCCTTCGTCGTCGCCAAGCTTGGCGCCCTTCTCGCCTCCGGCCAACTCTCCGACATCGTCGGTGTCCCCACCTCCAAACGCACGGAGGAGCAGGCCCGCTCCCTCGGCATCCCCCTCTCCGTCCTCGACGACAACCCCCGCCTCGATCTCGCCATCGACGGCGCCGACGAGGTCGACCCCGACCTCAACCTCGTCAAAGGCCGCGGCGGCGCCCTCCTCCGCGAGAAGATGGTCGAGGCCGCCTCCGACAAGTTCGTCGTGGTCGTCGACGACACCAAGCTCGTGGACGGCCTCGGCGGAAGCGGGCTGGCCATGCCGGTGGAGGTGGTCCAGTTCTGCTGGAAGTACAATCTGGATCGGCTTCAGGAGCTTTTCAAGGAAGAAGGTGTGGAAGCAAAATTGAGATTGGAGGAGAGTGGGAAACCCTACGTCACCGATAATTCCAATTACATCGTGGATTTGTACTTCAAGACTCCAATTAGGGATGCATTGGCCGCAGGCGCTGAAATTTCCGCTCTGGAAGGCGTCGTCGAGCATGGCTTGTTCCTCAACATGGCCACTTCTGTCATCATCGCTGGCAAATCTGGCGTTGAAGTCAAGGCCAAGTGAGACTCTGAAGTAATTCGTTTCTTCTTCTTCTTCTCATTCTTGTCTCTGTATTATTTTTGTTTTCAGTGGAATAATAATAATTATTGCGTTATTTGGATTTTGCAATTTCTATGGTCTATATCTATACACTACTACATTATGCACAATACACTCATCTCCGCCGGTGAGTAATGAAACTTATTTTTACACAAAAATGTGGATGGAGAAAAAAATTAAGTCAATTTAACTTGTTTTTCTGCTTTCTAAGTATTAATATTTTATGAGCATAAGGACTGTGTCCATTTAATTTAGTTCAAAGCTTGAAAACAATCGAGGTAGCAAGTCCAATCTAAACAAATTCTATTTCATCACTATTCATATTTCGCACTGTTGTGCTGTTTATAGTTGTGTCCTGATAAAAATTTGTTTAATGATAAAAATATAGGAGTTATATACTACTATGTGCCAAGATTAAAAATAAATAAAAAATGTTTGAAGTTTAAAAAGATGTCATTGTGGCTGCTGGAATTCGAGCCCAGGTCTCCACGGCCACAACGTGGAATTCTCACCACTAAACTACAGCCACATTTTGTTAACTAATAAGAAAAGTGTACTTTTTTATATTTCTTACATTCCACAGAGAAATTGAGCAGCATTATGTGTTTTCTCGCTTCAGGCACCATCCATACAATACACCCAATATCAAGCTATAACATTTCATTCGTTTTTTCCACAAAATATATATATATATATATAGTTAGAACAAAAATCTGTGTAATCAAAGCTCTCATTATAATGAGCAGGATAATCATTTATGTAAAAGTAGGAGTCAACACAAGTCGAATTGAATTGAATCAGTAATTTTTTCATTTGATCCGATCAATTTTAATTCATTCGATTTGAATTGAATTTGTCCTTGTTTAAATATGTAGTTTGATCTGAAACAATCCAATGAGATTGGGTCATTGGATTTATTATTAAAATAATAATAGTAATGATGATTTAAAAAATAGAAATGTAATTCTAATAATATGTAATTTAATGCATTTTGAGTCAAAAATTATTTTTTTAACTACTAGTCTAATATAAAACATGCTTTTTTCTGTGTTAAAAGTTAAACCATATCTTATATTATATTTATAGTAATTCATTTAGTACATTCCTCTTTAAGTAAGGAATAGGATTTAAGCATTGCATATTATTTTTGCGCAATTTACTCATATTGACGTAAATTTGTTCCATTACATGTATTTTGAATGTTGATCCAAACCCACACTTACCCTATGATAGACTTGATTGATCTTAGATCAAGTCCTTATCAAAAGAACTGCGATGTACAAATGCATAAACTTTTGCTTAACTTGTTTTTAATTTAATTTACTTGGATCTAAGATCGGCTTTAGAGTTTTTTAAGCCCGTCCTGAGCCTAAAATTGTCCGAAGAGTCCAAAACGGTTCGTGATTTTTTATGTGTATTTAAAATAATTAATTTAGAATAATTTTTTTAAAAAAGTTATTATAAATTAATCATAAGTTGCAAAAAATTTCTTATCTTATAAAAATTATTTTCATTTTAAAAAATAAAATAAAACATCCATAATCTAAATTTTAAACACATACGAGTAGTAGTATCAACATTTTTTCCCTTCCTCAACTTGTTTCCTTAAAACATGAAAAGTAAGCCAACTAGCCAAGGACTACTTGTTTTATTATTATTATTATTTTAAGAACAAATTTCTTACATATATTCTCGCTGTCAAGTTTCCTAATTAAATGATGACACGTAAATATTTATTCAAAATTCTGTAACACATATTTAATGAAAAATGTATATTATGGAAAAGGACATCCACATGTTGAATGTTGAACTGGATGACAAAGATATAAAAAATAACTCGAACTATTGTTTTTTTGGTGATATGGATGTCAGAATTAGTTGAGAAAGAGGATACAGAGAACCGGAAATAAAAAAACGAAAAGGAAAGGTACAACAGCATACTAATTAGATAACAAATCGAGTGCGTTATTTGCTTACTCTTTTTCTAATGTCTTTCTTTTCTTCATCCACGTTGTATTAACTAAATATTAACTCTATTTCTTATAATCAGTTGAAGTGAAAGGCTCTTTGAAATATTCTAATTTCCATAAGTTTCATGTTACTCATTCTAAGAGACATGTGGGGTCATCCTAATTAAATGAAATGAAATGAGAGTTTCTCATTCGAAATACAATAATTTTTTTTTATCAAATCACACATCCTAATACTTGACTTTTTAATTCTTTTAGAGATTTATCTAAAAGATTTACAATATAACTAGGAAGAGGTTTTAAATACCACACATGAGTTACTAGGGATGAATTCAAAGTCAACACACACCTACTTATTGCGTGTTTGGGGGAGTAGAGCATTGTAAAAAAAATTATTCAGTGGAACACGTTTAAAGCAAAAGAACAAATATATGCTTTTATTTTTTTATGCTGACACCATTATTTTGATAAGAATCAGTTCTCATTGTTTTCCAAACACACTATTAAGTAATTTGTGTTAATTTATTTATCTTCAACATTAACTTCTGATGGTTGATCACCTTTCTCAAATTTATCATTTATCACGGATTGGAGAAGTTATTATATGTTTTAAAACCACCATGCATGTATGATTCTGGTCACTCTTTGAATGATACATTGCTGAAATTTTTAATTTACAAAGAGTTAATAAAATTCGATTATGTCAGAGAAATTCTGTTAAAATATAATGGTTCAAACCATACAATAATTTCTCCATAGATAGACATTGATAAAATAAAAATTACTATCATATTAATTGTTTTTCTTAAGATCTTTGTAGCCTTGACACTTGCGTGCAAGCCATTCATGGCCCTTGAATCCCGGATTAAGCCTCAAAGGAGCAAAAAAAATGTTATAAAACCAGTGACGTTTCTACCTTCTTATTTCTATAGAGAGGCACTGTCATTGAATATATGAATGTACTCCGCTAATCAGCTAGTTGATCCTGATTAAAAAAAAAGAAAAAGATTTTTTTTTTTTAATTTTCACTGCATGGTCCCCTAAATATTACTGAAGTCAGAAAAATTTACAGCTCTTGACGATCAGGCTGAGGCAATGTTGAATGATATTTGGGAAGCTCCAGGAGGGTGGCAAGTGCCAAATGGCTTTAACAGAGAAAACTTTGCAGGCCAAAGCCAGCAATGACTAGTTAAATAGAAGCAGAAGCACCCAGAACAGAAAGGGTTATGGTGAACAAGTAGAACAGTAGAAGAATGCAGGGTATATAATCCACGTGTGTGAAGTGAGATGAGATTGAAACTAATATATTCATTAAGTGGTGTTATTGAAGAAAACAAGAAATGGGGAAGGCCAGCAAATGGATCAGAAACTTCCTACTAGGGAAAAAAGAAGATAAAATAAAGAAGATCGATGCATTCTGCAGCGAGGATAAGAGTGGCAACACAGGGAGTCTGATTGTGAGTCCCAAAGTGAAGCGCAGATGGAGCTTCGGAAAACTAACAGGAGCAGGGCATAAATTTTCCAGATCATTTGACTCAGCTGACTCTGCAAAACTTCAAATACAAGCCTTGTTGGAAACCAAGACTCCAAGGCGTCTTCCAAAACCATTAGCAAAGCCTTCTAAAGATAAAAACAAAGCCGCTACAAAGATTCAGGCTAGCTTTCGCTCTTATTTGGTATGAATTTCTTTTTTCAAATACTTTATGGTTTCTCCTTTGATAATCATAATGTTGTATCCTTACATTTAAATAGTCCTGGACTCAAAACATTTGGAGCTCTACATGTAAATTTTCAGGCAAGGAGAGCATTGCATGCTTTAAGGGGATTAGTCAAGTTACAGGCACTAGTGAGGGGTCACCTTGTAAGGAAACAAACAACTGCTACACTGCGTGGAATGCATGCGTTGATGGCCATACAAGTTAGAGCCCGAATTCACAGAGTTCAGATGGCAGAGGAAGCAAACCTCCTCCGACAACAATCGCCTCCGCAACATAGACAAGTTCCATACTCCACTGATCTCATAACAGAAGAAAATAAAGTAAGATTTAGACTCTCCAAAATATCTCTATTTTATCATCTGAAGATTGACATAGCATGCTTATTCAAGTAATAAAACCATTATGTTCATTTTAGAACTAGTAAATCCTATTGAAATTTTGGTTAATTTTCAGTTATCCTGCATTCTTGATAATGCCTATAATATAGCTATTGTGTATAGGATTCAAACCATATGAGTGTGGAAGAAATGTTGGAGGTTTTGAAAAGCAGAAGTGGCCCACTAGATGGTTCATATGTTAAGGGCAGAGAGCGTGATTCCATGACATACTATTCCAAGCATGTGCCGGTTGTTTCTAAACGAGAAAACCAATACAAGAAAACTCTAATCATAGAACCAAACAGCCTAGAAAACTACCGATCCATGTCTGAATTTAACCCAACGACAATTGCCTTGTCAACTTCTCAGCGCCATTCAGTGCCTCACGGCCAATCACTGTCACCAAATTACATGAACAAGACAGAATCTTCAAGGGCTAAAGCAAGGTCGCAGAGTGAACCAAGACAACGACCAATACGGGGAACAAGGCACAAAGGCAAGTCTGTGGAATCACCATTGAATGGTCCAAGACAAAATCTGTTCTCAAACTCGTTACGCTTCGATCATGGAAGCATGGACCATTGGGTTATCAATTTTCATGGGTCAACGAACGACAGCAGGCGCAATTCCTTTGGCAGCAGCTCGGTTACTACTGATTCCTATTATTGAGTTCTCCTTATGGGTTACAGAACAAGCTAGTAATTCAATTTTGAACCTAATGCATAAGTCATGTATTACTATAAAATGCCTTGTAACCCTTCTGAGTTTGAGCAACGCAATTGCATCACCCATCTACCTGTACTTCGCAGCAAAACCGTTGTGCATGGTGGGATGCTAGATCGATAATCATTTATTAAAGGTTAAAACTTAGTACAAAATTCGAGTTATACTTTGGCAACTTATGCTCATCTTTCGTAAAAAAAATTATTTTATGGATTACCAACGTAAAACTCTAATTCTTATTAGATAGCAAACATTACATCGGTGTCTTATAAAAATATATCATTTAAGTTAATTACTCTGGTCAGATAAGTAATGTTATCAAGTCAGTGAAAAGATCTATCGTCTTTCTCATTCATCTGATTTAAAGTGAGTTATATCATTGTTCAGTAAAGAGGTGGGTAAATGGAAAAACGTAGTTACCTATAAAAATCAGCTTTCTAAATGTAAGTGTGAGAAGAAACACCGAACTCTACAAACATGACTATATGAGATATTACAGCAGTTTAGGTGAATTGTTCCCTGCTGAAAAAGTGTTCTCCTTTAAACTCTTGCTCAACCAAATGGCAGTTTCCCTCGGGGAAGCTTTCCCTGGCCCAAACGGTTTTAATAAAACTCCTAGTTCTCCATACCTTTCCTGCTGTAGTAATCTTGCACTAAATTCAAGCAAGCCTTCTAAGGCCTCAGCCCTTTGTCGGAATGACGATGTATCAAACTGTCGGCGGCGCAAGTCTGAAGAGTTGTGGCTTGATGCTCCAGTAGTTGCATTTTGATCAGATGAGCCACTTTTATCCTCATCATTTTTCTTGAACCTGCTGCGCTTGATTCCCTGCCAAGCATCCGTACATCCTGGCCTAACATAGGATGTGTCACATACCTTGATTGTGCATTTGTCTATCAAAGTTGAATCATTGCCACAAGGAGAGCCTGCGGAACCCTGTGCCGAGTTTGGAGAAGATCTATTGATGGGAAACAATTGATCTTCATATGATGCTAATGGGAATTCTGCTATCCTATCAATACGGGGAGAGTTAACTGAAATATTTGGTGAATTTACATGGTCAAGTAAACCAATACTGGGCCTGCGAGGAGGCTGCTGTATGGCACAACTTCTTGGGAATGGCAATGATGCTCTGCGAGTTGTATGGACAGGTTCTTTCGTATTGTATGAAACAGGAAGCTGCAACCATGGACTTCAGAAAGTCAGACATAAAAAATTCTTAATTGAATAATACCATTAAACCTGCAAGAGTTGTAAAGAAACCCACTCAACAGAGGTCACATGCTTAAGTTTGTTCATTACCATGTGGCAAACATTAAAAATTGATTGATTCCAGCTTGGCTTACCGTCTTATGATTCTTTGAGAATACCATTGATTTCTTGGGGGTGGCAGAAGCTTTTGATGCAGCTAATCTAGGAGTCTTGGCATTAATAGAAGTTCTGGAAACAGCTGGCTTATGGAGTGACTTTACATCGGGGTTGTCTCCAACAGAAAGTTCAGCAAATCTTTGATTTAAATTATCAGGAGTACAATCAATCTCTAGCGTAGAGCATAGAGAATCTTGCTCTGCTCCTGATACACTAGGATTTAAAGTCCGATCATAGCTAAAAGAATGCCACTTATTCCCAGAGAGGGAAACATGATCATCTTCAGACTTCAAAAATCTAGTTTTCTTCATGTAGTTGGATTCTGGCAATGTACTTCGCCTTGGGCTATTGATTTTGAGATGGACCTTAAGAACATAAGGCTGAAGATGATGGTGCCCAAGTAGCTCTGCAGCCTGCATCCAGAAGTACATGAAAGAAATAAGAAAGATAGCATGGTTACAGAGGACCCCTTCACACAACTAATGTCATTTTATAATATGTCTCCAAACTCACAAGGCATCGTTTAAAAGCCAGATCGGTCATTGAAGAGACAAAGATAGTACCTAATTCATGATTCATTGGTCTAAGTCTAACTTTAATTAAGTATATATATTTAATATTTAAAACATATTATATAACAAATAAATATAAAATTATGAGAAACCAAGTTAGCAAACAAAATTTAAATTAGCGTAAAATGATCGAATCAAATCCTACAAAAAAAATAAAAAATAGTAATAACCATCTGTGTTTGCCTCATGTGAGACTAAATAATACTACCTCAAGTTCTATATATAAGCAACAGATGGTATTTTTCTTTGGTCCTAATTATAAGCAACAATGATCAGTTTTCAAACTTATTCAGAGTTAAATGTCTTTTATACCCTTAATTTATTGCTAACTCTATTTACTAGACACTCACTCATTGGACTATGAGTATTAACATTAAATGAGACAATCACTTACAACATTTAAACTTAAGGACATTTTTGAAATAAATTTAAATTTATGGTAGTATTAAATGTAACCACCACTTTCCTTAGTCTTGATGATTTGTAATAGGACCGGAGGTAGTAACAATCTATATATGGACTTCATGTGTGAGG
This sequence comes from Glycine soja, assembly GCF_004193775.1. Taxonomy (NCBI): domain Eukaryota; kingdom Viridiplantae; phylum Streptophyta; class Magnoliopsida; order Fabales; family Fabaceae; genus Glycine; species Glycine soja. The sequence continues at coordinate 46,262,407 of NC_041004.1, read as the reverse complement.
TTCTATTTTGCTGAAAACATAATTTTTTAATTAAAAATATTTCTAAAATACAAAAAAAAAAATGTTCTACACTGGTTTTAGATCAATTTGACTAGTGCTGTGGCCATTTGGTCTTCTAGGTTGAATGAATTGGGCACCTGACCAGTTTTTTCCCAATTTCTGTCACTCAGTAAATCTATCCAAACAAATTAAATCTAATTCTCATAATGTAGAATTACTTATTACAAAGTTTATTAAATTTCCGCAGACTTGTTTAAAATATTACAAACGTTTAAGCACTTCTTTACTCATCAAGATGCCTATCTGCCCATGTAAGTGACATGTTTTTTATTGATTTAATGAAGAAATTAGAATTATTCTTTTGCACAGTGGAAGATATGTTCACATGAATGGAGAATAGGTAAAATTCTAGTTAACATATAAAATAAAATTCTCATTAATGTTTAATGTAGAATCCATCATCAACCCAACCCATCTCCAAAATGATACACGGTACTAGATGCTGCACCATTAAATTGCATAGAATTATTCCAGGTCAGAAGAGAATTTTTATACATACACTAGGTCTAAGCTCTGGATTTTTCCGCAGCATGCTTTTAACAAGACCTCGACTGCCAAAAGTGAAATAAAAAATTATTAGAGCAATCATACAGTTCATAATATAACTAATTTATTGCCATAAATTTACAAGAAATCCCACTTTCAATGAGCTTTGCCTTGACTAAAGCTGTTAATTAGGACTATTTTAGGCATTAGGCCAATAAAAATTCCAAACTTAACAGCATTAAGACATGAAAAAGCAACTAATAACTAAATATATAAGCCAAAGTAACTACGTGACAAAAGAACAAGGACTTACAATGACCCAGAATATTTTGTTGGCAATGGGGCCACTATGGACTTATTGATCTTGTTAATCAGGGCTTGTATATCCTGTTTGAAAAAATTGAAAGACAAATATAATTTAATAAAAAGCAATGTTTGTCGAAAATATATAAAAGCAGTAAATGCAAGTAGTTTTCAAGCCTTTGAGAGATAATATATGTAATTATGTATAGCCATGCAGCTAGACAAGTGCAGCTGATTATCAATTAAGAAAGTCATAACAAAAAAAAAGACACAAGTTCAAAATATATCAAATCAGACAGAAAATCTTTAGGATTTGAATGTATTGGTCAGTCCATAAAACACAAAAACATGTTAAAAAAATATAGGTAATATAACAGGATTAGGCTGCTATAGTGCGAACAGAATTTAGAAAATAAAATGCAGAGTTATAACCACTGATTTAAAAATTAATAGAGTAAATTTTGTTGGAAGGTTCCACATCGCCTACCTCAATTCTTGGAGTGCAGCTTATATATTTTTCGGACAACTTCACTTAATGTCAATTGGTTTTAAGATGAAATCTAACATATTTAAACAACTTAATACTTATAATGTGCATACAGCATACATGAACATGCATAACAAACTATACAGTTGATAAAATTTACTTATCTGATTGATAATAAACAGAAAATCGGTAATATGACAACAGCAATGAAAGTATTAAATCTTTTCAAAGATGAGATACAAAAGAAAAAAAAAACTTCTGATTATAGAAGAAAACTTACAAATGCTTTGAATGCAGGCTTAAGTGAGGTCATTTCGTATATACAACATCCTGAACAACCAATTTCAGAGATCACGAATACACAATCAACTAGATAATGGAAAAAACTTATCAAGCAAGATTGCAAAAATAACCATAATATATGAGTACTTACCCAAGGACCAAATATCCGATTTAGAGCCATAAGGTATATCAGCAAGAAGCTCAGGGCACATGTAGCTAGGAGTTCCCACAACCTAAGTTACAAGACATTATTGATGATGATCTTCAAAAAGTTAGAATTCGGAAGGCAAACTCAGTTCTTAGATTAAATATTTCTTACAGAGGAAGTTAGATCATCTGAAGTCAACATTTTGGCAAGTCCAAAATCACCTGATTCATCATTGATCACTCATAAGCTAAATTTTAACCATCTATGCAACTATGCTTTATTTAAAGAAACAATTGAATAACTTACCGAGGCGTATGTCATGATTTTTTGTCAAGAATATATTTGAACACTGATAGAATCATGTAATTCTCATTAATATATTTTGCTTGAAGGAAATTAGATAGAAATAGGAATGTCGTCACTAAGCACAAAGAAGATTCTGTAGCTAACCTTGACATCGCGATGAAGAATATGGTTCACATGCAAGTAATCAAGTGCCATAAGAAGTTGAACAAGCCATTTACATAGTTTCTGCAGACAGATAACCATATTAGATTTTAAATATCCAAAATAAATGTTATCTTCTTTATTCAAAGAAGAATATTCATGTCTGAAAGGGGAAATCAGACATAAAAATTTATAATTTCTGCAAGGAAAAAAAATCAGGCATAACCTCCTCAGGAAACATAACACCACTAGCTTTCTTTATAGCTTCCGCCCTATGTTTCATCAATGATATATTTAAAACAATATTAACAACCCAATTTATTAAAATAACCAAGTGAAAGAATACAGAACCATAGAGAGTAAACTAGTAAAAACCTGAGAAAAGAAACTTACATGTCTCCACCTTTACAATAACCTATAATAATGCACACATAGCAACCCTGAGAAGGAAGTTAGGTTAATATGTCATCCATCAACAATAAAGAAAAACTGTAATAATAAAAAGAAATAACCAAAGTAATTATCCAAAATAGAGAATAAACTTAAATCTTAACTAATAACAAAGTTATATTACTTGGTCTTTAGTCAAAATTACTGTGCATGTTATTAATTGAAGATACAAACTAACCCATCATCGGTGACACCAATTTAATATCATTAAGGCAAATGAAGCCAAATGAAATAATATACTAATATTAGCATCGCTTGAGATCAAGTCCAAGAGTTAAAACTTCTTGAAATATTTTATAGTGCAAATGTAGAGAGACTTAAAAGCAATCATCCAATAGAAGCTTATCTTGACTTCTTGAAATTAACTGAGGAGGTGAAGAGAAGTAGAACTCAAGAGTCACATACCTTTTCTACCCATGAATCTTTATACTCCACAATAAATGGATTTCTTAATTTGGAGAGGAGCTCCATCTAAACAGATCAAAAGAAGAAGAAGAAATGAATAATATACTGAATCATACACCAAAATATTTCATATCAAATGTTTTGAGAAACAGAGGTTTACAGCCTAATTCATAGAGGTTTGAAACTTCTTTCAGCCAATTAGAAAATGAAATTCCTCTAGAACACACATGCACAAAAAAAGTGCAGCCCGAAGGCAGGAACCATGTAGCAGAACACAAGCACAGAAAGCGAGATTAAAGAAAACAACACAAGATGTTCAGTTAGTCAAATTTTTTTTAATGCAATTAAGCACAAACCTCCAGGTGTGCAGACCTACGAGAGCGCTCTGTTTGGCGGGCAAGGCGGATCTTCTTCAGCACATATCTATATAATTCACAAGTTGAAAGGCTCAAATGAATAGAAATAGAAGCCAAAAGGGAAAACAAGAAGGTAACATAAGTTCAATTCTCACTTTTTCTTCTCATGCTTATGCTTCACAAGAAGAGCAGAACCAAAAGCACCTTTTCCAATTTGCTCAAGTATTTCATACTGCTCCATATCATCAATTAGGAAGAGATTTTCCTCTCCTGTGTACAAAGGACTAGCGTGTTTGCTTCTTTCAAATAAATTACAAAGGAAAAAGGACAAATATAAACCATAACTCAAATTTCAAAGTTAAAAATACAAATAATAAAACATCAGAAGGAAGTTAACTAAAATGTCAGCGGCAGTTGCTCAGAAAGTACACATATGTAGGTAAAAACTTCGTCTCTTTCTATATTACACATTGTAGATAAACAATAAGGATACAGCATTGTAATAATGTGCACAATAGCAATAAGTAAGTTTGGAATACATTAACTTATGAACGAAGGTTGAAGAATTAGGTATGGTAGAGTAATTCTTAGCGAGAAACCTAAAGAAATAGAAATTGCGAGCAATAGTTTTTTATTTTTATAAACAGTATAGCATTGACGAACTCTGGAGGGCAAGAATTTTGCGAAGCGGAGTACATACTACATAGGAAGGAAAAAGTAAAATGGAAGTAAACGCCGAAAACGAAAGCGCGGAAAATGTGGAGAAATTCAAAAAATACGAAAAAACGAGAAAACGAAATAAAACACTTGAGGTTAAAAAATAGAAAGGCAAAGCAAAGTGTACCTGAGACGGGGAAAGAAGAAGTTGAGGAGATAGAAGGGACTCAAAAGGGAGAGGGAAGAGACGAATCTGAGAATGGGAGGTTCGACATTGGCAGAGAAAGTGAAAAACGACACCGTTATTGGAACAGCAGCAACAGAAGAAGAAGCTCTTGCGCCATTGTGGTTGGTTTGGAAGAAAGAAAATGACAATTTACATTGCAAATTATCAAAGTAAGAGGGGAGAGTTGAAGTTCATGAGAGTAAGGGAAAATGATCCAAGGGTCAACATTACAGTGATTGATTAACAATAAAACAATTGATCATTAATGCGCTTCAGATCTCATTCGTCAACCCATGACAGAAATTAAAATCTGGGTCAAGATTTTTTGCTAGTTAGTTAGTAGTATTAATAAAATTTTAAAAATGGTTTAACATTAAAGTTCTAAGGAAGGATTTACCTACTCTGAATTAAAGTGGACACTATAGCATGATTCTAAACTTTTTTTGATACATCAGAATTTAAAGCCCAAGACAGAAGAGAGAGAGCATGATTCTAAACTAACATAAAACATTTTATCATTATATTCAGTTTATTATAAAGCAAATCCAAGACCCTTAGTAAACATGAATTTTAAATTCTAATAAATCCGTAGAAAAAGTTAATAAAAGAAAGATTCTTTTAATAAACTATGGCCAAAAACAGATACACTAGAGCCTAAGGAAAACTAGTCGCAGACCTCTCTTTGAATTAATTTATGCCTAAGGTCTCCCTAAGGAGTGTTGTTGTTGTAGTCAAATTATATGTTATGGACTATTGTATTTGTAGGCTCCATAGCTTCAATTAAAAAAAAAAAAAGTAGAAACCAGAACAAAAACACAACAATTATTCAAAATAGAATATATCTAGCTAATAGTTATGTATTTTGATTGTCTAATCTCCTCATATTCATATATGGTGGGAAGTGGAGAGGGGAAATCATAGTGAGACACACGCAGCAGTGTTTTCCTTATTGTACCAACTCAATTTTTTATTTCTTAGCTACCTCCTCTCCTCAATTCACCACCTTATCATCCGGCGCAAAATATGACGCCAATTTATTTTGACACCGTTATTAAAATTAAAATTGTCAAACTTAAGATTTAGAGTTACCACTTGCTACTGCCGTGACTTCCGACTAAAAGTTCATTATCATTGCACTGCATGCTTTCATTCCTTTGATTGGAATTTGTAAATAACAGAATATTATTATAACTATTTAATGGTTAAACAGACTTCGCTTTATTAAGATTACACCATAGTTTTATTTGAATGTCAAGATTGTGACTCATCTCCATCCTAGCATTATAATTATAAATAAAGCTCACTCAATTGTTATTGTTGCCAAATATATTTATTTACCATATACTATTTCTCCACTGGTTCATTTATCAATTTATACATCAGACTGTTTTTGCAAGTGTTTTATATAATACCTTTTGACGTTGCTTTGAATCTTCACCTTATTCACCAATAGGTTCGATTTACAAACCCAACTGGACTTGGAAATCCTTTAAAGTTTATCTAGATCATTATCACAATTTTTATAAAGTTAACTACTGTTATTTTTGTATATTTTTTTCTTTTCAAAACATAACAAGGAACTTTATAAAAAAATATTTGTATACATATTTATTTTATATCTTTTTAAATTAGTCACATCTATTTTACAATCTTGCACACACATGCCTGAAAAAAAAATTGATTGATAGAGGTTATATATAAGAAGCATTCATACAATACAACAACAAAACTCTACCCTATTCGGTGAGATGAGTGCGGCAAGATAAGTTCTCATACCTGATTGGTTACACATTCAAGTCCTTGCTAATCTCTTCGAGTTAAGATAAATGTAAACTCTTTTATAAGTACTTTTAAACTCAAATAAAAGTTATTGTTTTTCAGTGAGATGTCATCCTTTTCTCCTAACTTTAACTACTGTTATGATACTCGTCAATATAATAGAAATTGTAACAACCCGAAATAGGCTAATAAAGATAATAATGGGATATAATAAAATGAATGTCTTTTAATATTTGTTTTATGGATGTTTCATAAATATAGGACGTTACTCTACACTATAAAAAGATTAGACAAAAGAGTTTGGTTATTAGAGAGAAAAGTCTATCTATGAGCTTAATATCTATATCCTTTTTTTTATCTGAGGTTAAAGATCACTAATGTCCCTCAACTTATGTTAGAAATTAATTTCGTTTGCAATGCAAGATTAATTCAAGAAAATTTTACACATAATAAAAATTAAATACATATTTTTTTACTAAATAAATCATTATCACTCACGTAAATATAAAGATAATTTTTTTTTTATGACACACACTCATACACCCATCTCATAACTCATTATAACTAAAGGAAAGAGAAAGAAAAAGAGAAGGATAAGAGAATCCACACACACTCACATCCTTGGAGGCTTTTGTGTCTCTTCCCCTCTTGACCTCTTGATTGCATTGTCTTTGTTATTGGATTTAGGGGTTAATGGTGTTCAACCCTAACTTAGAAATTTGATTCATGAATCTTTGCATATAGATTGGAGGGTTGTGTACATAAAGTTAATCAAATGTTGCATGATCATCATAAACTAAAAAAAAAAAAAGTTGTCATTTGCACTATAAAATAAAATCATACAATGCACACAAATAGAAGTGAAATAAAGTGAATTAATCACAACGAGAATAAGTATAAAAAAAAAAGCTCAATTAATATAAAATAGATGATTAACCTTAAAATGAACATTAGCAACATATATACTACAAAATTTATCATTTAAGATTTTATCAATTACAAAAAAATAATCAAAATAAATAAATTGACCCACATGCTAGTTCATCCCATCTAGAGTCGTCCACTTTGAGTCAACAAAATTTAAGCATCGAATTTTGTTGGGAGACTTGATTGTTTTTTTTTTATATAAAAAAAAGAGGCATAAATAGTATGGAATTGTAATTTTTTTATTAAAACTACAATTAAGTACTTAACATCACAATTTAGTGTTTATTACATGCAATTAAAATAATTATTTTTAATTGCTTGTTTTAATTTTACGCTTCATTTTCTAAAATATACTTTTTAAGGTCTGTTTGGTGAAGGAGAAATAGAATAGAAAGAAAAGAAATAAGTGAAAATCAATATTTATAATTGAAGCCAAATTCAATATTATAATTTAAGAAATGATATTATTAACTTCAAGAAAAATAGTTGATGAAATGTAGTTATTCTTAAAAAAATATATTTTAATTTAAAACTCGTTCTTCAAATTTTTTTAATAAACTTTTTAGCTAAGAATTATGTTTTAAAAATATTTGTGTAGTTATTTTTCAAACTGAAATTAAATTTTCTATAAAAATCCAGAAAAATACATAATTAATGTATGTTTTTAAGTTTAAACCAACTAACCCTTTACATATACAGCTACATCTGTGCAACATCCCAGTTAATCCCAACTTGTATGGACATGTAGGGAGCACAATAATAAACTATACTATGTTGAAACTAGAGACACTATAGACATATGCCAAGCAAGCAGGAGACGTATCAAGGAAAAGAGAAACACTTTGGAACATTGCAAAAATAAATAAACAAACAAAATCTAAAGACGGTGGGATTGGTGGGACAACGATCTACGCGGCTAAGGGTGGGAATCTGAATGTCTTTCCCATAATCAGATATCACATATCATATACTATTGACTACCAAAATCAATATAACCCATTCCTACTCACCAGAAAGCCACATTGCACCCTAAACATATATTATGTTTGTCCAATGTATCATATGTAAGTTGATGTTAAGAAAAATAAGTGTAAGACTAACTTGGAATAAGTGGATTCCTTTCTCTACCCATGAATATCACAATTTCTTTTGTTTGGTCTCATATTATTATTTTTATAAAAAATTTGGTTATAAAATATTTATTTAATAGGAATTTTGGTTCTTAGTTTGATAAATTGCCGTATAACTTAACAATCAAATGATCAGTATGTAGGCGTCACCAAATTTGAAACTTTATTTTTTTATCAAGACCAAATGTTAAACTTCAAACTTGTTTCTTGGGTTCATGAGTGGTGGGCCTGTGCGAGTAAATACAATTATGGGCCCAAAGGCTATTTCCCAGGCCGGGAGGCTATATGAAAGGCTATTTGACCAAAAAACAAAATGGCTTAATTACGTTGACTTTTGAGGTTAAAAGTCAAATAATGTAGTGTCTGAGACTTGTGCGCATGCAGGTGTAAGCAGTTGTTAATAGAGAAACAGAAGAGCACATGGGCATGATGTGTGTGACAGAGAAAGATGAATGGGTCTGTGTTTGTGCAGAGAAGTGTGGGGCCAGAAGGAGCCTGTTATGATATGAGATATACTTTGCTACTGCCCACTGCAAAAAGAAAAACACCATATGGGACCCTCTCAACATTAATACTGTTATTTCAATATTTCTCACAGTTTATTGTGTCTCTGTAGTCTCTCCCGGCTCACACACTCACTCTCACGTAAATCGATTTAAGCTATTCAGTAAAAAGTACGCATTCTACTACTTAATTGGAAAATAATGATTCAACTTTAACATTTATTATATATACTGTATTGTTTTTTTTATTGAAATATTAAAAGTAATATAATTATATTAAATGTAAATATGTAATTTCCTGTTATTTGACACTTTTTTTCAAACGTCATAAAAAATATTAATGATTTATAAATTTAGCATTGAGCAAGTAATTTAATTTGTATGATATTACTTCTATCAATCAATGATTTCAAATTATATAAACTTAATTGCATTTAGTACATTAGTATCGTAATTGAGTGATTTTAATCATATATATTAATAAGTATGATGTTTGTCTATTAAACAGGATAATGAAAATATATGTACTTGAACTATATATTATTTCATATATATATATATATATATATATATATATATATATATATATATATATTTAAAATTATTATTTCATCTGTATTAATAAGAATGATCTTACTGTTAAATTGTCTAGGATTGATGCGTTTTTTCTGCTGAGCTTTATCCTACGATCCACCTGATACACATCCCTTACCTTAAAACCCAGCTTATGACTCTTCAACAAACATACCCGGAGCCTTGGAGCTAGCTAGCTCCCCTTATCTGAGATTTTTAAGTTAAATATGGTATATGTGTTTGTAATAAGCTAGTATTCGTGTATTATTATGTAATTTAATTTATTGTATTGCATGATTATATAAATTCAAAACATAAACATAAATTGCAAGTTATGGATTTTATCTTATTTTCTTTAAAAAAAATTTATAAATATTTTTGTCAGGTGTTTATAGAAGTAGTAATTCAGTTATTTTTTATTTTTTAGTAACAGCTCTTGTATCATTCTTATATACAGTAATATCGATAAACAAAATACTAAATGAGATATGAAGTCACACATTGAATATGAATAGAAGAGTTGAATATTATATAAGTGAAAAAAAATTCATAAATTTAATTTTTAAGATTTTAGATTAGGATGTGATTTAATGTAAATCTATTGAAGACTAGTACTTAAAGATTTATTTTAACATTCCGGTTTCATACACATATGCAAAAATAAGGAATTTGGGAACCTAGCAATAATGACTGTGGATTAAGCAGAAATAAAAACAATTGATGGAGCTCCAAAAATAAATTATTAAACACAAGAGGATGACATAAGTTACGTTCACAGATCAAAATCCGATTACCTTTCCAAACGAGCTTGGGAACCTAGCAATAATGACTGTGGATTAAGCATAAGCCCTCGTTCAACGATGATTGCTATTTTATGTTCTACTTAATTTGTTTCCTATTTTATCTATTCGACCGTTAAAATATTTGTAATATATATATATAGAGAGAGAGAGAGGAGATAGAGACCTCCGGCTAGGATTTGGGTTTTAATGACAAAACATAACCTATGAATTCTGTTTGATATTTGATGTTTTTTTTTTATCAAAAGGATTGTACAAAATTAAAGAATTTTACAATTTGGTTTTATTAACAGAATATAAAAAAAGAAAACAAATATTAATCCATATATTATAAATTTGAGTTTATTTATTATTAAATGAATACATGTTTAATAATCATATATTCACATCTCCATAAAATCATGTAATTTCTCTGTCATTGAACATTTATTTTTTATTTAAAATGTTTATTTCTTTCATATATGTTATCTTTAATTTAATTTAACACAATTTATTAAAAATAAATAAATTTTGAATCTTTATACACTTTAGCAAATCAATGATATTTCTTTTTTATTGAAAAAATTTAGGAAAAAAAATGATTAAAGTAAGGAGAAAATCTTTCAGACTAAAGAAAATGCTTACAAAGATAATTTAATGTGTCAAATGAGAAATTGTCTTGCTACACTCAACCTAATCCTTCGGATTAAATCAATAACCCTTTAAATAAACATAGTTTTAATATTATTATAATATTAATTATATTAATTTAAATTTCATCTTAAAATTTTGATACATATATACCAATAAAGATGGTGCGCCATAATTTTTTTACGTTTATTTATATTTTTTTTCTCAATTTTAAAGTCTTATATTTTTTTTTATCTTTTCCTTATGTAATATTGCATAATACATATTATTAATAAAATATATACTATTTGATTTAAGAAAATTAAATTAAAAAAATCTTTCTACGATGCCACTATTATTTTATTCTATAGTGAAGTGTTACCTTAAAACTTAACAAGAATTTTAAAAGGGGGAGGGTGATTCAATAGTCAATAGTATTCAAGAGCACCCACAGCATCAGAAACACAAATATCTAAATGCACCTCGGTATAAATTCTTCGATGATCTTATGTTAAGATCGACCAAAATGCTACACTTAAATATCTTACTGTACATGTTTGAATGGAGAAATTTAGAAACGAAGAAAATAGAGAGTAAATTTTGTATTTTATATAACTTCGTTATTTGAGTTTTTCAAATAAGATAATATATATCATTATAGTTAACAGAAATTAAATTATCATATATTTCAATTATTCTTTGTTCTTATTCTAAAAATGTATTATAACTTTCTATATTTTAATAATAATAAAAAAAAGTAACGCGGATTCCATCTTCTAGTGTTCTCCTCCAACCATGCACAACTGCAGAAATAAAATTAGGGGTTTTTTAATCAAACAAAACAAAATCAACATCTCTGTTAATTTGTATAATTATTTTTTGTACACATAAATTTCGTATCCTTAAGCATGCTATTGATTGATCATCATGCAAGCTTGCTAGCAATAATTTATAACTTTTCTTCCCTATATATTTGGAAGAAGACACTGATAATTCCTTTTGCTTTTTATTTTTTAGAATTAATTCCCATCCCAGTAGATTTTAAAATGACCAAGACTCAAGAGTTTATATCATTTCAGCAATAAATTTTGAAGATCATATTTGGTATTATACATATTTAATTGTATTTATTATTTATTATCTATATATATTAAAATATTTTACAAAAACCAAAGGATAATAAATATTTTTTCAAAATTAATTGTTGTACAAAAAAAAAAAGTATTCCGGAAGAATGTCTCATCTCTTCCCTGGGACAGTGTGTTCCCAATTAATGGACATTAGCCAATATATGTATATATGAAACATCAATTTCACAAAGAAAATAAATATGTAAATTGCATTGGCATTATAAAATCATCCACAAAACAGAAACATTGTTCTAATTCCTCAAGCTGTTCGGTGGTCACAAAAATCAAATATACATATTCAATTATTACTTTATGCTATATATATATAAAAGAAAAGTCCTCCTCCCACCACCACCAAAACCAAAAGAAAACGGAAAATAGTGGAACTTATTACGCCATATAAAATGGACAAAATTAATGAATTTGAAACTAACTAATGGCAATCCAAAGAAGGGTATTACTTAATTTCAGAGCTTTCTCACCTGCACGAATGATCAACATGCATACTGAACCAAAGCAGCAGACCCCACTTGAGAAGACTCATCAGCTTGGACTTGATCATGATCCGGTGGCACTTGATCACCGGAATTCGCGGTTGGATTCAAGTAGTTTTTCCCTTCCCTTTCATCAGACTGTGGCACGATTTTTCCCTGACCATACAAGCAACTCAGTTGATGGAAATAAGGACATGTCCTAGAGTTAAGGGACCTTTTCTTATTAACATTATCCTTGGTTTTTCTGAAGTACTTGTTTATGTTCTCCCATTTCTCTTTGCACCTCTTTGCACTTCTCTTGTATCCCAGCTCTGACATCCCTTGCGAGATTCTCTCCCACAGAGGACCCTTATTGTTTCCTTCTTTCTCTTCATTGTTGTTGTTGTTGTTGTTGCTGCTGCTTAGACTTGTGCACCTCAGGTTTATCAGTGCTAACACTTCATCTCTTGGCCATCTTCTCCCAATATCATCTTTCGAATTCTCACTGGTACTGGCCATAGGGGTTGTTGAGGTGGGCTTATATGTTGAAACTGAATTTGAGTCTAATGGGATAATGTTATTGTGGCTATTGAGTGAAGAACTAGGGTTGTGGCCGGGTGTTGGGGAAGAGTTGGAGGAAGAAGGAACTTGTAGTAATGTGTCACTTGCGCTAGGGTTTTCTGCTCCCAATAACGTAGCTTGATCATGATTTTGAATCATTTTAGGAGAAGGTGTTGGCTCAAGATTGTTGTCTTCATTGGAAGGATCATTAGGGTTTTGCGGGTGCAATGCACAATTTGGAAGATTTGAACCATTTGTTTTGTAGTACTTGGCATTTTGGCTTGGAGGGGATGATAATGAAGTTGTTGTTGTTGCGCATTTCTTTAAGAATTCAATTATGGTGGCATGTCTACCCCCGGCAATGGCTTGCTCTTGTGCCATAATCTCAAGCTCCTTGTTCATCCTATCCAACTCTTGCTTCTTCCACGCCTCCTCTCTGGCGAACTTCTCTTGGTCCCTTTTGAGCATGTCCTCGAGGAGCCTGTTGTGAATCTCTTCTTGCTGAGCCATCATCTTGTTGACGACACTCTCGCAAAAACCCTTGAACATTTCGAACCTATCACGCCTCTTCCTCTTGCGCACCTTTGAAATATTTGACTTCTCCACCACAATGTCATCACATTGTTTGGTCGCTGTAGTTATTTCAATGTCTCTTTTATTTTCTTCCAATGCGTGGTGGCCCATGTTGTCTCCTCCCAGGTGGTGAGTCTTTTCAACCCCATTATGATTATCACCACCACCACCAGGATCAGGGTTTTGACAAAGCTCCTCCAGCTCGCTAATAAGGAACCGGAAATTGTTCTTTCCGTAGTTATTATTAATGTTGTCGAAATATCTACTCTCATCTTCGAACTTCTCCTTGCACTTCTCAGCACTCTTCTTAAACCCAACCTCTGCTAGCTTTCTGCACACATCATAAATATAAAAATCCAAAACCAACCAACATAAGCATTTTTATGTTAATTATTTGCATCGCACAAGTATTAGCACGTATATACTGTTCCCTTCATGACTTCAAATTTTAATGGCTTCCCTTCAACTTAATCAGCCTTACTATATCTTGCTCTCGGGGTTTGTGTCTTGCTGTGTCAGCGTGCGAGCTAAAAGTACTATAGATAGCGCGTTGGTGCACGTGTGTGTTAATTTATCAACCCCAAGATACTTAATCGAATACTATAGTTTAACTAGCTAGCACATTAATTAATTTCTCATTCATTTCATTCTCCCCAGATGATATGATCACTCATCAATTTAATTAATTCACTCACTTGCTCAAAGGAATATGAGTTAATTTAAACATAAAAGTGAGGTTTAATTGAAAGCATATATGTAGTATATGATTAATGTGATGTTAGTATATAGTATAAGTACCTTGAGACATGGTCCCATGTGAGCTCCGGGAACCAATTTTCCATGCTAGATCTGATTCTAAAAAGTGCAAGCACTTCATCGTTGGTCCAGGAATCGGTTAGCTGATCTGGTAATTGCCTTTGATCTCTTTGAATCTCAACGTCGTTGTTGTTGTTGATTGGAGCAACCTTGTCTTGTTCATGTTTGTGGGTGGGAGTGGGAGAAATAATAGTAGTAGGGGGGTGCAATGGGTGCAAGAGATGATTTGTTTGGAGTGATGGCAAGTGATGATGATGAGAAGAAGGGTTATATGGATCAAAGGGTAGGAAGGTATTTGGAGGAGGGGTTGAAGAGGCATGATGGTGGAGAGGGAAAGACATGTGGAGAGGAAGAGTGGTCCTTGTTGGTGCTATGAATTGGTGGAACTGGTCCGGTGCTCCATCGAACATGTTTGTGTTGTGTTGGAGTAGTGCTTTACTACCTCTTCCTTTCTCCGACGGAAAAATAAATCACCACAATGCTATAAGCAAGTATTCATAAACGCTTAACTTAACTCCTTTTCTCTCTCTCTCTCTCTTCTTCGCGTTTATCAAGGAGATTGTCCTTGCAGGAAAAGGAAAAGATAGCTGATAGCCCCCGACACCTTTTAGGAGAAAGTGAACTCACCGGCCACCTCCCCTAAACGATAGTATTTTACGCAATTAAATATTGTGTGACCTTAGACAAGTCAATCCAACCACGTTGCTATTCAAGGTATATTCAATTCATTTCAAACTTGGCCAACCCTTTTTCTCTTTTCAAACAAAATCCAAACTCATCTTTATCATCCCATTAAATTAAACACACTCACCCGCTATATCAAGAATACTACTATTTTAGTCAGCTGGCTTACTCACACTCCCACAATATCAACTTGTGATTACCAGGGATTCTAAAAGGCAAATTGTGATTCACAAGGGATCCTAAGTAATTGCTTAATTTATCCGTAACCCAAAATTCGAACTTCGGCAAACCATTACCATTTCACTAAAAATTAGCAATTTTTTTCAAATAAAGTATGAAGTTCAATAAATTACTTGAAAATTCTCAATTCTATAGTTAAATTAGTACACAAGTTAAATTATTTAAAGATATAATGACATGTTACATTTACCTTATTTTATATTTGTGTATATGTGAGGTGTGATGGATAAGATATGATGTGGGGGTTGATGTAGACGCGCGATGGGAGTGAGAGTGTGGTTAATTAGAGGAGGGGTTGGGTAGAAAAAAAAATGTGTGGGGTGGCATAGAGTAGCTGACGGTGATGATGGTGTAATTAACGGCATAGTGGCAGGACACGTGAAAAGAAGCAGAGAGTGGGACCAATGATTTAAGGATGGGAATCTTCACTTGGTACAAAGGAATACAGTGCTGTCGTACAGGAACAGCAGCCAGCACGTGCAAGCGCTTACTGTGTAGTGGACGCTTGCACACAGTCACAGACACAGAGCAAGAGCCAGGAGCACATGGACGTGAGAAGCTTATTATTGTGTATAAGTATAAATGTTTGTTTTGCATGCTTTTCTATCATGTAACACCTTATGAACTACTTACTCATTTTGATATAAAGAAGGGGAAAATAATGTTAATTATACTCATTTAAGTTTTTTTTCTTCAAAATATCTAAATTTAGGGGGAGAAGATGATGTTTCAATCCAAGAAAAAGAATTCTCTCGAGTCAAATAGTATTTATAAAGATACATATTTACATTTTTCTCACCCTAAGAAAACGAATTTGTCGTATGTGAGACTCTATCTTCTTCTCTTCTATCAATCCTTCTAGGTTGAAATTATGTAAGTTATGTGGGGGAAATGGATGTAAAGATATAGCATTATATGAGTTAAATTAAAACACTGAAAATAATGAGAAAATTAATTAAATGAAACATGCATGCATGAAGAGATGTCTGTTTGAGACAGTGTCTGGCCACAGAAGAGTAGGGGCCTAAAGGAGCCTCATATACTAAAAGACAATGCGGGACCTTCTCTCCTCACATAAACATTGCACCATATGCATCTCGTGTGTTGTCACTATAATATATTGAATTCGTGTACAAGTTGTAAATTACTACTAGCTCGCAATTAGCTAACCTAAGACATTAACATTACATTAGGCTAGCTAAGAATTCAGTACGGACTATTTAATTTTGATTTTTTTAAATAAAAAATATACATTTTTATGTAGAATTGTGGAACCGTGCTGCTCCCACTATGCCTCTAGTTTTGCGGAGGCAGTGAAAATGAAAATGGGTATTGTTCTTCGCTTTGGAGACTGTGCTTGAGAAGAAACATACCATGTATATTTGGTTGATGGTTTTTCTGTTAACAGGCCTTGAGTAAAGGAAGCGTTGTGTAGTGTAGGGGTTTGTCAGAATTGCTTGTGTGATTATCTGTTGCTGCTTCTTTTTTTTTTGTTTTGTTATCCTCTATATGTGAGTTTGTATCGAGTTCTGTAGTGTTCTATGCTGGGTCTGTTAAAGAGCATTGCTTATTGATTCCAGTTGTCAAAGCTCTGGATGAGTTTTATGTAAACACTCGTAACCTGTCAATTTTGGTAAGATGAGTTGGATTTTATAACCTGTGTGGGCTTGCTTAACTTGCTCCACTCAACCCGACGTCCAAAACTAAGATCAATAAATCTATATTAGATAAAATGAAGAAAACAACTTATTGACAAGACACTATTACCCACTCCCTAAGATGTAACTGAAAGTGAGAATTAAAATAAAATAGTAAATTAAGAAAATTCTATAATGTTAATAAAACCAAAGTATTAAGACCATAAATCTATATCAATCTATCAGTTTATTTTTATTTTAAAAAACAGTAATTAGAGAACATTTATTAAAAAATAAAACTTCTTTACCCCACTCCCTCTAAATCTCAATTCCCAAATATATCCTTAAATTTTTAAAATAATTATATATCCCACATATAAATACGTGGCTTTTGCAACTCATTCCATCTATAAATATACGTCAAATTCGCTTCATGATTTAACTCCTTGATAAGAAGCTGGAAACGTATTTAATGCTAACATAACATATACTTACGACAAATGTGCACTCAAATGTACAACATAAACAAGACGGAAGCACAAGCAAAAAGATCAAATTGGTCTGAGACTGAGTACAACAAAAACTTCGGCATGCGTGCTCTCACTTCACAAGTACAAGGCACCAAATCGACTATTGACAAGGAGAGCAGATGTTCAATTTCCAAACCATCCATTAAGGCATTACCCTAAACTTTAGCCAAACTGATCACTACATCATTTGTCTAGGAAAGCATAGGAATGACATGTGTCAGCTAAAAATACACAACAGGAAAACAACGAGATGGTATGTTACTGCTAAAATGAACAAATAGGACAGCACAACAAGGTACTAAAATCCAACACATGGAAATCTTCTCATACAAAAACGAAGATTGAAATTTAAATTTTCAGCAGTACTAGTTGTTATTAGTGTTAAATTTCACGGTTCTTCAACAAGTATACAAGATACAGAGAGTACCTGAGAGAGGATATTACATTTTTGCTCTCTACCGACAAGTATTATAACAATACAAAATTAGTAACACGAGCTGAAACTTCTCTTTGCAGTGTTCTCCCTGTTCTATAAATCACTTTCTCTTCCAGAAAACATTGCTAAATTGGGTAGGTGTGTGCATACTATTGGTTTAATGTCTTGTGATATGCAACCTGCAACAGCATCAAAATAAAAGAATTTATATATACATACAACTGTGAGTGAAGGAAATATGCAGAGGACATGCTAGGAGATTAACTGATACACCTTTACCCAGCCAGTTTCAACCATGCCAAAATAATTCAGTAGGGTTTAAAGAATAATAAATATATCTGACCACAGTTTGAGCGAAGCCAGGACCAAGCTTTGTCCCATTTTATGTTTTTACAACTCTATTATTTATGTGCATATTCCCAATGCTAAAAGTTTTTCCCAATCATGATTAATTAGAGCACCTGTAGTAACAGACAGAAGACTTTTCAAATTGGGGGTGCTTACAGATGTTGAAGTCTTCAGCAGCTCCCTTATGGCCATTGTTGCATAACATGAAGCAGGAAGAGTAAAGCTCAATTTTAGAGCGATTTGGGAATCTTGAGAGCTGGAGCCACTGAGAGATTCGTCGTGTGGTAATTTTATTTCCTCACCTGCAATCTCACTATAATTCTCAACCTTTACAACATCATTGGAGCTCTCTAATTCTCTAATGCAATCAAAGGCTTCTTCATTTTTCCCATTTGCTGCACCCATTTGTTTGACAGTGCCCATAGGCTTAGACTTGTTAACTTTGTCTAAATCTGTCTCTACCAATTGTTTATTACTATCACTATATGTAAGTAATTCCCTGCAATTGCAGACATCAAAGGAATGAGTCAATAAGTGAACTACACTCAAACAAAAACGAGTAAAAAGTAAGACTCTATGCAATGTGGAGGGTTAACTTAGGTAAATACCATTCAAAGTTAATTGGCTTCTGAAAAACCCTCCTGTAGCATCCAGTGATACTAGTTATTGAGAAATCCCTAATAAAAAGTAGGAATAAACCAGGGTAAGAGAACTGTCAAGGCAGGAGAAAAAAAGAAGATAAAGAATGAATGTAGAAAGGGACTCATCAAGAATTGAGCAGAGATTCTTATTACATACTCCACATTATGCACGCTTTCAGTTAAACTGATTCCATCCTGACCAGTACAAAAGGTGAATGTTTAGAGAGGGGAAATAACAACCCATGGAACAATAACAGTAAATAAGGTTGCAGAAACCTAGGACAGCAACCAAAATGTATATGTAAGAAATAGCTGATCATACTTCTAGAAGTAACAGAAGGAGGAGGGAGAAAAAGAGAAGCAGTGGATGGGCTTGTCCACGCATAATAATAATATCTCCACTAAATTGAAGTTCCAAGAATCAATATCAATTGTCAACTACTAAGTAACAATATCAATTGTCAATTAATCTTGATTGCATACATACAGCAGCTCTTCAGGTTGGTGTTTCACAGAATATCCGGATCAGAACCTATAGCCTTCAAGGCATAACTAACTTGAAAAGTTAACTTATTTCAAATTTAAGAGCATTCTTTATTTCATCACCAAAGGACTGTTTTGCTCGATACAATAAAATGAATTTGAGGAACAACTTTTTGATTTCCCCCGTCATGAAATATAATACTTGCTCAAGTACCCTCAAATGCATAACAATTAATATAACCTTGAATTATTGTTTATAAGTAAAGGGATAAATCTACTCCTACACAAGTTTTTTACAACAATTCTTACAATGTAAGAGAGAGATAGGAAGAGTGGGATAATATGGGTGGTTTACAGATTTGATAGAATGATAGAAAGAAAAAATGAATTATTAAAAGTATTCTAAGAATTTGTTGTATGTATCACTACTCTAACTCTCTAAGTAAAATATTTAACATGACATCCAGCCTCAGCTTCTCAGATACCACTCCTAATTAAATGCATAAAAATTCAGGATATTGAGACTTGAGAGTACAAGGGCCAAACTGATACGTACTTTTTTCGCTAAATCTTCATAAACATTGGCAATATGATTGGTTGGATATTTTATCCTTGAACTGCAGGATAAGAAATACATAAATGCCATTCATCCCTACCCCAAAATAAAAAATAAGACAATGGAAACTAAAACATTGGCAGAGGATCCGAGTTATCTGAATCAAAGAATCTGAGCAGTATTAGCTATTCATGCTTACCCTGGCATGGGAAGGATTACATCATCAATTGTGTAATATCCTGAATTAAGATCTTCAACATCGACAACCTGTCATATGAAGTAAACCCACTTTAAATTGTCAAGCTTATTTTATTCACACAGCTACTGTTGTACTTGTTGAGTAATACTTTTTTGTTCCAATTGATAAATTATCCTTCCCTTAGTTGTACTTCCCCTCATTTCTCCTAAACGAAAATCTTTTTGTATTTAAAAAAAAGAATAGATTTGACACTTTACCACCAGCTAATGAAGGTAGACATCAAGTTCCTAGACATAGAATTATGTCCATGGAATTAATCTGTTCATTTGAGGAAAAATGGTTCACCATTGACCATAGTGTTTAAATCATGAAACTTGATACAAAATTGCTTGATAGATTATTGATTTCATTTTTAAAATTTCATTAAAGGCTCACTACGTCACTTACCATTTTCATAATTAATAATAATTAGGAATCCAGATAGAAAATGTTAAATTATAGGGTTTTTGGTATAGATGGAGGAAAAGGAGAGAATAGAGACCAAATACTTTGAGTTTAATATTAACTTGATATGATGTGATGTATTACAATGTGATGCATAACATGAAGCAGTAGCCCTTCATATATATTAGAATCTTAATCCTTAAGAACAAATCTGAAATAACTTCCTGAAGATAAAAACCCTACAAATAAAAAGACAGAATGATAGATAGCAATGTATTATGTGATTGATAGTATGATGTTCCTGAAATACAATAACCTAGTGTACCTATTTATACCACAAAATAGGTCAAGTGCAAATATTACTGGTATAAGCCCAAGTCCAATGCTAACAACCTACAAGACTAATTCCTAATATCTTCTAACAGCTTCATTGATGCTTTCTTTCTTATGTACTTTTGTTTTTCTTTCTTTTTTTTTAAGATGGATTTCTTATCCTCCTAATTCTTTGTAATCATCTTCTTTTCATCTAAATTCTTATATGAAAAATAAATTCAATTTAATACAATCTTCTTGAACTTTCATTTTCAGAATAATTACAATGTATAAACAATAAAATGACTAAAAAAAAGTGACCAAATATCTGTGCATAGATGTACCTTCAAGACTACACATTGTGTCATGTGTGCACACTAGACTCTAAATAGATAGATGAGAAAGATATGTTGTGACATATTTCTAAACCTACATATCAGTTGAGTACTAGCAGACCTCTGCAATGGGCCAAAACCAAAAGTCTAACCTTGACACTATCTATTTCTTCATGAATCTCTCCAGAGATTTCATCTTCGTTATTAGAATCATACCTACCACTGCAGTCTTCAGCATATTCAGATCCAACAGACTCTGTAACCTTTCCAGTAGAATTTTCTTTACAATATACCAAGTCCCCTAATACTACATTTTCAGTTCCTGCCACACAGTAGAATCACTTTCGATTTAATAAATGAATATTTTGACTTCAAGTATCATAATAATGATAATTCATGGTAAGGATTGTATGGATTAAGTATCAAATGCATTCAGGAAATCAGGTGTGACATTAGAAGTTCATTGCCTGAGAAAGTAAGACAAATCTAGAAGTTTATTACAAATCACAACTTACCATATTTTTGCACCCTCTTACTTGCAGCATGGTTCCACAAATAGCTTTGGTAACTATGAACATACCTAAAAAAAAGCAGTGGAACTATATAATGAATACCAATATAATCCTTCAAATAAATGATCTTGAATAATATATTACAACTTTATTTGTGTTCTGAGCAGACTTGTCTTTGCAAATGAAACAGAAGAAAACATCATCAGATAGACAGCATAAATAACCCACTTTAGAGCTTCTGCAAGAATTTCTTGTCTCTTTCTAGCTTTCAAATGCTATTCATTTGTGTTTGTGTTAACTTCACAGTTTTGTCTATACATTAAAACATTTCCCCCTTAGCAGTAGTGTGTCAAAAGCAGAGATTTAGGACACGCTTGTTACAGATTAAAAAAGTTATTTGGATGTAAAATCATCTAGTGATTATTATTTAGATATTTTTTAAAAAAGCATAAGCTAATTTAGGTTTGTTTAGAATCATGAAAATCACTTAAAAAAACAGCTGATTTTTATGAGAATCGTTTTGATTAAATTTTAGAATTTTTTTCAACTTCTGATTATTTTGAAAAGCTGAAACAACCGCATGAAAAAAGTTTAAAGGTGATTATTTAAAAAATTGATTTTTACTGTAACAAACGTGCCCTTAGTACTTAAAACAGCCAATTT
Source organism: Glycine soja (assembly GCF_004193775.1). Taxonomy (NCBI): domain Eukaryota; kingdom Viridiplantae; phylum Streptophyta; class Magnoliopsida; order Fabales; family Fabaceae; genus Glycine; species Glycine soja. The sequence goes on along the minus strand of NC_041004.1, from coordinate 46,240,206 downwards.
TATTTTTTAATAATGAAGCATACCAACAAGATTAAAAATACATGCATTTGTCAACTCTGTTTCACATATACAGCAGCCTATTAGCCGGAGTTTTTTCCCATCAAAATAAAACTGAATGGCTGATGAGCTGGCATGGATGTATAGAACTGACTAGTGTCTACAAGTGCTAGGGAGGAGAGCAAAACAGATATACATCTCAGCATAAAATTAGCAACGGCAATAAAAGGAAAGTTAAATATAACAAAGAAAACATTTTTATTCTTCAAGCAAGAGCAATTAAAATATAAGCATATGTAGTATCCAAAGAAAAGAGATTCATGAAATTCTGTAACACCTGATGATGATAGAAGATGAGTGATAAAAATGAAATTTGGTACTACATCTAAGAAAAATCGCTAGCAATAACAGACTAACACCGCTTTAGCCAAAACATTCAAAACATGTCAATATCATCAGATAATTATAACTCACAACATTCTCAGAGTCCTTGGAATACTTTTCAAAGCCTGCAAATAATTTCCAGGAGACGTTTTTAAAGTTTGCAGCTGCAGAAGATTTGGTGACAAAAACATGGTTATGACTTCATAGATCATACATGGATAAATATAGTGGGTAAACAAAAAAATTAGCTTCACTCCAACACCAAGTGTCTAATGCAAAAATCATTTTCATTTGAAGCTTACCACAGCCCTTTCAGCAACTAAATATCGAGGCAACTGCTTAAGTGTCCCAACAACATCACTACTTTCTTTATAGTACTTGCGTGCCTTGGCTATTGCACTTTTCTGTATCTAAATAACATTGTTATGAAGAACAACGGTAATCAATTTGCTATTTTTTAACTATCAGCATGCAATTAATCAATCAAGACATTATCCATTATATATAATAGAAACAATGAAAAGGATATCTCCATCTCTTGGATCAAGGATCATGTCTACAGCAAGTTTCCATTCCCCTTGGAGTAATGCAGCTCCAATAAGGTGAGTTGGCAAAGAACCACTTCCAAAACGCTGAGCACATACAAATTAGTTGCTCATAAAGCAAAAATGAAAAAAAAATGTTAAAATAATCAGTCTATTAGAAATGAATTAGGCCTGATTCACTCTCAAGAGATAAGGATTGCCAACTCTAACCTGACCATATTCCTAGCCAATCTGGGGCATCTCAATACACACCTCTCACGCTCAGGATTGGGCATCTAGACTGTGAACTGTGAAGTATGCATGACTAGACATCTACGTGTGACTCAATATTAAGACTGGGTAGAAACGGGCAAGGCCTAACTCACTCACAAAAGCTAGTTCAAGGGAAAAGGATTGCAAAGTCTTATAAGGAGTATTATAGCCATATATTCCAGTCCAATGTGTGACATCTTAACATGGCCTAAAACACCATGTTGTTACTTTGTCAAATGCTTCAACACTAAGCAAAACCATGAAAAGACAAAATATAAAACAAGAGTTTACATTTTAATGCAAGTTTTGGACTTGCAAAGAATTTTAATAGAAAAACTTTCTCATCAAGAAATGGGGAATATGAAGATGGGTATACTTTTCCAACATGTTTAAGCTTCTTATGTCTTTAATTTAAGCAATGTAATAATAATTTTTACAACAAAGTATGTATGTCATCTCAAAAAATACAACAAAACAAAAGTTTGTAATACAAATACACAAGGCTGGCAAATGGTAGACACAATGAAACTTCCAGAGATTGCTTTTCAAATATAATTTGAAAAAGGAATATGCTAGCATCCAAGAGGTAATTTTTGCTAACTCTTGTAAATATAACAGGAGAATGGGAAAATGATAAATATGCAGGCATCCTACTGCATATGTCAGTGCAAAATAGTATACAGGACACGCTACATGTCACTAGAGAACCCCACCCCCCCCCCCCCAGGCTTGTTCATAGCCTCTAAAGTAGCACAACCCAAGGTAGCTATCCAATCGCATGTTATCGCAACAAAACCAGGAAAAAGACACACACAAAGCGGGGAAGAGAGTGTAAGTTGACTTAGAAGGTACCTGGAGACCAAAGTAGTTAATGAAGCCGTGCCTTCCTAAGGCATCTGCAGATGCTTTTATGATATCTTCAGAATCTGCAACAATACCTCTGAGAAAATATGTCAATGCTATGGATACAAATATAAAGCTGCAGTTACATCAACAATTAAATAACCCTAACCGCTATGGATACTAGTTTCACATAGGAAAATTGAATTTCATGCAAAGATAAAGTCCTCACCGCAATGTGATTGTAAATCGATTTCCCAAGAGCTGGCCAAGACAAAGTCCTTCCTTAACATAACTGGACAATAGTACATTTATAGCTATCATTCCCCAAAAAACTGAATAACTGATAGGTAAGAACGTCAACCATTCAAAATTCAATCACATTACCAGAAATCACCCAATTTAATACCGAACAAGCGCTTGTTAAGGGAAGCTAGCCGACTTGCTCGCTGCTTGTAAACAGTAACCTAGAAACAAAACAAGTAATAAACCAATTGAAGTATTTATTACTAAATGAGCACCGATACCAATTCTGGAAAATGAAGAAAGGAATGAATGTTTAATGTAAAATAACAATGAAAGTGAAAATTTATCACCCTTTGGGTCGTGACAGCACGCTTGTCCTTTGTACCCGCAAATCCAAATGATTTTGGCTGTCAGTTAATTATCAATCATTTAAAACAGAAAAGTGAAAGAACTCAACAAGCTTATCCATAAATCAATAATAATTTTAGCAGATTGCATATATTTATTTTTCTTGAGGGTGGGGAGCTCAGGAGCAGGCAAAACATAAATGGGGAATAAATTATAATATAAATATACATGTACTTGCCAAATGGAAAATGCATAAACTTGGATACTTGACTATAAAAAAGTGTATCTTACTGAAACCCCATAATATTTTACATCAATCATAAAAATTCATGGAGATTGGAGGTATAAACAATAATTATGCAAAATTCCTAAATCTCCAGGTTGAAAAAAAAAAAAGATGAACATAGGCATAATACATAATACATTCATAAATTCAAAAAAAATGGCAAATAGATCCAATTATCATATCACACACGTTTCAGTTCCAGAATGCATATTGATAAGCGGGAAAAAGGAAATCCTCATATACAAGAACTGAATGAATCATCAGCAAACAAAACTTCACTTTCGGTCCATCAGAAAGCCTACAGAACATATCCAACAATGAACAAGACAGACCTGGACACTGAGCATATTTCCAATAACCCCCAAGGCTTCGTGGGTATCTTTGTTCTCCTTGTAAAGATGAAACCTAGAAATTACATTGGCAGAAACATTCAGTTGACAAACAAATACAATATAAAAAACAGGAAAATGACATGACCAAATAAAAAATGCAAAAATGACTGGCTACTGCTTTCTGACAATTTTTGAATGAAATATAATTTAATACAGCCAAAAGTCTTCATAAAGTCCAATGGTTTTGGACATTGACATTCAACAAGTGGTTACTTCTTCAACATAATAATAGTACAGCTAATTAAGAAAGTGGTCTTGTTGACTGCACTGAAACGGAAGACAGTGAGCATTGCTTGATTTATATTTTATAAAACAAAATGCCTGAGCAATATTACCTAAGGAACTTGCCAACATTTTTAGGCCAATTTTCTGAACCTCGGCTGTCAAAGGGCTTATCACCTCTTTCTTTGCGTTTCTTGGAGTTTTTGCCTTTGTTGTTTGGTTCAGCAGAATTCAATCTCACACGGATACATTTTGATGAAGCATCGGGTCCATCAACCACATCAGTGACCAGGAACTTAAAGTTTTCCTTAAAGAAGTTATGCATTGCCTGATAGATTTGAGAAGCATAAAATGTTAAAGCAGAATTAAATGTAAGATGTTTCGAATTGGCAAAAACAACTACAAAACGAAATTATTATGCATGCCAGATGCCACAAAAGCACAATCAAACCAGTCTCCTCTTTCTGAATTCAATTAAATGTAAAAGCAAACTAAAGTGGCTGGGCACTGAACTTTCCGCATTTTTATCTGTTGATATATAAATATAATATATATATATATATATATCATTTTTCTAATTTTCTGCCATTTTTTCAGTTCCCTATACTATAAAATACGATAGAATATGAAAAAGAAAAAAAGTTTTAAAAAAAAGCTAAATAAACGAATGAAGTGTGAATCAAAAGCATTCAATTTGATACTTGGTTTGTTAATCAAAAAACCATATAACTTCCACAAAAATTTCAACCCAATGTAATGAGACACCCACTTTGACCCAGTATCAAAGTTCTAGCCAATATAGACAAATGTTTCCTGAATCTAACAAAGATTAAAAAAAAATGATCAAAATAAGCCCCGAAGCTCATACTAACCTTTCGATGAGATTTATCAGAATCTGGAGAAAGAACAATGGGCGAAACACCATCTTCTCCACCGGCATTAATTTTATTAATAAATTCTTCCAAAAGAACAGCATCAGAGTCCCCAGCAAGAGACTTGAAAGATTCAATCTGAGAGGCATAACTTACAACATTGTCGGATGTGTTGGTTCCATTTTCCTGAAAACTCTGAAATAAGCCCAAAAAAAGTTAGATACTAAAAAACAAAAACAGCACAAATCAATTTATCAATGATCACGGATAATTAGACCTCTGGCTCCTCTTGAGGGGCATCAAGCGAGGACAATTGAACAACTGTTCCATCTCTGTCCACTTCATTCACGATAAAATCAGAATACCTGAATCATATTCAATTGAATCAGCACTAACAAGACACTGTTGAATAATGCACTTCATCATTAAACAAAGGAGGTGCAGTGAGGAAGGTAATAATGATTTTTAATGTAGAAAATGAAGAGACCTTTGCTTTAAAATTCCGCGGAAGCCAGGAAGGTCGGAAATGAAGCAGGAGATACCCACTTCGTGTTCTTCTGCAGTTTTCATCGCCATGACGGTTTTACACAAATGGTGATCACCGACAACTGGCTAGGGTTTTAGTTTAGTTTAGGGTTTAGAGCAACGGCTGCTGCATGTCTTGTATCCCTTGAAACGCACCGCTTTTGTAAGTTTTCTGACGGACTTCAGCTATTGTGGGCTATGTAACGGGACGGTGGCTAGGGTGAGAGACCATCACATGTCCAACCGTGGGAGAGTTATACTAGCCGTTGGATCAGTTCATTTTTACATATAGGAAAACCGGCTGACTTTTTAAGACGATTAAAAAAGGAAACAAAAAATATTGTAAAAAAAAAAACAAAAATTTCACATTTACCCCACTTGCGAGTAAACATGAGGGATAGAAATTTTATTTATAACTTGATATTATTATATTTTTATTTGTTATATATTTATTCATCTTCTTGAGAACGTGAATTTTTCTTATGGCAGATAGATCACAATGTTCTTCCCACCAAGAGTTTCATGAAAATGATTCATGTCCTTCCTAATGCGAATTGTAATCGTTGTGGGGTTGCCGATGAGGAACTCTTTCACATCTTTTTGGCACTGTGGTAATGTTTGGCGCGTTTGGGACACCTTGAAAGTACATGTTGTGAGGCCTGATTCAAATACTAGTTAGCTGGAGTAGCTTAATAAGCACTTGGAGCATGGTGACATAATTCTTCATATCTTTCAATGGGGTATATGGAATGCTTAGATCTTGAGAATAACGTGGTCCAGCCTCATTAGATTATCCACAACACTCTTTCTCTTTATAATAATATCGTTCAAACTTTTGAAGGAAGCAGGAACACTGATAATACGACTTGCAAGCCACCAACATGGGTCTAGTGTATTCAAGCTACTGGCAACCAGATTGCATTGCTTGTGGACGGCTTAAGGTCCAAGCAGCAAGGACTTTAAACCCCAAAAAAAAAAGATCTAATTTCTTTTAAGTACTAATATATCTCCAAAAAAATTTATTATAAAATTATGTTTAAAAATAAATTTTAATAAAAAAAAATTAGTACTAATATACCTCAATAAAAAATTTTAATACTAATATATGTCAAAAAATAATTTTACTTTAAGTTTCTTAAGTTCTTGAATCATCCTTGCTTGTGGACTATGAAGCACGGATACTCCAGTCCCTTATCGTGTTCGGTGTCTGATACGCATCCATGTTAGTGTCTGACACTGACACAACACCTATACTACGTTCTATATTTTGAACATTACAGATATCTACGTGTCCGTGTCATGTCCAATGTCCGTATACATGTCAGTGTTTCATAACTTGTGGATGGAAGTTGCTAAAGGAATCTTGGGCATGCAAGATTTGGTGGGCTGCTTCGTAACATTAATGGGTCTTAGATATATGGTTTCTATGGTGATATTGGTTCAACAAATATTGTTAAGGCTGAGTTATTGACACTGTTGCATGGCTTAAGAATTGCTTGGGAGTTGGAGTATGTTAATATTCTGTGTCTGGAATTCATCCGCCACAAGTGTATCATTGTTATGCACAATTGTGAAAAGCATTCGTGACTTTGTGAAGGAAGATTTGAGTGTTCAATTTGTGCATTCATCGAGAGAAGGCAATAGGAGTACTAATTACCTTGTTAAGTTTGGGCTAAATTATGGCATGATAATTTCTAGGGTTGATCGTCTCTCGTTGGACTTGCTTGTTACTGATGCTCTAAGTGTCTCGATCCTAAGGGTGTAACTTCTTTGTTTGATTTGCCTTTTTTCTTACACTATAAAAAAAGTTATCACACAACTTTCTATTTATTAAAAATATTTAATTTAAATTTATTCTTTTACTAATTATTTTAATTAAGATACATAAATGTAATAATTATCAAGTTGTATAAATTTATTTTTAATATAGTGTATATTTAAAATATTATATTATTATAATAACGTATAAATGAAATATTTGATATTTTAATTTTTCACCAATATATAATGAAACTATTAAAATACTAATTAGATAATAAAAAATCACATGATTATTTAAAGTATTAAATTTTATACCAGTATATATAATTTTGTTAATTAAACTATGATAAAGTAGTAGTATTTTATTTACTTATTGTTTATCGGAACCTGGAGTAGAAGTGCGATCCCAGTGTTAGTGTATTTCCTCTCTACTCACTCCCTCCGGGATCGATATTTTCAAGAACAGACCGAAAAGCTGTTCATCGATCTGTTGGATCTGCGAGTGAATTGGGCGAAAGAAAATGGTTACCAAATCAGAGGAAACTCAACTGAGCAGGCTAGAAAATCAGGTCGATAACGGCGGCGGCGGCGCGTGGGAGTACCTCTGCCTCGTGCGAAAGCTGAAAGTTCGGCGGTCGGAGAAAGTTCTGAAGCATGGTCTCTCTATCCTTAACGACCCCAAACACCGATCCTCTCTCGGCTCCGATGGTCCCTCCTCTTACGCTACTGACCTAATTTTTCTTATTTTGCTTCAATTATGTGATTCTTATTTTTTGTGATTTTTGGAAATTTCAATTTCACTCCATGTTTTAGTTGCAGGTCCACTTTTTTATTCAATTTGACTTTTGACTAACGTTTGTTTCGCTGTGCAGAATGGACCTTGTATGAGCAGGTTGCAGTTGCTGCTATGGATTGCCAATGTCTCGACGTTGCCAAGGTTCACTCTAATTTGGTTTAGTGTTTTTCTATTAATTTCTTTCAAATATTGTAAATTGTAATGGATACAGTACAGCAAATTGCAAAATCTTAGCCTCCTTTTGGAGAAACATAGCTGCTGGTATGAAATTCGCTTGCTTGTTTGAAGTAGTTGAAAGTTAACCTTATTGGATTATTCCTTGAATCTCGTCTCTTGTCACTTGTGTTGTGGAGATGCTGCTGATGCACCTGAGATGGTTGATCACGAGTTTCTGCAGGGGATTATAAACTTGCTTGAGTCTTCATGCATTTTGTTTTAGGGTTCCATAATACTTGTATTTCATTACTTAACTTGTAAGGCTATCATGTACTTTCTTTGGTTGCTCTTTGTTTTCTGGGTAGTGTATTTGTTTTAAGATTAAGCCTTTTTTGGTCCTTTATTCTCTGTTGGTGGTGGATGGGTAAAAAAGGTTTTCTGATCTGACTATGCCATTATTGTTTCACAATGTAGGGTATCATTCATTCATTCTTGTTAAAATTTTGTGGCAAGATGTTTGATCTTGTTTGCTTTTGTAATTTGTGAGCCTGGAAAGTAATATGCTGCTGAACTTTTATGTTGTCCATCATGTTCTTTATGTTGCCAAAATTGAGCATTTGCTGCATTTGTCTCCTTCATATGCTACGAGAAACAATCTAGTTTGAGATCTTATTAATATTTTACTTCTTTATCAGGACTGTACAAAGGTTCTTCAGAAGAGATTCCCAGAGAGTAAAAGAGTTGGTAAGTTAAATTGTGTATGCCTTCTACCCAAGTTTGGATTTGAATTAGTTAGCTAAATAGCACTGTGTACACAACTCTTGCTGTGTGTGACTGACCTACACCTAACTCTGTATAAGCTTGTTGTGGTGGGGGGGCGGGGGTTTGTGGATGTGTGGGGGGATTCAGTTGCAGTTGTACCACCTGAACTCAGATACTGCACAGTTCACTTGTACAGTTCTGTTTAGGTGCAGATGTTACACATGCCTTTTAATTGCCCAGTGATGTATCTGTGCTCTTATACATAGGTCACTAATGGGCTAATAAACTATTTCTTATTTTGAGTTGATTGATCTGGCTACATATTTTTCCTGTCTTGTTCCCTTACATTTATTGCTTGAGCTGTATGATAATTTCCAAAAACAGTAACTGTAATGTTTACTTGTTCCATAACACAAGTAATTGCTTGCCCTACTCTGATTGTTGATGCCCAGTTCTTGTTCTCTTGGAACAAACATTTAGACTGGTGGATGACTGACTTGGATGATTTGCATTCCATTCTTTCAGGAGGGATGCTATGTAATAAAACTAACTACATTACACAGAAATCCAAATTTGTCTGTGCATATGGATGCTCATGCACCTATTCCCTCTAGATTTTTTTTTAACCGAATTGACTAATTATTACAGGTAGGCTGGAGGCAATGTTGCTTGAAGCAAAAGGATCCTGGGAATTGGCAGAAAAGGCTTACACAAGCCTTTTAGAGGACAATCCTCTTGATCAAGTAAACTCACTTAACCTTATGGGGAAACCCAAAAAGGGGAACTGTTAGTTGCTCAGTTACTCTTATGTGATGAAACAAAAATCTTATAATTTTTAATTTTTCTTTTGTGTTTTGTTACTTTGATTTGATTTATAACCTTTCAGTTTTACATTAAATAGGCTAGGCTGCTTGAGTAAAGAAAACCAAAAGCTAAAGTGTTTATCTTTTTGGTTGTTTTGATGTTGTGCAGGCCATCCATAAGAGGAGGGTGGCAATGGCAAAGGCACAAGGCAAAATTTCTGTGGCTATTGATTGGCTTAATAAATATCTGGAAACGTGAGACAAACATTAAAAAGTTTTTGTTTTCTTCCAAGATTAAAAATAAATAGTCTCTGATTTCATCAGAAAATAGAGCATGTATCTGAATTCTTTTTCTCAATTTAACAGATTCATGGCAGATCATGATGCATGGAGAGAATTGGCTGAAATATACATCTCCCTGCAAATGTTAGATTTTATTCTACTGTTTATCTTCCCCTCTATAAGTGTGACAATTATATTGCTATTTCCTAATTATTAAGCTGCCTTTATTTTCTGCCATTCCGTCCTCCCGTTAGGTATAAACAAGCAGCGTTTTGCTACGAGGAGTTGATATTATCTCAGCCTACTGTTCCACTCTACCACTTAGCATATGCTGATGTAAGTAACTTCTTTATGAAATGTGATTACTTTATTTTGGTCAAATCAAATTCTTCTCTCATTTCTTTGTTCCAATAGTAACAACTAGCAAGGCTCAAAATAAATTGCATGCTAGAGGTGTATGTGAGTAAGTAGTAATCTAGCAAAATTCTTGACTTAATTATGGCATTGCCAGGTACTTTATACGCTTGGTGGATTAGAAAACCTCCAAACTGCCAAGAAATACTACTCATCTACTATTGACTTGACCGGAGGCAAAAATACCAGAGCACTCTTTGGTATATGCTTGGTAAGATCTTCCATACAGGTTTTCATTTTATGTGGTCCTCTGCAACTGCAAGTTAATGCGTATGAACTGACTAAACTATGGCTGTTTTAATTTGGAAGTTGGTTGAACCTAGGTTTTTTTTTGTTGCAAACTTACAATGAAAGTCATAATTTATTTTTACTTTGGTAAATTACAGTTTTTCCTTCATTGATTTTGATGTTCTCCTTAACAACTTAGGATCCATGGATTCTTCTTTTCAAAACTATTCATTTATATGCCTGAAATTTAGTTTTGCTCCTGTTATGCAGTGCACCTCTGCTGTTACACAGCTTACGAAAGGGAAAAGCAAGGAGGACAAAGAAGGGTCCCAGTTACAATCTCTAGCAGCCAAAGTATTAGAGAAAGATTACAAGCAGAGAGCTCCCGACAAGCTTCCTCAACTTACAACTGCCTTGAAGAGTTTAACATTGTCATCATGATGCAGCATCTCTTAAAGATTATTATTTAGTTACTTTTGACATTTTCTCAGATTGTTGCGAGCTTTAATCAACATATTTAGATTTCCTCAATCATTTTTTCCCCAATATTAGAATGAAAATTCATATTGTTCTGCATTTTAGCTTCGATAATGAATATTTATTGAAAGACATAAAGTTTCAGATAGCCCTGTACTGTAGATCTAAAAATATTGTCATAGCTTTCCTAATGCATAGGACGGGGCATAATTTGTTTTTGACATCCTTTTGCCATTTTTTTTCATTGGCTATACAAATTAAGTTGGAAGATTACCCCGTCCCGGTTTTTAATAATTTTCTTCAGGGTTTCGTTTAGCATAGATGGTAATATTATGCTTTGATGATGTGGCCCGTTGTAGTATAAATAAATGGATCCCTGTCATGCGGATTGGGGCTGCAGAATTTGCACTCTTTGGCATAGCAGAAAGTCGCATGCCGATTACTCGATTCGACACTGTTTTTAGCATCAAATATTTGTTCCTTCAAGGCGTGCTCGCTTGGATTAACTTGTTTTGAAGATTTGTTTTTATAATTTCTTGATATAGTTCTTGAAAAAACATTTTTTAAAAAAAAGTTTATGGTACATCAGAGTAAATAGCTTAACAAAGATGTTTATTTGATGATCGTTTAATTCAGTAACCATATGTTGATAATTTTATCATTAAAATTATTTAAATAAGTAATTTTTGGTAATTAATTTTTTTTAGTTTGAAAGTTAAAGTTTATAATTTTTTTTTAAAAAAAATAGTTGTTTGATACTGATAGATTGGATTGAAAGCATAAAAAAAGAAAATTAAACGGCTTAAAAAATTTAGAATCGGGACCTAAAGTATTTTTTAATATTATTTAGTTTTATTTTAACTTCCAAAAAATTAGATGATAACACCTATAGAACTGTCATATATTAAGTTGTTTTTTAACGTTGGGTTATACTGTATTAAAGCATCAACCAACAAATATGAATGTTTATTTATCTTGTCTTTCCCTTTCTTGATGGTAGTCTTTGTAGTTTTCTAGTAGATAGCTTTTTAGATGTCTTTGTTTTTTTTGGGGGGGTACATAGCCTTTAACTGTCGATTAGATAATATTTACACTGGAGAGAAAGAGCTAGGGAGAGCAAAAACAGAAACAAGAAAACAAGGAGAAAAAGAGTGGACAAGATAGACAAGAAAACTAGTAAACAACGAGCATGGATAAGACAAAGTGAGAGGGATGACAAATACCCTTATGACCGTGGGTATCGTCTGAATATGTTCCGACTTTAATGGAAAATACTCATTATGATCAGATGGTGTAGATATGTATATTACCTGAATTATAAAAAGAGTGTGATGAATTACCCGCGGCTATACTCAAATCGGATAAAATCCAACAGAGATGGAGTCTGGTATTAAAATTTTAAACCCACTTTTTTTATACCCATGACCACCTGCTTTTCATGGAGATGAAACGGAGAAGGTCAAATCCATCTTTGACTCCCCTTGCCATCTCTATATGAGAAAAAGAAAAAGAGTTGTTCATTCACCCAACTTGTGTTAAAGATATATATATTAAGCTGCTCTTTTTTTCTTTCTTTCAAGAATGTTTAATTGAAAAAAAAAAGCTCAAAAAATAAATTACACCACTATATCTATGTTGCTGTTATTAAAAAAAACTGTAGCTAGACACAATGAAATAAAATGGAAGTGATTGTTTAAAATGCAGGAGTGATTGGATTTGAATCTCTGGAAGAGCAGGTGAAACAATGTCACAACACAAACTCAAGTAATGCTTAGCCATAGTTGAGAACTTGAGAAGGCACAGGACACGTCATGGTGGTGGGCATGGTGAATTTGTCGGAAACGTTAACGACACAAGGAGGGACATTGTCATATCATATGCAATATTATGTTAAAAAAAATGGGCACCTGCTACTCTGCTACTGCTATAAATGTTATGTTCTGGTTGAACTTTGAAGAGTACTAATTGCAGCTTTTGATGGTCTCCCATCCCAATTCCATGGGGCATGCAACCATACCAGACGCTGTTATGTTTATGTTAAATTTATGTTAGGTGCAGTGCAGAGGTAGAACCGTCCTTCTCTTTACTCAAAAATGCCATTACTTTTGGTCAACTGTTCCTCTTGTCAATTCCATTTCAGGTAACTTGTAATCATTTTCATCAACATACTATCATCAATTATCAAATAGAGATTCATCTATTACGTATAATTCTAAAATGACCCTTCTCTTGCTCTTCGGGTAAAAAGTGAAAACCAAATCTTGCACTAAAATTATTATTTTTAGTTCAATGTATATGTACTTTCATCATGGTATCTAATAAAAAACAAACCATTCTATTTATACATTATATTAATAAATAACATGACAGTATAGTAAAGTAGTTTTTATTTATTAAATGTCTATATATAAAAATTTATCAAAATAAAATATATATTCATATTGACTAATGATATAATCAAAATAATATATATAAGTGAGAGATGATTTTTATTTCACAAATTAATTTTATGGAGTTAAATTATACCCAAACTTAAATTTTAAAATGGTATAAGAATTTATTCTAGCAACCTAGTATCTGATTGTTATAGCATCACTGGTAAATGTCTAATAATATAAACATCATGCTGTGTTGTAATATTAATCATTTCCTTCTATATTTGCTACATTGAAAAATGAGAATTTACATTTAAAATGGTGCAAATAACTTTCCAAACACACTCTGAAATGTATGCAAAAATTATAAGTATTTCATACTGAAGTATAAGTTAACACGATTTTAACTAAATTTCCATACATTTAGTTGTGTTGACAAATTTATTTTACATCTAGAATTGAATTTAAATAATGAAGCAAATTTAGATAACTTTTAAGTTAAATAAAATATAATAATACTAAAACTCACTACTAATTTAGTTTTAAAATGTCCAAACATAAATTATACTACTTCAAAATCAAACTTTCAAAACTAATTCCATTCTCAATTAGTTTTATCAGCATTCACCTAAATATAAACTAATAAATGGAAGCTCAACTATAGTCAGGTTAATTGTTTTCTAGCTCAAACTAAAACAGGAGTGAAGTTAGTGTTTAATACAGCTACTGAGCTACAGTGTCATAGGTAGCCGAGGATGGAAATGTGAGGTCGTGACTAATGCACGTCTTATACGACAAACAACCCTGAAATAGATTCCCAAAAGTACCACATTATTCTTCATGATGTCAATTCCAATGAAAATGACTTCATAACTGTCACGTCAATTTACAGATTCCCTCATTTCCGTTGCAATTAATTCCCCCTTGTGTACAATTTATATTCTTTGCCCTCGTAGTCGTAGAACATATTCAAAATATTATGCATTCGTCGACAACATTATATTAGCACTTTGTGCCAAACAGCTGTGTGCTCCTAATCTTATTCATTCAATACACTTCGTGTCAAATATATCCCTCCCTATCTGGAAATGGGGTAATCTCTGCCTTTTTTTCAAAAAAAAAAAAATCCCTTATCATCATATGGATTCTTCTTGTCATTGAAATGGAAAAGTAAAGCAAGCAACCTGTAATAACTTCATTAACATAGCCTATTTTTTTCGGTCAATTAATAGCCTACTGTTAATTAAGACTTTTCCTAGACAAAAATACGTAGAATTCCGTTAAGTCTTTTATGTAATTAAGGGCAGTGAATTCTGGTGAGTCTATAAATGTTTATCAAAGGGCTAGACAAGAAAGTTTCTAAAAAATTGGAGTATACGAGAATTGTATATTCATTTACTACCTTAATTCATTTTACGTTTATCTTAAGAAATCTAAATTGACTATAAGACGGGAACTAAATATGGCTTCTCGTGATCAAATCTTAAGAAGAACCTCCATTTGCTTTGATCACCGTGGATTTCTCTTGTTAAATCCCATATGCTTAATATACTGGACAATTAATTGATGAGGCTTAAGTTCAACGATATATGCAAGTTGTTCACAAAAAGAAAAAAAGCACTATTTGACAAGCCAGAACATCTGCAACAAACTTCCAATGTTATCACCGGGTTTTTGCTCAGACTAATCTGATGCAGTGATTTTACATTGCTCCATCTCATTACCTTGCAGCCATCCTTATTGATGCGTAGCTGAGACAGGGGTTATCAACATCCTTGGGAGCTGTGCTGTTAATGCATGGGTAAGTGGATATGATGCTTTCTGAAATGATATACCTCTAATGTGTGCAATCACTTCATGCTAAATGAAGGATTAAAAATAGAAGATATAAATACATTAAATTATATTCCAAGTTACCAAGAACTTAACTATGAATACTGAATAACAAACTGATCAAGGGAATTAACAGGAAATACCGGGCTCGATGATTGACAATGTTATGTGCTGGCAGCAGGTATTTATTGAAAAGGGTGTTAAAAGGTATTAAAACTTGGTGATGGCTAAAAATGATCGAAAAAGATATGGATGTGGATGACAAGCCTTAGCATGAGTACATGTGTGCACGTATGCGTGTTAGCATTTATTCGTGATCTAAGGAATAAGGTAGTCAGAACGATGACTAAGATTAATAACAGTATAAAAAAGACTCTGTAGTGCTAAAAAAATAATAATAACATGCCTAAGGATCAACAGAACTGAGGGCTATAGCTTGTGCTAGAGACTGAAGAATGACTACCACGGTGATGGTGCTATTGTTTTTGACAAACAACATATTATGCCAAGAATGGTAAAATGAATTGAACTAAGCAAGAGATTTTGTTTAACGTGCATAGTTCAAAAACTTCTTTCATATGAGATTTGAAACTGAAATTGCAGACTTAAAGTCTTAAGAAGACATTGCCATTGTTAATAACTATCAAGTCTAATCCTGTGCAGAGTTTGGATTAAAGGATCATACGACAGACTACAAGCTAAAAAAATGATATTTATATAATATCTCATCAGGATTTTGTTTTGACAATAATGATTCACAAGCCATGGCAGGCTAGCAATTGTCTTCGGAGAGTAAACTAAAATGATATTTGGCCTACCAGCATATAAATATATTTGGCCACAATCTCATCAAATTTACCAATTATTATCAGACATATCAAAGTAGGCAATTCTATTAAGGCAAAAAAATTTCATATTCATGCCCCATGCATAGCACATAAGTAAAACCTGAAGTATAGAAGACAGTCTCTAATTGGTGGTTGCTAAAAAAAGAGTTTTGACATTTATAATTTGGTGATCTTCCACTCACTCACTACCTTCTTCAACTTCAGCTCCAATAAGCTTATTGGTTATTACATGTTTTGGACAAAAATATTTGTTGCGCCTTCCTAGTAATTGGGAATTACCCATTTGGAATAACAGCCTTACATGTTTGATGAAATGAATCCTCAACGCTAAAAGTTAAAAATACATGACAACCCAGAACAGGTAATAGTAGGTATATGCTTATTAATTAAAAGAGAATAAAGACGCAATTGGATAAACATACTGTAAACTTTGTATTTCAAGTAATATGGACCATAAAGTTAACACTTGAAGACAAATGTACAGCCATTTGGGGGGAAAAGTCTCTGATTTGTTCAAATAGCATTGAGGATATGAATTTAACAAGGGGAATGAGAGAAACAAAAGTACTCATTTTTACTCAACTGTGTTTCAATCACATTGTTGATAAATCAAAACTCACTGACAGGTCTGTTAGTACTCAATATGTGATGGATTTTAGCATATCTACTGGTTCTTCCAAGCATACAAAACAAGAGAGAAACTAAGACCCTGCAATTTGGTCTCAGGAAATCTCTCAGAGAAAGACCACGCCAAATCAGAAGGTGGTTGGCTAGCCCACAACTTGTCCGCCGCGGAGAGGCATGTCCTGAACATAAAGACGGCATTTCCAAGGGATGTACCAAAGAGCCAATTATGAACATCCCAGAAAACTTCCACTGCAAGGCCATCTACCAGGATAGTATGATTCCCCCTGAACTTCCATCTCAACCGCTTCACTTGCATCACAGTTTTGCTGTCAATGCGAATTACAAGGCTCGGATCACCAACACTTGCAGTGCCACACTCAATGACAAGATCATGAATTTGGCCATTGTCACAAAACACAGCCTTGGTACCATACAACTTCTTACCAAAAACATGCTCTTTCTTGGCAACCAAAGCTGCATTGTGGGGTAGTGGATTGGCATTGGTCTTCTTGAAAGCTTCTTTCCTCAAATCCCCCAGAAGAAGTACCATTTGTCCATCCACAACAGCTCCCACATAAAATCCCCCCAACGGTTCCGGCCCAGAACCAAATTTAGCCGAAGAAAGGTCCCAATACACATCAACTTTACAAGAATGAACCTCTAGACTCTTACAACCTCTCCTCTTGGAGAACCCCCACGGTTTGATATCCACCTTACAGAGACTCTGGCTTGATGAATCGTCGATACCAACGCCAAGGCCTTGCCCCATCAAATTCTTACTCCATGTGACAGTAATCAGGCGGGAACTACCACCAACCCTGCATTGATAAACACAAGTAACCACATTCTGCGCACTTTTATTAGTGCTTGAAGACGAAGAATCCGCCACTTGAACTCCATTTTCGCCAAAACAAGAAGGAAAATCCTTCATTTTCGGCTGCAATTCAATTCAACTACCGAGCTTTTTCCCTTTGCGGTTTTTCAACAAACAGATGGGATCCAGTTTTGAAGTGGACAAAAACACTCACTCAGTGACAAGGTGAAACTCACAAAAAACAAGTTGGGACAGACACTTACCTTAACTTGATTGATCAGAAAACCCATCAAAGAATGATTTTGAATATGGAGTTAGAACCCATGAATCCAAATTGAGAGAAGTGTGTGTGTTGGGGGGTTCAAGACAAATATAGAGAATGTGGAGAGTAAAACCCAGAGAGAAACAGACAAAAAAGCACACTTCTTTCACTGTCAATGTCTCTACGTTACTAACGATTGAAGTTTTTTAAGGGAAAAAAGAAATACCCCAAAGCCAAAAAAAAATAAAATTGGCACAACAGAATATAACATAAAATGAAAAGAACCTTACGATGGCGACGCAAAAAATAACGGAAGTGAAGAGAATGGAGAAAAGGGGACACTATACTACGGAAGAAAACGGAAACTGGGTATTGTGGTGACCGGCGAATGGATGTTACTACTCATGACGAAATGTGAAAACAAAAAAAGGTTTTACTTTTTTATACTGTGGTGTGTGTTTTACTTTTTTCTTTTTTTCCTTCTCCAGCGAGACCAAGTTTTTACCTGACACGAACAAGAGAAGAGAGCCTTTTGTTCGCGTGCTGCTGCGTCCTTCGTCAAAAAATCCAATGAGACACTGTTCATATGTACTATACACGTAAATACCACTCAATTAATTCCCTTGTTTTTCCATCTCGCGTCTATTTATATCTTCTTCTTCTTTTTTTTTTTTACTTTTTATTTGTATTATTATATAGAGTTTAATGTGAGAAATAGATTTTTTTTTAAAAATGAGAAATAGAAAATAAAAAAGGCTATATATAGAAAATATTTTGTAGTTTAATTTTTAGTTAAGTATAAAATTTATATTTTTAAAAATTATAGTTATTTTTTTATTGGAGCAGTTCCAATATATATCATTAACTCTATTAATATTCGAGGCCTTTCCATTCCTTCAGTAAAAAAAAGTCTTTCCATTCCATTATTTTCTATTATAACTAAATAATAAAAAATTATGTTTGATATAGCTTTTTAAATTATATAAACTAATGTAATTCATGGGTGAGTTTTTTTCAACTATTAAAGTATTTTGATTATATTAAATTTTTTAATACTACTTTTGTAACATTAATTTTTTTTTCCTATCACATAATCTATTTTAACACTTTTTTTTATTTCTCTGTTTATTACGTGTATTATGCAAAAGGCCAAAAGAATCACAATAAAGGTTTTTCGGTCACAAACGGTTCCTAGGACGTGGACCCCATAAGCTCGTGGAAATGGCTAAATGCCAAGCACTATCTCACGCACGCATTGGAATAAGGATTACGTGCTTAACATGCCTTGTGTGTCATACGAATCAACGATATCGGTTGTTTTAAAATCTTTTTTTAAAAAAATTAATATTTTTTACTAACACTTTTAAATAATATATTAATTTTTTTTATTAAAAGTATAAATCTATTTTACCAAATTATTCTTCCATTTGTTAAAAATATCATTCGCCTTTTTTTAGTCAATCATTATACCAATAAATAATGATAAAATAAAAAAAGAACTTTTAAAAAATTTAAAAGAAGAAATAAACTGATTTTTTTAATTTAATTCCCATCAATTATCAAAACTTATCATAAATGTAAATTTTAAAAAAAATACTAAAAAATTCAAAATGGCCTTACTATATATAATCAATTATAATAATAAAAAAAAGCTAGAATCTCACTCTTCAGGTTGTATATTTTAATATAAGACTAAATCATTTCACTCTCCTATTTATAGGACTTGTGATTTAAAAAAATATATCTTTTATACCATTAGTGTGCTTAAATTAAATTCATTATTTTTTCTTTGAAATGATTTAGGGATTGCGTGATATATATATATATTACTTTTAATTTAGAAGTCACACTTTATATTATTTTTTTTCTTACCATGATATTGGTACAAAATAATTTCCGTCAAAAGCGATAATGAATCTTTATAAAGGATCTTGAACACCAATATTTTTCCCCAACATGAGTTATTTCATATTCAAGAGTCAACCAAGATTTAAACTTATATCACTTAATTAAGAAATACAAGTCATCATCACTTATGTTAATCGTTATTTATTTATACTTAATATTATACTACCATACATTTAGTATATTTAGTCATAATTCAACTTAAAGCTAATTTATTTATAATATATATATATATATATATATTATTCATTTGTGCTATCAATTAGATTGTATAAAAAACTTATTGATCATGTTTATATATATATAGCTTTGGCATAACGGTGTATATCAATTAAACTCTTAAAATATTAGTTTATGTTTTAAATAAGGTTTAATTATCTATTTAATTCGTATAGTTTAAAAATTTATCAATTATAGTTCATATAATTAATAAGTGGATTTTTAATTCCCAAAAGGTTCTTGTTGTTAAAAAATTTTAATTCATGAAGTTAAGAAATTATAATGACATAAACCTTTTAGAAATTAAAATATAAATTTGAGGACTAAAAAATTTATTTATTAAAGTTAAGGAACTAAAAAAATTTACTTATTAACTATAAGGATTAAGTCTGATAAGTTTAAAAACACTAAAGATTAAATGGGTAATTAAATCTTTAAATAATTATTTCTTTTATATATATATATATATATATATATTATCTTTGGTCTTAAACATAAGAAAAAAATATTTTTTTCTCAAATATTAAATTTTTTTAACTAATCTTGTTAAATTTTATTATTTCTTATTCTTAATATCAAGTTTCAATAAAAAAATAAGTTAAAAAAAATTAATGGAATTAAGCGTAATTAATTAACGTTTCTTTTCTTCGTTAGGCTGACATGTTTTATTTTTATTTGTTTGATAGGAGGGAATAGGTTCAATTTTTAGTATTTTTTTTTTTTTTTGGTCGGCATTAGTATTTGCACTTCTGTTCAGGCCAAGAAATGGCTCTGAAACTAGGAGCAATGAATGCAACGTGAGCACTGAATATTTATGTATCATTCCTCTATTATTTAATATCAAAGTACAATTTTGGAAGGAAACACGTCCTTCATATGGCTTTACACATTTTGTGAGTCAGCAAATAATAGCCTTAACCCTTATCATTGAATTCTAAATACTGTTTCTGAATGGAGGTCCTGCATATCTGAAACATCTGAAAAATCAAATGCATATACATTGTCTGAAAAATCAAACTAACCTGTTTCAATCAGGGATGCTAGGATTGATTTAGAGTTCAATTTCTGTCATTCTCTTGAAATAGAGTTAAGGTGTTCAATGGCATCTTATGTTTCAAATGGTTTTGCTGAAAAATTGGTTTTTCTGATAGAATTCTACAACATCGATTGATCCATGTAGCTATGGGATCAGGTTACGTTGTTATAATTTACCTGTACTGTGTCTCCCTGTATTCATTTATAGATCTATTGAAAACCACGTAACTGTAGTTTAGAAATTATAAACCTTGAAATCAATTTTTTGTATGGTTTTAAAGGCTATAGTGGTGTGTGATCCCCTTGTTTTCTCTCATGGCAATCAGATGATGCAAACAGAAGTCGGGTATGTCAGTACTTCAATTTTTGGTATATACTAATGTGTGTATTAACATGGCATCTCTGCAAAGCTCCACTCGGTCTTCCATTCACTTAATTAGTTGATTCTGTTTTGTGTGTTAGCAGATTCAAATTCAACCATTGTTTTATTTGAAAGATTTTTCTATGGAAGGTTTGCTGTACTAGACTACTTCGTACTATCGCTTATAGACGTTCTGGTTCTTCTCTTAGCAGCCAACTAAGGGTCTTTTTGTGCTTTTGAGAATTTTTCTACCGGAAATATATATAAAGCTTTTGCAAGGAGAAAACCTCTCAAGAGCACTTCTAATCTTATGTCCAAACTTTTTCTAATGCCATTCGCACCATACAAATTGAAGGATCAGATTATAGATATTCTGGCATATGACTTTTATATTTGTGCAAATGGAGGACTACTCTTCTAAAAAATATATGTGCAAATGCTTGATAAACTTTGCTATGTAATAATGTAAATATGTTTCATGTCTAGTACATAATTGATACATTCGCATATGTTTGATTAGGTTTTCACCTTTAGTAAAAAAAGGGGTTTTCACCTCAAAAGTCTTGGGGATGAATTAAAGAGATTTTTATTTTGTTTAGAAAAGAGGCTGTCGAAGATAAGCTGGTTGAGTAGTGCTCATTTGGACATCCATTAGTGCATTTAAATGTTCCAATTATGGTGAAAATATGTAGCTACTGCGTGTTTAAAGGCCCAATATAGTGTTTTAATGTACTCAGTTTGCTTGGATTAATACACATAATTGTTCTTAAGTTAGTTAAGAGACTATTTTGGTAATTGGAAAACACTAAACACTTTGTCATGTCTTCTCACAACATTGCCAGCCACTCGAGGTTCCACCGTTCGAGTGTTCAACGTCAAACCTGAGGATGGAGGATCATCTAGCTTGCTAGCAAGTGCATGTTTGGTTTTACTTGGAAAATATTTCAAACCAAGAAATCATACCTCATAATTTTTACTCAAATCATGCTTTAAAATTTCTTTCCTGAAGAAAACAAAAAGTAAAAAACAGACTTTCCGTGGATTACCACCACAAAATTCAAACACTTATCTTAATTTCATTGCATAAACTAGAATTGGTAAAATGGTGTAGTAAATAGCTTCACTGTGAGGATGGTGGGGCTTTCTTTCTTGAGTTATCCATTTATTTGAATTGTTAGATTTTCGTTCAATGACTGAGATTGTGTTGTAATTGAGAATTGGACATTTATTTTCTGTACTGTTATTATTGCATCTGACATCTCTTATTGCATTCTGAAAATTCGAAATGCAATGGAAGATACGGATGCAATAGCTGAGAATTGTACACTCTCATCTCACCTATGTGTCTCAATCTTAACCGTTGACAGATGGGTTAATGATGCACATTTTCTCCACTTCACCAACAGCACCTTCTCCTAGCAGCACCAGACCTAAATCCACTGTTAACTTATTAGATAGCGTTAAAAATTCACATAATCACACTGACTGACTGTCAATGTTAGACTACAATAAGTCCAAGATCACTTGATGCATTCTTTTGTTTGTTTCGCTTTAAGCTTGCAATTATCGCATTTAATTCTAAGCGGTTGAAAACTTATAGGAGAAAACAAGAAAAGAAATGATAGTTATACTATAGTTTTTACTAAAAAATATAGGTAAAATTTAAATTATTTCCAAAACAATGTAATTTATAGAACCAATTAACAATTTAAAAATACAAAAAAAATAATATAATCATGTATACAAATTGCTCAGTAGTGATTTATCTGTGTGAGAATATCATTAAATTTTAAGAAATATGTATACATACTATGGTTTTAAATTACGGTCTAATGTGAAGATAATTTGATATTCTACAATTGTATATTTTCGCAATTGTCAACGATGGAAAGATTTTCTTGCTCGCCTCAATGTGTTTGTAACCACAGTTTAAAACCATGATACATACTAATGAGTAGCTTTGGCTTAAAAACTTGTACACCATAGAAAGAAAGCGTGTTTTGGCTAGGAGAAAGAGTAGCAGACCCTTTGTTCAGGGCCCATGCTCAATTCCCTTATGAGATGATTGAATTTAGAAAAGGGCCAGTTCTTTGTGATGCAAGAAAATCACCAATTAGTCTCCCCTCCTACTTGGAAAGTCTGAGTGCAGCACAGCTCACCGGCACATGATAGCCTTGTCAAAGGCGCAAATCAAGGAAACCAATCAAAAGTGTCTGCAACTGCCGTTGATCATTGTAACGACGGAAGCCTTGTGTTGTTCTCATCATTAAAAGCACGCTAAGCACTACACTTTTTCCAACTTCTCACCTAAAAAAAACCATAGACACCCACTACCAAAACATCCACAAAATTAAACATTTACTAGTAGTACACCATAAGGCCAAAATTTAACCCCCCAGCTTAAGCTCCTCTCTATAGTCTATTATACCTCATCTCTCATTAACAACACATGGTTCTATCAGTGTAGAAGGAATTGAACAACATGATCGCAGGTTGTTTCAGCCAACCCAACACTCCTTCATCAAGCAGCAGCAGCAGCAGCTCCCAAGTGCCACAGAATCTGATAACATGCATATACAAAACTCAACTATGTAATTCCCCCACTTATCTCACTCTCAGCTGGTCCAAAACCCTTTTCTCGCACTCCCTAACCATTTCAGCTACAGACATCTTTTCCATCACAATTTCTCTGAACTCCTCAACCTTCTCCTTCTTCAGAAGACGCCAGGGCTCAAAATCAATCAACAAGCGCAAAATCAAGCTCCACTGGAACTTCACCCGCGCAGAGTTCATTCAAAACTCCGCAGAGCCAGAGTCACGCTTCTACCTTGCAATCTCACACAATGACAAACTCCAATTCTTTCTCGGAGACCTTCTCCGAGATTTGAATCGGCGCAACAAAAGGGTCGACGTTGAGGCTAACAACGTTGTTGACCCGGTTCTGCTGTCGAGGAGAGAGCACGTGTTCGGAAGAAGGTGTTACGTGTCACGTGCGGTGTTCATGGGGTCGAAGCACGTGATAGAGATCGAGTGCGGAGGGGGTGTGCTAGGAGTGAAAGTGGACGGTGAGACGCGGTTGGTGGTGAAAAGGTTGGCGTGGAAGTTCAGAGGCTACGAGAAGATATTCATCAACGGCGTCCAAGTGGAGTTCTATTGGGACGTGCTGAGTTGGGTGGTTAACAGCAACAAAGGGAACGGGCACGGCGTTTTTGTGTTCCAAGTGGGAGACGGAACGGTGTGGCCAGAAATGGTGGGTGCGGAGAAGAAATTAATGAACAAGAGCGTGTCCGCTTCTAGCGTCTTGCAATGGCCAGAGGACACTTGTGACTGTGGGAGGACTTCTGGGACCAACGCCACCGGCTTCTCTTTCTTGCTCTATGCTTGGACCATTAATTAATTCATTCCTTTTATTTCTTCTTTCTTCATATTATTTCTTTTACTGGATTGCAAGCAATTATTTTGTTCATATATATGTATCTATCTCTATACTCATCTTTCTTTCTCCTTCTTGTACAATATTGCTCCTGCCAATTCAGAAATAAATGTCTCCTTTGATGAATCTTTTGTGCCATTTATTATAATGTTGTTTCTCAATCAAATATTGATAAGTCAAAAAATATTTCATTGTTCTATTAACTATCAGTCTTGGTTAGAAGTGTATGTTTAAAGAGGGGAGAACAACTGATAGCAATCCAGGGGTGCAACCAGAAGTTAGCCAACAGGAGGTACACATAGCAAGAAACAGGCCCAAGAGGAACAGTACTACACCAGCTTACCTGAAGGATTTTATCTGAGATTTGTGCTGAGTATGCATCCGAATCTTTCTTCACAGCATCAGCCTGTCTACCTTTCTACCTGTTCCCCTTGATGGTGTAATTCCGTTAGGATTATTGCTAGAACAAAAAGATAAAGTTAGTTATCTTTTATACATTATAAATAATCAATCCATGTAATAAGGCTGGACAATAAAAATTACTCCAAGTTATCTTCTTCTATCTCTTCTTCTCTGGAGATTATTGGTCCTCTAAATCAGTCTCATCTATCAATTTTTATATCAATGAAGATATTAGCAAAAAAATGTTACATTTTTAATGGTAAGAAAATATTATATAGTAAGGCATTGAATTAGTTTTATTGGTTGTCTAAAGAAAATTAAGTAACTAATATGGGCAGTGCGTATTATAGAATAATATATTACATTAAAAGATAATTTAGTTGATACAGAAATTTGATATATATTGTAAATATATCAAATATTTAATACTTAATGTTGTTACCAGGATCTATATCTCTTGCTCTGATTTGTCTCTCTCCTTCTCTGTGTATATGAACTCTTTTATTGACTATGGAGTGAGTACATAAAAAAGTATGTGAGTAAAAATTAGTTATCTTCTTTCAGCATATCCTCCTCGCATCACCATACGTTTGGACACGACTTGGTTGTGATCGAAGGGAAGAGTGTTTGGAATCTGACCAAGGAACAGAGGTACGATCTTACGGTTGGGGATTACTTGTTCACTCCGCCAGGGGATGTGCATAGGGTTAAGTATTACGACGAGGATATTGAAACTGCTAAAAACGCTATTCATAAGGAATTAGGCTTAATTAACTAAGTGAATTACAAACAAGTTCAACAATATTGCTTAAATTGAATGTGTCAATCCTCGCTCAATTTTAGATCCCTCCACCCAAAAATATGATTACCGATCATAACTGGAAATTTAACATCACCAATGGCATGCAGCAATAACATGTATATTTTTTCCCTTCCACGGAATATTTAGACTACCATCACTAATTCGGATAGCAAAAGCTTAAATATTTTAAAGTTTCATCTTTGGAATTCTAACCGTACTTTGGACGATATGTAATCGTATATTCTCAAGTTAACTCAAGGAAAGCTTAAGCTGCCCTCTCAACACACTACAGACCTTTTAAATTACAAGCGCAAGCAAAAAAAATCCATTTCCTTTTATAGTCCCCTGCTCTCATTAATTCGCTAATAACAGTCTTACTCAATTAGATCTAAATTAATCGAATGTCTACAAGAGTGTTTGAAAACCAGTTTTATTATTAAAAAAATATACGTGTGAAAGGATTATCAGTTAATTATAACATTAAAACTTCCCGTAACAAATTCTACCTGATAACAATAAAAAAACATAAATTCTGTAAAAAAAAAAACAATAGAAAACATAAAAAAATAAAATAAAATAAAATAAAATACAACGAATATGTAATGGCTATAGTATAACCCCAATTCAGCAAAATAAATAAATAAATAAATGCAATGACTATATCGAGCTCAGGCACACAATCCACGTTGTTTGGTCTCGAAAAACAGGCATGTAAACAAGAAGCCCAATATGTTATTCTTGGCCATGAGCCCGTATGTTGATTGATTGATATGCACACGGGTTTGCATTTCTCAATTTTGTTGCTCCAATATGTGATAGACTCCTCAAGAGGCTCCGGATTATATTAATTATTATATAAAGGACATTAAAATTAAAAAAATAAGAAAATAAAGGTCTTCCTAAAAAGTTTGAGAGAATGAAATTTTTGAAAGATAAAATTTCACGAAATCAATGTAAAATGAAGTGAAACTAAATGAATATTAGTTGTCATCATTTAAATTGTCTAAAATAAGGTGAAATAAATGAAATATAATGAAAAATATTCCAACATTCTACTTTTTTTTTAGGGAATACTCTATAAATAAAAAATCCTCGTTGAGCAGTTATTGTTATTAATTATTTTCCATAAGGGATATTGGCTCATACGATTAGTCTAATTCTGCACTTTCAAAGTCAAGTTCGATTTCAGAACAACCCGGTACGTACTACGTAGTAGGCAAATCCCCCGTTGCTAATTCCTAACTAGTTTGTATATTCGTGTGATGTGATGAAGTTTGAGTCCGACTGTGGAAAATAACACCACTTTCTGTGAATATAACAGAGTACTCCATCCATTAGTCAAATAAACAATATCTTAATACTAATCTTAATCGATGTTTATCTTAACTTTTTAATCATTTCAAATGGGCATGAACTCAAGCAACAATAACACGAAAATGATAGAATATATGGCTTGTCAATCGTTGTTTACTTTTACGGCGGCGGCGGCAGGAGAAGTACTCCTAGGATACAATTCTTATTCCATTTAGATAAACAAAAGAAAGTAATAAAACCCAGAAAGTTGCGTACGTAATGAAGGTGCTAATTAAAAAAAAATAAAAAACCCAGAAAGTATATCGCACTTAACGTAGATGCTAATCAAATCAAAGCATACTTGATCCCCCCACGAACAAAATCTTGCTTTGGCTGGCTAGCTGCTGCATCGTTTCTAAAAAAACAATGGATGGATGGATTTCCATCAACGCGATCCATTTATAGCATTTAGTTTTTGACTACCGTAAATTGTCCTTTATTTAGAAGTTTTCAATGTTCGAAATTAACAAAATGATTCTCAGAAGAAGAAAAAAAAAATGAATGAACATGAAAGCTAAAGTAGGAATTACATGTTGGAGAAAGATAAGTTCCTTGCTTAGTGTCTCTATTGATTTATTTATTTGTTTTGGTGTGGATTCATGCCATATATTACTATCTATCTTCTTTTTATATCTATAGCTAACGAATGCATTCATTTTCAAAGATCTTAGTATTTGGAACCACTATTACTATTTTATCATATTGAACTTTTAATTGGTGATGGTCTTATTTGGAACCTCTATGAGCAGAGATCGCAGTCTTTTTTTCTTTTCCTTGTGGAAACTTTCGAAGAATATATAATTCCATCACATGGAACTTTTGAAGAATAAAAAAACCTTTTGATGGTTTTCACAACTTCTCAATACTAATATTAAAAACAA
Source organism: Glycine soja (assembly GCF_004193775.1). Classification (NCBI taxonomy): domain Eukaryota; kingdom Viridiplantae; phylum Streptophyta; class Magnoliopsida; order Fabales; family Fabaceae; genus Glycine; species Glycine soja. The sequence goes on along the minus strand of NC_041004.1, from coordinate 46,212,468 downwards.
AACTAATTTCGGGGACTTACAAGAAATTGGTGCACTTTCTTTGTTAGGAATAAAATAATATTCTTTTAAAACTCCACGTAAGCTTTCTGTGAGTACACCAAATTAAGAGATTGGTGGAAATCTTTCAATTGAAGACGTACGACTTTCTTGGCAGCTATGATACATCACTGATTAAAAGAAGGTACTTGCGTTGAATACGAAAAAGGGTAAGTTTTTACGTGGAATGATAAAGGCACTATATCCAAAAGATATAGTATATCCATGAGTGGAGAGAAAAAAAAAAACTAGCATCCTTATCTTTAGTCATTAAAAAGGTAGCCAGTATAGCCCACCCAAAACCTTTTGACAAAAATTCGTGAAATACGATACGTATTGGGCGTTCCACAATCTTAAGCACCGAATAAAAATAATGTGCCCAAAACATTAAAAGGCAAACTTAGCTGGTTGAGTTTATTTATTTCCATCTGTCGCTGTCGTTAACACTAGATGATGCCCACCCCATCTTTTTGGGGACCCCAATTTGTTTTTGTCACAGCCAAACAGGGAATTAAAAATTACTGTGCTTCTGGAGTGGAGAAAACAAAAACGTACGTACACAATACACAGCTGGGAATGCAGCAGGCAACGTTTTAATGCACGCATGCCTTTGAGAATTTGTGACTGAGTGAGTTGATGCAACTCATGCAAGTGTACCACAAGCTTTTAGACAAGAGCATGTTACACTGGCATCATCGCATCATCATATATTAATAATTATTATATTCAATTTTTTTTTTATCTTACACAAAATTTTCTTGATTTTTTATAATTCATTGCATTTTGACTCTAGGACTCACTAATGCTATCAAGGATAACAACAAAAAAAGATAAAGAAGTGAGAATTTAGTGGCAACGTCATTACATTCTCGACCCCAAGGTGGTATTGTTGTACTTGACCAAACAACTATTGAGCTGCAACACAGTCTATAGGAGCTGAAGCAAAGGTTGTCCGAGCCGAGTGATCGCACGTGACATGCAACGAGAACATTGGTTGTTAGTGAGGTCACCACGACATTAGAAGAGACTATAAAGGACGTCGGAGGAGTCAGGGATGATCAAATTGTTGTGGTTAACAAAGGTCATAGGATTGACGAGGAGGTGAGAAGCAAGCTAACGATATTTCCGTAGGTAAAATCTAGCTTGAACTTAGATAGGGAAACAGATTTACGCAAAAGTGATATGAGTTCTTACAGCATTCTATAAAAAAATTAACGCCATTTCAAGAAAAATAAAAAAAATGATTTTTTTTAAAATATATATATAAATATAATAAGCACTGACCTTAAAAAATACAAGTGTAATTTACTTTTTTTTTTTATAAACATGCACATGCATGTGGCAGCATGCATCGTGATTCTCATCTCTGATCTTTTAGGCCATGTAATCTTTGAGTGGGGGGCGTGTTTCGGCACTTTGGCTGATTTGTAAAGCATATCTATTGCGTACCCTTTTCGTGTGTGTGTATATATATATATATATATATATATAATTTCATAAGCTTTTTATTATCTTGTACTTTTTTCGAAATAGGATGCAGTTGCTGACTTCCACGAATTCCTGTACGTGTTTGCTTAAATCACGAAAGTTAAAAGAGAAATGATTTCTTTACAACAAATTTATATACGATGATAAGAAAAGAAGAAAGGGAAGTGTAAGAAAATCGTTGTGGTGTTAATAATAATAATAATAATATAATAGGTCTCATCCTCTGACATGAAATCTGTTACATGAATCACATAAAATTATGAAGGTTTTTTTTTTTACGGCATCTTTATCGAGTTAATAGTAACACGTACAGGGTTTTTTTTTTTATAAGATAGTAAACAGGTATTTTTAACATCTTGATTAATAAAAATATGAAAAAATTCATGTAGTGTTGTGTTAGCATTAAAATATTAACGTTATTGACTATATGACATATATTAAATAAATAATTTTATGTATCATTTTAGTAAATTTAAATCACATCAAATTAATTTTTTATCGATTAATATTTTGAAATGATTAAAATTACCAAAATTGTAAAATTGAAATGCTAAATGTCTTATGTCTCTGGGGGATCTTTTGATGCTGGGGGAATTTTGAGTTTGATAAAAAATAAAAATAAAAATCTCCCGGCAATGGTTCCTATATAAGAAGAAAAACAACTTTCTTCTCCTTTACTCTTCTTGGTCTATTAATCCTCTTTATTTGTACCTAAACAACTGATCTCTGTTTCGTTTGACCTCTTTTTGGCTTTCCTACATGATATATATATATATATATCTATATATATATATATATATATATAATTTTTTTCAAGAAAAAAAGAAAGTGTCTTATGTCTCTATTTGAACTAAATTGGAGATTTTAAACGGTGAAGATTAAATATCTTTATTATAAAATAGATGAGTCAAAATTACGTATTTAAAAAAAAAAAAACCAAAATTAAATTGATCCATAAAATTTAAATAAAAGTTTTAAAAAAGAAAAATAACTTGTATCTATTATAATTATTATTATTATTAATATTTTGATTAGAATTATTATTATTGTTGATTGGTTGTTTATATATATATATATATATATATATATATATATATATATATATATTGACAGAGTAGATATAGAGAAAGTTCTGATGAAAGGTGCATACGATCCCACTTGTGTGTGCATGTGCTTTAGCTGGCAATCAATGCACCCTAACCTCCAAACAGAACACATGTCCAATTTACGTTTGAGATAATTCGTACGTACAGATATAGAGCCATTATCATAGACACACTAAAAAAAATAATATTTTTCTTATGTGTTGATAGCGTTTGGTTTATACTCCTTAAAAAAAAAGCGTTTGATTTATACGAAATTGACAGATTGTCACATACTCACATTAGTTTTGGTTCGTGACAATAATATGAGCCGTGCAAACTACTTGGTTGATGTTGCTATTGGTGTTAACTAACCTCATCAGTTCAGGACTTCTTATTGGATGTTGGTGGCAACGCCAAAGGGAATTCGGATTAGATGTATTGTATCTATATGGTAAGAGTGTACATTATAGACTAATTTAAAAGCTGTTAGAGATGGTGCACCATAAATTATATGAAAACGTTAGTACTGTTCATAATAGAATCCGTCACATCTATATCATTTTCAAGCTTAATATATTGATTTAAAGTTTTTTTTACATTAATTACATGTGTAATCCATGTTAAAAACATCTTCTATATTGATTATAATATAAGCGTCAATGAAAAATAATGAAAAATGAGTGGTATCTTTTGTTACAACACATTTTACGTGAAAAAAAAATTATCATATAAATTATTTCCATATTATATCTTTTGGATAATTTTTTTTATCTATTCTTATTAAAAAAAACCACAAAGTACAGTGATACAGATAAAAAGAAATTAAAAATATCCCTCTTCTACTCTTTGCCCTTCGATACAAATCCCAAATACATGTAGTGAAAAGGTTAAAATTATATAACTTTTATATACATATTTTCTTGCTTCTATAATATCCTTTAACCTAATAAGTGATAAATTAATCTTAGACATTTATATAGAAAGGAAAAAGAAAGCTACACATTAATTAATAATAATTTTTTTACATAATCATTCTATTACAACTCATCATATATAATAATTTTTTTTATTTTTAGAATAATTATTTTAAAGTAATTTAAAAATAAATTATAATTAAATGACAATAAAAATCTATTTTACACTATTAATGTATAAATATTAAATTATATATATATATATATATATATATATATATATATATATATATATATATATATATGGAGGTTTTCTAATAAGTATACTAATTAATTTTTCATTTTCTTAAAAGCTAACAACTTTAAATTAAATGGCATCCTAACGTCCAAGCATAGACATTATTACCTTTGCTTGTGACTTTCAATACTCATAAAGAAATGTCACATGCAATACCAGGCACATTGTTATTTTTGGCCGATCGATTGGGTCAAATTTTCTTTTGACTTTTGTGTGAAAAAAAAAAAAAAACTGTACTATACGAGAAGACAGGTACTTTGTGAGCTTTTTGTTGAATATTTCAATATCCATCTCATTCTTGCGCAGGTAAGAGACAAAAAAAGAAGTAGAAAATGTGATTAATAATATAATAAGAAAATAAAAAAAAAGTAGGCATGAATATAATGACTTTTTTTTTGTACAACTACTAGAGTAGCAGTAAACATTCATACCAGCACCAATGAAATTCAGCTGTTTACTATACAATTTATCTCGCATTCATAAATTAGTTTCTTGGATTTATGTATAATAATAATTTTAATAGGAATAATGTGTAATTTAAGCATAATAATTAAATTATATATTTAATTATTTTTAAATATTTGACTTCAAGAGAAATTAAGGAGCATATTAAATTAGAATTTTAAAAGATTATTTTAACGTAAAAATCTTGTGAATTTTAAAAGACTTTTATGATTAAGATTTGATAATTCAAATTTTAATAAATTTATAAAATAATTTAATAGTCATGTATTGATGGTGTAAAATATTTAAAATTATTTTTAAATATAATTTAATAGTTATTAATTCATAAGATTTAAAAAATACAATAACTTTTTAATATTTTATAGGACACTGAATTTTTTGAAAATAAAATAAAATTATTGCTAAAAAATTATAAATTTTATCCACCTAACATTGAAACTCATCTTATAAAAAAATTATACCTGATAGATAATAAATAAAATTTTCCTAACATATTTAAAAAGACAAATAACTTATTCACCTTCAATTATCAATCATATTAATTACATAAAAACTATATATCATAATATCAATAACATAAATACTTGTAGTCAACAATCTCATACAAAAAACATATTCAAAAGTTATTTAAAACCTAATTTATATATTTATCTTTTTATACACAAGTTAACTTTTCACATTTATTAAAACATGAATAGTTGAAGACTTAAAAAAAATCTTTTAAAATAACTCACCCTCGAAAGTTATATTAATTTATTCTTTCAACTTTTATTGGTCTCTAACATTTTTTTTTTGTCAGAAGTGTATAAAAAAATAAAGTTTTTACCTTTTTTAAAATGAAAATTAATATAACACAAATGAAAAACTCTATGTATCTTTTAACTGCTCCATACGAGTATTATTTGTTTCCATAGTTAACAATACACCATCATAGCAATCAACGAAGAAAATAATATCCTATATATCTGAAATTGCTTACTAATAACTTTTTCTTCAATTAAAATTTATAAACTTCATCTTCTTCAACATTCGTCATCATGCATGCATGCTCGTCAAAAACATATTTTTGCTCCGCAAACTTTGATAATGTTTTTCTCGTGTTTCGTGAGTTGTGAATGGTTTTGACTTATCGTCTTGTATCATCGTTAACTATTATTATTGAAATACTCCTGCTGAACACTCTAAATGAAAGAGTACGTGAACGTGTGAAAGGAGGATTTACAAGTATTTCTAAAAAACTTTTAATAAAGGTGAATAAAATATTAAAGAAGATCTTCTACATAATATATCTCTTTCTTTTATCTTGATTCGAAGTTATAAGGTTATATTTTTTTTGCTGACTGTTGTTAGGGTTATATGATTTCTAGTCTTCTACCCTGAATCCATTCATACATGCATGAACCAAACATAATGTCACAAAAATCTAAATAAAAATTAATAAATTCTTTTTAACAAAATTAGTTGTCGGTTGTACATTCGGTGTAGAAATTATATAACATAAACTATTTTTTCTGCATATGTTTTATTTTTTATCATGATATTGACATGAAATAATAATTTTTATAAAAAATAATGATTAATTTTTGTTAAGAACCCTCGATACATATAAAATGATGAATATTTACCTCCTAACTTAATTTATTTCATATCTAAAAATCAATTAAAATTTCAATTTAGACCACTTGACACATAAGCGGGTGTCACTTGTATCAACCATTTGTAGTTGTCCACATATGGGTTTGGTTTGGTTTGTTTTAGAACATAAGAAACTGCATTAACATGATTATTATGCCTAAAAAAATGAAACTGCCTTAACATGATTATTATGCCTAAAAAAATAAACTGCATTAACTACAACTAATATTTGATTATATGCATAAAACATGATTATTTTTTTATAATTAAAGTGTATAACAAATAATTTTTAACATAAAAATTATATTATAATTAAAAATTATAACAAATGAATATATTTTAGTATATACATTATATTTTTGGTTTATAATATAATGAATAATTTACAATATATAAATTATATCAATATATGATAGTATACTATATTATTAATATAAATCTGCATTTCTGTATTAATAGCTTAATTTTCTTTAAAAATTATATAAATATAAGATAAAACAATGTCAAACCACTAATACAAAACTTTTTCTATAGTTACTCTGCTTTCCTTTTTAGTTATTGATTAATTTAGTAAATAGTTTTATTTCAGTTTATCAGATGTTTAAAAAACATACTGATCAAAATGTTATTTTTTAAGATTTAATTTTCTTAACATTTCAAATTAAGAAAACTACTAAACAGTGATACGTTGTTACAATCACTGAATCATTTACAAATAATTAAAGATATTTAACCATTTTTAATAATTCTATAATCAACTAACACCAATAATGTGAACAAGAAACACTGGAAAATGAAACTTATTAAATAGGTAAAATGTTCTATATATATATATATATATATATATATATATATATATATATATTATTTTTTTAATATATTATTTATCAAATTTATCTCTTTATTCATCCCATGCACCAGAAAGGATTCTACAAAATGAGCATAATCCATTTTTACCACACACGCATATAAAAGTCATTAAATTTAAAACTGTTTTAAAAGAAAATTCTCATTTCTCAACTGATAATATATGATATTTTGCTATACATAATTAAATCTTAGCTTATATAATCTTTTATTTCTATTAAATAAGGATTTTTTATTCTAACTTTTTTAAAGTTTTCGTTTTATTGTAGTTATTTAAAGTTTTTTTATATTTTATTTTAGTTCATGTTATCAAATAATAACATTAAAAGCGGATATTTTATCATGTCATTAGAGGATTTAACATGATACACGTAATTATTTTTTAAAAAACTACATTTTTAAATTTTTATCTGTTAAAAATAGCTAATAATATTAAATTAGATGATAAGCCATTAAGAAAAAGTCTTGTTAATCAATGAAAAAATATTTATTATAAAAATTAAAAAATATAAAAAATGAATAATATAATTTTATACGTTTCAATAAGAAAATTTTTTATTTTTTTAACAACATCTTAAATGTAATGGTTAACATTTGTTTCAAAAATACTTGTGAAACATGATGTGGCAAATCAATATATTATCATGGATTAAGGTGATTAATCAGCATACAAAATACAGGACAATCTTAATTATGCAATGCCTTTTATAAAATAGTTAATTACAATGACTGTGATTTACTTTTATTATATTTGTCATATTTTTCTTTTTTATATTATTTTTAATATCATTTATTAATTCCGTTAAATTTGCTTTAATAAATTTAATGAAAGAAAAAAAGACATTCACTTATGAAAGGAAAAATAAAGACAAAAAATGATATTTAAACAGTGACATGAAATTTTTTAATAGATTATTATCTTAGTATTTAATTATATGTAATTTTTTTATTTTCTTTAATATAAATTTTAAATCTTGATTCAGTTGGTTAAAATATAAGATAAATTATTTTACACATATATATTCCTCCGACAATCATTTTAACATAAAATAATTATGAGTTAAAAGAAATAAATAAAAATATGTTAGATAAAAAAATTATTAAAAAATCATATATTTCTCATGCGATTATCTTAAACTTATGTTTCTCATATCTAAAATATCAAATAATTTAAAAAAACATATAAAAAACAACCAGTGAAATAAAAAACCAACCATTAATATATTCTTATAAAGTAAAAAAAAATAAGTGTACCCGTAAATCACATAATTGCTCATTGTAATTTACTCTTTAAAAAACACTACAAAATAAAAACAAAAATATGGTTATTTATAAATAACGTCCCGTCGTGGTGGGTGGCTCCGTAATCCAAACCGTCAAAATTATGGTACTGTAAAGTTGCTCTCCTGTCTCTCTCTTTCTTCTGTTCTCCCTTTTGTCAATTGTTATTAAATCCCTGTTAAGGAATAAATATATTACTTCTTTGGTAAAGAGAAAAAAAAATTGAAATTTAAATTAAATGAAAAGTAAAAAAAGAAAATTTTAAATTTTTGTTTTTAGAGCTCGATTTTTTATTTCATTTCCTTATATTTTCTCTCCCGTCAAACAAAGAAAAATATATTGTTGTGCTTATTGTTTTTCTTTTCAATTTTCTTTTCTTATATTTTCACTTCTTTGAAACAGAGCCAACGTATTATATAGAGAGAAAGAGAGAGATAAAATCGTTGAAATTTTTTTTTGGGTTTCTGATGTGTATTTGTATGAGGAAGAACGGGACAAGAGGAGAAATCTAATCATAAGAGAGAAAAAGAGAAAGGAAAAAGAGGATGAATGAGCTTGAAACAACAGATTCCTCTGCATCTGAGTTTGTTGAAGTTGATCCAACTGGCAGATACGGCAGGGTAACTATACTATTATACCCTCTTTCTTTCTTCTTATCCGTGCTTGTATCCGGTCTCAGTTTTGTCATTTTTCTTGTTGTTGCAGTACAATGAAATCCTCGGCAAAGGAGCTTCCAAGACAGTGTATGAATATTTCAGATAAACTCCCCATTCCTTATCTTTCTCAATTTTCCGTTTTTTTGCTGTTGTTGTTGTTGTTGTTGATGATGTTTGGTTTGTTCTGGTTGATTACGTTACTGGCCCCACCACTGCTTATACAAAGCCGAGGGTCCTCTTTATTTTTAATTTTTAATTTTTTCTGTGTTTGTAGAAATGGGCATTTGATATTTTATTTATTTATTTATTTTGGATTGATTCAGATATAGAGCATTTGATGAGTACCAAGGGATTGAAGTTGCTTGGAATCAGGTTAAATTGTATGATTTTCTGCAGAGCCCTGAAGATCTCGAGAGGCTTTACTGTGAAATTCACCTCCTCAAGACGTTGAAGCACAGAAACATAATGAAATTTTACACATCTTGGGTTGATACAGCAAATAGAAATATCAACTTTGTGACTGAAATGTTCACTTCTGGCACCCTTAGACAGTGAGTTCCCTCCATTTTCATCCTTATTATATATGATCATTATCCATTTTGAGCTTTTGAGAAGTTGTTTTATTTTTTTCTTCTTTTATTTATTTGTTTTAATTATCACAATAGGTATAGGCAAAAGCACAAGAGAGTTAACATTAGGGCAGTGAAGCATTGGTGTAGACAGATCCTGAGAGGGCTTCTCTATCTTCATAGCCATGACCCACCTGTGATCCATAGAGATCTTAAATGTGATAATATTTTTATCAATGGAAACCAAGGGGAAGTTAAGATTGGGGATCTTGGGTTGGCAGCAATTCTCCGCAAGTCCCATGCTGCTCATTGTGTAGGTATGTCTCTTTCATATTGTGTAAGGTATCAAGAAAAAACCTAGCCAATTCTAACACCAGATTGGAATTAGTTCAGTTCGTTGCCTTTTGAAAATGATTTGGCAGTAACATATGAAACTGTGTGATGTGTACTGCATGGTTGGCGTTGTTAACATAATTAGAGGATTGATTTGAACAAGGATTGGTAATTCTGATTCGAGTTTTATTTGTTACATTTGTATTTCTACAGGGACGCCTGAGTTCATGGCACCAGAAGTTTATGAAGAGTCATATAATGAATTAGTTGACATATATTCCTTTGGGATGTGTGTATTAGAGATGGTCACGTTTGAATATCCTTATAGCGAATGTAGCCATCCAGCACAAATCTACAAGAAAGTTATTTCAGTAAGATTGCTTTCTTTCCCTTTTCTATTGAAGAAGTGTTTTTTTTCAGGAGTGGCAAGATATCAATCGCATTTTACATTTCCAGGGGAAGAAACCGGATGCCTTGTATAAAGTGAAGGATCCAGAAGTACGACAATTTGTTGAGAAATGCCTGGCAACGGTGTCTCTAAGGCTCTCTGCTAGGGAGCTTCTAGATGATCCTTTTCTTCAGATTGATGATTATGAGTATGATTTGGGACCCGTGGACAGTGGAGCATTTGATGACTTGGGTCCTCTTACCCATCAGCCATTCTTTGATCTCCACCAGAGTTTTAGTAACATGAGTACTGAATACTCAAATGGCTTCGAATATGGAGACTGGTATTCTCATCCAGCTGATATTGAACCTAGTGGAATTGAACTTTTCGAGTGCCATGATGAGGAAGCCTCTGAAGATGTTGACATAAGCATCAGAGGCAAGAGGAAAGATGACGGTGGCATCTTTTTGAGACTAAGAATTGCAGACAAAGAAGGTTGGAAAATTACTTTTGTTGTTTTGGTACTCTATAGCCATGACTTGTATATTGCAGGATGGAATTTAAGATTGATAATTTGACTTATTTATGTGGCAGGCCATATTCGGAATATTTATTTTCCATTTGACATAGGGACGGACACAGCATTAAGTGTAGCAACTGAAATGGTTGCAGAACTCGACATTACTGATCAGGATGTTACCAGTATTGCAGATATGATAGATGGGGAAATTGCTTCCTTGGTACCTGAATGGAAGCCGGGACCAGGAATTGAAGAAACCAACCATCATTTAAATAATTTTTTTTGTCACAATTGTGTGTCTATTCATACTTCGGGTGGCAATGTTATGGAATTTCTTTCACATAATCAATGTGGAAAGAACTCGCAACTTCCTCAATGCTGTAGGCATGGATGTACTTCAATGCATGGGCGTTTTGAGGAGATTACCTTCCCATCCGAGTGTGACAATCATGTTAGAGGGGATGCACCTATCAAATCAAGCCAATCAGACTGCTTGCAGCGTCAGGAATCATGGAATCATCATGAAAGTTGTGAACTGAGTCCAGTAGAGTCTGATGAAAGTCATTCTGGTGAGCAATTTGATAAACCAGTATTAGCAGAAGACAAAGGAAAAAAAGGCATTTGGGAAAACAAGTTCGCACATGATCCAGGAAATCCCCCACGAAGTTTATCAGGAAATTATTTCTCTGCTATCCGTTTTTTGTGTTGTGGCCCTGAGATTGAATATGAGAAAGAGGTTCGACAAGAAATGAGATGGATCAAAGCAAAACACAATAGGGAGTCAAGGGAACTTGGAGATAAACGGTTTGGTATAGCAACTGAATCTTCACATACTAGTAATAGAGAGCACAAAACTGAACAATGCATTATGCCACCACTGCCACAGACAGCAAACGGTGTGCACAATGGGATTCACTTGAAACCCTTAGGTAATATCTGGAATTATGAATCCAGTTGCCGTTCTCAAGTCCAAAAGAACCACCCCAATTTGGACACCCAAAGGGCCCAAAATTGTGAGGTGATGTGTTCTCACAAAGAAGGTATGGTTACTGAGAAGAGTTTTTACACAGGCTCGCTTAGAGACACTCTACACAGGACAGTTTCCCTTCCTGTTGATGCTGTGGATGTTTAGTTTTATGACACACTGGTTGCATTCTTTTGTGCATTATGTACATACTGTCCTAGAGGCTATCTGATTTCTACACCCCACCTTTTTTTCTTCTTGGAATTTCAATTTCCCCACAAAGATACAAAATCCTTTCCGTACAAAAGTATCAATAGTGTCATATACTTAGAATAAACAGATTTTTATTTTTTGGTGAGGGGGCGGTGATCAATCATGGTTCGTGAACGTGGCTTGTGTAATAGTAGTACTTAGTTTAACAATCGGTCAAATCTATGTGCAATTTTGTCCAAGTCTTTTTTGGAAAACAAATTGTATTGGAATTACTAGGAAGGAGAAAACGTGTCACGGTTGCATGTATGCTTTTTTTTCAAAATAGAACTACAATAATTGAGTGTGCTGTGCCAACTGGGTCAAATTCGCCCTTAAACTTAATGCCCGTGGTGATTCCAACCCAAATAGTGTCTGTCCATTTTATGTTAGTCAATTACCCTTTTATGATCCTTCCGAAACAACGAGCAAATTCCAAACAAAATCAACTAAATGAGTTGTTACGCTGGTACACACTGTTGCCTCGTTGAAATTGCTCAATTCCGCTGCGTTATACATTTGTTCTAAAATTATGATTCAAAGGGGGAAACATTGTTGAATTTTCATGTGCATGGGAAGTGAAGGGGATGAATACACGTTGGCAAATGACAATGCAATCAATTATTTATTAATATTTTTAAGAGTTTTGTTCACATATACTATTATTTGGCGTGTCAGTTCCGACTGGGAGTTGGCCAATGAGAATTTGAGATGGCTTATGAACTTTTTTGCTTTGCCCATTAGCTTTATTTCTTTTCAATCATGAATGATGCGCTTGATTTCAAAAGAAAATCAATTAATTTGACCCAAGAAAGAAAGAAAGAAACTGTATAGGGATATTCTATTTCAGCTTTGCTATTTGGTTTATGCTTATAGAACTACATTTAGCGACCGCTTTTACTTTTTACCCAGCGACCTCATTCATGCTGACTTTCTTCCATTGGAATTTACGGTCTTATTAAAATTAGCTTGGCCATTATTAATAGATATGATTAAATAATATACTGCAACTTTTAATTTAATATAAATTATTAAAAATATTAAACCAAAAACAATATTCTATTTCTAATTCTATAATATTAAAAGTTTAATTTATAAATAATATATAATGTTTAAAATTAAATAAATCAAATATATCATAGTATTTAAGTCCAATATCACCAATATTTTACAGTCAGTATAATTAAAAACTGAATAAATATAATTACAATAGTTATCAATAATCATCATATTGAATTTTAAATTAAAAAAATAATCAGCAAACCGATCAGAACATATTATACCCGTTTCATTCTCTTTCGAACCGATATAAGCGATGTTTACATTGATTATTTGAAAAACCAGTTTTTAAAGTTAAATGAACTTCCTCTCGAAAAAAAAGTTAAATGAACTGTTGTAGTGTTTGGTCTTGATCATACTAATTTGAGTGTGTTTATATAACCGGTGAAGTGATGAATTATAGGGAACATAAATGATTAATATGTTAAAGTTAAGGTTTAATCATTTAAATATTATTCAAATTCGATCTTTAACGAAAATAAATCTTTATCAAACTTTACTTATCTTTTGATCATTAGAATGAAACTCTTTTCCACACATTTATAGTTTTTTATAAAATGATTAACCTAATTATATTTATTATTTATGAGATTACTATGCTAATTTATTGTTTTATGATCATATTTTCTAAATTATGTGTTACAGTATTATTTTAGCATTTTTTTTATAGTTTTAGATTAAGAAGATTTTTTTCTATTTATCGTATAACTTTCGTGTTTTAAATAAAAAATAAGATTAATTTAAAACTGATAAAAAAAGATATCATCTAACATTTGAGAAGAGTGATTAGGCCTTTCCGAATAAAAACCATAATTTTAACTTTGTTTAAAATTTAATTTGTTTCATTTGAATTTTAAATAAACATGTTTAGTCATAACAAAAAAATGTATTAGTGACAATCATTAATACTGAAATCACGACAATTTTTATAAGGAATGTTTTTAAGTTTTTTAATATAAATTATTTCATCACTAATATTAATTTTTATCTTTCTGCATCAAGCTTCATCCTTAAGACAATGTTAACAATAACAATAATAGATATAAAAAAAGTTAATTTGTTTGGAACTAAATCAAACTTAAGTGAACTGTTCTGAATCAGACTAAATTATGGAATTTAATTGAAACGTGCTTTTCTCATTCAATCTTGAATCCACATTTTATGATAAAATTGTTAATTTTTTAATAATTACTTTAAGAGTTATGTATAAAGTGCTATTCAATTTATTCATTATATAAAAACATTTACACTGACTATATCATAACTAAATTCTTATAAAGTTTAATTACAGCGTACTAACTGTAAAAACATTACATTGCCCACATATTTTTTATCAATGGGAAAATAGAAACAAAAGCTGAAAAAGAAACTCTCGTAACTGTTGCTACTCGTTGCGCATCTGCAGTAAGAGGAAGGAGTAAGTGCTGCGGACAGTTTTGGAAAACAAGGCACGGTATAAATTTATAAATACTGTAAACATCATGTAGATTTTAATGGATTAATAATATAAAATCTTTTATTAAGAGAATAATAAAATTAAACTCTTATTTAATGAGATGTTTAATGGATTAATAATAAAAAAAATATTTTATTAGGAGAATAATAAAATTAAACTCTTATTTTATGAGATGTTGATTGATGACCTTTTTTAAGTTGGCATGGCGTCAATAAATGTCTCCACGTTTATGATTGAGAGAGAGCCTATGTCGGGCATGACTGAAATCGATTATACAATTGAACCTACTTGGTAGTTACCAAATGAAGCTTAAGTCAGCGACTGAGATCAAACAGTAATAATTCCTACAACTAAATAATGCCATATTGGATTCCGTCTAAACCAATACCAAAATAATAATAATTAAATATTAAACATTGAACCTTTATTTTATTTTATGATCATAACTTTCCAAGCTTAAAAAAAGATTTTAAAGAATGTATTATGCACAAATAAAATCTGGAAAAGTTCACCGAATACAGCAGAGCAATTTCTAAACAGAAAGGGCACCTATTTCAATGATAAAATGATTGTCTATAATATTGTACATATTCTTTAGAGTTGATCCTACTGGTAAAATTTACAACTAATGCCATCAATATTTAATATTGAACCTTTGTAAGTGATAAAACGTCATTAGTGACATTGGCCGCAGCTGAAAATTGAGTAGCAGGACAATCTCAATAGTTTTAACGATATTATTCAAGTACTACTGGAGATGATCCTTAACTGTGCAATCACAACCCAATTTCAGTTCATAGCTCTAGAAGAGGCTAGAAGCAGAACGCAAGCATACCATCACCACTTACAAAGGCCGTAAAAGCGGGTAATCTTCAAGTAACTCCCGTTCTGAGAGAGTATCGTTCTCATTCTGTGGTGTCCATAACACCTCAACTGCCTGCAAGTAATTCAAGCTCATAGTGATATCATTTCAAAAAAATGAACCATCAACATTCGCAAAATGACTAACCAAGTAACATTGATCTTACCAATAATCTGCTTGACGGAATGGAACCAAGTTTCTGTAAAGCTTGCTTCAAGTCTCCACTTCCATTGATGCTTGGAAGTTTATGGTCTCCTTCGGCAGCAGCCAAGATTGTTATCTGATATATAATAAGAACGAGAATTAAAAGAAAGATTTATGAAATGTCCTCATGGAACTCCAGTTTTTTACCCTTCTGAGCAACAAGGGGCAAACGAACAAGTTGGAAATAAAGAAAACTTAAATTACATACAAAATTATAAAATCTACAAGAAACAAATTGTCTGTGCCTTCCATTTCCCTTTCCACTGAACAGATTCACAGGGCTTAAATTCAAACTTTTTAAAGCTAAACAAAAGATCACTCCAGTTACACATATTGAATTTAGGATTATTGATGATATATGCTTGCTAGAGTAACGGATGCAGGTAAATACATATTGACCCACGTTTTAGAAAGAAGAAGCATCAGAGTTATGGAGCAAGCAAGAATCTACCTCTATGTGACACAAACCAGTTTTAGAAAGAAGAAGCATCAGAGTTATGGAGCAAGCAAGAATCTACCTCTATGTGACACAAACCAAAATTGTTACAATCAGACAACATCAAGAGAAACAAAAAAAAAGGCAAAGAAAATGTATCAAAATCCAAATCCATTCAGAATATATCACTTCCAACAAGAACCAATTAAAACAATTTATTTCAAGACAAAGGTGATCAGACTCAATTGTGCTAATGTCCAACAACCATCATAATAGAACCATAGGTTTCGGAATAGCAACAAAGAAGAGAAAGATTCTCAATTGGTTCAGATTGATTTTATAATCTTTGGTCTTACTCAGAACTCCATAGACCAAATATTTTCCACATCTTTTCATTTATTTATTTATTTTCATTGGAAAAAGATCTTTTCTAGATATAGATGTCAATAGTGATATTAAACCTAGATGTTAGAACAGGTAAGAGGTGCCTAAAATGTACTCATAGTCATAGTTTTTTCTTGATGATAAAACAAATGCATGCAGGAATACAACATATTAAAAACACAAAATAAGGAAGTTATTAGAAAACAATATTACCACTATGTATTCATTGCTGAACCCATTCGCTCTCTGGCTTCTTGTGCTTTGTCTCTTTATGTTATTAACATTGACTAGTGTCTCTTCATCAAACTTGCCCCGCTCTTCAATTGAAAGTTGATTGAAACGTTTCTCCCCATCTTCAATACCCTGCTTTATGTCCACCTACAAAAGGGTCAATGTTAGATTACCCATTAGTTAGTCAGTAACAATCAGTTTTTAGTTAATTAGTTACAATTAGTAAAGGGTATCACATATTCACATGTATAAATAGCACAGAAGAGATAAATGGAGATCATATTGTCATTTTGTGATAAAATTGAGGCCTGAGGGGTTTGGAAGGAGTAGTAGACCCTTGAAATTCTGCAATTTTCAGTCTTATAATTTGGTTTTATCCCTATTTCTTCCTAATACAATACCAGGTTTCTATGGACTTGTATCAGAGCTCTTATTTTGGAGCTGTGAGTGTTGAATCTTGAAGATGACTCCAACGATGGAGAGAAGGCTTATTGGTGGTTGATCCAGCTTGAACTGTACTTTGCATCCATTGGAATGTGTGAGGAAGAGAGGCTATCAAAGATAGCAAAGGCTCTAAGAGACTAAGAGGTGATCTCTCAACTGGTGGCCAAAATGGAAACACAACCTGAATGCAACCTGGTGGACATTAGTGAAGGCACTGGTCAAAAGATTCCAACCAGAGTATTATTTTGATTATCCAGTGTGAGCATGGGAAGATGTGCAAGAGCATGGGGAGTCAAGAAATAGAAGCCAGGATGAAGGTTCGGAGAGAACAGAACTAGCAACTCAAGGGCAAGAAACAAATACAAGAAAACTGCAAGATTTCGAAGAAATTTAACAAAAGCAACCCAACAATTATCTGCACAAAAGCAGAAGCAAAAATGAAGTTCTAGAGATCAAGAATCATAGCGACTGAGACAACACAGATGGATCTTTTCAGTTTTCTGGGTTGCAAAGAGGAAACAAAGCTAGAGGATTCTCCCACAAAGCAAAGCAGGGTGGGTCAACAGATGTGATGAAGTTTTGCATCTCAAGCGAAACAGCCTAGCTGCTTCTACCTGAACCACTGGACTGTGGTGCAGGTGTGGTGGCTAAGGCTACTCCAGCAATGGAGATGAAAGCAAGACAAGTTGTCGTTCCACAATTTCAGGGTCAAAGCAAAACCAATGAGGAGAACGGAGCATGGACAAGATGGGAAGTTTATGGAACAGGTCAGTTTTTTACCCTAATGGACTAAGCCAAATTAGTAAAGGGAATTGGGATGCTATAAAGGACAATTATTTTCTGGATTTAATGAGTCAAGCCCAACTCACTGATAAGACTGCTGAGTATCAAGAAAAAAGGGGCTCACTTCTAGCCCCTAATTTGTTTCCCAAATCTCAGATTATTTCTTTTAGTGGGTATGGTACACAAGGTGCTGGCATTGTGGATTCCCCACAATAATGAGGGTGATACTTTTGTCAGAAGTTGGAAGAAAGTATTATGCATTAGTACTAAGTTGTCAACAATTAACAAAAAGTAACATTATTAACAACACAATAGCACTAAGCTGTGCTGTCTGCAATAACATCTTGAAATCCAAGAAGATTTGAGATTAAAGTCACTTACAGATGAATACGCTGAGATACAGTAATCAGGATGCCGAAGCAAAGCTAGGGTTGTCTCTGCAACAGAAAGTCAAGTAACAAAGTAAATTAGAAAAGAAAGTAGATTATACAGACAAGTTGCTTTAAGCTACATCATATAACAATCATAAGACATAATTTGATATTTAATGTAAATATTCCTTTTCAAGAATTTCTATGTTTCCTCAACAATAGGTTCAACTTACATATCATTAGTTAGATGTATACACACTACGTTCACAAAAGTGACTATATTAAATTAAATCAAGAAGCTTTATTCTTAAGTTTGAACAAAACTGTACAGTATTTACATATTAATTGATGAATACAATACAATACATGCAATGCTTGAAACTGAAAATTACTGTGCTATATAAACCTTGAGGCTTAGAACTATCCTCATATTAAAGTGTAGTTTTCAATGCATCTGACATTATTCTCCAGGATTTTCTTTATCTTTATCTTTTTCTTTTTGATCAGGACTAAGCAATGTTTATAATTTGAAGCCCTTAGAACACAAACATCATAAATCACTAATTTTTATTTAAATAATTCCTTAACCCTTCATTGATCATTATACAAAATAGTAAATTAGAAAATAATAAGCACGTTCACATGTTTGGTGAACCTTACAAGAAAAAACACGTGTGATAAAAAATAGTAAATAAACAAGTGACTAAAACGTCACTATTTAGGAACTTTACCTGTCAATACATAATGCAGACCTTCTGAAGGTGATGTATCAGCAACTGCTGCAATCCTATTCAGATCCCTTTGAAGTGTGCGACCCATCCCCAACAATCCAACCTAAAAGAACAACACCTCCATTGAAAATTTGATATTCACCAAAGATTTAAGAATCATGAATAAAATGACAAAGATCGTGCTGTAAAATGATAGCTAACAAGACACTGCAAAGAAGTCTTTTAAACGCAATTAAAATGGCAACACATCTTGGCACCAGAACCTTTAAAGTATAAATCTAAACGAACAATATATGCATTAGTGAGAAAAAAACATGGTAGTGATGCACAACTTCAGATAAACAACAGTTCTAACTTCTAACAATTTATTGGAAGCACATGAAGCAAAAGTAGTCTATGGCTTTAAAATAATGCCAGAAATCAATCACGAAAGAAACTAAGAAGGGAGGCACTGGTATTTATGTGAAAAACTTGACCACCCTTGAAGATTGAGGATGGTGTTTTTATCAGTGGCGGCAAGCACACTTCCCTGAGACCATACCTAGAAACCAAAAAGTGATGAAACCCACTGAGATAATAAAGAAACTGGAAGCAGCACCAACTATGAAGTTTAAAATCTACAGCAGGACCAATATAAACGTGTTTAAAATCTACTGCAGCCACTGCCAAACCCTAACATAGATATGTTGGGATTTAATTCCAAATATAGGGATCCAATCAATCAGCCTAATTTTGATTCTAATAGATAATGATTAATTCTAATCACATGCTTTTTTTATTGATGTAGAGAGAAAGTGTAAATAAAAAGATCCATTTATGTTTTCATACTCAAAATTATCATAAAAAATTGTATGCAAAAGCATATCTTGATTAGACATAATGGAATAATGATGATGAATTGTTGACTAGAACCCTTCTTCTCTGGATTATGACTGATGTGATCCTCAGTTCTTCTTTCTTTTTTGATGTAAAAGGGTTAAAAAAATCACACAATACATATTGTTAACAAAATCCTGTTTTGATGTATAATTTTTTACATCTTTTAGAAAATGGAAACATATTTTCCTTGTCAATTTTTTTTATTAATTATAAATCCAGGTTACTTTTTTGAAGTAATTAAATCAACCGTAATATAATCTATCATTTTTAATACTACTCAGTATCTTTATTAATTAAAATTAAATTAATTGGATACAAATTAACATTTATAAAAATAATTTAATTAATTATTATAAGAAGCATGATTTTGTCGAGAAAATACACATTGTAATCATGTTTGTTTTTCTTGTATAATTTATTTGCATTCCTTTTTACTCAACGGAATGCATAGCAATATGGTCGGGGTTAATAGCAAAACCCATATTTTAAGGTTGTCAGGCCAAGAACTAAAAAAGGTTTTGGGCCCAGCCCGTTTGTAGTGTAAACCCTAGTATTATAAAAACGGGTAGGGTTTCTTGATGTCTCTTCCTGCGTTGTGCGTCGGAGCTGTGTCTGGGGAAATTTGCGTTGTTTTTCGCGGTACAGCTCACACACACTGAACGGTAAGTATGGCGGACAAGGCTGTTACAATCCGAACCCGAAAGTTCATGACCAACAGGCTTCTTTCCAGGAAGCAGTTTGTGAGTTTCCCTTTTTTCTCTACAAATCTCCACCTAATAACTTGAAATATCACTTTCCCAGTCATATTTGATTATTTTTCTGCTTTGTTTTTTTAATTCGCGTATCCTTAGCGAGTGTTATGCATTCTCCCTTATGAGTTGTTCTTGAATCTCACTTGGGCGAACTGAGTTCTGTTTTTTAAGAGGATCGATGCAACTGTTGTTGTTGTTATTAGAATTATTTGGATCTGAAAATTTGATAGGAATTGTCTGATTTTCACTGGCCAACAGATGTTTCTGTTTTCTTAGTTGTTATATGAAATTTGAAGGTTTCTTCCCTAATTGTAGTGTCAGAGATTCCTAGCGTTGGCTCTCCTAATATTTCTATTATAAACTTTGTTGTGTTGCAGGTCGTTGATGTTCTTCATCCAGGGAGGGCAAATGTTTCCAAGGTATTTTGTTTATGATTTTTTTCAATTTAAATTAAGTAGTTATTTATTGAGAATTATATTAATATCTCCAGTTATCAATTGAATGTTAGCTCTTAAGTAGTTATTCATTGAAAATCATATTATGAAAACGATATTGATTTGTTTTATGTGAATATCGGAATATAGGCTGAACTTAAGGAGAAGCTAGCTAGGATGTATGATGTGAAAGACCCTAATACTGTATTTGTCTTCAAATTCCGAACACATTTTGGAGGTGGCAAATCCACTGGATTTGGTTTGATTTATGACACAGTGGAAAATGCTAAAAAGTATGAGCCCAAATACAGGCTTATCAGGGTGAGTCAACAATTATTACAACCTCTGCTTTTAAATTTTTGTTTATAATCTGAAATCACTTCTGTTTTACAGTGCTGCATTCCTTGCAATATTGTTACTGTTTTTGCAATATTGTTTTCCTTTTTTGTTATGTCACTTTTCCTTTTAGTGGAGGCTTATTGCTGCAATTGCTTTTGTCAGTGTGTTTTTTAACGACTTCTAAATTCTGTTTCAGTGTGAAGCTTAATATTATCATCATTTATCATCTCTTTATCTATCTTTATGTTATCTGGTCTTTGAGAATTATAATATCTTTTGGTAAGGTCTGTCTTAGCCATAATTACATAATTTTGTGCAAGCGAACTAAAATATCTATCTATTATATCAGAACGGCCTTGACACTAAGGTAGAAAAGTCAAGGAAGCAAATGAAGGAGAGAAAGAATAGAGCTAAGAAGATTCGCGGAGTAAAGAAGGTAATTTTGTAGCCACCAATAATTTTCCTTACCTCTTATGCGATCCTTGTTTCATTAAAATTATAACATATGACATGTATGGTTTGTGCAGACCAAGGCTTCCGATGCTGCCAAGGCTGGAAAAAAGAAATAAGTTTTGAGACACCCTGTTACTCCTAAGGTTAAATTGGTTTTGGTGCTTTGTAATAGTTATTTTTATCTTATGCTAGATTTATAGAATGAGATGTCTTGGCGCAAGTGTTGATCCTTGTTTTAATTTATGTTCGATCGCTTATAACTTCAGATGTTGAGTACATTGAACAATTGAGAACTCGTGTTTTATTTTCCTTGCTTTCTAATACCTTGTAGGTTCGAGTTGCGTAAATTGGGCCTAAACGCAGATGCATTTATTTGATTTATATGGAATTGCTCAGAGTTTAGTTGGTAGAATAACCATTATAGTGTACTTTTAATGCCAATGGGTATATTTAAGTGTGTTTATCAATTCGAATTATACTTTTCGATACAGCCTGATTTGCATTTCAGCCTCTGGCCTTGCCTAAATTGGAAACAGAAAAGCACAGAAACACGCAATGTGATATTTTTAATAATTATTTAATTGAAGAGTGGCTTGATATTTTTATAGTAAAAGAAAAATTAATCTCGAATGGATTATGATTCCCAACTCCTTTCATGTTAAAGTTTTTGTGAAAAATTTAATAAGAAAAATTTCTCGGGTAACATGAATTTTTTATTTTAAAAAATAAATCGATGGGCCTTTTTGGGATGGTTGAGTTTTTGAATTAAAAAAAAAAGAATTAAAATAGTTCTTAAATATTTTTTTGAAATGTTTACACTTATTTTCAACATTAAGAAAAAAAAACCTGCAAATTTGATTTTTGTAATAAAATAATTTTTTTTTACATTTGATAACGATATTTTTTGTTGTTACCGTTATCTTCGTTATTGTCATCATTTGTCATGACATTAAAATTATTAATATTATTATCATAGTCTTAAATTAATTTTGATATACTGAGTTTATTTGAAATTAAATATTTTTAAAATTTAATTTAATTTTTTTAAAGTAAAACTAAAAATTTGTTATTATTTTTAAAATTTTGATACTCAAAACTAATCCTAACATTCTCACAAAACTTAAAACTTCTCCCTACCTTATGCCTCATTAGTGTGATTTCATTCTCTCAATTTCCGATATTGCCATATTGGAGATAAGTTGTACAGGCATTTTATTAAAATCAGAACTAAGTGCCACTTGCTATCTTTTTCGCCTTGCATGTGAAATAAGAACTGATGCAATCCTACTCCGCAAGGGCATTGGATAGAAAAACTCCAAGTAGATTGGGCCAGAGATGCAAGAGAAGGCCCTAGGGTTCTTATGAGCCTTAGGGTAGATTTCGGGCCCATGGGCTAAGTACGAGCCCGCTTATCTTTGTAAATATTAGATTAAGGTTTCATTATTTTTGGGCCTTGTATTTAGGGCTCCATAATGTAGGTAGGGTACCCTAGAAATATAGGATTTTTCAGCCCTTGTATTTTAGGGCACCTAGATAGTTTTTGTATTAGGGGTAGTTTTGTAATTTCACATGCACTAAGTGGATATTTGATGTGTGTGGTTGGAAATAAATTTAATTGAATTGGTAGAAGCTCAATCCAATTAAATTTTAGAGGGGGAGGTGAGCATTTGCTTACTACACCCCATTGCCACATCATATAGTCACACTTTGTGCATGTCCTTCATGCTTTTCATGCCTCATGACACCTAAGCACACTTAGTGGAGAATCTTGGAATTGATCTTGGATTAGTGGGCTGAACCATAACTAAAATTCACTAATCATAATTAGTGAAATTTTGGCTCCAAAGTTTGGCTCCACAAATTCAATTTCAAATTCAAGTGAAATTTGAATTTCCCTCCAATTTTGTGTGACACTTAGGCTATAAATAGAGGTCATGTGTGTGCATTTTTTTCAACTTTGATCATTTGAATATTAACTTCAGATTTCAGAGCTCCTTTTGAGCACAAAATTTCGTGCTCTTCTCTCCCTCTCCCTTCATTCATCTCCTTCTTCCTCCAAGCTCTTATCCATGGCCTCCTATGGTGGTGAGCTTCTTCTAGACTCATCTTCTCCTTGAAGTGGCGTCTCCTCTCTCTCTTCCTTCTCCATTCCGCTGCCATTTATCTTCCAAGAAGCAAAGGGATCCATTGATGAAGAAGATCCTAGGCCTACAAGCTCCAATGGAGCTTGCATCAAACGGTCGTATGTTATCGTAAATTGTTCAGTCTCTATCGTTGTTTCTCATCATGGTCATTTCGATTTAGTCAAAATAACAGCTTAAGTAAATAAAAATATGTTGGCGTTAGTATGTCAAATCCAATTCAAAACCAGGAATTATCGTCTTATTGTTTGTGTTGGTCTCTCACTTTATTACGACTCACTTTTAGATTTCAGCTCTCTAACGTCCTTCTTGCACGTTTCCTCTCACTTTATTATCGTCTTATTGTTTGTGTTGGGCTCCAATGTTTTCTGTTCTCAGCTCCCTTGCGTCGAATGATCAATATGCTTCATCCTTCTTCTCACATATTTCCTATCATGCCTGTCTCTTTCAGTTCCATGATTCATTTGCGAAGCATCAGCCATAGTCATTCCTCTCTTGGAAGTTTTCTGAAACAGAGGTTAGTTTGGAACGAGTTTGAGCAAAAATAAAATCCTTTTTTGATTAACATTTTTTAACAAACTCAAATAAAATCTGAATCAATTGGATGGAGTTGAGTTGAATTAAGCTTGTCAAATATTGTTAGAGAAAAAAAAATCTAAACCAATTATATTTATTGAGTTGGGTTGAATTACACCTCTCAAAGTTGTTTAACTTGACCCAAACTAATTCAACAAAACTTGGATTATATTGGCTCAAGTCGTACGTTCTGTTTCTGTGTATCTTGATTTTTTTAAAGGAATTAAAAAATTTATAAGCGAACATCTAAAAAAAGATATATTGTCGTATTATACTTAGAATATATTTCAACATTAAAAATATTAATAAACAAAATAGAGAGAATAAGGTGGGGGAAGTTAAACAAATCAGGCAAGTTTATCGGATTTAAGAATATATAACATGTTCTTTATAATAAATAAAAAATGAAGAAGAATATATCATAATCTTATGCGTTTATATTTGAAATAGTAAAAATTAATATAGATGGGTGGCAAGCACCAAAAGTTTCTAGGTATACAGTAGAATTAGCCCACTATACTATGTAAAGTAGTGAGTTGTCAAAATGGAAAAAGGATATTCTCATACGCATAGCAGTTTTATGTCCATATCTCTCTTTGAAAAGTAGTATTTTGTAGGATCCACTCATTCAATAACTATCAAGAAGAAGCCATACAAAATTTAGACACAAATTTGTTGTGAAATTTTTTAATATTAATTAACTCTGTCCAATTATATAGGAAGTATCTCTGTGTTTTGTTTATTGACTGAAAAGTATGTCTATGTTCTACCAAGTTTCCACAACAAAATAATTAACATAAAGAATCTATTTTTATATTAAATGAAAATTTTATTAATTTTTTAAATATATTTTAAGGCCAATGTTTTCAATGATTCTCTCATGACTAAAATTTAATTAGTATTTTATTTGTAATTTAACAACCTACAAAGTTTCACAGTACTACATGCTATATATGTTTTTATAAAACAATATAATATTTTAATTAAATTACTCAAGAATTTTTGTTTCCTGTTATGTGTAAATCAATTTATTATCACGTTATTTTTATGATAAAATTTCCAAAAATATTTTTTTTAAAATTAACCAACACAATAAAAATATAAGACACATAAAAATTATTTAATAATAAAATAATTTTAATGCAAATGTTCTAAATATATTTATTAAAGCGTGTTTAATCTATTATTGAATATATTTTTTTAAAAATATTTTAAATATAAACAATAGTTTTTATTTTTCAGACTGCTATTCTAAAACTATTCGACTAATTATTGCTTTTTTAAAAATAAAATATAAAAAATTAAAATGAAATGAATACAATTTTTCTAATGTGCCCTCACGATGTTGTATGATACACTTTCTTTTTCATATTCAGAAGAGAAAAAAAAAAAAAGCATGACAAAGAAAACAAAACAGGACTTGGTAATGCAAATGGAATACGTCAACGTATTCACTCTTCAGTTAGTAATTGTCAATTGAAAACAAACGTGAAATGAATGAAATCTGTTAGTTTGGAGGTCTCAACTACCAGCTGAATATAGATCAAATATACACATTTTACTATGCTGCAGCAGTGGTCAAGTTGATCTGAAAGTGAAACATAAAATCCTTATCTTCTATGTTCTTTTTGTCTCACATGAAAAAAATTCATGATAAAATTTTATATATTTTAAAAGTAATGTTTTATAAGATTCCGTTGTTATTAAAATTAAAATAACGTCAATGAACAAAAGTGATAATTACTCGTGTTTTTTAATTATGACTCTAAAAATCAAATCATGATTAACTCTTAAGTATAGAATAAATTATATGTAAAAGAGAATATTTATTTTGTATATATTCTGATAAAAATTAATCATCTATTATTACGGAAGCTAATTTATGCTAATAGCATGTTCACAATAAAAAAATTAAATTAGCATTTTGTTTGTCGCTTGTTTTCTTTCCCCTTCAGCGAAAAATAACATTTCAAATGAATATTTTGTTCATCTTAATTAGTTATTTAATCAAAGTACTTTTTTTGCTTTCATTAACTTTTTAATTAATATTTAAGTTCCTTCAGTTAACATTAAATATAATAAAATGTTGCAAATTTTGTTAAATTATCATTATGTCTCTAAACTATTTTAGAATTTTTAATTAAGTTCCTAAATTGAAAAAAAAAAGTTGTGATTGGGGTCTTGATTTTGTAATTTTTTGTAGTTGAGTCCCTGAAGATAGTTTATAAGCCAGATAATATGTAGTTGTTTTAAAAAACTAGGAAATCAATTAAAAAAAATTTACAAGATAAAATACTAAATTAAAATTTTTTAAAAAAAAATTGAGGAGCTAATTAAAAATTTATAAAGAATCAGGAGATTAATTTAACTTAGAATATTTTTGTTCTCTAAATAACATTATTAAGTATTTGAAAATGGAGAGGATAGTTTTTAATACGATAAAAAAAATAAAAAATGTAAGTGCAGCGTTGCGTTTGTGGCGAAAGAAGAGGTACATTCCTTGTAAAATAAAAATAATACGGGGGGTTTGGTTGGTCCACTAGGCTACCTAAACTAAACTAAAAACCAAAACCCAAAACCAGCCTTGGGATTCCCCCATTACCAGCAGCGAAGTAAAGGTGAGTTTGATTGAGTCAGTCCAACAATAACTAAAAACCCGTGACTCAGCCCACTCTTGCTTTGCTTGGCCTAACCGCTAACCAAACCAAAGCTCTCTCAATGGCTTCGGAGCAACACGACGCCGTTTTCCGCGAAGAAGACATGGACGACGACGACGACGAGTCTCAGGAGGACGAAGAGTACGAAGAAGACGACGACGAAGAAAACGTGCCCTCTCCCTCCACCGCTCTCGCTGTCACCGTCGCCGTCCCCGGTTCCGCCGTCTCCAACGGCGGCGGTGGCTCTCCAATTTCGAAGCCCACCGCCACCGCCACCACCGCCACCATCGTCCTCGCCGACTCATCCGATCCGAAGCGGCGTCGCCTGGAGCTAATCGAGGAGAAAAAGCCGCCGCCGCCGCTGGATGACTCGCGGCGGCTGTTTCAGCGGCTGTGGACCGATGAGGATGAGATCGAGCTCTTGCAAGGGTTCCTCGACTACACATCGCAGCGAGGATCCTCGCACCACAACGACACCGCTTTGTTCTACGACCAAATCAAGTCGAAGCTCCAACTCGATTTCAACAAGAATCAGCTCGTGGAGAAGATCCGAAGGCTGAAGAAGAAGTACCGGAACGTCCTCAACAAGATTTGCTCCGGCAAGGAATTCTCCTTCAAGAGCGCTCACGATCAAGCCACCTTCGAAATCTCGCGCAAGATCTGGAGCAACGTGACTCCAGTCGGCGACAATTCATTGGACGACGACGAAATCAACCCTAGCCGTAGCCCCAACCCTAACCTTAATTTTAGCCCTGTAATTCTTAAGAATGAAACGATTTTCAGGAATTCCACGGAGAAGAAAACACCGAAACGCTCTCGGCCTCGATCGGCGGTGAAAATCGAGCCAAATGACGGATCCGCGTCGAACAGAGATCATAATTGTATTAGCAATACTACACCTACTGCTACTGCTGCTGCTACTAACACTACTGCTGCTGCTGCTGGTACTAACAATAATAACTGTAACAGTGGTTATGGAAATAACATACCGAGTTTGATTGAGGAGACGGTGAAGAGTTGTTTGTCGCCGGTGTTGAAGGAATTGATGGCAGGGGCCATGGGAGGAGGAGCGTTTGGAGGGAGAGGGTTTTCGTTGAACTTGAACCCTATGCCTTTTATGAATTTGAGTTTTGGCGGTGGGGAAATGGTGGATGAGAAATGGAGGAAGCAACAGATATTGGAGTTGGAAGTGTATTCGAAGCGGTTGGAACTGGTGCAGGATCAGATCAAGGCAGCTATGGAGGAGTTGCGGTCACATGGAGGAGGAGGATTATAGTTTGTTTTTGGTTTTGTAGCGAGTGATTGGAGTTCTTCTTGCTCTTCGTGTTCACTTCATCATACGGATTTGCTTGGTAATTTATCCATCAATGGTTGGTTCATACTCATAGCTTAGAAGTTAGCTAGTAGTAGTAACTTGTAAGTGGTAACTAGTGTTTTTCTTTTCGGTTTTAGCTTTCGCTGATTCGGTAGAGCACTTGTCCATTAAAATAAAAATGTTTTATTTTATATTTTAGCCGTTTTTATGTTCCTTTAAATTTCAATGGTCTCATACATGTACAGAACAGATTGAAATAATTGGTGCGGAGTGATGGCTTTGTACCATTATATATATGTTGTAAAAGATGCGAAAGTAGTGGGTTCTCAATTGTGCAACGTTCTTCCTGAGCACTTTGTTCTTAAAAGTATATCTTTCGTATTTTTATGATTCAATGGATTGTTAAAGATGGCATTTTCTTATCTGAGAGATTCTGCGATGCTGTGTCAAAAAAATTGTTGAATAACGAAACAATGTATGCTGTAAACCAGGGGTAGTCGAAGACTACCTCGAATTCAAGTTGAGTGGAATGGGTCTATATTCATATATGCTACAATACAAGTGATTGGGGCTTGAAGCTCTTGGAATTTTGAATGCTTAACCTGTCTCAGTTCGTGTCTCAGATCACTTGCTCTTACTGCTCGTTCTGTAGTTATTGAATTTCAGGTTTTTTTTTTTTTTTAAGGTCAATCCCTCGATTTGTCAATTTAGTATTATTCGAAATTGATTGTTGTGATCAATTAAATAATCCCGTCAAACTGATCGTTGAGTTTTTTTTCTGTGAATAACTGATCCTTGAGTTGAGACAACTATTAATCCTTGGATTTGGTGAGCACTAATTAATTTGATCTTTTAACATCAACTTTTTTTTTTTTAGTAATACCAAGAAACTTTTAATACTCATGAATCATATTCTTTGGACTCTTTAATATTTTTAAAATCAGTTGAATTAATTGATAGTTGTCAATTAGTTAATGTTAGGGATAAATCAATTAGTAGGATAGATTTTAGATATTAAAGTTAATTTTCTTTTAATAATACTAGGAATCAAAGTAAAGCTAATTTTAGAAATTAATTTTTCAAGTTTAATTATTCATTTAATTTCTATAATTTTCAGACTTATTCATTTTAGTTTATATAGTTAATAAGTGAATTTTTTAATCTGTAAAAATTACATTTTAATCTTCAAAAAATCTCTCTCATTACAAAATTTTAACTAACAGAGTTAAAAAAAATTTAACAAAATTTTTTTTTGAGATTAAAATATAAATTTAAAAGACCAAAAAATTCAGTTATTAAATTTAACAAAATTTTTTTTTGAGATTAAAATATAAATTTAAAAGACCAAAAAATTCAGTTATTAAGATTCAGTAACTAAAAAATTTATTTATTAACTATAAAAATTAAAAAAAATTAAAAACTATAAAAACTAAATGAATAATTAAACATTTGAAATAAGTTTTTTTTTAGAGTTTAGCGGAATATTAATAATTGCTAACCATTGTCCTAAAAGCAATTGGTGAGAAGGTGTTTTTAAATCTTAATGTAACTACACCATAATGCGATTTTTGATAGATCTTTACTAGTAATTCATTAACTAATGTCCTTAATTTACTTATTAGCATGTTTGGAAGTGGTAAGATTACGATGAAGCGCATCCATCTTTTTTCAGAAAACGAGGTGAAAAGAAAAAAGGGGCAGGACGGAGAGTAGGGAGGGAAAAGGGTTAAAAGAGGTTGTTTGCTTAGATTCATGCAATGATTAATTTATCTCTCATCCACTATTTCATTTGGGCATAGTCTTAATTTAATTCTAGGATTTTATTTCATCAAATGATCTATAACTATTAATAAAGATTTTATTTGATATATACATTTCTTATTTTTAAATTATCTTTTAATATATAACTGTTTTTATTATTTTTATAAACCTTCAAAATGTAATTGCAATCACTATTTTTTTCCATTGCTCTTTCTTTTTTATTTTAATTTTAAAAATACGGATGAATGTTTCTCTTTCAACCAGTAAATATAACGATAGTGTGAAACTGCCAATCATGTGGCAAAAGGGAAAATATTAAAAAAAATGGTAAAATATTATCAACATGAATTGCTGGTGAATCCTTTAAAAAACAACCTAGTAACGATTTTAATATTAAAAAAATTACCCTCGATTATATATAAAAACAAGTATTTATATTTTAATGTTGATTTGTTGATCAGTTCTTGGAACATCGCCACAAATTAATAGAACTTGTCTTTTCTTTTTTTAAAAAGTGATCAACTAATAAAATAACAATTTCATCAAGACATATGTCCAACAAAAGGGCCAAAGGGGTAGATTTTTGTTTAAAAATATTTTGGATGTTGAGTTTTTAATCTCAAAACATTTTGAAACGCTAGTTCTAGTTCCTACAATTCATTACGGGCTGAACCACACAGACCCAAACGAAACCCAACAGAAGAGAAGCCCAGTCCTAGCAATATAAGTGTAATGAATAATAAAGAGAAATTCATGACCAAAATTAGAAGATAATTAAAAAAAAAAAACTAGATATGCGTACCTTATCCAAGTTGAATTGTGATCCATGGGCATATACTATGGTTGTCCTTCTTCTCCTCCACACACCGTGAGGGCTGGCTGGTCAGAAATGAGAATGGCTTCAGCATTGTCCCTGCATCTCTCAACCCCTTTCTCCCAACTCCACCCTAGTCTCAAACCTAAAAAACTCCATGATTTCCCCACTCTCTCCCTCTCCAAACCTCGAAAACTCAGCGTGAACTCCGTGGACATCTCCAAAGAAGACACGCCCGTGAAACCCGAATCGGAGCTGGAGAACTTGGGGCCGCGGCGGCTGGAGGAGAAGTTCGCGGTTCTGAACACTGGAATCTACGAGTGCCGCTCCTGCGGCTATAAATACGACGAGGCAGTGGGCGACCCTTCCTATCCCTTACCGCCCGGCTATCAGTTCGAGAAGCTTCCGGATGATTGGCGCTGCCCCACTTGTGGGGCCGCCCAGAGTTTCTTCCAGAGCAAGAGCGTTCAGATCGCTGGGTTTGCTCAGAACCAGCAATATGGGCTTGGTGGCAATTCTCTCACTTCGGGTCAGAAGACTATTCTTATATACGGCACTTTGTTGCTCTTCTTTGCGCTCTTTTTGAGTGGCTACTTCCTCCAATAGTCTGTTTCTAACTATTCATCCTATTAGGTAACCTATTCTATTCTATGTATCTGCAAGTTCTACTTTCAATGCTTTATTTGTTGCTATGTATCTACGTAGTCACTAGTCATCCCAAGAAACCTGGAAGGTGCCTCTGGTTGTTGAAAGTGGAAACTAGGCTAGCCGAAGCTTTTCTTGCTTTGCTAAATCATGGATGAGTTATACAAATCTTAATATTTCTTATCTCTCTCTCTCTCTCTCTCTTTTTTTTTCCTATGTTTTTCTTACCTTTACTGTTATCTTTTTGTATCTCTTGTGATTGTAAAAATATTGGTGGAATTTGTTGAATAAAAAGCAATTTCTCGTTATAGATTATCCCTACAATGTTGTCTCCATTGAGATTTGAGAGTAAAATGTTCAATTATGCAATTTTTTTAATTATAAAAGAAGAGCATTTTCATATCAGTTTTTGTATCAATTTTTATAATTAAGTTTGTGTTAATTATTAGTAATTCTTAGATGGTGGTGCAAGCTTAGGAGTCACGTCTCACTAGGGTCTCCCATTTCCCATTCCAAGTTATTTTCTTATCACTTTTCATTACTTTTTTATTTTTTTATTTCATTTTGTTTCTTTATTATATAAAAAATTATTGCATAGTTACAATTTCTCAAAAACACTAGCTAAAGAGGATCACTTGTAGCCAGTATTTGCAGGGTTATGATATATCAAGAAAGCTATATATTTTTTCGGTAAATTAATGTCATCTACTTTAGTAATATTTAACTCATCTTTAAATCCATAAATCATATCAATTTTCTGTGAATCATATTCAATTTAATAATTCGATACAATTATCAATTGTCTTCAATAATTCTTCTATATAACATTTATCTCATTATATAAGGCCACTAGAAAGGACTAGCATATTCTTTTTATGCTTCCTAGTCCACATCACAATCAGGGAAAGGTTATTAGAATAATAAAATCTCAGATAAGTTTAAATAATTTTGTTAAAATCAATCTTAAGAATTGATTTTAAATATTTAAAATAACAATTTTTATAAACAATAAGATAAACATTTTTAGTGTTTTTTAAGACATCTCTCAACTCCAAATAATACTTGAAATCAGCCTTAAAAATTACCAATGAACAATATTTAAGTAAAAAAAATACAGCTTGGTGTGGCAAAATTTATTAAAAAATTTGAAGGATTATACACATCAAATTAGAAAAGAGAAATATGAGGTTTGAATAAAAAATTAACATTCAGGGTTAAGTTTGGAAATGAAAAACAAATGAAACAAAACGTCTTTTTTACTACAAAATTAAGATTGTCCATTCAAGTCCAATATGGTACATATGATAATACAAGTGTCACTGAGCGCAGCGGGATTTTATACATGCTATACCCTACTCATGCCGCGGACAGCAAAATCAACAATTACAAGTTTTTACGATATTTTATGAGTTTGTTTAGAACTTGAAAAGCAATAATATTGTGAATATATAATATATAGCTCTCCCACGTTTCCAATTGGTATAGCCTGGACAACTAACTATCAAGGAAGTGCCCATGTCTAGTGAAGGCAGATCGTGATTCTTAGCAGCACCTTCACTACAGATTAGTGTCATCCATAGCTTCAATAAGCATTTGTCAGCCTATTGCCTTACGGTATCACACAATTGTTGCCCCCTCATACTCCATTGTAGAACTTGGATGGGCTCCGATTTGAGAAACAGCCCGAGGAATGGAAGAGGGCACTTCGTCACAAGGCGAATAAAATCCACAACAGTCATCATTGATTCCCGTACTCTGGCATATCTTGGGGTTGACGAGTTTTAACTTGGTACACCTTCATGTTCTGCTTATCATAAGTTCCCCCCAATGCAGTTTCTTGATGCCCAGCATATATTCCATTCGTATCCGGTACTCTAGTAATCCAATTTGGAGGTGGTATAGGAGGACCCATGTTCTGCACAAATTGGTGTTGTCCATTAGTTGTTGACCCTGAATTGGGAGGCCTCGATAACGTCACTGCAGGTGTCCTTGGCAAAGGCACTGCATATGGCCTAGCTCTTGCACCTTCCTCCATTGCCATGGTATAAAACCCAGTTGTCCCGTTGTAGTATTGATCATGATGATATGACCTATCCTGTATCCTAAAATTCTGTTTGTCATTATGTCCACCATTAGATGAGACTGGATATCTAGGCCTAGTTATTATCCCCTGGTGATTGTAATGTTGTCCGTAATAACCGCTTGTGTCCTCACCATAATATTTCCCAGATCCAGAAGGTCCAGCTGATCTGAGCCGGTTCATTGCATGATGGCCTGGAAACTGCTCCGGTGATCCATACGGCATGTTATTTGATTTAATATTAAGGGAGTTCTTGACAAGACGATGTGCTGCTTCTCCCAGTTGAGGGCCAGCCATTGCTCCATGTACTTGTTGTCTGTCACATGCATCACACAAGAAAGGTAAGAGCTCTTTTAAAGTATATGTCTTATCACTCACATAAATACCAGATTCCATGCATAAAAAACTTCATGTGCTAAATTTGAAAGACATTGAGAACTTATCAACCCACTCAACATGGAATTCTCTACATTCACCACAGGACAATTACTTAATATTGACAATTTCCTCAAAAAAAATTTGTCCACATAAGGTGGTGAGTAATAACAGTACCACTACCACATTGAACATTAAATTTAAACAGTTGTGGATTGTATACCAGACAGAAAGAACATGAAAATTATACTACACCAATATAGCAACCTCAGGAATAGATTCTCACCTTTCCCTGCCTTGTCGCCGACCGCTATTGTCTTCGTGCCATAACACAGGAAAAGGTTTAATGTCAATGGCTTTTAATATCTGCAAACATAACCAATGTCAAAAGTAAATGAGATCTATCCATAGAAGAAAACAAGGAGTATAATTTTTCTTTGAAAAAACTAAAACGAAAGTATAATATTTGATTAAATGAATAAAGTCATGGCAACTATCTGAGCTATGTTATTGACGCGAGAATCTGATTCTAAACATAAATAAATGGGGTTAAGTAAATTTTTCATCCCTGAAAAATTAGCCAATTTTCATTTTTGGTCCCTAAAAAAATATATTAGATCATTGATTTCATGGAAATGCAAGTTTGTAGTCCATGCTGGTAGTTGTATTCTGTTAAGTGATGATGTGGCATATCAGGTTATGCCATGTGGCAATGATCTCACCACTTAATGGATCAAAACTATCGGGATGGGCTTAAACACATGTTAGGGTGTGCTTAGGTAAAGCTTAATTAGGTGTTTGTTTAATAAGCTCCTATCACATAAAAGCTTATGCCATAAATTTGCCCATGAAACTTATGGGAATAAGCTAAAAAGAGCTTATTTTGATAAGCTAGACTAAAAAGCTTATTGAAATAAGCTAAAAAGAATTTACGGGAGTCAAGCTATTTTCATGGTCTAAATCAACTCCACATTAACTCTTTCAAATGCCCCCCTTAAGCCTAAACAAATGAATCATGAAGCTCCTTCTACAGGATGTATCCATTGATAATGTCAAATGCTAAGAGAAGTCTATACCAACCTTTTTTGGCATTAGTACACCATCCGGAGGTTTTGGAATATGTCTATGTTTACGAGGATTGAGATAAGTAATATTTCTGAAATTTGAAACACTCAACATGAGTTCATTCAATGATTTTAAAATATTAGGCAAGTCTAAAGAACAAAACTTACAAAACTTGATTAAACTCAATGTCTTGCAATCCCTTGATGGGAGAAGATACAGTGGTTCTGAGCACATTCCTTTCGTACAACCAGAGATATCCATTCATACCATCACTGCTAACAAAGAAAAGAAGGCACACATGACTGATGACAATTACCAAACATATTTATGATAACGACTGGTGACCATTACCAAACATATTCACTAACCTAGCTCTTGGGTCAATTGGTAGAGCAGGTCTTTCATGTAGAGGCAATTGACAAGAATATTGATGATATGATAAGATATGTGGAGCCAAATTATGCGCACTGCTGACATAAAGCAAATCAAGCATCTTGCTATTTCGGAGCTGTTCTTCCTCCTGCACATAACAAATGTGAATGAAATTGAGCACCCAGATGCAAAAATATTATTCAAATTAACTGCTGTAAACTTCTAGTGGACTAAAAATATTTCCAGCTCAAACCAAAATAAAAATAAAAATTCCAGCAATTGCACAGCAAAGAGTTGGGGATAATTGTGCAAAAAGAAACAGCATTAACAGAGGGGTATCACTCAACAGATCTATTCAACAACTTCTATTTTGATAAACCATAGCAGTAAACTTCTTTGACAAATTATTCTTTGATGCAATTTGAAGGCCAACAATTTTGGACCACTAATCTTATATAGTTAGTCACCAGTGTAATAGACCAGAACTAAATATCGTAAAAACCAACACCCCTCCCCCAGAAAAGTAAAAATAAGAAACATTTCCAGACCGTTAATGTGGCTTCAAGCTTGCTTGTGGCAGAAAGCAATTTCTTCTCATCAATGAATGGCAACTTGGCAACACCCTGAAAGATTTCCAACAGTAACCTTAATCCCCCTTCATTATAAAGTGTTAATAAAACATTAAAACACACACACAAACCACAATACAAAAACTATATTACCTGCCATGCAAATCGTTTTCCATTCATATCAATCTCAAAATCTGTCAAAAAGTGATACAAGTAATTCTAGAAACTCTATAAGATATAGCAAAATATGTCAATAACAGACAAGTGATCTCACCAGCAGGGTAGAATTGAAGAATAGGTGATGAAGGATCAATCATCAAATCCCTATATTTTTCAGGAAGTGCACTTGAACTGTAACAAGAACTTAACCAGCATCAGCACAGGATGCATGATATAATAGATCTGAGGACAGGAGAGATGAAAAAACCTTGAAGCAGGTAGGGTCCCCATTAGCTGATCAAATGGTTTAAATGGTTCTCCCAAAAAAAAAGTTATCTCCAGATCAGCTAGATCTTTAAGATCAGAAGCAAAAGGAGCATAATGGTATGGGTAGTACCTGAATGAACAAACAATAATGAAAAAATTGAATAGTCATAAGTGATAGACTCCACCAAAATGAAGAATAGTCTCAGAATTTTATGTCAATCATCTTAAAGCCACTCAAACATCAAAGCCTGTATCCCAGCCCTCAAGGCATCCAGTCCATATTATATCTTGTTACACTCCTTATAAAATCATGATTAGAAGTTCCTGCTTGCAACCATCTTTGGAATAATAACAGAATTTAATGAAAGCTCAATATTCAAAGAGAATATGAAGGCACAGGAGAAACTTGCTAAAAGAACATATGTGGAGCAAGATAATCTTGAAAGAAAATAATCAACCCTTTATATTTTATTTGTCTTATCACCCTTCATGCAAAGTATCATAAATTTTTTGGATCATCATACCACAATGTGGAGAAGGAACACAAGAAAGTGTTATTCACAAATGAGGAATAACTGTCATACTCAAGCGACAAAATGATGAAAAGTCACTTGTACCCATTCTACTATGAAAAGCCACTTGTACCCATTGCTTTTGGCACACTATAATTGAATGTTTAGTTAACCGACAAAACTTTACTAATCCCGTTGTTGGAAATAATGTTATTTAATTACTTAGGAAATTGTATGTTCATGTATCGCATGATAAAATGCATTTAGAACCCAAGGGTATTAGTGTCTAGGAAGTTGCACTTAATTAATAGTAGCCTAGGAAATACTCTCCACTAAGTCTATTAAGAAACTATATTATGGATGATATGCAGAACCTATGTACTACACAATCTACTAAATAAGTTGTTTCATTCTAAGTTCTCTTTTTTTCTCTAAAGTCTCCTCTCTAAATTCAACAGACATAGTAAATCTATTTTTCAAAACACCCATTGCCCTAGGATATTATCAGGTTAACAATCACATGAAGTCAACTAAGCATCCATAGTTCCAGACAATTGATCCTTTGAGGGACCAAAAGTGGGGATATTTTCACAGCATAAGTTTAAAAGTGCATTTTTCACCTAAACTGGTTACATTATAGTATCATGCATGTAAATTCTTAGAATTTGGGGCTTAAGGCCTAACTCAAACCGCGAGTCATTTATTCTTTCACTGCAGTAAAATTAATCCTCTTTGGTGGGAGTCTCAATCTTGGGTAAATATGGTGGGGGTTTTCCCATATCACCCGGGTCAGCACTTTATTCAGCATGTCCATGGGGTTGTTGAAGGAATGCAGGAAATCAGATGGCTGTGGTGGTGGTTAGCACTGACTTTTTCTATTTGGAAGCATAGGAATAGCATCATCTTCTCTAATGCTACTTTTGACGCTCATAAATTAATGGAAGATGCAGTGTTTCTTATGTGGACATGGCTAAGATGCTTGGAAAAAGACTTCTCTTTGCATTTCAATCAGTGGTCCTCAAACCTCAAAGCTGCATTTCTTAGGACACCAGCATAGGAATATAGTCTAGTTTCTTGCTCAATTATTGTACTGTGGGTTTTTCAGTTTGTGTTTTGTATTTCTGTATCCTAACTTCGTATGACATGTCCCTATAGCTGTATTATTTAGTACCTCTGGTACTATTTTATAATATATTATTTTTGCTGAGCAAAAAAAAAAAGGCGTAACTCAAACCCCACAAAAATGGCTTGTAAGATGACAATTACCCAAGCCTATATATATAAGCTATATTTAATTATATATCTAGTCAACATGGAACTAAACACCACCTTGAGGCTGCAATTAAGGCAGGCTAAGGGTGGCCACAACTAAGGCAACTTCCAACATAAATGTACCAGCTTATCAATCCAGTAACAGAAAATAGCAGGAATGGGTTCAAATGTAATCTATTAACTAGTAAAAGCACGACAAACCATTGCCATGAGCAGACACCCTGGTAGTAGTACCGACAAACCCAACAAAGGCCTTCTACATATTTTAAGACCTACAAGGAAAACCAAGACTATCAGCTATCTTCTAATGCAATATATATGAATATGAAAGCCATAGATTATTGAAGTTGGCTACAATAGTCATCCACAAGAAGGAAAAAACAAATAAAATCCAACAAACCACCTATCAATTCGTGAGCCAAACATAACATAAATTTTCAACCAGTGTGAGGTCTTTATTCTCTCATGAGCATAACAGATTGAGGAACTATACGAGCACACTCCCTCTTGTGTAACAGT
Source organism: Glycine soja (assembly GCF_004193775.1). NCBI lineage: Eukaryota > Viridiplantae > Streptophyta > Magnoliopsida > Fabales > Fabaceae > Glycine > Glycine soja. The sequence goes on along the minus strand of NC_041004.1, from coordinate 46,173,803 downwards.
CAGATAGTAAGATCAAGAGTTCAAGACAGACTAACAGCATGTGTCTAACATCATTTAAAAAGAAAAGGGTTCTTTGGTTTGAGAAAATTGTTTTCTGCTTTCACTTTTAATTACAAAAATGTCACCTTTTTGTACAATGTTTCCTGTTTTAAAAAGTTTATATAAGAAATAGTGAAAAAAAAACTTTTGAAAACAGGAAACCATGTGAAAATAAGGCAACATTCTTGTAATTGAAAGTGAAAATAGAAAACATTTTCACAAAGTAAACAGGCCCTGTATACAATCATTTTCACTGATAATACGACACTTGACTTTTAGTATTGAAAAACTTAGCAATGAATTTGTACTTTTGAAATTGTTTCCATTTTAAGCCATGAATGTGTATAGAAAGGAAGGTGACAGTAAACAATTCCAAGAATACTGACAGGACATACTGTATCTTTCTTGATTTTTTCAATCTTCTCCAGATCCAATGCACCAAATTTTTCAGCATAATACCTTTCCTTGTATCCAGGCTCTCCTAACTTAACCTGAAAAAATCACAAACAATATGTAGTTTATAAATTTTCTCACTATTGGATTTCATGTGGTCTGACATTGGCCAAGTGTCCCTATTCAGGGATCACTCTTACATGAATTGTATCTAACCAAAAAAATTATGAATCCTTCTAACCCAGGATCTTTTAGCTACTTTCAACTGACAAAAGGAACATTTAATTTTAGAAAGACAAATTCTAGTTGGGAAAGTAAGAGTTATCATCAGTTGTTCCCACTAAAAGAAAACACATGAGAAAAGTAAAAGTGTAACCAAGTTGTTTCAGAAGAGAGACAAAGAAAACATTTTCTTCATGCATCCAAACAGTTAAATTAGGGAGCAATTAACTTCAAATTGATATCAACAGACACACACTGACACAAACTCTTTTTGTGTAGGCAGATGATGAAGTTGGTTCCGGCACCAGCACTGCCCATGCAGTTCATGTTTTATATAACAATGGGGGATAAAACAGAAGTACAAGTATAAACCCTTCAACATGGCTACTAAAAATTATCTGATTGCCCCATAACTGGTTAGCCATAAATGCAACAAGGCAAACTATAAGTAACATCAAGAGCTCTGCGGCCTTACTTCCAAAGGTAGCCAAAACAATAGATCCCACCTAGGATCAGACAAGGGAGGTAGAGTTTACCTGTTATATATAAAATTATATAGAATAATATAATATATGTATACATACAAAAATGAAACAAAGAATAGTAACAACAAAATAACACGCACAACTACTATTGAAGTATCTTCTCAAAATACATAACAGACGTAAGTTTTTAAAGTTACTACAAGCTTTACAAGGCTTCCTGACAACAATTTTAATATGAGAAAAACTGAAATTAAGTGGCAGGAAGTGGGAACCGCATCACTGATCACCCACAGACCAGCAGAGCACAAAAACTCACAGACATGCTGCCCTCAATGTATGTTTGGGAAGCCACTAGAATTACTATGGTTTAGGGTCCAATAAAATTAAGCAGAAAATACTAAATTCAAGCGAAATGATTAAAACATTTGGGCAAAAAATCTTGTTACCAAACCTTGTCCAAAACTGATGCCCGTGGTTCTCCAGGCATCTCTCCTCTTGCCCTAGCTTTCATCTCTTCATTAATTTCTGTAGCCTGAAAAACAATCAAATCACAAGTATTGCATATCAGGAAATAAAGTTTAAAACTATATTAAAGAAATATATAGCTCAATCATATCAGTTCATGAAACTAATTAGACGGACTTGTGAATGACATCTCCCGGATGTAAAGTCTAATGTCACAATACATCCACATCAGAATTTGTTTCAGAACAGTGCATATGAGAGAAAAGAAAACAAATGGTAACAAATACAATAGTATCATGTTGGTGTTGGCTTGGGAACTTGCACGTCAGTAACAGGTAACCACCAAAGTTGAGAGTTACGTATTAGAGGGAGACACTATACTTAAACCCTAGTACAGTGGAACAAGGATTAAGGAATTGTCCTCTGGAACTTCATTGGATAAAGATCCTCGATAATTCTGTACATGCTGACCAAAATTTGCCTAACCACTGAAGTCTACTTACAAGTCATTTCCTTTATTCACCGGAACATTAGAGGAGAACTCCACTCCCAAATTAAGTATGATACAGCCATATCAAATTCATGCCTCAGCTACAGTTTATACCCCTTTTATAATTATTTAATCTGTGGAGTAGCCAAAGCCAATTTAGTTCCTCCATACATGCTCAATATGACTTTAAATGATACGAAACAGTGTCGTTTCAAGTCTTCTTACAAAATCACTTAATTCCAAAGTTCAAATAGGAAGCACAAATCATGGATGAGGGAATAAAGTTGTGATGCTTCAGTTATAAATTTTCAACAGAAACAATGGGCCAAAATACACAGAATGCAAAACAGAATGGAATGAATTGAAGATTTTTCCACATCAATATTGACAGAAGAACTTTCTTACAATGCATTAAGCAAGATATCCCATCTCTAAATACAGAACCATGAAAATAAGTAGAACTCTGACGATTATTGAATATGATTGGTGCAAAACTCCAGAGGGTTCAGAAGTTGAAGGAATAATGATAATTATTTGTTCCAAAGAGGGATAGTCAAAACACAGAAATCACAATACCTGTTGAATCCGAACTCGTTTCAGAAATATTTGATCTTCATGAACAGCAACAGACTGAATAAAATGTTCTACTCTCTCTAAGAAAACCTAGAGTGTTCAACATATTACAACAGTCATTGAAGAAACAAAATTCCAGATGGGTGACTTGAGAGATGAGACAAGCAAATTGAAGGAAGATGATTGCTAAAAAAGATTCAGTCACATACCAGAACACATCACAGCTTTACAAAAACATACAAAAAGGCACACACACAACTTAATTGAATTTAAGAAAGAAAAAAAAGAAATTTACCTCACCCGCTTCAGTAAGATAACCACCCATGGCGGTGAATTCTTTTCTATAAATATGCATCAATAAATTTACAGCCCCCTGAAACAGTAAAAAGTTTATCATAGAGGACAACATTGACATTTATAACATGGTGCCTCCCAGATGCTTACCTCACGGATCTCTAATGTTGGCATATGTGGAAGAAAGTCATTGCCAACAAAGAAGCATAGAAATACAAAATCATCCACAATGCGTTCAAAGTCAATCTCAAAAGGAGGGTTGGGAATCTCCATTTCATATTGCAAATATTCACGCAGCACCCAGATGTTAAGAAACTGTACATGCAAGGTTTTAGTTTGAAATTAAAAAGTAACAGAAGAAAATGAATATTCAGCCTAACATGCTGGATTCCAATATCCAACCTGATATTTCTTCTTGTGAATTGGGGTATCATCAACTGGATTCCAGTCCTCAGCTTTCTCACCTGGCTTACCACGACATTCAGCTGCAAAATGGCCAACTTGGCCACACTGAAAACACTTCTCCTGTTGTCCAGGGAAAGTGATTACCTGTTCATACATGTAATTAATCATCAGGTCAATCTATTGGGATTAGAATATATTCGTAGACCAGGTGTACTGATCCGTTTTAAATTTAAAAAACTTTTATATGATCCTTTTCTATTTCTTCTATACCATAGAGTTAAAACTAAAAAATATTTGTCATTTTCTCCAAGTTTTCTGACATTTGATTATGTTTCGCCTCTTTCTTGGAGAAAGATGATAAAAAAAATTCCCAATCATGGTCCTTACGGATCGGATCATCCATATAATATATAAAAAGGAACTTCAGATATTTGATATCTTTCTCTTTGAAAATGAACTAAAATCACCATGACTATTCATAAAATAGAACCTAACCTCCCTCAATATTGAGAAATGAACCTCATGTGTGGCTAAGGACAACATAATCAAATCAGCATCCTGAATTAAAGATCACATCAATGTTATCACACCATATAAAAATCAAGGAAAAGATATATAATTAAATACACCAACCTCGGATAAATTGAAAATTTCAAAATCAGACAAAAACTCACCAATCCATACAAACAGTGACGAGTATTTGGATTAAACCCAGGAAGGTTACGCTGTAATCGTATGTAATCCATTATTTTATGTTCTCCCTCACCAGGAACATTTGAATCAGAAAGTATAACCTTCAAAAAATACCAAATGCAGCTCCATAAATAAATATATAGAGACAAAATATTCTGAAAACCAGATATATGTACAATATGGGAACAGAAAATAAACAGGATTACTCCACAAGTAAGGAATATCCAATATTGAATGGATCAAGGGGGCAAAGAATAAATAGGATAAGGTCAACCTTTGTATTCCGCCAGCCAGGGTTGTAGTTCAATCTAGTCTGTATATAATACTGAAGAGCCACTGACAGCACTCCCATAAATGGAGTGCCAGGGGTAATGACATTTGAGTCATAAGTCTCTGGCTTGACTTTAGAAGACAAGAGTTTCATCTCACCCTCAAATTCTTCCCTAAGTCTTTCAATTTCAGCTTCCTACAACATCACATTGTATTCAAACTTTGTAACAGAAATAGCAGGAGATCATTGTAAACAGGAGCATGTTCATATTCTTACAGCCTCAGCTGCGTCTTTCTCAGCTGCATCTTTTGCGGCTCGAAAACGCCGTGAACGTTGCTGATTCATTTTGGCTCTTGGTGCAACACCGTCTTAAGGGGCGAGAAAAGTACATATGGAAAGAAATGGTAGGAATGAGGAAGCGATTCAAAGTTAAATCAAACATACAATAACATAACATTACAGACAAAAAAATTACAGGCTTCCAAAAATTGGATATTTAAAAGTTCTAACTTTCCTTACTGGCTATTCTGTTTTACAAACATTTATCTGAGTCTTTTACTTGAAAATATTTGCACTAAATTTTGAATGTACAACCATACAGGAGTGTGCCAAAAGTTACTAATCATCGAAAAAAAACAGAAGGCATAATGAGAAGTTAGGAACCAAATGGATTTATAACTTAAAGGAGCAGTTGGGCAAATCCTCCACGATGAGAAACTATGACGCACAAATATGATATGTATCTGGTATGGCATTATGACTACTCTTAAAATATATAGGATATGATTCATGCATTTCTCAAATCCAAACAATGAACATGCTTTAGGGACATTACTAAAAACAAAATAGAAATTATAAATCATTGCCATCCTAATTTTCTGCTTATTGCTCACAAAGAGGAATGGTGTCAATCTTATTTCTTCCATGAGCATCATCTACAAGTAAGATAAAGTATTGGGAAATGCTTGGTGTTCCATAGACGAGAGATACAATAACAAGAAAAAGCAACATACCAATTGCAAGATAAAGAAGCTTCCTTGGGCGAACCAATGAAAATATATGGTCAATGTAGTCAAAGATTGATTTGAATACATCTTCGTAGGTAGTAGGTGCTGACTGCATTTTAAAGATTAATCAACAACAAGCACTTAGCAGAATAGAAGTGTAAATTTACAAAAAATCACTTCCTTTTAGACACAAAATAAAGAAATTACAGATCCCAATTGCCACAGTCTAGTCAGCTTTGTATAAGGTTTCACACTACTCACATAATCGTGTATGATGCCATTTCTTCAAAAAGCACCAGGAACTCAGTTTAACAATGCAACAAATTCTAGAACGAGTTTTCGACAACCAATTCAGGAACATACGATCTCAATATATCTAAATCCAATAAAGAAATCCATACAAATACTCGAAATGAGAAGTTGAAGCAGAAATATCAGAAGTTCACTGTCATTATTTTCTGCTCTCTTTACTTATTTCTATTAGATTGTACATAATGGCTTTTTTCTCAAACAACGAAGAAAATGTTGATACTATTAACAGAATAATAGGTTAACCGGTTGCAATATTCTGAGTCACGAGAAAAAAGTGAATAGAATGAAAGTGAGGTGAAGCGAAGCATATGGTTACCTTGCCATCAGGGTGAAAACAGGGGTGAATGATGCCGTTCATGTCCAAGTACAAGTTGTCGAACTCCATGCCATTTGGATTAGGTTTAGACACATCAACGGCGCCGGAGCCGACAGATGGCTCCTCCTCCACGACGTCGGCGATCGAGAGTGGGTACCGATCCGCGAGCCACCGGTAGAACGCTGGAACTCCCATGTTTCCGGCTCGGTTCGGTCCGGTTCGGAAACGAGGAGAAAGAGTGGGAAAAAATAAAACAAAAATAAAAAAGAGATGGAGAGGAGATCTGTGTTGCCGTTTAATGTACGGGCGGCTGCGGTGGCCGCCTTATTTCATGAGACCATAATGCCCCGTTTAAGTGCGCCCTCGCCGAACCGGTACTAAACATCAGCTCGGTTTTTTTTTTCTGGTTCGGTTTTTATAGTAAATCGATTCAAAATCAAATCCTAAACTCTCTTATTTGTATTTTTTTTGAAAAAGACAAAATGATATTTTTGGTCTTTTATCTTTTTAAATGATTCAAAATATTAATGAAAATAATTTTTAATTATACTTTACTTATCTTCAGACTAACTTCTAGATTAATTTAAATTTCTTTCTCCTGATAAACAAAAAGGTTGAAATAAAAAAATGATTTAAAATAGTTTTTGTTAGTTTAAAGTTAACATCGTTAATTCGTATTTAGATACTGGCAACTTTTAACTGTCATGAAACACATAAGGGTGATATTGGATACACAGACCTAGATTTACAAACCCCAACTTTGAATAAATCGTTAGTTGTGGCTTCTCACAAGCTATTATGATACATGTTCATTCTAATGTAACGTCAAAGTCTTTTTCACATGTAGAAAGGGAAGAATTTGCCACTACAGGGATCAAAAATGCCAAAGGCATAAGAAGTGGATGTGGAAGAAGGAGATTTGAGAATGTTCTAGAAAAAAAAGTTTCTTTGTTGATGGAGGCGACTCGATGCATAACACTCAAGTGAAGTATATTATTTAATTTGTCTCTCTGGGTCAAAGTGAGGGTCATTTATCATAGTCTACTGCGCGTATCATCTCCAATATTCATAGGTCAAGACATTATGGTGTACCAAAATTTGACACCATATCCCGAAAATCTCGCTATGCGATTATGTATATGACAACCTTATAATGTGCTTAATCCTCTAAAGATAATTGGATTAGATACAAATCCGTTAAACATAATTAGATCAACTCAAGGTCCGATTTGGTGGGAGATATATTATAAGGGTTGGATTACAATCCGACTTGAAAAGGGTACATAACCCTCAAGTTTCAAGCATGAAATGCATGAAGACTAAATCATAAGGATCGAATTAATCCAACCTAGAGACATAACCCTAGAACCTCAAGCATAAAGTATATAAAGACTAAGTTATAATAATTGAATTACAGTCCAACCCACACGATATAGAAACAATAATATTTTGTAGAGGTTAAAAAAAGACAAAATCAAAGTAATATTAATGGTGCTAACTTTAAATTGACGGAAGAATTATTTTAAATGATTTTTAAAAAAAATAAAGGACCAAAATATATATTTTTTAAAAATAAAAGACAGATATTTTTTTAGTACTCAAACTTTCAGTCAAAATTAGTTTTAATTTTTGTATATATTTATTAATTTAATTAACTAATTTTTAAAAATATATGAATTTAGTCTCTTTTTTAACTTTGTAACCGTAAAAAAATTTGTCATGTTAAAATTAAAGAGACATTAAATTCACATATTTTTTAAAGTTACGAGGATTAAATTCATGAATTTAAAAATATAAAGATGAAAATTATGTTTGAGCCGAAAGATTGAATACCAAAAATATACATTCTTCCTTTATTTTTTACAGACCACATATAGTCATTTTATTGGGCAAACCTATTATCTTATACGTATCTATCTACTCGTAAGAAAATCTTATATGTATCTATATAACTATATATAATATATAGTTATCCTTTTAATTAAATATTTTTAATGTTTTTTTTATGTACATTCCACATGTTAGTTTTATCCTATGCACTCTTTGACTTTTTATTTTTTAATGAAAGCATTTTTAAATTTTAGTCTTAAATATTGGTGTTTTAAATTTTCTCAAATGAGAATGTTTTTATAAGTTATTCTCATTCTTATTGGATTACATATCTTATACGTTGAGCATTTATTTTATTTTAAATTTTTTATTCTTTACAAATATACTTTTTAATTCTTATTTCAAATTTAAGTTAATTTAACAATTAGTTTAAAAAATCATTTCTTAGTCATCTCAAATCACTTTCTTTTTATCTTTATTTATATACTTGATTTTCTTAACTTCTTATCCTTTTAATATGTTATTTTTGTTAGTATTTTTTAATCCAACTTCAATACTTTATAAAAAAATATCAATAATTAAAAACATTCTTATATCACACTATAAGTTGTCTATCTAAATAAAAATACAACTTATATGTTCAAAACTAATTTTTCATTAAGGAATTTAATTATATATAATTATGGAACCTTTTGTTTAAACTTAAGAATTTTTTTTTAAAAAAAAACTTTTTTTTACGAAGTAGATAGCGTCAGTTTGTTTAAAATTAAGAAAAAAGTTTTTTTTTCTAAAAAGAAAGGGATTTTTATGCCTTTTTAAGCAAAAAACAAAACAGTTTAAAAAACATTAAAAAAATGAAAATTACTTATTTTAAAAAATATTTTTTAACAAATAAATTTAAACAAACACAAGTAGGTAGGTAGAAAGAGAGGAAAGTTGATTTCAACTTCTAGAAAAAATGAAGTTAAAAAGCACATTTCTCGTTCCCACTCAACTTTGGGATTTTCTTTTCTTAAAAACAAAAAATAGTTCTGACAAACATATTAATAAAAAAAAAACTATTTATTGAAAAGGATTTTAATGATACCAATCATTTTTGCTTTATCCGTACACACAAACTTTTTTGGTGATCTCTTCTGTTCACAATTCAATTCGTTTTTTTAAATTATAATTGAATAAATAGAATAATGTAATTAGTTTGATCAAGTTAATCATAGATAAAAAATAGATTAAATAGTCATTTTTATTTTCAAATGTGTAATTCAGTGATAAATTTGTTTTTAAAATATGAAAATAAAAAATTTAGTGTAAAAAATATGATAAATTTATTCAATGGTTAACTTTTATTTATTATCATTTATATAATCATTTAAGTGACACAAAGTGACGAATTTTTTGTTATTAAAATAATTATTAATATAATTATCTTTAATTGTTAACCTTTAAATAAATTTGTCATATAATATTTTTTTGATTTTTTATTTTTTGACATCCTGAAAATAGGAATATCGACATTAATAGTTTTAAATAAAAAATCATCCTTAGATGCCTCTTCCTCTTCTCGCATATGTATCAAGCAAGAGCAAAATAGCAACAAATACAACAAGCATTGTTGCTACCGATGCGCAATTGTGCATATGCAACGTTCCAACCTCCCTCTCACGCACACATCTTTACTTATTGTTTGTTTCCTTGTTGAAAACCCCTGTTGCCACACAATCCTATGCTATCCTTTAGAACATTGATTCACTTTACGCACCTGCCCGTAAAGTATTTGTGAAAATGTCACAATGCCGGAGTGCAAAGCAAGTGGTGGCCATGGCAAACATGATTACCAAACCTCTGATTCCAGTCTACACCAATTCCTGCTCCCCTACACCCAAACTCTCTGATTTCCAAATTTCACACCCCAAAGTCCTAACCCTGAAATTGAAACCTGCAGAAATTGTTTAATAGTCCTATATATTTTCACAAAAAAAATTTCGGTGATTTTTAACTATAAAATTAACGCTATAAAATTAACGCTACAAAATGGTTACACTTGTGAATAATTATTATAATTTGAATAATTTTGTAATGATTGGTATGCTGATATAATGTTTATTTTAATAAATTAGTATAATGTATTTTTTATAATTTCTATTATGACAAACAAATTATATTGTTAATCAATATTATCTTTATTATTATATTTGTTTTAAATTATATTTACTAATATATTTTTTTAAGTGATTATTGTAATGTTATGCTTGCAACGATAAAAAAATGATAAAAATTTATCTTAATATTATATTTTACTCTTAAATAAAATAAAATTTAGAATCTAACAAATTAGTTCAATAGAAATATATTGATATTTAGGTACAATAAAATATTTTCGTAATTAAAATAATTTAAATCCAATGAAAGGGACTGACATTTAAGTAAAAAAATTACTGATATTTTTCTTCAATAAAAAAATATTAATATATTTATACAACAAAAAATTATTAACATTTAAATTCAAAAATAATATTTTATTGATATTTTTGTCCAAATTCAAATATCATCCATGTTACTAACATTACTTTGAACTTCTCTCCAAATTGATTCTTCAACAAATTCCTTTAAAAACTAACAAAAAACAAATAGAAGCAGATCAAGTGGAAAAAGCAATAAAAATTGAAACTTATATTAAAAGAAACATTTATTCAAAACTGACCTAATTTTAGCATAATTAAAGTCCAAAAACACAAGAAATGTCAAATAATTACACTTAAAGTATTCTAAAAGTACGCATAGATGGCAATTATCAAGAAGCACCTTTTATTTGTTTTTTTAAATACTTTTTCTATAATATTTTTTCCTTAAATTTTAAACAAACTATATTATGTGAATCCCATTTTTTAAAAGATGACGTATTAAATTCTGGCTTGGAACATCGAATTGCCATTTTGCTATGAAATTATGCAAAACAATTATCAAACAACGACACCCACAGATTGGATATAAAATAGCTATTTTCGTCAAGATTCCAACATGTTGTGTACAACATCGTGTTGTATATCCAACATTATGTACAAATAATTGGCTTATTCTAAAAAAAAAAAAAAGAAATCCCTATACAAATGTCGTAATTAGGCCTTTTTTTATTATACAAAAAGCCCTTGCTTAAGTTTACTAATAATAGGCCTAAAAGGTGTTGTCTATACATAATATGTACAAGAATGCTAAGAATAGTCTTTGCAACATCCTCTGAATAAACTTTATTATAATGTATTAATTTAATGGTCTTATTTCTCATCTAATAACGTGCTAAGCATGGGTTGCTCACCAATGTCTCAATGTGCCGTCTCTTTTGTTCTAATCGTAGATAGAATATAGAATTTGCGATTTTTTTTCCCAATAATTATTGTTATGTTTGTAGCGTCTTGTTAGACAATGGACAGCAACGAGGTGAAAACAATCGACGGAGCGCCTGCGACACGTTTATTGTTTTTAAATACTTTTTTTTTGGAATATCGTTTTTAAATACTTATTGTTAGCTGTTAAGGGGCTTATTCAATTAAACATTATTATATCTAGTAATTATTATACGAGCATAATGTGCATACCCATCACTAATTAGAGAGTCATAATAACTTTACTATGGATTTTGTTGTTTTTGGCGAATCCCTTCAGCATCTGTCACGCTCGATTGAATCTTATCGACCAGCAAACCATGCCACATTGCCCACAGATTAAAAATGTCAACATTCATCAATATCAAATTGCATGCAATTGATGTACACAAAATCATTAATTCGGTGCAGGAAAGCTTAACCTCGAGGAATAGTTCGTTAATTTGGTGCTGATTTCAAAATTATGACTTCAATTTATTTCCACACTGTGTTAAGGCATTAGTTCATGATATACGTCATTGAAGAAATACGGTGAATTTGAGCTGTTATTCTAATTGTTATTATTATATTATAATTATAAAACTAAAAAATGGTGTAATTACGTCAAAGACACGAATTAACGTGTTTGTTTTTATTGTAGGGAGTTGCAGGTGTCAGTTTCTTTTGTGTATAGTAATGAATTTCAGAATTTATAAATTGCCTTTATTATTACAATAATTGGAAAAAATGAAATTATTTTCTTTAGGTTGACATTTAAACGCAGTGGATTGTGATTTTTGTTTTGTACTTTTATTTTCCAAATATGTGGTTGTAAATTCCAAATAAGGAACAGAAAATGCAAAGCAGACAAAAACAAACAAAACCAAAAAAAAAAAGACGCGAGAGAACGTAAAATCACTATTGCTCCTCTGGCTATTGGAAATATCAGATCATCGAACCAACCAAACGAAGGCAGAAACAGGCAAAGAGCTCATAGAAATTCTCGTCCTCTTCCTACATAAGTCTTCTCTTATCATAAACGCGTGTTGCTCGGATAAGGTTGTGCTGCGGTGATTCACTCGGTGAGCCTTCCAATTCCATTTTCTTATTACTTACTACTCTCAATCTTTTCAGTTGTATTGTAGTCACCATTCTTCTTTTTTTTTTTTTTTTATCTTTCTGAATTTCTCTCTTCCGCTTTTATCTCTGTAACTGTGAACTCCTTTTTCTTTATGTATGCTTTTTCTCTGTTATTTTCGTATTCTCTGTCTCAAAATCATTATCGCTTAGATAGTTAGATAGCCGATTTTTATGTACCTTTCTCGTGGATTATTTAATTGATGATAAAGTGTTTTTAACTCTGTTGAGCTTTGATTTTGAAGTTTGAACTTCGCTTCAGGAGTTCATCTATTTTTCTTATTCTTGCTACATATTTTTTTTCTTCTTTCCCCTTAGTAGATCGATTTATGACACACGAACAAGAATTCCTGTTTTTCAACTAGTAATAATTTTGAAACATGAGTACTATAAGTTTCACAGGTCAATCTGAGGCTTGAACTATTTTGTTTTATTTTTCTATCTGATTCCCCACCCTTTTACTATAGAGGTCATGTTCTGTTTCTTAATTGGTCAGTTTTGGTGTCTTTAGTATTTGTATTTACGGGAAGAAAGAAAATATCAATGCAAATGCAATGCATTCTAAATGGAATATTGCAAATTCTTGATCTGTTTGTCGTCACAGGATAAGTCAAATCAACCAATACAAGTCCAGATAAATTGATTTATGATGATGTTATGTCTTTCTGTTTGTAATTACCAGAATCTTTGAACCCTTTTTATGATTTTGCAGTACTTTGCTTAATATGGCGGTTGAGAAGTTGAGCATTGCAAAAGATGTGACTGAAGTAAGTCATGTTCAACGCTTTCCTTTTTGTCTCCATGACGAAGCAATTTAACTCACAGTACATATGAATTCATTTTTAAAATGTGCAGTTAATTGGCAAAACTCCATTGGTATATCTCAACCGCATCGTGGATGGCTGTGTTGCCAAAGTTGCTGCGAAGCTAGAAATGATGGAACCTTGCTCCAGTGTCAAAGACAGGTATGTAGATTTCTTCATTCTTGTATTGGAACGTGAGCGGGTGAAACTCCATCTAACCATTTACTTTTGGTTTGATGCTTGCCTGTTTTTGCTCACAACACCCTTTTTAAAGTGCTTAGATTGATATAGTTCTTCGCCAAGACGTTGTATGATTGATGCCCGATTCTCTTATGCCATGCAATAATATGCATTCAAAAATCTTATGTAATAAGCATAATTGTTTATCTTCCTACAGGATAGGGTATAGCATGATTGTAGATGCTGAGGAGAAAGGACTCATCACACCGGGTGAAGTTAGTTCTTGCTTTAGATTTTCCTTTCCTTGCATATTTGAATTCATGTTGAATGCACCAGTCTTTCATATTGCATCAAAGTTTCATTCTATTTATTCTGTGGCTGTATTGTATGAGCAGTTGTTTAATGCTTAGTGATATTGACACCATCTTGCTTTTGATTTTAAAATGTGAACATGGGATGGGAGTGGTTCTATAAGACACTTAACCAATTCATCATCATTGCATATTTATCTTTCAAGCAAACTTATTACTGTGTACTAGGGTATTAATACGGTTTACTGTTGTTCATGTTATTAGAGTGTCCTCATTGAGCCTACTAGTGGAAACACTGGCATAGGTTTGGCATTCATGGCAGCTGCTAAGGGTTATAAACTTATTATAACCATGCCTTCTTCGATGAGTCTCGAAAGAAGAACCATTCTTCGAGCTTTTGGAGCTGAGTTAGTCCTCACTGATCCCGCCAAAGGTATGAAAGGAGCTGTTCAGAAGGCAGAAGAGATTCGGGATAAGACTCCAAATTCTTATATTCTTCAGCAATTTGAAAATCCTGCCAACCCAAAGGTATTGTGTCAATGTGCTTTGTTTGGAAATTCGGTTGGTTGAGAGTATTCAGACATTTTCTCCTTCCTCCTATTCTTAGATCCATTATGAAACCACTGGACCGGAGATCTGGAAGGGCTCTAGTGGGAAGGTTGATGCTCTTGTCTCTGGGATTGGGACTGGAGGTACAATAACAGGTGCTGGAAAATATCTGAAAGATCAGAACCCTGATATAAAGGTTAGGCTTTTAATTTTCTCATGGTGTGTTAATCTTTCTAATCTTCTCCCTGCATTCTTTATGATTTTTTCTTTCTTTTTTTTAACTTAGCTATATGGCATTGAACCAGTAGAAAGTCCAATACTGTCTGGAGGAAAACCTGGTGAGTATTGATTTTTTTGTGTTTTCAGGGCAACTGTCTCTGATTATTACACCTGTTAGAATAACTAGAAAATATCTCGTAATCTTATTGTTGTATCCTAGAATATTTTAAATTAACTTAGATGATATCTTATGAGTGGTTTCCAACTTCCATATTTCATGATTTGTTTGCTTGTTTAATTAGGATTTAGAGTCTAATACTAGTACAAACAGGGGATAGTTCTTTGTATTTTGTTATACATTATTACTCACCATATATGTAGTGATGTTTTAATTCCATGATTCTTTGCTTCCTTGTCGTGCACAAATTTCAGCTACTGAAACTCAATACTATCATTACTTTCTCCGTCTTTTGCAAATGTGGATGGGATAATAAACTTGAGAGAACCACATCTCAAAAGTTAGCCGTCGTAGTTGGAGAACCTAAGACCTTAAAAACTCCCCCACACTTGCCCATACTTCCAATGTGAGACTCAAGTATTGTACCTTGCAATTGGATCCTAAAATTCCACCACACTCTGCAGTCCTGACACCCATGCGAGTTGGCTGTGCACTAGTCCTTTGACTAGTCTTGGTGAACACTACAATGTTGACGTCACTGCCACGCCACTTGTTTGCTGCTGAGAGACATGATGGAAAACTCTGATACCTATAGATAATAACCTTGGGATAAGTGGATAACCACACCACAAAAGCTATCTGTTGTAATTGGAAAGCCCAAAGCTTTATAAACCTCATACTAGAATCTTATATTTTCAATGCAAGACTTAAGTCTCATACCTTGCAATTGGATCCTAACAGGGTGTCAGATCTACCCACATCTGAACATCTTTTTACCTTGAAGGCGCTGCCATCAGATCTCCCATTGTCTGTCAAGTTTGTTGTCTCTCCTCTTTCTCCATGCTCTGAAATTTTCTTGGAGAATCCAATCATATAAAACAAAGTTGGTATTATTCAAGGGTATATAAAATTCATTTTACAAGATCATTTGGTTTCTCATACTTACGGAAACTGTTGTTGAATTCAATTTCCTGTATTTTAAGGAATATGTGCTTTGTCATTTACCATTATTGCACTGGTGATATTATTCCTGCACGTTCTTAATGAGAATTCGTGTGTGCTTTTGTGTACGTTTATCAAATGCCTGCCTCTTGTTGTGTACCTTTCTCCTGACAAATGCATGGTTGTTAAATGGATATAAGGCCCTCATAAGATCCAAGGAATTGGTGCTGGCTTCATCCCTGGTGTTCTGGATGTCGATTTACTTGATGAAGTTGTTCAAGTAAGCCACAAAACTTTTTGATAAGTTTATTTTTGCTTAAATAAAGAGATTATTTTTTGGTTTGTATGATAATATGGTGTGCCTCCATTCGTGCACCTAATGTATTCATTCTTTAAAAAATCCAATTCTGTACTTTGCACGCATGCAAAACATGTAATCTAGACTGTATAAAAAAATCAAAATTTCAATTCTAGTGCACTATTAAGTGTCATCTAAACTGCTGTGAATAAATTTTGAATTATTTTAAGGAGAAATTAATTTTTATTAGCTTGAGTATGCAATCTGTTCTATTATCACTTTCCTCTCTCTACTTGTTGTAATGGAACTTGAACTTGAAGGCTAGAAGTTTATTAAATCACTTTTATGGGAGGAGACATCACTAACCAAGAATCATGATAATTTATCCATGCATTCTAAAAGTTCTCTTATGTTTGTTTGTGATTTTAGATTTCAAGTGAAGAAGCCATTGAAACTGCTAAACTTCTTGCTTTGAAAGAAGGTTTGCTGGTAAGTTCACCTGAAAAGAGATTATGGGTTTGTCAATGGGCTACCTCTTCTCGTGACTTGGCTTTGTTTATGTGCATCATCTTTTTTTTAGTTGCATGATTTGAACTGTACTTTGGAGATACCATGGGTGTGGTTGGGAGGAGGCAGCATTTTTAATGCTATTCTGTTTGTATTATAAATATATCGCAGGTGGGAATATCATCTGGTGCAGCTGCAGCTGCTGCAATTAAGATAGCAAAGAGGCCAGAAAATGCTGGAAAACTCATTATTGTAAGTTTGTCTGCTGTTCATCTGGTATCAATTTTCTTCCGTGAATGCCATTGTTAGTTACTGCTTTAGATTCGATATCAGTATCAATGTGCTCAAACATTTTCAAAATCGTTGCACTTTAAGTGCTGATCATTGGCAGAAACTTCTAGCATTAGTTATGTGGATTTTTTTGGTTGTTATAGTTAGATGCACTTGTTCTTATTATATTTACTATATATATTCCATCACTGATAAGCCCACTGAAAACCTGAGTAGGCGGTCTTCCCAAGCTTTGGAGAGCGTTATTTATCATCTGTGCTCTTTGAATCCGTGAAGCGAGAAGCAGAGAGCATGGTCTTCGAGCCTTGAATATGAAGTTATACGAGCCATTTGCTGCTTTTCAAGTTGCATTCTCTCCTTGGGTTGTGTATCTATTTTTTCTCTTATGGATCTGAAAAATAAAAAATGGTTTATGTTTGGTTGTTAATTGACTACGATTTAATAAAAAATATAAGATGTTTGCTGGAATGTTCAAACTCGCTTATAATTGTTGATTATTTACAGATCATGATGCCATGAACTCATGCTTGTACTAGTTAAAATCCTGGTGCTTGAATGTTTGCTTCTTAAAACTTGTAATGGAGAAAACACTAATAACATGTGCCATACTTTTTTTTCCCAAAGGCATAAATATATTTTAATCCATTATTTTGGTGAAAAATATAATTTAATCCATACAAATATATTAGTTGTTGGATTTAATCATTATTCTAAAATTTGGGTTTTAGTTTTGTCTTGTGTTTTTCCAAACCGAGTTAGGGCTTGTAATTGTTTTTTAGAAGTTACCATTTAATTTGATTAAATAATTTTTCCTTGGTCAACTTTTCATTTGAGGTCCGTCTTTAATGATGTATCAATTCTCGCGAGTTGATATATGAACCTTGGCATTGGGTTTGCGCTCCTGGTAACTTCAATAGTTTTTCTTTTTCTTAATAGAACTTCAATAGTTGTTGGAGCCTAAAGATACATGCTTTTGGAATGAATTTTGTATCAATGTTTTCGGAAGGCAAAAATAAAAACTTTATTGAACCCAAGTGGTCCAGATAAAAGCACAAATGTTCCTTGATCTACACCACCCGAACACTATAAACAATCTGCAAAAACCCATCAAAGCACAAGGATGACGCCCCACCCAGATTACCCACCTAACCTTCGAAAGTAAAATTACAGCCAAAAAATAACTTAACAGTATTATTCAGGCATAATGATAGAGGAGTAATTAAGAGGATGTTCCAAATAGTTAAACATGAAACAGGCATCATAATGACATGATTGGATTATAGGAGTAGCATAAATAAAGAGAGGATGATTGTACTGCAATGATTAATTTTCTTTTTTCAATACCACGTATACCCTTATTAAAATGCAGCTTCATTCAAGGTCCTCAAATTTGTAGTAAGACAAAATTCAAAATAAACAAACCACAATGTAGACTGAACAGAATTTAAGGGATATAAACTTAGACTAGTACTGAAGGGGCTGCGCGAACGCAAGCCCCCACTACCACAAATTATGATGTAGGCTCTCCCACTTGGGGAGACCTTAGACTGACACCCTTCCTGTGTGCAATGGAAGTCACCAGCCTAGGCCATGGGCCTAAATGATCACCCATTGACCCCATCCAGGTAAGTATGTTTCTAAGTAGCCAGTTGGTCCTTATTTAAACAATGTTGTCAACTTGTATGCTTATAAGTTCATCGATGTGGGACTAACTTGGCCTGTGACTTGTGAGACTATTTTGCTGCGGTTTATATTTTTCATCTCTAATGTGGAACAACTCAGAAAAAACCTGTTTCGCCAATCACACACCAGAAATTTGAAATGAATTCTTATTGAAGGAACTAATACAGAATTTCGAAATCAGGTGGAGTCCAAGGGAAAAGTGTGTATTCCATTAAATGACTTACATGTGAGCATATCAGCATAAAGTGAATTCTTGCCCGTTGGGTTTACCCATCAATCATTCAAGCCTACATCATCCATATCAGAATAGGATCATGGTCAATAGTCTCTGTTGTTTATTTATGCTACGTTATTATTACATACTAGGATTGTTTTAAATAGCCATGCAAAGAAATGCTTAAAAAAAATAATTATCAATTGTCCTTGTTCCTATGAAGCTGAACCAAAGAAAAGCAAATTCCTCTTTTCATTTCCCTCCTCGCGCCATGTATTCATTAAAGAAGTAAAAAATGAAATGACTTTACCCGCAAAATTGCATATGGGCAAAAATATTGGATCTTCCCAACCAAAGGTCAATCTTATTATATATCAAGAAAGTTGAATTGGAGCACATGCTATATACTTACATCAAAAGAGGTATAGCCTTGCTTAAATGTGTCTTTTTATTGCCCATAAGAACGAAGAGCATTTGAATGCTTTCCGAATAAACAGTTGAAAATCACAGTTTTTGACTCGGCAAAGGCCCATACAGCCATACTAGTACTGTGATCAAATGTTCCAACCCTCATCATACTCAAACATACTGCATTTGCTCTCTTTTTGGGTGTAACATTTTATCAGATTCATGGTATTACTTATATGACTCCGTCCAAAGCATGGTTTGGAAGTATACTTATTGATTGTCTGGTCTCCCTTCAACACGAACTTGAGATTTCATTCTTCTAGACACTTCAATTTGTATGAAATTTCTGCATATAGCAAACAAAATGGTAAGTTGTAGTTGTTTTGCAAGTGTTATTCCCCCAGCCTTGAAGAGCATAACCTATCTTCATCTGTTCTTGATTTGAGTTAACCAGGATTCAGGCCTGAGGCTGAACTAATGCGATTTGAGTATTTGATAAGAATGACACATTTATGACAGTGCCCAAAAAATATAGTAAATTAATAACTAGTGTTAGTAATTAATAATAAAACACAAAAATTAAGATAATATTAGTCTCTAAACATTGCTCGGCAAGAAGTTGTGATTGTTTGTGTATAAGATGGAGTTTAACTGTCATGAAGGAGACTTTTAAAGTTTGTTTCATTGAATGGGAGTTGATTTAATGATAGTTAAACTTAGTTATACTGAAGGTACACATCTCCTTTTTGTCTTGTTGATCCATCTTTCAAGGTGAAATGCAAAACATCCTCGGCTTCCAATTATACATGTAAAATTGTGTGTATTACTGTGACAGTACCTTTAAATCTGTTTTGCATTTATATGATTAAATCTGGTGTTCTAAGACTTCTTTCTTTTGATTTTTCAGAAATTGTCACTGGAATTTGCCTATTTTCTAAGGACATGGGTCAAATGGTTTAAGAAGTGGCCTTTTCGGCCCCTATTCAATTAAAAAAAATGATTAAAGATTTAAAATCAAACACAAGCACGATGGGATAAACCAGTCGAGTCAAAGCAATCTAATTCTACTTAGGCCATGTTTTTTATAGTCTAGTATGATATATTGGGCCAGGTACGTTTTTGACAGTATTCAAAGTTATTGATTAAGTTGAAATAATCTAACATTAGTTGAAACATTATTAATGTTATTGCAAAAAATTAAGGTGTTAGTGGAAATATATAAAAATAAATAAATAACTTGTACTATGCTATTGTTAGTACAAATCTTTATTTATCCGGCATAGTGATTGCTCAGGACCTAAGGAAAATAAATTATTTATCTCACGTTAGATAATTTTATCAGCAATAATTTATATGTTTTCCATAAAAAATGTATCTTTTTAGGAGGACATAAAATTTGTATTTAAGTATCAATTTATAATGATTATAATTATAATTATTAAGAAAAGTAATTTAAAAGAATTATGTTAAAAGTATTTATTTTCGCACAGGACAGTATCTGGTTTGGATTGGGGCTTACGAAATTGCACTCTGGAACCGACGTCGTTTTTTACGGTGAAACATATTTAGGCACACTATTATCCCTCTTTCTTTCTCTCCGTTTTCTTTCTTTCTTCTTCTTCTTCTCTTCTTCTTCAAGATTGCGACGACGATCCAAGTGATAGACACTCGTTGCGATGGAACTTGTAGCTGAATCCGAGCGAACTCTGTATGTACACTCTCTCCCTCTTACTCCATTCCTTTCCTTATTTGATGATGCTCTTTTTTTCGATTTTAGGGTTTTCACACTGAATAGTTTGATTTTACTTTTAAAATGCACATTTCTTTGCCCTAATTTTTGTTTTAACCCTTAGGTACCCATACGTGACTGGATCCTCTGTAGTCGCTATCAAATACAAAGATGGGATTCTAATGGCCGCTGACATGGGAGGTCTGATATTTAATTCGGTTTCAAAATGCTCTTAATCTGATTAATCTGGAAATTGCTTTCCCATAGTCTTTTGTGTTTTTTATTCATCACTGGCGCTGGTTTTAATTGTTGAATTCTTATTCTTAAATGTGGCATCTCTGTAAATTTCGTCATAGAATGATGGCGTTTTTAAGTATCGAAATCACTTTGCTTATCATGTATATTGGGGATATATTGATAGGTTCGTATGGATCTACCCTGCGGTATAAGAGTGTTGAGCGTATCAAGCCTATTGGAAAGCATTCTCTTCTTGGTGCTAGCGGGGAGATAAGTGACTTTCAGGAAATTTTGCGCTACCTTGACGAGCTTATGTGAGTACCTTTTTCTTTTATAAGTTTAGGGCAGAACGGTGTGATGAGTTAAATGGTCTGTGTCTGCTTTGTTATCCTTGCTTGGCTTGTTTAGTTATTTTGTTTCAAATACAGTAAAAAACTCCATTTGTGTATTTTTTTTCCCCTTAAACCTTTTCAATACTACAAGTCTACAACTTCAAAATTCCCATCTAACTGTTTGGTTTTGAGTTTTGATTGTGCAGCCTTTATGACAACATGTGGGAGGATGGGAATTCTCTAGGGCCGAAGGAGGTGCATAATTATTTAACCCGTGTAATGTATAATAGACGTAACAAGTTCAATCCATTGTGGAATGCACTTGTACTTGGTGGGGTGAAAAATGGGCAGAAGTACCTTGGCATGGTATGTCTTTGTCTTTGTTTTTTTGTTTGTTATAAAACATTTACCTGGAAGTTTTTCTTTTCTTTTAATAATTAAATCTTTGTATCTTATCCAGGTTAACATGATTGGCATTAATTTTGAGGACAACCATGTAGCAACCGGGCTTGGAAATCATCTTGCTAGGCCAATTCTCCGTGACGAGTGGCATGAAAACTTGACCTTTGAAGAGGGCGTCAAATTACTGGAAAAATGCATGCGTGTGCTTTTATACCGTGATAGGTCTGCTGTCAACAAAATTCAGGTTTTACACTGTTTCCTTTTCTTGTTTTGCTCTACTCTAATAATCTGCCTCACTCTGCTCCCCCCCCTCCCCCCCTCTCTATTTTCCATTTATCAAAACATATAGTTAGAATTTGGTTTAGAGGTTGAAGAGAAAGATTGAATTGTATTACTGAGAGTGAACATTCACAGTCTGTACTCTGTACCCTAGGAATTATGCATGGAATTGTAAGGGAAGCAATTGAAATTGAATGGTGATTTTGTCTGTAGTTCTCATAATTTTTCTACATTCCTGCCATTGTTTAGAAAGACAGATTGATATTTTGGTTACAAGTTTTACTGATCATATTTGTGAGAAAGTTTATTAGTAGGATTTTAGCTGTAAGCAATAGCTCACATGCTCCGTAGATCTCTTTCTGCTCTTATACCTGATGTTGCATGTTTATGGGGTCTAACTCCACTTTTAGCACATGGGATAGGAAAAATTAGTAGGTTTCTTAGACAGAAAATTGGAATTTGCTGTATTGTACTTGTGTGAAAGAACATGCTTGCTTGTTATTACCTGATAGTTGTGCATGCCGATCTTGTTTTGAAGGATATCATCTATGTAAAAGTTTCAATTTCTTTTCTGTGCCCATTCTGTAGAGTGTTGGTGGTCATTATTACGAGTTTATGACAGTCAATCACCGCTGCTTATGTTACGGTTCTTGAATTCTAAAATGTATATATGTGGAAGATGTTAAATCAGGGGTGAAGTGAACCATTATTGCACCCTTTCTATAATGTTTATATGAGGATTGGATCAGAACTAAAATGACTTCGCTTCCTGACTTCCTCCATTTGTTATTGGATTTTTATTATGAAAAATGTTAGCAACAACACTTTCTTACATATTATTGATTGGAAATCACAAATTCTGCAGTCTCTCACTTATCCAACGAGCCTCATTCATGATTTATAGTTTCCAAAAAAATTTAACTAGTCTAAAGTGTGTATTAGAAAGAGTTTATATTGTTAGCATTTTTAATATAATCTTCAGTTGAATTGAAGGTTTATCCTATTGCATTGTGAATTTACGATATTTAGTCTAACGTGCCACTGTTTGCAGATATCTAAAATTACAGATGAAGGTGCCACTGTTTTCCCACCATTCTCGTTGAAAACGTACTGGGAGTTCGCTGCCTTCAAGAATCCAACAGTGGGCGCTGAAGGTTCATGGTAGCTGACTCAATGTGAAATGAAACAGAATTTTAAATGGATATGAAATGGGTTCCAACAGGACTCTTCAAGGTGTTAATGGATATTAAATGAGACTTGATGTTTTCATATTTATTTTTTTAAGATTCCTATGGTGGTTCGAATTGATCTTTTCATTAGAATTTCTATTCCAGTTTCGTTTCATTATGACATTCATCATAGCCATTTTCCCTTTTCAATTGCTTGCATAGACATCAACGCGGTGCACGTGTTTGAAATTAATCATGCAAAGATTTGTCCACAAGTCTCATTCGTTATACTACCGTTTCCTATAAAAACTAGATGCCTAATTGGTTTAGGAAAGCAATGTTGTCATTTTCTTTTACAAAAATGTTGCTTATTTATTTCATTTTTTATCTTTAAATATTTGCTTTATTTCATTTATTTTTCTTATTTTATATTATTTTTTCTCAAATATATGGAATGAACTCTCAAATCAAACTAGACAAAGCTTGAATAGGATAGTGTTGAGGCTAATAATAAAAAATTATTTTCAAAATTTAAATTTACCGTGGGTTTGATTGACGCTATGCCTGATATTATTATCAAACTAGTGTTGACCATAAAGATGTTTTTTTTTTTTTTAAAAAAAAAAAGCATAGGCTTAGGCTTAGTTAATGCTATGCGGATGCTAAATTATAAAACTGGCACATGCGGCTCACACTAATTGTTTTTTTTTTTTAAAAGAATTACTCTCTCCGGCCCATATATTATAAGCAAAAATAAATTAATTTCATACAGTACTGAAAAGTAATCCGTTTGCACAATTCCTCGATGTGAGACTTTGCACGTCAGTAGCTCTTCCACTATATAAACTCTACGATGTGGGGCCTTGCATAAATGACTTGTTGAGGGATTCTCCCAACAAATTAACTACATGATGTGGGATAAGTTTAAAAGAATCACTCTTACGTACATTTGTTTCATGGTAAAACTTATATTATAATTAAGAATGTTATTTTCATGGACATGTTTGGTTGACCTTTAGTGCAATTGTAGAATTTTTTTAAATTTATTTAATTAAAAAATAAAGTAAACAAATAAATATAGTAGAATGTAATGGGAATAGATAGTTATTGTAGAAAATAATTTCTATTTTCATGAAAACTATCATACACCCGTCCCCTTATACGGAAATAGAGTATGATTGAAACATGAAAATATAATATTCTTAGGAATATAGCATATATATCCGAGAATAAATTCTCATAACCTTCTAACATATATTTCTGAAACAAAATTAAAAAAAATGACGTGAAACAAACACTACTTTTTTTTAATAATATAGGCATCTCATTTCTAGTAAATAAACTATTCGATAAATGATAATTTTAGTTTTTTATGGTTTAATATTTTTTATTTTGATATATTAAGTTTTAAAGTTTTTATTTTGATAATTTAATTGTTTTTGAAAAAAATTATTTTGATTTTTTTTCGTTTTTCATTAAAAAGTTAGTGTTTCATTAATTTTGAAATTTTAAAATACTTAATTCAAAAGTTATCATTATACCAGACAATCTAATGATGCACTCTCTTCATCAATACTTTCTTACTAAGTCTCCCTGAAACATGATCTCCACGGGTGGCGACAATGATGAGAGAGAAAAGGGAAGTGTGATTCAAGGCATTCACAAAGAGACTTTTTCTCTAATTCCTTAGAAATACTTTTTTAGGACTATAATGATATTGTAGACAACTTTTTATAATTGTTTTGCATAGATAAATATAAAGATTACGTTTCTAAATAGAAACATTAATAAAACACTTTATACGGTCTAACTAGACAACCTTGTTTAAGATTATTTAAAGTCTATGGTATGCAAACTAAAGAAATCCATTTATGCTTTTAAACAAGTCTCTCATCTATGGTATTACAAAATTCATCAAGATTATCTCTTATAGTGTTGAGGTAAATTTGATTGATGATTGTGTGTGCTAAAATTTCAGTGAGAGTAAATTTATTATTTTTGTGTTATATGTTGATGATATCCTACTAGCATCATATGGTTTATTGTTACAAAACAGTTATATTGCAATTTATCATGTATTCTTAAGTTTATTTTTTATTGGCCTGAAATAATTTTTTGTGGAAGTCCTAAGGTGATATATGAGTAATCTTGGTATGCAACACTAGAAAGTAGTAAAACGCATTATGTGTTAATTAAAAAAAAACAAGAAATTACATGTTTTCATATAGAAAGTCTAGAAATTTAGTGATCATTAGGTATTCTGACTTTGATTTTTTTGGAATGTCTTAATAGCAATCGCTCCACATAAGGATCCACATTTAACCATATTGGTGGAGTTATTATTCTGCTATGAGACATCATACTAGAATCAACCATTGCTAAATTATTGTAACTAACTTACCTGTTGTTACCAACATTAAGTAGCCATTGGGTGTTTATTGGGACAATATCTTAGCGATCTTATTAAGGATTCAACCAAGTAAAAATTTCTTGACATAAAGTAGTTGATTGTTAAATAAAGAATTAAAAAAATATAGATTTGTATAGAACATGTAGGGACTCATTCTACGCTAGTTGTTGATCCACTCACTAAAGGTATAACACTTAAAATTTTTCATGAGCACACTGCTCATATGCGTGTAATTTTTGGTAGTCACTTAGTTTAGTGGAAGTCTTACTTATATTCTATATCTTATGATTTATAAACATTTTGTTGTTTGGATTTTCTGTAAAAATAAAGTTGAAATTTATCATTTCATGATCAGCTTGTTTTGTTTGCAATATTTATGTTGTGTTTGGATAGATCCCTATAAATAATAAATTTTGGATCAGTTGAAAATAGACATGACTAAGATCACATTACATGTAATTTTCATGTTGCTTATCCATATTGACATATGTCATTGAATGTACTGATGTGGTGGTCATTGAGGTCTAGTTATATTTGTTGTAGTGACGAAAATTACAATGATTTTATTATTAATACATGAGATGAATTAGGTTGTTAAGGTAAAATTCTAAAGGTAAATAGCATATAGATGCACGCTTAAGGATTTTTTATATAAATGTTATAATATGTAGTCCAGTCCAAGTGGGAGATTGTTGGAATTTTCTATTTCAATAACTAATTTGTGCTAATATTATAAGACAATTATATTAGTTATTTATCATTAGTGGATTTTATTTTATATGATCAAATTAAGTGAGTCCGTTAGACAACTAAATCAGATGATATGAACTTAAATGAACAGATGTCAGTGTTGACCCATTAGGGGATAATGAGAACCCTATAAGGTTAATCCCCAATATACCGAACTGTCATATATAGTTTCTTTTCTCCTCATTTGAAGAGTTACGAAAGTCTTATTAAGGAATAAAAAGATTCCGGTTGAGGAAGAATTATGAAATCACAGATTACAATGTTAGTTAACTATCCGTTTCGTAACAGATCTTAAGAAAGGTATATAGATCAGAAATCATTTACGAATTCAGATTTTGTTGCGTTTGTTTGATTAATCATTGTGAACTAGATATTCCTAAAACTCTTCTTGATAATATAACATAATGTGTTCCTGGTGGTTATATTGGTATTTTATAAAATCCTCTAAAATTCAAACAATATAAATTCTTGGAAGCATGGGAATGATCAATGGAGGTTGGAGTGCATCACCAATCTGATCAAGTGTTATGTCAACATGAGCTTCGATGAACAAGGCACCATCCCCAGTACAATCCACCATCAATTTTCGGTCAGGCTCCTCCCTAAGCCTACCTTCAAATGGGTGATAAAACACAAGTGTTTTTGCGAGTGCTTGTCGAATGACTTTAGCTGGGTCTTTCTCTGCCATCGATGGCTCGTTTCGATAAATCTGAATCATTGGAACGAGGAAACGAAGACCTTCTTGATCATCTATGTCGGATAATGGTGGTTTAAGTTCATGGGGAGTACTGGGTATAGCAGGAGCCACCAACTCAGGTTGGCATCTCCGCACTGCAAACATTAGAGAGGGAAAGGAAGAAGACGAGGCCATGTTAATTATCAGAGAACGGGCTTGCTGAGTGAGAAAGTACAAAAGATATTAAGCAATGTATGCTGCTTGAGTGAATCAATGGAGCTAGGGCTGTTAGCATTTATAAAGGGCGCTAGCACTTATAAGTGGAGTTTTTTTTTATTAAATATAAGTGGGAATATTATTCAGGAAGCATCAACGCAACTGTCAACAACATTAATGATTGATTGCCATAACAAGAAAGTTGTAATAACTTTAAAAAACTATGGTTTGTTAGATCTTTTAAAGTGTTGATAATTAAGCCAATGGTGGCATGGAGCAATTCACCAATGAAAAACATGTCAGTGGAGCAAGAGCTGCTAGCCTTTATAAAGGAGGTGTCATCTATGAGTTGGGATATTCACAAGACCACCAGCCGCTAAACAGTGTGAATATAGTCGTATTTAAGGAGAAAGATAAATGAATATCACACGTGTTATTATACGCATAGTAAGAAAGAGAAAAAAAATATATAAGTATTATAAAATTTGTGATGCTAAAAAAATAATAATAATAAATAAAAGAGAAATTATAGAATATTTAAAACGAAGGAGTATAAGTATCATTACTCATATTAACTATTAAGTACACGATATGATATTTGAAAGAGCACCAGTACGTACTAACTATGCATGAAAAAAACGTGTTTACACAATTACATTTGGTTGAATAAATTTAAATTTAAATTAAAAATGTGAAATAAAATTGAATTTGACGGATATCATGCTATATATGTTATCATCAGACATAAACTGTTTTTGTCAAATTCATGCCTAATTTATTCGTACCATTAAGTATTTCTTTATTTGAAAAGGATCCGTTCAACTGTAAACAGTTAATAATTGCCAAAGAAAGTTGTAATAACTTTTAAAATATGTTCAAAATTTAGTATAGTTGCCATAGATTTAGGATAGTTTCTTAGATTTTTAAATGTTACTTTTCAATTAAAATTAAAGTTTCATTTGGAAAGCTTACACTATGCAATAATGATTAATTGGTATTTAAAGGCCTGTATTTAAAGTCAACAAGATGAAGTAGTCCCTTTTAAGCCTTGAGGTGCGTGTTTGAAAATTGAAACTACACCTTATCTTGTAGGAGCAAACTATGCAACATTTTTTTTTTTATTTTGGTAAAACATTCGTGTCACATTTAAGGGAAACTTGTTTTCTTCTTCATATGGAATATAATGAAATGACATCACCTGCATTAGTTTTGATTTATACTTAAACTACTACTAACTACTAATTACTATTAATTCATATGATTAGTTTTTACGCATGTTTTAAAATTATTGTATAATTAAGTGTTAATGACATATTTTTTAACACATTTCTTTTAACATACATTTTAAGTGTTGGGTAAAATTTATTAGAAAAGTAATGATAGACAAAAAAAACCTTTTATTTTAATCATTCTATCAATATTTTTCATTTTCTTTATTTATTTTTTCTATTACATCGTAAATCTTATCATATTTATATTTTTTTTCTTTTTAGATGTATGATATATACTCCCCTGTTCTAGTTTATATGATTTTAAGATTATGATAGATGTATTAAAGAATATAATTAATTTTTCAAATTTCATAGAAAATATTAGACAATTTCCTAATATATTATTTATCTTTCTAATAACTACTCATACTACTGCACAATACTCTCATTAAGTGTCACAGATTCTCATAATAAATGTTCATGTTGCACACTTTCTTCTTTAGTACTTTGCACCTTGTTGGTCGTCGATTTAGTTTGTTATATATGTACTCCCAATAAAATTCACTAAATTTAGAAAGTATCAATCCAACCGTCAACATTCAACAAACAATAATTGATTGCTATGACAAGAAGGGAAAGCTGTACGTAATTCAGTGGAAGAGGCATGGAGCAGTTCACAGAAAATAATGTCAATGCTGCAGCCACAGCAAGACCAGCTCTTGCTAGGCTGGACCTATATCAGAAGCTCCAAATCCGAACAAATCAAATCAAATAAAAAAAAAAGAGTACAATGCCCTTCAAATATAGGTTAAGGGTTTTGAAAAATAAAATATTTATAATGAAAATTATAAGAAAATATAAAAAATTTATAAATAATATAATTTTTCATATTTCAATTAAAAAAATTTCTTTTCTTAACCAAACACTTATAAACGTTTGCCAATAAAAAATTACATTATTAAGGGCATTGGAGTAATTTACAGTACTAACAGGTTACGTACGCGGGTTCGATTCTGAAAGATTTTCACCGTCTGAGACCAACCCGAACGAACTGTGTGAGATAACATTTAAAATTTGGTACATCGATATTCGATATGAGTGTGTTGCCATAAAAAGGCAGCTGATTATTGAACGTTTGCAGTCTGCAGTCTGCAGTCTGCATTGCTGCCCCTGAACCCATATGTTTATCACAATGCCACATAATACATTTTCTTTTCTTTGTAACACTTAATAGTGAGTATATTGTTTTATCATTATATAATCTATTAACTAATAAACTAAGAGAAAAGGTGACATCAACTAATTCACCGTGGAAGTTCATCTTTTATACGTGGCTAGTTGAAAATAATTTGAATAACGATGTACTCATGTAACTTCAAAAATAAAAAGTCATTAAAAATAAATTATGTATATATTTTTAAAATTCTTATATAATATCATAGAAATAATTAATAATTTAATTATACGATTGTAAAAATATCATTATTTTAGAAGACTTATTTTAAAATATTATTAATTCAATTATTCAAAATGTGGGATTGTTGAAGGAAGTTATCATTCAATGTGGGATTGTTGAAGTTATGTGTGTGAATTTTTTTTTTATTCGTGAGAATAAAAAACATCATATAATTATTGCGGTAATTCATTAACATAATGTCAATTATTGATTCCTACTTTTATATCTTTATCCATTTAGGTTTAAATCTCCACTTTTAAATATATTCCTATTATATTGAACAGTTAAGTTATCAAATGAAAAATACGGTCATTGATCAGTGTCACATGTGTAGCATGGGTTATTGCACCAATTATATACACAAAGTAGTATTTAATAATTTAGTAACATGATAAAGGAAGTGTTTGGTTTGTTACATTGATCTTTTCTAATTTGTTTCCATTCCAAAAAAGAAAAAGGAATATTTTCATAATGAGCTACAAATGAAACCAAACATGCCATCCAACTCTTTGGAAAACCTATTCATAGCCTCTGTGGGCAACCAAATCGGCAATACTAAACCATCTTCTCCTTTTGCATTCTTAAAAGGAGTGATAAACGTTACTCCTGGAAAGGGTCCAAGGCCTCCTTGAGCTGGTCCAGCATAGAGAGCATGGCCCCACCCAAAATCAATTTGTCTGGGATCAAAACCTCTCAAATCTGACACAGTAAGAGACCTCACCATTCTTGGTATGTATCGTCCCTTAATAGCCAATAGATCTGCCACAGAATGCATATACTCTTGTGTGGCCTTACCTTTCACTTTATTTATTAATTCCACAGCATACCCAAATGGATTTCCACAAAGCTTCCCTGCTGTGGTGACTGCTGCTGGGTATGCAATGGCATTACCGTAATAACCAACAGGTAAAGGAGGATTGAACTTAGCACGTGCGTTGACGGCGACCATCATTCGAACATCCTTATCTGCATCTATCTTCAATGCTTTTGTGTGACAACGCCATAAGCATGCTGTGATGAGATCAAACGTGGCACAGTAATGGGGAACCAAGCGACGAAGGGAAGCTATTTGGGAAGGTCCAAAGAAGAATGATCGAAGAACCATGTCGTCATCATGCAAAGTAAGGCTTCCTTCCTCGATCTCGGTGTCTACGAATTCCATGTATTCGTGATGCTTGCATGTGATGCGAGGAGGATCTCTTGCCATTAGAAGCTCCCTACGCCACACGGGTGCAATGGAAGGACTCTTTGCACCTCCAGCCATTTCAGCCCATGCGTTCAAGAATTGTACAAGACCAGCTGCATCGCTCATGGTGTGGTTCAAGCGGAGGGCCTGGATGAAACCACCACACTTGAGTCGTGTCACCTGTTACATATACAACATCAAGACAAGTGAACGTTATATAATAGTGATTTGTGAATAATATTAACATGTTTGTTATACCTGTATGAGTAGAAGGGGAGTGTCAGTAATTTCTTCAGAGTCTGGAACATTATATAGCAGTTGTTCGAAGCATGGGAATGGAGGTTGGAGAGCATCACCAAGCTGATCAAGTGTTACGTCAGCATCAGCCTCAATGAACAAGACGCCCTCTCCAGTACAATCCACCATTAACTTGTGGTCAGGCCTCTCCCTAAGCCTACCCGCAAAAGGGTAATAGAACACAAGTGTTTTTGCCAGTGCTTTCCGAATCACTTGAACTGGGTCTTTCTCTGCCATTGATGGTTGGTTACGATAAACTTGTATCATAGGAATGTGGAAACGAAGACCTTCTTGATCATCTATGTCGGATAATGGTTTAAGTTCATGGGGAGTGGGGATGGCAGGAGCCACCAACTCGGGTTGCAACCTTCGCACTGTGAACATTGGAGAGGGAGAGGGAGAGGGAGATGATGAGGCCATGTTAAATATCAGAGCTGACTAAGAAATTCAGAACAAAAGATATTAAGCAATGTAGTATTTTGCCAACACTGGTAGCCTTTATAAAGAGAGCTACTAGCATTTATAAGTGGGAATATTTAGATAGGATCAATCCAACTGTCAACATTCAACAAACAGTAATTGATTGCCATAACAAGAAAAGAAAGGTGTACGTAATTCAGTGGAGGCATGGAGCAGTTCACAGAAAATAATGACAATGCTGCCAGCAACAGAAAGACCAGCTCCTACTAGGCTGGACATAAATCAGAAGCTCCAAATCCGAACAAATCAATTCAAATAAAAAAAATTGTTAAACAATGCCCTTCAAATATAGGCTAAGGATTTTGAAAAATAAATTATTTATTATAAAAATTAGAAAATAACATAATTTTACATATTTTAATATAAAAAAAATCTCTTTTCAATTTGCTAACTAAATAATAATAAAAATATTATTATGGGCATTGGAGTAATTTAAAGTACTAACAGGTTACGTACGCGGGTTCGATTCTGAGAAGTTTTCACCGTCTGAGACCAACCCGTACGAACTGTGTGAAAGAAAATCTTGATAATATTTAAAATTTGGTACATCGATATTCGATATGAGTGTGTTGCTATAAAGAAATTATTGAACGTCTGCAGTCTGCACAGCTGCCCCTGAACCCATATGTTTATCATAAAGCCACATAATACATTTTTTTCTTTCTTTGTAACACTTAATAGTGAGTATATATATATATATATAGTTACCATTTTTAATTCAATTTTAGTCAATTTTAAGTTACTGGTTAAAATAATTAAATAAAATTCGAATAAATATTTTTAAAATATCAATTAGGAAATAAACATTTTCATAAAATTTATTATTATCGTAATTTTATTATACTTTACTATATTTTTAATGATATTTATATTTATTAATTTCTTATTAACAATTATGTATTGCAAGCAACACGCTAAAAGCATTTTTACTTCTTAATGGTTATGGTTGTGATTTGGCAAAAAAAAATTAATTTCTTGTCCTTATCTTGCTTGAGAAGTTGAGATGCTTCCTGCGACCATGCTTCCAATTGCGTCAGCAATTACATTTACTGCCTTACACCTTATTAGGTTCAGTGGAATTAATGAAATCTTTACGTATCTTAGGCCTTCCTCAATCCTATAAAATTGAGATTGGATATCTCTCAATGATCTTATTAGCGGATGCACGCTAAGGCTTTGGGTATTTGTTTTTACAAGATTTTTTTTTACTTAAAACATATTTCATAATTTTCTTTTGTCCCATAAAGAAATAGGTGTTACTCCCAAAGGATATTTTTTTATAAAAAAAATTAACAAATTATAAGAGATAAAGAGAAAATAAATTAATGTTGACTTTAGCACTTTATCCTTCTAAAATTATAAAAAGAGAACAAGTTTAATTTTAGTCTTACTAAATTTTGTATCCATTTTTCGTTTCTCTAATTTTAAAATGCACAACTTTTAGTCATCAAATTAAAGTAGTTTAAATAACGTTTTATAAGCATTATTATTTTAAATGTTATTAGATAACGCCTTTCAGACTAAAAGTGGTACATTATATTTTTAAATTAGAGAAACTAAGAAATAGACCAAAAATTTTGAAAAAATTGAATCTCGGACATTTTAGAGAGAACAAAAGACTTATGTAATGTTAACCTTCATAAAAGCTTAGGTATTTTGAATTTTTTATGATAATGTACTTTGGAAAATTTTAATTATTTTTAAATATTATGAACTATTTTTTGTTCTTGTTACAGGAAATTCTTGGATCTGCCACTATGTTGTCCACTAAATTGTCCAATAGACTCCAATATATATAAATCTCATCAGAATTTTTGTTCCATCAAATTTGTGAAAAATATATAAATCTCATCAGAATTTTTGTTCCATCAAATTTGTGAAAAATACAAGTTTTTCTTTACACAAAATTACAAAAATATTCTTATTTGTTATATATATTCACCTTTCATATATCCAAACAAGAGAAACGAAAATTTTATCTTTCTTTCCTTTCACTTTTTTATCTAAACCAAACACGATAGACAACACTAGGATGTAACCAAACACATCATAAAAGTCACACTAGTATGAAATAGGTATGTAGTATAGGTTTTATATAAAAATAAATTGAAGTTAACTGAAAACACTTGATAACTTGGCTTTATCAATTCCTAAACATATCCGGTGTAACATGATACTTGGAAATTGGAGTAGTTACCAACCGGTGTATTAGTTCGCCAGTCAGACCCATTCACTGGTTTTACATTTCAATTCTCTTAAACATTAAAAAATGAAAGATAAAAAGGCCCCTTGCAACTGTATCAATGCAATATGACTTGCCTGCTACCAATTCTGGCTTGAAGATGAATTTGAATATAGCAAGCACCAATAGATAATAAATATCGCAGGATGACAAAAGTACCATCCATTATGTACATATGCAGTTTCCATAATACATAAAATTAAAGTATAAAAAGCTATGATTATCAGTTACAACATTTTGAGAATGAATCTGAAATATAAACTACAAAGCAAATGATGCCATAGCTACAATTAATACCGTCACAGTAATGATAATGCCTATTTATTGCCTAATTTTCAGAATTGCAAATTGAATACACTCAAATATGCATACACTGATAAACATGACTGGATGTCAAATGACTAATTTGAATAAATGAGAATAATATTATTAGCAATTAACAATTAACAAAATTTTATGATGTAAATATGCACCTGGACATCATAATTTCTATGCCGAGATATTTAACGCACAATTTAAATTTACAATGTTTTCGTTGTCATCTCTAAATCAACTACCTGCTTCCTGAAAAACACCCCACCATGCCAGTATGATTCCCCCTAATTCTCAGCAGAGTCAATTAAAAACCTTCATCATCATGCCAGATGCAGAAGATTTCGCCATATCCAGCAGAAGTATGCACGCCAGCAAGATATAGTTCAAAATTTACAGTAACAGCTTTCCACTAAAGAAAAAACTATCCAAGCAGGTTGGAGAATGTCACTAAATTTGGTGATAAATGACGGCTCAGAATTTACAAATTTCTATAATACCACCGATCAATGCAGGCAACCCAAGAAGAATTGGTGTTGATAAGTATTTTTACATAATCACAAGAAAACCTGCAAATATTGATCATAATTCATTATAAATTCTGCAATCCTTGGTGAGACACCATAAATAAAATATATTTTTTTTCACACTCAAGAAATACGAAGCATGACAAAAAGGGTGTAAATTCAGAATGGAAACAACAACAAAAACCTACTGGAAACAACAGAACTCAGTATGGAAAATGATAAAAAAATATTTTTCCTTCTAATTATTTTTCTTCTGGTGATAAAACTTGAAGTAAAGGGTAAGAAAGCAAAAGAAATGGTTATATTCAATGCATCAAAATCATTCAAAAGTTACTTGTGATACCAATAATGACCATTCTGACATGGTTAAAGCTCACTTTCCTCCAATCTGAAAGAGAATAAATTATTAATAACCTATGATCACTTTTATCAACATTCACATCAGTTAAAAAAGAAATACCGCCCACCTCTGATGCATATGCAATTTGTAGTCAACTGCCTTGAACTAGTCTGTAATTTAGAACCAAGTCATCTGATTTCTTCCATATATAAGCTCGCACTGTGGCTAAGCTCATTTCAGGAGACAGCACCTGGAAATAAACCGAACAGCTGGCTAAAAGCACATTACTTTAATGAAAAATAGTATCATACAAAGTAAAATCAACTGTGAATCAAATAAAACAACATTCAATGAAAAAATCTTTAAAGAAATTGCTGTCATTCTCAAACCAATCAAAGGCATATAAGTTCAAAAACTTGATTAAAACATGACATTGAAAACAAACAAGAACAGTTGAAACTACAGATCAAATACAAGTACTACGATCTATTTTAAGACTTCAAATACAATAGTCAAGGGTCAATTAGGAGTGTCTAATATCTGAAATTGAATTTTATAATTAATAGCCTACCAGTACGTTAAGAATTTAAGAATGAAGACAGTCTTTTCAAATCTCAATATCAGTTCATTTTATGAT
This sequence comes from Glycine soja, assembly GCF_004193775.1. Taxonomy (NCBI): domain Eukaryota; kingdom Viridiplantae; phylum Streptophyta; class Magnoliopsida; order Fabales; family Fabaceae; genus Glycine; species Glycine soja. The sequence continues at coordinate 46,138,041 of NC_041004.1, read as the reverse complement.
ATCCAGTGAAGTTAACATCTAACTCAACAAATAATGCCACTTCTAAAAGAAATCCTAGGTATAAGGAAACATTGCACTGATTTTTGGGATAATCAAACCAAGAATACTTAAACCATATTTAAAGTTACTGCCCAATATTTTGTCAATTCATCCTGCATCATGGACTCTAGAAGACAGTCAAAGTTATAACTTTGTAAATGCAATTTAAAACCAACATGCACATTACATAATTCTAACGAGATGGTTTTTCAATAACCTCAAGAAAACATCATAATTAAAAACTAAAAATTTCAATCAGCTTAAAAAATAGATTATAAAAGGCATACAAAGGAATAGAAAAATAAAGCATGAACTTGCTCAATCTCAGCATCTAGAAAACCATACTGTATACACTGTCATAACTCATAAGACCGCATACAAGACAACATATTGCTTGCCTGGTTGTTGCACAATATTTCAATAGAAGGTTTAAGCTTTTGCGATGGTTGAAATCCAGATCGAAAAGATCCATCCCCAACTGCTTGATGCTGTGACTGTGACCCAGTAAGACCAGGGGCAATACTACCTTCAGCACTTAAGCTATCCAAAGGTTTGTCAAGCAACATCTTCTCTATTACATAATTAACAACCTAAACCAATCAAAAGAAAGGAAAGTTAAGTTGATAGTTCAAAAATACATCATCTACTGTTTACAGAATCCACACACATGCACACACAAAAAACTAAACTAAATTAAACTAAAAAAAAGTAATACTTTTGGAAAGCATGACCAAAGCCAGCTTAACAACATGTGTAAAGATTAATAATGCAATTATTAATAACAATTGTCAATTAATATAAATATAAAAACTTACTTTGTGAATTCTTAAAATACGTGGGGCACTTAGCTTCCCTTGTGTGAGGATCTGGACTGAAGAGCCTTCACATGGTTGCAAATAGAAACTGCATCTGCAGTGGTTATCACAAAAGAATATATATCAAAGAGAGCATTATGTAACTAGTCTGAGATTGCCATCATACTCAGACAATCAAATTCATAGACATGGCCATTGCTAATCTATATCTATTAAAGTAAGAGAAAGAATTCAATATTTTCATGGCAATAACCATTAAAAGTACAAAAAATGTTCAGCGATACTGTTCAGTAGATAGATAATACCAAGCAACAAATACCACAGAACTAATAGGAAGATAGATTCCTATGACTTCCTAAGAATCTTGACCATATAGCAATTGATGTCATTTACAAAAGCCAAGTACAACCATATTTTTAGGAAGTGATTAATAGATATAAATCATCAGGGTTAGGCAATTATGCTACATTAACAAAATATACAAAGTCACAAGCATGGTTTATTCCTTTCAACTACAACCATGTGTTTTAATGCAACTATTTAAGGAGGGGGGAAATGAGGAAGGCAAAATTACTTAGTATTTTCTCTGGGAGGTAACCGATTATTCAAAACGCAGTCCAGACACCACCAGGGAAAGTCTTTCTCATCCTTGGTTCCATCTAAATCAGTAATTTTTTTTCTCCATGGACCTCCATGAGAGCCCTCAGTAATAATGGAAGGAGGGGAAGTAACTGAGAATTCAAATGGAGGATAAACCATAGCATCATTCTCAGAACTACCATCAGCCTCAATTCTTGAATGGGTACTACTTCTAGAAGAAATATCCTTTCCAGATAATAATTCTCCATTAGCTGGAGCTGGGGATCCCATTCTTTGCTTTCGTTTTCTCAACCAATGAGCCAGTAGCCCTTTAAGGGTTTCTCGAGCCAAATTAACCTGCAGAATAACAGGCATTGATTTAGATTGTTGACAGCAAACTACTGAAAACATTCTCATTATGTCATTGTATGCATGGATCACATATTTCTTGAAAATTGAAACTATAGAAAGTGCATTACAGAACACAGCCAACATTCAACAGTCATTAACAAAACTTAAATTCTTCCATGTCCATTAATCTAATTTTCTCCCCCTAAATTTGGGGAGCACTTGATAGAACAAAACTTTTAGATTATAAAATAAATATTTTATCCTTGTAAATTTTAATCTAATTAGCCTCGTAAGGACCATATATTTAAAATAAAGATAGTGTGGGAATTAAAAAGTCATAACTTTGTTCTAACTTCCAAATAATGGAATGAAATATTTGTTCTGTTCCATTATAAAATTTCCAAAGAATGGAATAACATTTTTATTCCATTCTAATCCATCTGATTCTATTCCATTTTCTACCAATAATCAAAGCATAGCCTTCAGATTGAGCAAGAATACGGACTAAAAGACAGGATTGATGGTTATGTGCGACTAGCTGAAATGGATCTCATGAAGATGAATTGGTTGACAAATGTATATAGACATGACATCAATAAGCCAATAGTAACAACTAACAAAAATAGTTGCATAAAAGTTGAAATTAATAGTTACAGCATACCAAAAACTAGGAGCAAACTTAATATTAATATAATTAGGAATTTAAGATAAGGCCAGGTAAATTGTTCATGACAATGAAGCCATTACCTTATCATCTTCAGGCTTGCCTACAATGTTAAGATCAGCTGAATACATCTCTGCTGAAAAACATTGGGGAGTGTCCAAATGGACTGACAAGCTTCCAAGCCTGGTATCCACTGTGAACCATGCAGAAATGCTAACCTAAAGCAGCAATGCGGTATTGGAAGAAAATTAAAAGCCAGCTTGAACAAATAAACAACTGTAAATCATCATGTTTTCTTACCAAGTAAAAAATAATTAAAGCATAATTATTAAAAATGGAATCCATGACGTAAATCAGTTATCATACCATCTCAAATAGCTCTTCCTTTTTCTCCTCAAATGAAACCTAGACAGTCCACAAGTAAAGCATGAGCTATTATGAACCCATAAATGAGTCCTATCAGCTGTAGTTTAATTTGTAAATATCATCCATTATAGACAATCTACTTCCCTAGCAAACAAGATTGTCATACAAATTACAAAATGAAAATGCAACCAGTTGTCACCTTTCCATAATCTTCAATCACAACACCTTTGGTAATCTCCCACAGCTTCACAGAACCAGACACATCCTTTACCCAAAGTTATTCATCAGTTAAGAAAATAACAGAAAAAGGTCATGTCAATATGCATGGCATAATAAAATTACCAGAAAACACCATGGTTACCTTCGTCAGCACATGCCTCTTATTATTCAAGACTTCATGCTGTACTATTGCAGGTGTACCCAAGATAGTTAAGGTAGGTTCTTTATATACAGGAACCTATAAACATTAGTAGTTTTGACAACAAAAGGATGATTATTAGTTTTGCGGGATAGAAAGAACCAAAAGAAAAAAAAATATTTTCAACAAAAACTTGTTCAGAAAACAAACTCCATCTATTCACCAACAGAAAATACTAATAAAAGATATGTAAACTAACATGCTTCATCTATACATGAACATATGAAAAATAAACCAACAGGAAACACTAATAAAAGATATCAATACCAAGAGGAACATAAAAAATTTAAGATATAATAACAGAAAAGTAATATAGCAATTTTTTTCAGACATAAATATAACATACAGGAGTAGATCCTTCTAGTGACACTCTTGCTCTTGAAAAGGATAAGTTTCCAGCTAAAAAAGAATTGCCTCTCAGGAAAATCTTTTGAGGGTTGCATCCTTCAGCTGGCCATCTATGAACTGAAGAGTCTGTTGTTGCAACCCATATGCTATCATCATGCAAAGCCAATTGAAGAATAGGGTGCTCGCCTGTGCAAAGCAAACTACTCTCTCTAGTTTGCAAATCTGTCAAGTATAACTTAAGGTATAAAAGAATACGGCATTAGAAGATGAGGTTCACAAGTTAAACAGGAAAAGGAGATATGATGTCACATAAGTTCAAGATGTAGTAATAATAAAAAAATATAGTTTGATGTTAATTTTAATAGAAGGTTTCACTCACTGAAAAGTCTCTCCCGCCACTATAAACATGACTAAATGCTGGGGTGCTGGCGAGTGCCCAAACAGAATCTGTATGAACTGCATAAGAATGCACACATCTCTGCTGACCTATATCCCAAAGCCTAAGCGTAAAGATGTACAGATAATTAGTCAACCACAAAAACAAAACAAAACAAATAGAAATGCTTATAACTCCATACGTGTGCATTACCTTATCATAGAGTCTGAAGATCCTGATAAACAATATCTGCAATTATGAACATTAAAAACATCATAGCTGACTTGTTGGAAAAAAAAACATATTACCTAATTTGAACTTAACAAATTTATCCAATGAAAAGATGCATGGCTGCATACAATGAAAAGAAAAGCCAACAGCATTTCATTCACTGTATGATTGACTATTAAATAAGTCCACTATAACAGCCAATGAAAATATTAGGTTATTCATGTGCATTGTTAATTTGTTATCTATATGTTGTGGGAAAACAGAGAAATTTCAAATGGGAAAGATCAATGCAAACAGAGAGAAGGAGAGAGAGTTATGATAATAAATAAATAGGAGGAAAAGCAAGTTACAACTTTAAAATATAATTGTAAACTGAAAATTTGCAACTAAACTTAGATATCCACTCCACAAACCTGCCACTAGAATCCAGAAGCAGAGCCCTGATGTTATCTGTATGCCCTCTTAGCTTTAGAGTCTTTGATCCTGATCTTGTGTCCCAGACACGCACAACCTAGTGAACCCCAAATAAATTGAAGAAATAAACCATGGTAAGAGACAACATCCCATAAAATTCAAGCTACTAAAGCGCAAACAAACCATATCTAATGTTTCAAAGGTAAAGAAGCCTCGACAAGTCAGAGCAAATGCCATATTGTACCTTTTCTGTGCCACCAGAGACAAGAATTGTTCCACTTTCATTCATAGCCAGTGCATAAACAGAATCTTTATGGCCTTTGGCAGCAATTGGAATGTATCCCTGAGTTTGAGTGGTGTGCATAGACATATTGTCGCTTGAGTTAATAGTACGCAAGGATGTCAATGGTAGTAAGTTGCCAGAACCATTGATACCATTTGAAGATTCATCAACTGTATCATCATTACACTTAGAGACTGGAGCGAGGGCAGCCTCGATATCCCATATAAAAACCTCCCCACCAAGGCCACCAGAGGCAACAATATTGTTCTAAAAAGCAAGACACTATTAAAGGATCAAAGAATGGATTTGACATTGATAATTCAACCAAAGTAGCTATCTGTTTTAATGTGGAGCATATAGAAACAATAAAATGAACTTTTTCTTAATGCACATAATAAGAAGCATAACATGTTTGAACTTTGAAGTACATTACATTTTTTTCTGCTGCTGTGAGGCAAGTAACATAGTCAGAGTGTTGCCGGAGAGTCCTAGTGCAGGTTCCAAAGGACAAGGCATTCCATGTCTAACACATAAAAAGAAGGTGTAAATAATTATGTAAGTACTGGTATTATTTAGAAGAACCAAGTATTGATAGGAATAAAAAAACAGCTAGCAATCAACAAACCTTAAGGGTTGTATCTGAAGAACAAGAAACAAGTGTACTATCACCAACAAGAACAGCATCATTAACCTGCAAGAATAAAATAGCATTTACATATTCAATTGTACTTATGCTGTTATGCATGTGTTATGGATAGTTAAGGTGTCATGTTTTGTGGGTTATAACTTAAATGCTAATGAAACAGGGCTTTGGCCTTTTGGGGAAAACATAAAAGATGAAAGAATGATTATAAGTTCAGGAAGCTTCATTAAGTGACCATGGTTAAAAAAACATTGCTATGTACCAGAAGTTACTAACTTAGAAGTAAACTAGCAACTGGAAGGGAAGAAAAAGAAAAAGAAAAAAATGAACATAAGGATTACCCAATCGACATGAGATTCAAAAGTAGCCAAGCATGTTGCTCTATCCACACCTAGTGCCCATCGTTTTAACCTGCCATCACGGCTGCCGGTGAAGAGATAATCAGACCCATCAGATGCCGCAGACGTAAGTAGAGCCAGACAATTTATGCCTGCACAATGCTGCAGAAAAGAGCCAACTTACAAACGATTCTAGACTGTGCAACTAAGAAAACTATCAAAATTGAAATCGAGCAACATAAGAAATATTGATGAAAATAAAATCGATGACATAACACCATGAAAATCAAAATGCTAAGTATGAACTATTCATGCAGCTTTGATTGATAAGAAAGTAAAATATTGGGTAAATATTAAAAAGAAAAGGCTGAAATATGCAAACCACCAAATGTGTATAAGTCAATGTAAAAAGAGAAAATAATATTAAAATTTAGGGTAAACCTCCATTTTGATCTTTGGAACACCAATTTGATCCTCAACAGGTTATCACATCCATTTGATCCTCAAACAACAGGTTTTAACATCTAATTCGGGCAAATACTTTTTACTAGGACCCAATTGATGTCAGTCAACAGCCAAATATTCTCATTGGAGCACAATTTGATGCCACTAATGTTTTGAGGAGAAAATTAAGTTAATTTTTTTTCAAGGACCAAATTGGGAATTCACTGTATAATTTAAATAATATTTTCATCTATGTAAGAAATGCATGTGTTTATCAAAAACAACCCAATCAGGTTCAACTAGTTAACATATTTGGAAACACGATGTCAAAGAAAAAATTTGTATGGATAAAGATGCAACTACTAGAAGCAAGCCAGAAACTTGTCTGTTTCAGTGGAAGAAATAAAATAATGAGTTCACCTTTATGTCATCAGAATCATTCAACACGTAGGTTAATCTCTTCTCCTTACGAGGGCGAGTTGAATTGTTTCCATTACTTGCACTACCCACGCGGTGCATTGCAGAAACTGTTTAGTACATAAATCAAATAACTTAAACAATAACCCCAGGAGAAAATTGAGAAAATAATTCCATATCAGAAATTCTACTTAGCAGCATTAGCAACAGGATTTTAAAAAAAAAGCTAACATATCCATGAGCCATAAGCCTCCTCGCTATGCAAATGTATGGGAGAGGGTTATTGTACACAGCCTTACCCTTGCATATGCAAAAGGGTAGTTTTCGGATTTGAAACCATAACCAACCAGTCACCAAGGTGCAACTTTACCATTGCGCCAACAGCATTAAAATAAATATCTGATGAAGTAGTTTATGTATTATGACCATTTATTTAACAAAAGAACGTTTGCATACACAGTTAAAAACAGACACATCCAAACACTTCCACATAAATCACATACAGAAAAGCATCAGGCGTTACCGTTAGGTATAACCATTTAACCCAACCATATATCCCAGGAGCTCCTAGAAACTAGCATTAAGAATTCTATGTAGCTTTATGAGGTGGACCTTAGTCTTCTCAATATCCCAAATGCTGATAATATTATATAGACCTCCAGACGAGACTTTTCACATTTACTAAGAAGCTAGTAGTTAAAGCTTCAAGAAGCTAATAGTTATAACTTCCACGTCCCATACATGATTTAGTACTTCTCAACGGGTTTCCAGAACATGCTACATCATTTTTGCAACAATTCCATGCTAACCTCGGAATCCAGACGAAGTTCAAACTCATTCTTTCCAAACAGTCTGAAACACCAGTCAAAGCATAAGCGCATATCAAATGCACCAAAGACTCAATGTGAATCAAATTAAAAACCAAAGCTACAAAATCAATAATCAAACACACCTATTTTCGAACGTTTGGTGAGATGTACTGTTAGCCAACTTGTTACATCTTGTGATAAGTTTAGTTTTTATATATAATATATTATGTGCCTATAAAACATACAGACACACCTATAAGCCATAGGCTCATAGCAGGCTGAAGCTATCGAATATCCCAAATCATCGACACAAGTTACGCAAATGAAGGAAAAGAGAACATAAGAAAGTCAGAAAACGAAAGCATGGCCCTTTACACAAATTAACTAGGGCGATCATAACTAGGGCGAAAGCATGGCGCTTTGAACTATGAGCTAAAACAGACTAATTATAAGATGCAATAAATTGTTTCGTAGAATCGAGAGGAGAAAATAATCGAACAAAGCGAAATCCAGCTGGAGAAGGAGAAGATGGAACAGTGGGAGGAACAAACCGTGATCAGTGACGAATTCGAAGCACTTTGAGTGCTTGTCTTGTTGCAGTGTCCAAGTTTCAGCTTTAGAGAGAGAAAGTGTTCGGGAGAGAGAGAGAATGGTGAGGGCAGCGAACGAGTGTGTAAATATGGGCGTCCAGATTTATTCCGGTAAATCCTTTGACCCGTTTTGTGCCTCCTATTGAGGGCAAGATGGTCCTTACACCTGAAGGAAGGATCTCAAGGCTGAAAAAGTTTTTCTCAAAAGGTGAAAAGTTAACTTAATAAAATATAAATATTTATTAATCTAATTGTTAGAGTGACACAATAGTATAAAATAACATAAAATTATAATTTACTTTAAAAGAATAATCAGATGTTTTAATAAATATATTTGAAATAAAATATAATTTTTGTGGTTAGGTGTGAGACACTTAAGAGACATTTGATAGGAGATAAATTTTCTCATATTAAAAGATAATGAATTATGAGATTTATATTTATTTTAGAAACAAGTAAAATTTATTTAGTTTACATTCAAAGACATGTAAATAAGTTTTATAAGAATTGAAGAATTATATAGTATTTTTATTAGTTATTTTAATTAATTATCACGTTAATAAGAATAATATAATATTTTTATTATAATAAAAAAATTAACTCGAGAAATTAAAATTTCTACCTCTCAATCAAAAAAATTTCGTGAAAAAATATTAAAAAACACAATGAAAAAGTATTATTTCTTAGGAATCTTATTTTTTAAAAACTAATACCAAATATTAAAACTTCTTTTCTACCAAATGCCTTGTTAGATATTTTTTTATATTCCTTCATTGTTTTGACAATTAATTGTATCATTAATTTGCTATGTATCTGCTAATTACATTCTTTAAAGAAAAAAGTACTTGAGTTTTTTTTTTCTTTTTGTTTTTTAAAACACTTATAGAAAATATTTAAGTAACAATGATTTGTGCTTGATGTGAGATTTAAGGTGCATTTTTTAAGAGCTTGATGAATGTCCAAAAGTGATGTTCCTTTGCCAAGTTAATAAATCGAGACAAATGTCCTATGTAGAGGATAAATAGGTATGATGATAAAAGGGTCACCTTGCTAGATACCCTTGCTCAAAATGATCCAAAATTTCACCACTCCATATTAACCAAAAATAAAAAATGCATTGTCAAACACAAGGAAATGAAATTAACAGGAAAGCCAATTAATCAATGAAACGATACAAATATAATTTATTTGAAAAGTGTCCGTCCAACTATTGTCAATTTATTTAATTTTTTTTAAAAATATATAATATATAAATAAATTAATATAACAAAAATGACCAATTATAATAAAATAAAATTAAAAAATTTGTAATGTAATGTAATATTATTATGACCATTTAAATTGGAAAAATAAATTTAAGAAATAATAGCATTATAGTATGAACATAATTAAAAATTAGAAATAAATGTTCGTTATAAAATAATAGATTATAACAAAATATTATTATAACAAAAAATAAAATTATAATAATATCTTTTTACAAATGAATTGTTACAGACTCATGGGCCCGCTTTTCTTCCTATTTGCTCAGGAAACCGCTGCCACTCATGTTTAATTGGGCTAAAAGGTTTGGGCCGTCATTTAGATTCAACTCGGTCTTATTCTGATAAACCGAAGGAAGTTGCTAGGTACACCCAAATTTTATCATATTGCCAATTTTGCCCGGAAAAACTTCTTTAGATTCAACTTGGTCTTATTCAACTCGGACGTCATTTATGGAAAAACTTCTTCCGTTAGAAGTTCGTCCTCTTGAGAAGAATTTATTCCGTAAGAGCTTTTTTTTTTAACTTTTTTTTAGAAACATTGTGACGAATTAATTTAAAATTAATAACAAATAAGACTCGAACGTGTGACTTTCAAATTATCAGCTTAACGCTCTAACCAATTGAACTAATGAACCAATTACGTTGTAAAATAAATAATGTTATACATAACATTAAAATTTCTAATGTATATTTAATACGCATGAAAATTTAAATAATAAATTTTGTAACAATTAATTTTGATATAAATCATACGGATTATTTAATCCGTATATTTTTTTAAAAATAAAAAATATTTACTATTACAAAATTTAATATACATTAAATTTTGTAATAGTAAATATATATTAAATTTAATATTTACTTTTTTAATTATTAATATGTTAAATTACTTATTTGTACATTAAATTTTTTTTACTATTACAAAATTTATTATATATTAAATTTTATAATAATTAATTTAAATATAAATTATACGGATTATTTAATCTATATTTTTTTTTAAATTGTGTTTTTTTGAATGCACCTAACAACACCCTGAACCGAAACCTCTAGTCAGAACCAAAACCTCTAGCATCGGTCTTATTCCTACACAGAAAATGAGCCTTGTTATTCATCGGCAATTCAACATTCCTTTTCTTTCGTTTTGGGCCATGCAGGTTGGGCTAGTTGGATAGCAAACGTTTGACTGCTCTATTGTTTCTTTGGGGTTTTAGGGTGTTATAAAATTATAGATAGAACATAAATACATGAAGAGATATAAGTATAAAATAAAAGTAAAATCCATAATAGAATAAATAAACAATGAAGATAAAATAAAAAAAATACATAACAGATAGAGTGTTTTTTTTATGAATGTACTATACTATTTGAGTTTTTTTTTTTTTTTTACACTTGTATGTTGAGAGCTTGGTCCATATATTTTATTTTATTATCAAATATTCTTTTAAGTAAATAATTTAAGCACAAAATATTTTTGAAAACTAATTAATTTTTCCAAAATGATATTAAATTAAAATTATTTTAAAATTTAACTAAGATATGATTAATTATTTTGTTATAAGCTACAAGATGACTAAACACACAAAAGTGTTACTAAGAAACACACAAAAAGCAATGGTTGTCTACTTGTATTCAAACAATTTCCGCAATAAGAATCAACAGACATCTTAGAGTATCCTTTAGATATTGTAACAAATGATTTATGTCGTGAAGATAAGGAGTGCAAAGAGCCTACATATACTATCTTAATTTATGAACATGGCAGTTCATATCAGGCCTACAAATGGTCAAATACATGAACCATTCTTCGTTAGAGAGAATGGCCAGGTGAAAGATCACCATATGAAGCATTGAGTTTCAAGTGTTTAAGGAGAGCCAATGTGTTTTTATGTTGGGGAAGGAGAAACCCCTGTTGTAGACTTGACAATTTAATTGTAAGCCAAGAAAATAACCCCACGAGACACAGACCAACTCCTAAGGTAAACAAGGAGCAATTATTAATAGAAAAAGACCCTTGCTACAAAGTCACCCTTGAATAAAAGAGAAAGAATCGCTGAGTCCCATTAGGAAATGCATAACATACTTCATTTGATTGTAGTTAGACCAAGAACGAATTCCACCACATACATGTGCAGGATGAGTAGTTTTGAGTTTTGCAAAAGACTCCCAGAGAGATTCGAGCTTGGTATAATAATAATTATTAATCGAAAAGGATCCTTGTTACAAAGTCATCAAATTAATTTTTATTTAGAAAATGAAAGGTCCATTTTGCTGTGCAAATCATTCTTTGAGATCGTTCTAAATCATCATATATAGCTGTAGAACAATACTGTCTTACAAGATCCAAGAAACAACAACATTGTTGTGTTGCCATATTGCCAAAAAACATTATCATTTGGACCGAGGTGATTTAAGAATGGTGCCATCAACAAAATTAAACTTGTTCTTCTTAAGAAGAAGTGTCATTTTTATAGCTTTCTTCCAAGAATTGTAGTTGACTCCAATTGAGAGGATGAGAAACCAAGATATATAGAACCCAAATTATGGGATGGGCGAGAGAAAAAGGTTAGAATCATCCATAAAAGTTATGGAAGAACCAAACAAAGAACTCAAAAAAACTTATAACAAAAAACAAAACGCTTGAATCAGTGGTGGATCTACACTATGGTGAGGGTGTGCACTTGCACTCCCTCATTTTTTAAAATTCACTAATAAATTTTCTTTTTAAATTAAAAATTGTAAATAAAATCTTATATTTTTATATTTTATTCCATATACATTTATATAATTGAACTCACTGATTTTATTTTTTATAATTTGTTTTTACTAATTTAGGGTTTTGGATCTACCACTTACTTGAACCAAAAGAGAGAATAATTTTAACTGATACTACATTGAGTACTGTACTGCACTATCTAAATGAATATTGAACTAAATGAACAAAGAAGCTTATATAGAAACTTGAATGAAGGAAAAATATAGCAACTAACTAACTTATAATAGCCATATTAACGGACTAACTGAATCCCCAATACCTTTATTAATTAAAGATAAATAAGTTTTTCATATAGATACTTCTGAATTTCAAAAAATAATTACATGAATAAAAGTTAGTAAATTCAATTCTCAAAATTAAGTTACTGTTTCGAATAGATCGATGTATTAGAGCATAGTAATGTGCAGCAAAACTTAACCTCTATGATAAGTAAAATCACTCGAACATTACAAAGAAAATAAGGAAGAACCAAACTTCAGCACAGAGGAACCTAGTTTCTTGCATAAACCATTAGTATTTTATCAACAAGCAGAAACAATCTTAATTAAGACATTAATAAATCAAACCTTTTAATTATCAAATAAGTGGTTAACAGGAATTTAAAAGAAAAAAATGTCAGTGCATGGTTTTAGATAGTAGAAAGCCAACAACACTATCAAGAACAGTAGACTTCAAAATATCCAAATAAAGAGGACAACTCTCATAATATCAAAAGAATACCTAATCACATTCATTGATTTTAGACCCGGGTGGCAAAACGAGTTTTGTCTATTAAACTAATTCGTTTAATCTTTTTTTGGTGGTAATTAACACTAGATTAGTATTTAGAGTAGTAGTGTTGATTTTTCCCATTTAGCATCAACTTTTGTCTCATACTAATTAATTAATGTTTTTTCATTTTCTTTTTCTTTCTGTTGGGCATGCCGGCCACTAAATTAATGACAACATTTTTTCTTTTTTTTTGAGACTAAAATGACGACATATATAGAACGAGTACAAATGCTGTTATACAATAATTGAAGGCTCCCTGTATTTTGTAGGTTTTAATGGATCTGTGGCTTGTAATGGGTTAGGAATTAGGATATCCTTGTGTCTTTTTCAATACATGAATTTTGTTTACTGATAAAAAAAAAGAACAATAATTGAAGGCTCAGCTGTATTTCCTTCAGAACGATCACAGTAACGTTAATAGGAATTTAAGATATTGGACCACATTTAACAATTAATTAACGCGTGTCCTCCTCACAGGGAAAAGAATTCTAACTTATATCAGGAGAGTTTTTTTTTTACTGGAATATCAAGAGAACTTTAATATATATCCATTCAATTGACAAGATTAAAATAAGTAAAAACACCAAAAAGTAAAATAAAATAAAATAATACTGTAAAAGCTCGAACATTCCAAATAGTCATTCTTTTTTACAGCATTTTCAAATTTTTGGTATATAAATAACATTTCAAATCAACAATTAACATGAGAAATATTGCTTGTACGTTAATTGCACGTTCTCTGAAAACTTGAATCACGCACAACATTAATGTAAATGCTTTCATAATTAGGAATTTATCTTCATACACATGGTAGTGTACTATAATAATCCTGGTATACAATCACTCACATAAAAATTATATTTTTAACTCATCAATATCCACAAATCACGCACATGATAGACCCACAACTATAAAAAATATTTTTCAAGACAATTATTTTAGACAATTTTAAATCATCTTTGAATCTGTTATGATAGAAAATGTTAATTTTTTGTCATGATTTTTAAATCATTTTAAAATTTCAATTTCTACATTGATTATTTTAGAAATTATCTTAGAATGTATTTTTTTTTAAAACTAAAAAAATTAAGGATTTGAAAACAATTATATTTATCAAAAAAACTATCTTAGAAAAAATAAATTTTGAGACTATTTTTCTTAAAATATCTAATTTCTAAGATGATTTTCAACAAAAATTTTTTTTTTATCATCGTCCATTTATAGAAATAAGAATCAAGTAATGAATTTTCATCAATGTGAGGAAAAAAATCAGTAGAAGTCTATAAAATACTAAGATGAGATAATTTATTTTTTAAAGACTCAAAATAAATATTTTTCCATTTATAGGAATTAAAACCATATTTAACAAATAAATTCTTCTTGTACAATAAATTTTGCAACATTAAGAAAAGATAAAGAAAAGTATAATATGTAACTGACGATCTGATAAAAAGAAATAGAAAAAAAAAACATTATACTGTATGATATATTATACAAATTGTTGTACGAATTACATGATTAAAAAAGAACATTGCATTAATTTGGTGGCATAAATTGATAGGCGACCAATACTGTGTGAACATATGATTTTCATTCCTGCTATGGGATTTTATGTATCCATACTCATAAATAAGAAAATGAATATGTGAACACAAGAACATTTACCCAACAGACAATAAATTCGTGGTGCACACTGCTTGCTACCAACTACCAAGATAAAGACTCGGGTTTAATAGCAGTCGAACTCCTGGGTCCTAGATGATCTGAAGTTACGTTTACAATTTATTTTTTTTTAATTATGGCAATGATCTGTTGAGGGATCCTTTTCAAACAATCCAATTATAAACCAAGGGACATTGAGTCTAACCAAAGAAGATTAATATCTCATAAAATGCTGAATTAATATTTAAATTTTCTAACCATATCTTGAATATGATTGACATTGAAGAAGAAGATCCGTGGAAAACCTAAAAAATAATCCTATTATAAAAGCTAGCACCCTAGCGTCAGTGACTCACTTCACTCAATTAACTCTTCCGTTCCTTCTTTCTTTATCATCACCAGTGTTCCATATTTCAGAGAAAATGGCTTTATCATCTCCCTCTCTAGTGTTCACCGTACAGAGGTGTCAACCGGAGCTGGTGGCTCCTGCTAAACCCACTCCTCGCGAAGTTAAACCCCTCTCCGACATAGATGACCAACAGGGCTTGCGTTTCCAAATTCCATTCATACTATTCTATGGTAATGAACCATCAATGGCAGGGAAAGACCCTGCTAAGGTCATTAGAGAGGCACTTGCGCAAACTCTTGTTTTTTACTACCCTTTTGCGGGTAGGATTAGGGAGGGACCTGGTAGAAAATTGGTGGTGGATTGTACTGGAGAGGGTGTCATGTTCATTGAGGCTGATGCAGATGCAACACTTGATCAATTGGGTGACACACTTCAACCTCCATTCCCATGCTTCGAACAACTCCTTTATGATGTTCCAGGCTCGGAGGGAGTTATTGACTGTCCCCTAATGCTCTTTCAGGTCCAATAGTTATAATACACTTGCCATTGATGATTCAATTCACTTATATTCTTGTAGTGCCAGCAAGATCAACAGTTGAGCTCCTTATTTTGTCGGGCACTCCTTTGCTATCAACTTCAAATATAACGTTGATAAAGCCTAGAGAAATATTTTTTGAGATTGTTCTTGAAACAAGCATTTAGGATTTTTTTTTCTTAAACAAGAGTATTAATTTATAGAAATTATTATCAGTCTAATTGAGACACATGTTTTCTCTTAATGTCTTATATTAATCATTTAGTTTTATTTTTTAATTAGATTTGTTAATTTTAATTTTCAATTTAATTTGATTTAACAATTAGCTAAAAACAATTTCTCGACTATCTCAAAACACTCATTTTATTTGTATTTGAATATATACTAGCATACTAGTATTTCAATTATTAGCCTATGCCATGCATATGGTAACTATTTATTTTATATAACTTAAATTTACAATAAATAAATACTTTTGAATATATAATTATATTATAATAAAATTTCATAATCCTCTCTTTATATAAAATAGAATAAACATTTTGATCTGAAGTAATTTTAAGGATCAATCTTTAAGAAACGTGTTTTTAGGAGTTTTTTATTGATTTTTTTTAGATATTTTCTTAATTAATCTCTTATCTCTTTCCATTTTTCCTTTTCATATTTATCTTTGTATTAATTTCAATATTTTAAAAAATGATTAATAATTAAAAAAAATATTTTATCAAAATATAAATTATTTATTATATTTAAAATATCATCTATATGATAAAAATATGTGTTCATCATAAATTTGAATTATAAATAATTAAAATTTAATAAAATATATTAATTTATTATAAATTTAATTATATAAAAATGTGCATCATACTTACTGTATTATAAGAATACGTACAATGTTTAAAAATGTGTGTACAAATAACAAATGTAATAGACATTTGATGTGTAAGAAAAAAAAACATATATAAGATGCTAAAATATGAGAATGTTTAAATATTATCACTCTTTTGAAAATCCCTCCAAAGCATAATTTGTTGAAAGAGTCATGATATTTAGACACTTACTATTTTTGACACTTTATTCACATTCCTTATTTTTATTATCATTTATGTCTTCCTATCATATTATTTATCACCTATTTACTTATATTTTTCAACCTTTTTCTTTTCTTTTCTCTCTAGGTCAACTAGCATTTAGGTGCTCAAATATATTTTTTCTTTGCTGAAATTGGGTTTCAAATGATAGGTGACACGTTTCAAGTGTGGTGGTTTTGCCCTAGCCGTTCGCTTGAACCACACTATGAGCGACGGAGCCGGCATAGCACTATTCATGAACACATTAGCTGAAATGGCTCAGGGAGCAACTGAACCTTCCGTTCCACCTGTGTGGCGCCGGGAGCTTCTACAGGCAAGAGATCCACCTCACATCACATGCAACCATCGTGAATACGAGCAAATCCCAAACAACATGGAAGGGATCATCCCTTCATACGAGAACAAGATGGTTCTTCGATCTTTCTTCTTTGGAGCCTCCGACATAGCTGCCCTACGTCGCTTGGTTCCCCACTACCATAGAAAATGCACCAGTTTCGATCTCATCACGGCATGCTTCTGGCGCTGTCGCACAAAAGCATTGGAGATAGATGCAGACGAGGATGTTCGCATGATGGTCATAGTCAACGCACGTGCTAGGTTTAATCCTCCATTACCTGCTGGTTACTACGGCAATGCCTTTGCATACCCCGCGGCAGTTACCACCGCAGGGAAGCTTTGTGAAAATCCATTTGGGTATGCAGTGGAGTTAATAAATAAACTGAAAGGTGAGGTGACAGAAGAATACATGCATTCTGTGGCAGATCTAATGGTGACTAATGGAAGATGCTTGTTTACCACCGTGAGATCTTTTATTGTGTCAGATTTGAGACATTTTGGTTTCAAACAAATTGATTTTGGGTGGGGTAGGGCATTATATGGTGGAGTGGCCAAAGGTGGGGCTGGACCCTTTCCTGCAGTATTCTATCTGATGGCACATAAGAATGCAAAAGGAGAAGAAGGCATATTATTACCAATTTGGTTGCCCGCCAAAGCTATGGACAAGTTTGCAAACGAGTTAGATCACATGCTAATTGGGAACCAAAACCAACCTACGGATCCACATCCAATTTTTTACGCGTCTACCTTGGAAAATATTAAGTGGACACCCAAAAAGTTGATTGGCACCCAGTGAGAGAGATACAAGAGAGAAAAAAAAAAATATAAGTATTATAAATAATATAATATAATTAATAAGAAGGAGAGAAATGGTGAGTGTTTGAAAAAATTGAGATTCAATATCATAACTTGTCTACCTTTGTAGTTTGTAGAATGTCTGTGTTTTCTAAGTATTTGAAGGACTTTAAGTTTTCTTACGTGTATCTTCTGTTTATATAATAATTATTGATATTCAAATAGTTGGGGTGATAGAAGTGTACATACCTGCGATGCTATTAATTTGAAATTAATAGTGCATATGCTCATCATGAACTTATTATTCAATCGAATTAATGCCAATTACTTGGGAAAGCAAAAGTAATAAGCACCTTTAAATATCCAATCTTACCTGAGAGAGAGAGAGATGCTTTGGGCACTTACAATTTCGATTATATTGGCAAAGATGTTTGCAAATTAATAGGATTTGTATTGGCCTGGCGCATTGGCAGAGATAATTGTAATTTTAATTGTATTGGTCTTAAGAAGAAAAACTATTTGACATAATTGTATTTTAATTTTATTGTAGAATTATTTTATTTCTAAATTTAGAACTAATTCAACTTAATCTAAAGTATATATTTTCAATTGAAATGATTTTTAATTTTCAATTTCTTTAGTTAGAAAGTGATTTATCTTATCTATTTCGATACATTTCTTTATTAAAACTTATGCTTTTTAAGTTTAATTACTCATGGGTTCTTATACTTATCATAAAAACTTTACCTTTTAATTTTATACTTAAAAATATTACATTTTAGTCTATATATATATATATATAATCTAAGTTTAAAATGATTAAAAATTATATATGTAGGAACTAAATTAAAAAAGATAAATAATCATTTTTATCTCTTGACGTGTAAGTTACTGCTGACAAATGCGTTTATGAAAGATAAAAATACAAGATTTACTCTATGAAGATGTAAAGAGTGCGACAGATATATCTGAAAGTTAACGGCCAGATCGATAAACCTACTCATGATTAAAATTAATTAAGTTATCTAAAAATAGATTTTCATATTAAAATTTCTAAATAAATTCTCCTCTAAATTTTTGTAGCTAGATCGATAAACCTACCCACGATTATATCCCCTCTACCAAACCAAGCTTTACATTATACGATAAATGTAAACAGGCATTGATGGGCAAATTTACCGTACAGGGCTTGTTTTACAAACAATTTACCAAAGGGGGTTCGTTTTTAAACAAATAACATGCAGGGTCTGTTTCCGACGTGGGTGCCGCCATTGATACTGGCGGGAAGCTTGAACCGCCAGTGCCAATGGCGGTAAGGAAGGTACCGCTAGTCCCAGTTGCGGGACATGTGCTGAGTAGGAGAGAGGGGTGAGGGTGTGCCGCTGATGGCATCTGCGGGACAGGTGAGAGAGGGTGGGTAGGGTGGGTGCCGCCAAAGCTGTTTGCGGTAGAGGGTGGTGCCGCAAGTACTGTCTGCGGGACACTTTGGTGCCGCCAGTACTGCCTGCGGGACACTCTTGCTTAATATATCTGTGACTCTGTGAAATAAAACATTAGGTGAAGTACAAGCTAGTCAAATAAAACATTAGGTGAAGTACAAGCTAGTCAGTGTATTTGCAGTTAGAAAGAATCCTTGTATTAACCAAAGAATATTAATTGTATAATTTATATACGTATTAAAAATGTATGCAAAGCAATATGAATTTTATTTATCAACGTGGTTTAGTTTAACAATTATTTTTTTTTGTTAGTTATTTTTTATAATGGTATGTGAAAATTTTCAAATAATACTTAGAATATTGAACATAAAATACTATCAAAATAGTTGCTGGCTAGTTATATATTATGTATATTCATCGATTTTTGAATGAACTTCAGTGCAACAAGTATTCAAATCATTCCAGTAGCTTTCAAATCCAAATCCAATGTGTAGACAAACATAATTGATCTCGTAATAATTATTGCGTTTAAATTAAGTCTAGTTAAAAACAAAAAATGAAGATGAACCAATTAAGTTTGTTACAGCAATTTGGGGTGTCGCAAGTACTGCCTGCGGGACACTCTTTTATTTTAATTTGCTAGATTTTTAAAACCTTATCTCATTTGTGTGTTTAAGCAACGCATATAATTTCCGATTTCTGAGTCATGCATGTGATTTAATTACAAATTATTCTCATGCACATGGCACTGAAGCTAGGGTTCAAGGCACAAATTAAACAATTTTTTTCTAATTTTTTTTTATCTTTTTTGTTTTAAACTTTTTTATAATTTTAAACACAGTTTTTATTAATTTTGTTATCTTTTATTTCTTTTTTATCATACAATTTGAAAAAAAATATCATTTATATAGCATCTTTTACGTGAATGAATGAAGGCTTGGTCTGCACCTTGCAAGCAATAGGTTTCAGGTTCTGAAAAGGCTGCATATATAGCATCTTAACGTTAAAAAAAATTTGAACGTTGGGGGTGGGATTTAAGTTTTGGGCTATAAAAAAAATGTTGAAGTCATTATTCTTTACGTTTACGTTTACACAGCTTCCTTAGTTTGCTTTCTCTTTCTTTCTTCTTCTGGAGTTTGAGAGATTATTGTGTTTGTGTTCTTCTTGTGCATTCATCTTTCAAGTGTGCTTCAAGTGCCCTTAAATTCCTGGTATGTATTTTCAAAGTAAATATGCTAATATATATTATAAGTTTAAGTTAGTTAGTATTATAAGTTAGTTAGTATGTAAATAGTAGGTTAGTTATTATTAACAAAAGTTCTAAGTTTAAATTAGTTTGTATGAGTAGCTATTGTGTTATTATTTTTTACTTATTAATAAATATTCCAATATTAGGTTAGTTAGTATGAAAATATTATTTGGTTAGTTAGAATTAAAATTTTATTTAGTTATTCTTATTGTATATATTGTTAGATGTTATTTGGTTATTGTGTATAATATTTTAGTATTAATAGTAATTGTTATTTGGTTAGTTAGAATTAAAATTTTATTTAGTTATTGTTATTGTATATATTGTTAGATGTTATTTGATTATTGTATATAATATTTTAGTATTATTAGTAGTAATTACAGCATAGCATAGAATATTATTATTAATTTTTTTTATCAAAGAATGAGAATTTTATTATGAATTCTAGAAATATCTGTAAAATAAAATATATTCTAACTCAAGAAATATAAAATTTTCTAAAATAATTATTCTTTCTTATCAACTTGTTTCAATTATTTTTGTAAATTTATTTTATTTGTGTACTACATATATAATTAATTGTATTCTTAATTATTCGTAGAATTAAAATATATGATGCAGGGGTTGACAAACTAATTATTCTTATGAGTTTTAAATAAGAAATTATTTTATAACTTAATCTCTAGTAAAAAAAATTGTATGAGTAAGTATAATTGAAAATAATATTATATATTTGTTTAGTTAGTATAAAAATATTACGTGTATATATATTTAGTTGTTGTGTATACTCTTAAATTTTATACATGTGATATTAGCTTTGTAGTATTAGGTATAATATTTAGACGGATGATAGTTTAGTCTAATAAATATATATACATGGATGATACTTTAGGATCAAATAAGTAATATTAGATTTTTTAGTATTAGGCACAAGTTAATATTATCTTTAGGTATATATTTATAAATTTTAGACACACCTAAATTTTTAGTTTTTGTAATATTAAATATTTGACACTTAAATAAATAATTGTAATATTAGACACTTGACACACGTAAATCTATCTTTTTAGTATTATAATTTTGTATTTTAAATAAATGAGATCATAATTTAATATTATTTGAGTTAATTATTGTTTAGTTAGAATGATATATATATTATTTGTTAGTTTTAATTTGTACGTTATTATTATTTGTTTTAGAAAATTTAAGTGATTAAATATATGATACATTGTACATTATTATTATTATTTTTGTATATATATTATTGAAAAGATTTTTTGCATTTCAATATTTGTTTGTATTATAAATAATTTGTTAGTCTATATTTTATTCAATTATTTATTTGTTAATTGTAGAAAAAAAATTACTAATAAATTAAAGTTTTCTTCACATATATTTTAATTTATGTATAGAATATATTAAAAATTGCCGAGTTTGATTTTTTACAAATTTATTGTTATATATTTAAAGTTTACTAATAAATTAAAGTTTTCTTCACATGTATTATATTTTATTTTGCAGCAGCAATGGCATCTTCATCATCATCTTCATCACACATTAACATTAAATCTGGCCCCATCGATACTGATGTATTATGGATGCAACCTAAGCATGTTTCAGAACATGTTTGGAATGGGGAAGAAGAAAGGAAATTGCATATCAGACGAGCTGTCCCCACGTATCAAGGGGAAGAACAAATTCCAGAACAAATTTTTCCTTTTCTTCAACAATCTGGTTTCGGGTGGATTATCAAGATGGGTTTCTTAAAAATAAATGCCTCACTAATTAGTGCTCTGATAGAAAGATGGAGGCCGGAAACACATACGTTTCACATGAGATGCGGAGAGTGTACTATCACTCTACAAGACGTCTCTGTGTTGTTAGGTATAAGTGTGGATGGTTTACCATTAATCGGTCCAACAAATCTTGATTGGGCTGATTTATGTGAGGAATTATTGGGAGTCAGACCACAAGAAGGTGAAATTAAAGGTAGTGTAGTTAAATTAAGTTGGCTGGCTCACCATTTTGATCAAATTAATAATGACGACGACGAAGAACAAGTACGAAGGTTTGCCCGTGCATGGATACTGAGATTTATTGGAGGTGTCTTGTTCGTTGACAAAACCAGTAACAGAGTTTCGGTAAGGTACCTTCAATTTTTACGTGACTTTGAAGAATGTGGCAGATATGCATGGGGAGCTGCCGTACTTAGTTTTCTATACAGAGAGATGTGCAGTGCCACCGATTATAAAACTAAATCAATCGGAGGTATGTGCATCTTACTACAATTGTGGGCATGGGAACGATGTCTCACCTTGGCTCCAAAGAGGACTCCTTCCCACATAGAAAATACACCACTAGGGTACAGGTCAGTCATTTTTAACAACGTCTTTCATTTTAATAGAATAAATGGTTTTAGGGTATATTAAATTTTATTCTTTGTAGGTGGCTGCGACGTGGAAACCAACATATCGGCAATGATGATGTGAAAGTTTTTCGTCGCAAGTTCGATATTATGAAACGTCATGAGGTAAGAACCATGCTATTGTATTTGTAAAATAAAAAATTATATGTCTTATTTTACTACAATGTTCACAACTATTTGTTATATGTAGTTTGTGTGGGAGCCTTACCCATCAACCGTTATGTCATTCTTGCCTCCTGTTTGTTTAGTCGGAAGTCTCGCGTGGTACGCGGTGGTGCCACTAATTTGTTTCCAAGTTATTGAGTGGCACCAACCGGACAGAGTCTTGAGACAATTTGGGATGCAACAACCAGTTCCAGAGTCTCCTTCACAACCCCTAAACATTCATGGCATAACATTAAAGGGGAAACATGACGAAAATTGGGGGCAATTGTTCGCCCCAATGATTCAGCAGTGGAATAATCGGCATGCATTTAGGGTCGACGCTTATCCCCGACAAGAAGGCCTATTGAGTTTTAACTCGGACTACATGGTCTGGTATAGGCGAAAGACAAAGATGTTTGTTGACCCAGAAAATGCAAAGACGGCTACATTGGTATTTTTTACTTTTTTTTTCAAATTTTAAGTTGAACTTTTATTTAATGATGGCCATTAATTTTGTTACCGTTACAAATGCAGGGTGAAGTTGCAGAGGCATTACAATACATGGTGTCTCCTCAAGGGAGGAAAACATGCACATTTGATGATCTCGTGCCTTATGTGGAAAAAATTACAATTTTATCCGAAGAGCAAGAGAGAGTCATTGAGCCAGTGTCACATGGTCCCGCATCAGAGCGTCAATTTCCCGCACAACAGTTTCACATGCTTCAGTCAAGTATTGAAACTCAGGGGATAGACAGAAGAAGGGACACTGTTGAAGCGGAAGAATATTCCCAACAAATGGCGGAGCGTGGCCATGGAATGTATTACACGCCACAAACATTTGCTGAGTATCCGACACAGATGTATCAGTATCCTTTTCAGGGTCATGAAACTGATACTTCTGCAACCCAGCATTCGTTCGGTGGTTTTGCGGAAACACAAGCTCAATTTTCATGGCCCACAATGACCCCTTCACAGCAATATCATGGGCCAATTCCAACACCTAATGCCCCGTTAGGAACACAATGGAATGTACCGGGACAAATACCTAATACAGGTGACTTATTCGGTGTTGATTTGCGTAACGCATTTTTTGCGGAGGCTGACGAAGAAGAAGCGGGGAGGCATCGGGGCAGAAGAAATCCTGATCGCCAAGCACGAAGATGGGATCGACCATGTGGCACATCCTCACGGCATCACGGACACCAAAATGAATGATTTGCATGTCTCTGTTGATTAAGGCTTTGTTGTATATTTGTAATTTGACATTCATGGCGTAATGTATGATATTCAGTTTATTAAGGCTTACTTATGGATAGAATTTATGTCGCGTATCAAACTATAATAATCAATGAACCCTAAACCAAATAACAAAGGTAGCCAAAGGGAAAAAACTAATGTTTCTAAGTAACGATGAATTTCAATGTGAACTAAACCCTAACCCATAAAACATAAAAAGTATCCCATAACCCTTAAATATGAAACACTAACCCTAACCTATAAAATATAACCACTTAGCCCTCAATTGTTCTGAACTAAACCCTAATCCTAAAATAAAAACCTAACCCTAACCCCTAAACATTAGGCCTAAGTAAAAAATGTTCAGCACTAAACCCTAACCAAAAAATAAAAATAACATAAACCTCACCCATAAAAATTAGTCCAAAACCCTGCAATTTTCATAACTAAACCCTAACCCTAAAATAAAATAACTAAGCCTAACCCTATAAAATAAAAACTAAACCCTAACAATAAAATAAAAAACCTAACCCTAACCCCATAAACATTAGTCATAACCCTAAAATGTTCAAAACTAAACCCTAACCCTAAAATAAAAAACCTAACCCAAACCCCTAAAAATTAGTCCTAGCTCTAAAATTTTCATAACTAAACCCTAACCCTAAAATAAAAAAAACCTAAGCCTAACCCTATAAAATAAGAATTAAACCCTTACCCTTAAAAAAAAGTTATTTTATTTCAACTTCTAAATGTAATTGTATTTCCCTAAAAAATAAGAACTAAACCCTAACCCTTCAAATAATAACTTTGCCCTAACCCTAAAAATGTTCAAAAGTAAACCCTCACCATAAAAAAACCTAACCCTAACCCCTAAAAAATTAGTCCTAACTCTCTAACTCTGAGATTTTGACAACTAAACCCTAACCCTAAAAACAATAAACCCTAAACCCTAACCCGTAAAAATTAGTCCTAACTCTAAGATTTTCATAACTAAACCCTCACCCTAAAATAAAAAACCTAACCCTAACCCCTAAAAAATTAGTCCTAACTCTATAACTCTGAGATTTTGACAACTAAACCCTAACCCTAAAAACAATAAACCCTAAACCCTAACCCGTAAAAATTAGTCCTAACTCTAAGATTTTCATAACTAAACCCTCACCCTAAAATAAAAAACCTAACCCTAACCACTAAAAAATTAGTCCTAGCTCTAAAATTTTCATAACTAAACCCTAACCCTAAAATAAAAAAAACTAAGCCTAACCCTATAAAATAAGAACTAAACCCCTTACCCTTAAAACAAAGTAATTTTATTTCAACTTCTAAATGTAATTTTATTTCATTAGAAGTACACATTCAAAAAAAAGTTATTTTATTTCAACTTCTAAATGTAATTGTATTTCCCTAAAAAATAAGAATTAAACCCTTAACCAAATAACAAAGGTAGCCAAAGGGAAAAAACTAATGTTTCTAAGTAACGATGAATTTCAATGTGAACTAAACCCTAACCCCTAAAACATAAAAAGTATCCCATAACCCTTAAAGATGAAACACTAGCCCTAACCTATAAAATATAAGCACTTAGCCCTTAACTGTTCCGAAATAAACCCTAATCCTAAAATAAAAACCTACCCTAACCCCTAAAAATTAGCCCTAACCCAAAAATGTTCAGCACTAAACCCTAACCCAAAAAAACCTAAACCTCACCCATAAAAATTAGTCCTAAACCCTGAAATTTTCATAACTAAACCCTAACCCTAAAATAAAATAACTAAGCCTAACCCTATAAAAAAACTAAACCCTAGCCCTAAAATAAAAAACCTAACCCTAACCCCCTAAACATTAGTCATAACCCTAAAATGTTCATAACTAACCCCTAACACTAAAATAACAAACCTAACCCTAACCCCCTAAACATTAGTCATAACCCTAAAATGTTCATAACTAACCCCTAACACTAAAATAACAAACCTAACCCTAACCCCCTAAACATTAGTGATAACCCTAAAATGTTCATAACTAACCCCTAGCCCTAAAATAAAAAACCTAAACCTAACCCCTAAAAATTAGTCCTAGCTCCAAAATTTTCATAACTAAACCCTACCCCTAAAATAAAAAAACTAAGCCTAACCCTAAAAAATAAGAACTAAACCCTTACCCTTAAAAAAAAGAAATTGTATTTCAACTTCTAAATGTAATTGTATTTCCCTAAAAAATAAGAACTAAACCCTTACCCTTAAAAAAAAGAAATTTTATTTCAACTTCTAAATGTAATTGTATTTCCCTAAAATAAAAAACTAAACCCTAACCGTTATACATGAGTTAGCCCTAACCACTAAAATAAAAAAAAAGTAACCCTAAAACCTAACATAAAAAGAACTTAACATGAACCCCTAAACAATAAGCACTAAACCCTAAAATAAAAAAAAGAACTGAACCCTAACCCCTAAAATATAAGAACTAAACCCTAACGCTTAAACCAAAAAACTAACCCTATCCATAAAATATTAGAACTAAACCCTAACCCCTAACAAATAAGAAGTAACCCCTAACCCCTAAAAAATAAGAAGTAACCCTAACCCTTCAAATTCAAAAACATAACCCTAGACCTAAACTAAAAAAAATTAGCCCTAACCCATAACATATAAGAAGTAACCCCTAACCCCTAAAAATAAATAAGAACTAACCCTAACCCTTCAATTTTAAAAAACTTAGCCGTAATCCCATAGTTCTAAACACTAAAACCTAAGGCTTAGACCCTAAACACTAAACCAAAATACTTAGACACTAAACCATAATGACTAAGTCCATAGTTTGTCATTGTAGATAGTTAAAAAAACTAAGGTAGACAAAATACTTACACACTAACGTTTCTAACTAACGATCAACACCAATGTCACTCAACCTCGATTGATCCACTCCATTTATTTCAACTTCTAAATGTAATTTTATTTCATTAGAAGCACACATTCAACAAAAAGTAACTGACGATTTCATTGAAGACCAACAAGTAAATACATTGAACAAAACCTAAAGCAATACAAGATCGTCATGTAACATACATAAATCAATTAAATGAATTACTCCCACGGTTAGATTGCATTGGACATCGACGCCTATTGTGCCCTTCAACTCCACATCTACTACATTTTTGTCGGTGGTCAGATGGTTCGACCCAATCCATCTCATTCCTTATCCTTGTTGATTTTGGCCGACCTTTCGCACGAATTGTAGTTGGGTCAGGGATTAGTGTCCATGCCTCATCAGAAGGAGGAATTGCCGCTTCATTCCCAAGAGGCCACCACTGTGCGGAGTATGCTTTTAAGATGTGTTCATTGGTGTAAACAACATCTATATATTGGTAGTAGTTCATGCTCACGTAACCACAAGCTGCAATAATGTGTGAACATGGATAGTGAAGCGCAGAATACCTTCCGCATTGACAATAATGGCCATTCAAGTTAACTGCCCATTTTTGTCCGCCACGTTGCGTGATAGGATTGAAGGTCTCCTCTACTTCAAACCTTGTCGAGTGGATATCGTACACACGAACGATGTGCGAACAAGCTTGTTCTTGATTTTTCCTAAGTTCTGTAACAAGCTTAGAACAATAAACTTGGCCTTCTCTTAATTGTCTTTGGGCTTGGCGACCACGATCAACAAAGTACTTTCGGCACCTACTATATGTTGACTTGACCAACGCTGTTATTGGAATGCTGCGACAATCTTTCAACACCTTATTGACACATTCTGATAGGTTGGTTGTCATGTGACCATATCGTCGTCCAGATGTATCGTAAGCCATGCTCCATTTTTCCTTTGAAATGCGATCAATCCATCTTGCTATGGCTGGACTCAGTTGACGAAATTTTTCTAAGTTTTGATCAAACACATGCTTGCAAGGAGTGTACGCTGCATCAAATTTGTTATCATCAAAAGTTGTACGTAGACATCAAACTCAAATTAAATTAATGTATAAAATCAACCTTACCCAATTTCTTGAACATCTCTTTTTGTTTCGCGTTGTTGAATTTGCGATTGAAATTGCTGGCTATGTGTCGGACGCAGTACACATGATAACCGTGGGGAGGTTGCCAACCAAGATGTTCGTTAGCGACAGCAGACTTTATACTCGCGTGACGATCAGATATTAGACAAATTCCATTCTTATCTGTGACGTGTTCACGCAAGTGGGCCAAAAACCATGACCATGCTGTTAGCGTCTCGCCTTCGACCACGGCGAATGCTAGAGGAAGAACACCACCATTTCCATCTTGCGATGTGGCCATTAACAGGGTCCCACGGTATTTGCCGTATAAATGTGTGCCGTCAACTTGTATGATTGGCTTACAGTACTTAAAAGCCTCTTTGCATTGACCAAATGTCCAAAATACTCGATGAAACTGACGATGTTCGCGACTTACCCTATTACCAACAATAAAATCGTCATGTAGTATTTGAAAGTAAGAGCCAGGAGAATGATTTTGCATGTGTGTTAGCCATGACGAGAGTTTCGCATACGACTCTTCCCAATCGCCATATTCAATTGCAATCGCCTTTTGTTTGGCCATCCATGCTTTTCTGTATGAAACCTTATAGGAAAATTCACTATTTATCCTTTCTTGAATCAAAGAAATTTTTATTGATGGATCTTCTCTGATCATGCCTGTAATTCAAATACTAAAATAAAATTACAAATTAAAATAACAAATAACACAAAAGTAGGATAATATGAACATAAAAAACGTACCTACTACGCAAGTCGCAATTAAATTTGAATCAAGCTTCTCATGGTCTTGTGTCATAGTCATATTTAGACATGTGTGCGGTCCACCCCATTGTGTCACTTTCCATGCATCAGTTTTTTTGGATAAAATTGCCCTCATATAAAAAGGGCAAGGAGACTCTTCGGTGTTGTTGGGACAACAAACGATATATTTGTGTGATTTCGTTTCAACAACCTTAAAAGTTTGATGCACCTTCATCACATATTGTTTCAGTGCATTTTTTACCGCATCTTTACTGTCAAAATCCATGCCAACATACAATTCTTGTCCAACATTAAAAGTCGTTGGCATGTCCAGACCACAAATGTCCTCCTCGTCCGGATGACTCCAATTGATATTATTATAATGCATAGCATCATTCCAAAATGGATTTTGAATTTGTGGTACACCTAATAATTTTAAAAAAAAATCATGTCAACAAACTACTCCTATTTAGTTACCATTAAATACAATTCTCATAAAAAGATAGATGTATTCAACTAATTTTGTATTTCACAAACATTTACCTTCGGTTGGGTGAACAATTGAAACCGGTTCAACGATGTCAGTGACTTCATCGTCTGTATCAGATATTCCATCATCACTATCATCTTCATTGAAAGACTCTTCAACGTATGAGTTAGATGCAAGGTAATCGTCATCATCATCATCTTCATCATCATGTAAATTACTTATATTTCTTGGCAGTTCCGATTCATGATGAGATACATTACGTCCACATGACGTAACAGAATTTGCAGCATGAAACATCGAACCACCAGCAACATCCTTTTCTACGTACAATTCTAGAACTGACATTTGTTGTTGTTGTTGAAAACTTTCGATCATAGTTTCAACATCTTCGTCATCACAAATTTGCAATGCAACATATTTTCCTGAAACTAAAAATCTACAACTTATAGTAGAAATAATTTCATTATTTTCTAACTTTACCTTATCTCCAATTTTTTTTTCAAAGCATTGAAACTAATTCCGCGTTTAATCTGAATGGCCTTTTTACTGCCTTCAAATATTACACCATCATTGTCTTCATATACTCTTCCATTGAAATACAACACTGTAATAATTGAATTCATGATATACCTACATCATCAAAATTAATAATAATTAATCATAACAATAGGAGTTTTAAAATAAATAATTACTCATACTAATTTTATAATAAAAATTCTAATTAAAAAAATTAATTCACTTAAACTTTGCCTTCAAATATTAGTCTAACAAATAAAATCATTACTTCAATTAAATATCAAATATTTATTTGCTTCCTCTATTAAACTTAAACTTCACATTCATACTTTATTCTAAAAAAAAGTACTCTAATTAAATAATTTATGAAAAATTCCTACTTCAAAAAAATTCCAGACAAACACAAAATGGAAGGGTTATAAATGAAAGGATTACACTTAAAAAAATTTCAGACGGAACATGGCCAACACGCCTAGGCGCCCCCATATTTGTATCTTCCAAATCGTTTTTCAGTACTAATTAACGAGAACAACTTACTTAACTCAAATGACATATATTCGGTAATGAAGGATATATCATATATATATACATATGACAAAATTAGTAGGAAAGTATACTATCTATATATAGGAATGGAGGACACAGACAAATAAGGCATAATTTTTCCTCCATCTCTACTTAATAGTCTCAATGGTTAATTAATTAAATTACATGCGCGAATATGTAAGGCAAAAAATACTCGGTGAACAACTAATTTGAAACTTAGTGAGACAACGAGATAAAAGAAATATATACAATCCAACTAAACTTCTTTTATGATTACTAAAAATCAATAAATTACTAATAAATATAGTAACAAAAAATTGTTATTCCCATGTTAGTAAATTTAAATGACGGGACTTTTAAAATTGGTAATATTTTTCTTATTGTTTTTATAATTAAAATTAAAATTTCTTTTTGTTAACTTATACTAAATTTTATTACAAGTAAAATAAAACTTCGTACTCAGAACAAACAACAAAATACTTAAGAAATAGCATGTAATTATTTTTTGTCTTAAATTAAATTATATGTCAAATAATAATTCAGACGCAAAAACCATTAACAAAAAGGCTTACAAATAATTACTACTAATATTTTTAATATTTAAAATGTAATTTACAAAATTAATACACTTAAAGTTGAGCTTCAAATTTCATTCTAACCATAATATTTGCTACTTCAAAATAAAAAATTTGTACATCATAAATAAACAAAATGAAAGAAAACTTTAATTAAATAAATATAAAACATCCTTACTTACTATAGAATCAAACTTCAAAACTCTTTCTTCCTCTTTCACAATACTCTGGTCTCAAATTTATGCAAGTGTGCAGAGTGTGATTGAAATTTGCTCTATTTAAAGAATTTTTTTAGCAAAGAGCTACGTACGCAAATTTATACACCATTATTAAAGTAACTCTGTATAGAAGTCACCTCCTACATGCCTAGCTCTTTAAGCTGCCATACATGAATGTGATTTCTGATTTCCCTATCCAATACAGTGCCATATTCTCCTCCCTAGCCTGTATAAAAAAAATTTCAATGCATGTGAACCGTAGTTGCATCAGGCTTGAGTCTCATCATTCAAGATCACTTTCCAAGCTTCAGTCCCATCAAACCTATCAAGTGGAGTGGTTTAAAATTATTATTATTATATACAAAACTGTATGGTTGATTTATGGGAAAAAAGAGTAAGAAGAGAAAAATAAGGAATAGAAAATATATAAATGATATTTTTTTTTCAAATTGTATGATAAAAAAGAAATAAAAGATAACAAAATTAATAAAAACTGTGTTTAAAATTATAAAAAAGTTTAAAACAAAAAAGATAAAAAAAATTAGAAAAAATTTGTTTAATTTGTGCCTTGAACCCTAGCTTCAGTGCCATGTGCATGAGAATAATTTGTAATTAAATCACATGCATGACTCGGAAATCGGAAATTATATGCGTTGCTTAAACACACAAATGAGATAAGGTTTTAAAAATCTAGCAAATTAAAATAAAAGAGTGTCCCGCAGGCAGTACTTGCGGCACCCCAAATTGCTGTAACAAACTTAATTGGTTCATCTTCATTTTTTGTTTTTAACTAGACTTAATTTAAACGCAATAATTATTACGAGATCAATTATGTTTGTCTACACATTGGATTTGGATTTGAAAGCTACTGGAATGATTTGAATACTTGTTGCACTGAAGTTCATTCAAAAATCGATGAATATACATAATATATAACTAGCCAGCAACTATTTTGATAGTATTTTATGTTCAATATTCTAAGTATTATTTGAAAATTTTCACATACCATTATAAAAAATAACTAACAAAAAAAAATAATTGTTAAACTAAACCACGTTGATAAATAAAATTCATATTGCTTTGCATACATTTTTAATACGTATATAAATTATACAATTAATATTCTTTGGTTAATACAAGGATTCTTTCTAACTGCAAATACACTGACTAGCTTGTACTTCACCTAATGTTTTATTTGACTAGCTTGTACTTCACCTAATGTTTTATTTCACAGAGTCACAGATATATTAAGCAAGAGTGTCCCGCAGGCAGTACTGGCGGCACCAAAGTGTCCCGCAGACAGTACTTGCGGCACCACCCTCTACCGCAAACAGCTTTGGCGGCACCCACCCTACCCACCCTCTCTCACCTGTCCCGCAGATGCTATCAGCGGCACACCCTCACCCCTCTCTCCTACTCAGCACATGTCCCGCAACTGGGACTAGCGGTACCTTCCTTACCGCCATTGGCACTGGCGGTTCAAGCTTCCCGCCAGTATCAATGGCGGCACCCACGTCGGAAACAGACCCTGCATGTTATTTGTTTAAAAACGAACCCCCTTTGGTAAATTGTTTGTAAAACAAGCCCTGTACGGTAAATTTGCCGGCATTGATGATATCTATAAACAATTAAACATCAAATAGGATTAGAGCCCGCTGACGACGTGCGTTGTACTGTCTAAGACCACTCGTCCTCTATCCATTGTCGTCACTATATTACGTTCACAACAGTAGTTAGTAAAATCAAAGGAGGAATTATATTTTGATAACAATAAATTTTAAACATTCTATTGATAATTCTTGTTTTTTTTTTTATCTTTTTTATTAAATTATATGATCAATTATTTATTTCACTTAAAAGAATCAGTAACTTTTTTTTCTTTTTCTTTTTATTTTAAATTGCAAACAACTCAAAATTACTTAAGAAACATTTTTCATAATGAAATTATATTCCAACGTGATTTTCCTGCTAGAATGTGCTAAACTACGTTTTGGATAAAATAGATGTTATCGTCAACATAACCGAAAATTCACCCAACCAATCATCAATGGGACTATCCTCTTATCTATTCTTCGCCATATAAAAGTGACACGCTTCAATTAGGACTGTATAATATAATTTAAGAGTTTAATACATATGCATAATATAAAATAATTTTATATTATTATTTAATAATAAATTATCATTTAAATTATTTTAAAATAATTATTTTAAAAATTAATAAATTTATCATATATAATAGATTGTGACTAGATAATTATGTAATTTTTTTTTACTTTATCAGTGTATAACTTTTTTCTCGTAATTTAGTTAAATAAACTTATATTATTTAAATTAAATTTTTAATTTTTAAATAATTTACTAAACATGTTATATTTTTACTATTCATCTTATACTATATCCTAGAATATTTTCGATCAAATGTAAAAAATAAACTAAAATATAAATTTTAAATATAAATCACACTTTCATTAAATTAATTAATGTTATGGTTAAAATATCTTTAAGTAAAATATTAAAAATAATAATAATAATAATAAATAACGCAAATAGAGTAATGTTTAAATAAATAATTAATTTGACTAAAAAAATTAATATTAAATTAAAAAAACTTATCATTTATGAATATTAATATCTTAAAGCATAAAACCAAAAATAATTATTGGTTTGAGTAAAACTAAGTTTAATTTGTTTCTTTAAAATGTTTTGCACTATGTGAATGAAAATAAAACAATGAATGTATATATAATCAGTCATTAATTAATGATCCCTACCGCTAGCACTGTACGCATGATCAAAACAAACAGCACATCAAACTCAATTGTCAATTACAGAGCCGAACACTGTGATCAAATAAAAAAACACCATGTCACTAATTCGTACGAATGATCCATTATATATTTCTTATTATTTCACCAAGTCACAAGGCTCAGACGAAGGAAGTAATTAAGCTAGTCTATATATTTTAAATTTGTGATCATCTTCATTAATATTTCATTCCATGGCTTCTTGTCACTCGTCTCCCACTCTAGTGTTTACAGTACGAAGGAGGCAAGCGGAGCTAATAGCGCCGGCTAAGCCGACGCCTCGTGAAGTTAAGAAACTATCGGACATTGATGACCAAGAAGGGCTTCGTTTCCAAATCCCCTTCATACAATTCTATGGTAATAATAAAGAGTCCTCCATGAAAGACCCTGTTGAAGTGATAAGAAAGGCACTTACAAAAACTCTAGTATTTTACTACCCCTTTGCGGGTAGGCTTAGGGAAGGTCCTGGCCGCAAACTCATGGTGGATTGCAATGGTGAAGGCGTTCTTTTCATCGAGGCAGACGCTGACGTCACGCTGCACCAATTCGGTCCCAGTTATCTTCTTCATCCACCGTTTCCTTGCTTGGAGGAGCTTCTGCACGATGTTCCCGGTTCACGTGGAGTTACCAACTGTCCCCTCCTCCTAATCCAGGTCTTTCTCATTATATATATATACTATCTTCTTATTTATATAGTGATTTCTTTTTATATATTCTTATTTTATAATTCTAAAATACCATACCATTTCTTTCAATTAATTCCTTTTTTATGATTATTATTTCATTAATTTTCTTAAATTCTTTCTCTGTGTAATAAATATTAAATATAATGCATAAAAATATTATTTTTTTCTAAAATTTGAATTCATTATTTTAATTTTTATAAAAAAAAAGTGTGAATTTCGATTTTAATCCCTATAAAATGTTTTATTTTATTTATATTTGTCAAAAATTTGAAATCAACGTTATTTGTATCGAAAATGGATGTAGCTAGCTCTTGGTATTTTCCACTTTTATCTACCCCTTGAGTAATATTTTTCAACGAGCAAAATATATTTTTTGTCCGTTGTTTAATTTTGATTTCTGTTTTAAGTGTTAATTTTTTTTAGTCCCTCATAAATTGTTTCATTTTTTTGTCCTTAAAGTTAATTTCAACTTTTTAACTGATCATACGACAAACATAAACTTTGTGAAATTTTTATTTAAGTTTCTGACAACTACAAATTATCTTATAGTCTAAGTGTTTATTTTTATAACATTTCTGGTTATTTCAAGATGAGTACAACAAAAATTTGGTATCAGCCAGAAAATTTGCAAGCAATTAGTTGAAATTAACACGTGAGACTAAAAACAAAACCGAAGAATTTATGAGAAATTAAAAATTAAAAAAAAATTATAAAGATCTAGAAACAGAAATCAACGCAAGAGGAGTGACAAAAATATAGTTGATCCTTTTTCAAAGTACACAGAGGGTGGTGAGAGTAATTTCTGTTTCAAGTTACACTAATCTATGAATGCAAATGATAGGTAACGCGGCTCAAGTGTGGCGGTTTCATTTTCGCCCTCCGATTGAATCACAGCATGAGCGACGGATTCGGCATAGCGAAATTCATGAAAGCCTTAGCCGAAATCGCCTGTGGCGCAACGGAACCTTCCCTCACTCCAGTGTGGTGCAGGGAGCTCTTGAATGCAAGAAACCCACCTCGAATTTCACGCACCCATCACGAATACGAGGTGGAAAACAAAGCCAAAGGAACTATGATGATCCCATTAAACGACGTGGTGCAACGTTGTTTCTTCTTCGGACCTAGAGAGGTAGCTTCTCTCCGTAGTTTGGTTCCCAAACATCTTGGTAGATGCACAACATTTGAGGTCATCACTGCATGCATGTGGAGATGCCGCATAAGAGCATTGCAACTTGACCCAGAGGATGATGTTCGCTTCATTTACACTATTAACATTAATGCCAAGGTGAATCCTCCATTACCTAAGGGTTATTACGGTAATGGATTTGTGCTCTCGGCAGCGGTAACCACATCACGAAGGTTATGCGAGAATCCATTTGGGTATGCTTTGGAATTGGTAAAAAATGCAAAATCCAACGTGGATGAGGAGTATGTGCGCTCTACCTCAGATTTAATTGTGGTGAAAGGAAGACCCCATCAAGCAACTACGAGGTCCTACCTTGTTTCGAATACTACACGTATTGGGCTTGATGAGGTTGATTTTGGGTGGGGCAAGCCCATTTATGGTGGGCCTGCCACGGGTGGAATGACAAGTTTTCCTCAAATGACAAGCGTGTACGTGTCATGTAAGAACCACAAAGGAGAGCATGTGATAGTGGTACCAATTAGCTTGCCAGCCAAAGCCATGGAGAGGTTTGCTACAGAGTTGGAGGGGATGCTAAGACACGCCAGCCAACCAATAATGGGAGCTCATCAAGGATTAATGTCTTTTCTGTGAGAAATTATTGTAGCTATATGTTTGGTGTAGACATATATATGTCCTAGGTGTTAATTAAGAAATATATAATATAATGTGATGAGAAGAGAGGAATAAAATAAAATATTAGAGTGATAATCAGGAGTATGTATTGTATGGGTGTTTATATACCATTATACTCAAGCAATGATATATATAGAGTCAGTTTAAAATATACATAATTAAATATCCCTGCTGAAAAAAATTATGATTAAACAAACTAATTTCGTTAGTTATAGTAACATTTATTAATTGTATTTGTACCAATCTCATTTCAAAATAAATAAATATATATTAACATTATAAGGATTTAAAACTTGATTGTTGAAACTTAAAATATGGAAATTGGTAAATTATATTATATCATATTACATGAATGAGACTTATATATTATCCAATTATGTAATGACATGTTATCACATTAGATATTTTAATTTTATTTTTATAATTAAAGTTTAAAGATTTTTTTTTTGTAAATTTGATATTTTATTTTTTATTTTTAATTTAGTATTTTATTAAAAGATATTTTTATCCCTAATTAATTCTTATTATTCATGATTTTAGACCTAGTCTTTCCTTTCTTATTTATAATCTTTTTCACCATCATCAACAATAGAGTACTTTTAGTGCGCCACTACCTATGTCATGCTTCCTATCTGGCCATTGACCATCGAGACTACCAACCACAGCTATATTAAGAGTTCTCGTCTCCACATTTCTTGTGCAAAAATAGAGTGTTATTAATATATTTTTCTTTTATCTTTTAAAAAAATTAAAAAAATAAAAGATTCTAATTATATCTAATAAATTAATCTCGAAATTATCTTTTATTTAACATTAGAACAAACTTATCTTTCATTCAATATTAGAATAAATATATCTAATAAAATTTTAAAATATATATTTTTTATCTTTATCTTGATTTTCTTTATAGTAAATTAGAGAGGAAAATATTATATATGCATTTGACGGGAAAAATTATAAATATTTTTTCTCTAACTTGTTTACTATAAAGAAAATCAAGATAAAGATGAAAAAATATATATTTCAAAATGTTATTAGATATATTTTTGCTAATCTTGGATAAAAGATAATTGTGAGATTAATATCTTAGATGTAATTAGAGTATTCTTTTTCAAGGCAAAAAATTATATATATATATATATATATATATATAGAAAATACAGAGACCAGATATAATCGTCGTCAAGGGTTGATGGTCAAGCAGGAGGCACGACGTAATAAGCAACGCGGCAAGGACGCATGGAAAATATTCTATTGTTGACGACAATGAAAAAAATTATACATAAAAAAAGAATGACTAAAGTTAGAATCAAGAAAAATACAAATTAATTACAGATAAAAATATTTTTTAATAAAAAATTAAATTAAAAAAAAATATCAAACTTATAAAAAGATTATTTGACTTTAATTAAAAAAATTAAAATATCTAATGTAATAATATAAATTATATGATATGCCATGATTGAATAATATATAATTATACCAAAGTAACGACTGAAAAATCTTAGCAGCGAGCGACACTCAAACGCAGAAACGTGTAAAAGGTGAGACCCCTGATACTGGGATCCCTCATGCATTATTTGAATTGAGGTGAGGGCTTGAATGGACTGCGTAGCTAATTGCATACTGTTCTAGTGTGGGACGTTGAGTATGTGGTTCGAATGAACCAGCAGATTATTCTTCGCATTCAGATTGTGATTGTGATTGTGACCAAGCATATCTTGTCATGTCTACAGCCGACAATACATACCCTACAAGAAAAACAATAATATATTTTTTAATGTGTTTCGATTAGATTTATAATAAGAAAATATTAATTAATTTTTTATATAAACAAAATAATAAATAGTTATTTTTATTTTTTTATGATGTCATCATAATTTTGTGAAATAAAATTAATTCTTCTGTGTCATTGAAACACACTACTCATATTTACTTATTTTTCCATAAAAATTGAACTTTGCTTTTAAAATCAGTCCTCTTATGTGCGATGCACAGAACTTTTATGTGAGTGTGGTTTACAAATTACAATAATTAATAATTGTATTAGAATTTATTTATAAGAGGCACAAATGATATGATTGCTGAAAAAAAAATGATATGATTAAAATTAAAATATTTAATAATTACATTCTTTTTCTTCTATGATTTTTAATCTGCAAATATATATGGATTCCTTTTTTCTGATGCATTTAGTCATTGTGTTGACTCTAACATGACAGGTACTAAATTCCGAAGATATAAACCCTTACAAAACCACCATCATCTAAACTGTTAAGTCATTTCACTAATTACAGTGAATGTTAATGATACGAAATTGAAATCACCGGTAAATGAAAAACAAAACCTGTGATTTGAATCATAATCGTTCGAATCTAAACTCGAAAAAAGTACAAATTAAAGATTCAGATCCAATCTTGAAGAGATCGAAGCTCACATTCATAGAGAGAGAAAGCGTGTATCAAAGTAAATTGAAGAGAGAATGCGAATTAGAGACATGAGAGACCTAAGAGAACGAGATCATAGAGTGAAACGGAACAGCGATATTGCTTATTTTGGTTTTGGTAAAGCTGCTTATAGAAATAAAGTATTACTTGATTTTAACTAGAAAAAATATTACCAAGGCTATAGTGACGCAAAATAAAAATAAAGCTAAAACACAATCATATAGTGATAGTTCAACAAAAATATAGATAAAAGTAACTTTTAGTGACTCAAGTCTTGTATCACTATAGAGTGTGTGTCACTATATGGTATTTTTGTTTTTTTTTTTGTAGTGACATGGGACTTTTAAGAAGTTAAACCTGCAAAATTTTATGATTCTCTATATATTTCAGTCAATAATAAAAATATAAACAGTGTGTTACTATAATATTTCTATATAAATCAACAATATTTAAGTTAGAACAACTCCAACGTAGTAACTTATTATATTAGTTCTTAAAGTTAAGCATCTTGAGAATACCATCAGAGCAAATGAGTTTTCATAGAACTTTTATAAACAACTATAATCAAGGTTATTTAACTATTAAAAAAACATTTTTTTAGTCAAAATAAGGATTCTTAATTCTGTGAGTGGAGAAATAAAATGAGATCCACTAAACATAACTTAAGAACTCTAGTTCTACCATTAAAGTGAAAATTAATCAGTATTTTTAAAGCTTATATATATATAAAGATGCTTTTATTTATTTGTTTAAAGAGTGTTAATAATATTAAGAAAATATTAAGTGGGTTGGGAGGATTATCATGTTGCTAACTGATCCTCGTATAGAACTTAATCAATTATTAGTAATTCTTGATTATAAATTAAAAAATTTAATATACGTCACATAAAGATGAGTAGACACCATAGGTGTATAATAGTCTAGTAACCACCAAATGATTTCTCAATATAACACACTCTTTAAGATACTTTTCTAAACATGTTTTTAATACATTATATATAATTAAAAATTATTAAAAACAACCATCATAAATGACAATCATTAAATAAAAAGAATTATAAATTGAGTCAAATAAAGAATGTATTAAAAATAGCTACTCCCATTTCTCGTTTAAGTTTTATCCTATTAGCTAGTTGAAATCGCCGGGGGTGCACATTCAAAACTTAACCTGAAATCGGTACCGTACCCTATATTTTCTGAACATGTGAACAATATGATTTAAGATCAACAGAAGATGTGTAGGTAATCTGGTAATCATATTTCTTGGCTTGAAACTGCATTCCTTGAGTTTCGCCCCTGTAGCTGCCGAATGAACCATTCCTTTCAAAGATACCCTCCTTTATATCGATCGCCATAGTCCTTATCATATAGTATATATCAACGCATGCTTTTACTCTGTGCAAATATAAATTAAATTCCGTTTCCTACTATCACTAAATCAAATCCCCAACCCCACCAACTCTTCACCAATAAACTGAACCACACTCTCCCAATACTTCTCCTTACCCACTATGAGCACCATCATGATCCTAATACCCTTTATACTAGCTTCATTATTTCCCTTTTTTCAAGCTCAGCCTCTATCATCAGCCTTCGCCAACCAAGGTCAATGGAATCTCCTGCAACCAAGCATTGGCATATCCCCAATGCACATGCAACTTCTCCATAACGACAAGATCATCATGTTCGACCGAACCGATTTTGGTCATTCATACCTCCCTCTTTCTAATGGC
Organism: Glycine soja; assembly: GCF_004193775.1. Classification (NCBI taxonomy): domain Eukaryota; kingdom Viridiplantae; phylum Streptophyta; class Magnoliopsida; order Fabales; family Fabaceae; genus Glycine; species Glycine soja. Next base: position 46,097,253 of record NC_041004.1, on the reverse strand, counting down.
CGTTGCCGCATGGATCCCAACGAGATTGCCCTAAAAGTTGATTGTTCCGCTCACTCAGTACTATACGATGTAGCCACAAACACTTTTCGACCCTTAATGATACAAACAGACACGTGGTGTTCCTCGGGCTCGGTTCTCCCCAACGGTACATTGGTCCAAACCGGTGGCTACAACGACGGTGAACGTAGCATTCGCATGTTCACCCCATGCTTCGGTGAAACCTGCGATTGGGTCGAATTCCCAGGTTTGTTGTCACAAAGAAGATGGTATGCAACGAACCAAATACTCCCAGATGCTCGTGTCATTGTTGTTGGAGGTAGAAGACAATTCAACTATGAATTCTTACCTAAAACACCTAGTCCTAACAGTTCTCCCTCATCTATTCCACTTAATTTTCTCCAACAAACTAGCGATAGAAGTGAAAATAATTTATACCCTTTTGTGCACCTTTTACCCGACGGAAACCTATTCATCTTCGCCAACACGAAATCCGTGTTATTCGACTACAAACAAAACAGTGTGATCAGAGAGTTTCCTCCAATCCCAGGTGGCGATCCTCGTAACTACCCTAGCTCCGGATCTTCGGTTCTTCTCCCACTAGACGAAAACCTAGATTCCCTCGAACCTGAAGTGGTGGTGTGCGGCGGAGCTCCACGTGGCTCGTTCGAGAATGCCGCACGTGGGAACTTCGTGCAAGCCCTTGGCACGTGCGGGAGGATTAAAGTCACTGACTCTAACCCTAATTGGGTGATGCAGAACATGCCGATGCCGAGAGCAATGGGAGACATGCTTCTTCTCCCCAACGGCGACGTTGTTATAATTAACGGCGCAGGAGCCGGGACCGCCGGGTGGGAACACGGCCATGACCCGGTGTTGTTGCCGGTGATATTCCGGCCATCGGAGACGGTGAATCAGTTTAGTGTGATGGCACCGGCGTCAAGACCTAGGTTGTATCACTCTTCAGCGGTGTTGTTGAGAGATGGAAGAGTTTTAGTTGGTGGTAGCAACCCACACGTTTATTACAATTTCACTGGGGTTGAGTACCCCACTGATCTTAGCTTGGAAGCGTTTTCTCCGCCGTATTTAGCGCCGGATTTCGCTCCGGTGCGGCCAGTAATTAGGTATATTACTAACAACAATGTGTTGGGGTATAGGGTTTTTTGTTATGTCACATTCACGGTGCCTAATTATGCTTCGGTGAGTGAGGTTTCGATTAGGATCGTGGCACCGTCGTTTACTACTCACTCTTTTGGACAGAATCAGAGGATGGTGGTTTTGAAGTTGAGTGCAGTTACATATCTGGCCGGGGAGGCATATTACGCCACCGTGATGGGGCCTTCCACGGCGGAGATAGCACCGCCGGGGTACTACCTTTTGTTTGTGGTGCACAAGGGTGTGCCAAGTTGGGGTTCGTGGGTGCAAGTGATGTAATATGTAACGGAGATTATGGGTAGTTGCACATTTGGTTCAATATGGGTGTTAATAACATAGATGTAACAGAGGAATTTGTTAGAGCAGGTTAATCAGGTCAATCATGATGAGTTAATGTCAATGTAAACCAAGAAAGAAATCATGATTTGTATGTATTTCGACCAATATGTTCTGTACTAATTTGGGGTTTCTCATGTATGTTTCACAAAATTGGTTAAAAATATATTAAAAGTTGAAAAGAATGGTAGTAGTTAAAATTAAACTGATGGCCAGAAACTTTTAAACTGTTTATTAAATTATAAATATTTAATAAAATTAATGGTTGAAATAATTAAAAAAATATAAAATGATATAAATAATATGTTTAAAAAATTAAATAATTATTTTAAGGATAAAAAAGAAATAAAATATAAAAAATTAAAAAGTAAAAACTAACGTTTTAAAACATTAATTCAAATAGCATTTTAAAAAATATTAAAAATTATTTAAGAAAATTTATTTACCAAACATATTGTTAATAAAAAAATTAAAAACTAATTAAAATGAATTCCTAATAACCTTAAGTTTTAGAGATTAACTTTTAGTCATTATAATTTGATAATATTTTAAAAATGAAAATAAAATAAAATGATATATTAATATAAATTTAATGTCTTAATTTTTTGAAGGGAACAAACTTAAGTTATTTTACAAAGAATATAAGGCTCATTACAAGTTGGACTAAAAAAAAAAAACCATGTGAACAGGCAAACGATCTAGATGTTCTTGCTAAGCAATGAAGAACTTGATTGATTTGTCTATTGATAAACTAAACATAGTTTCTGAGATGAGATAATTTTCTTACACAGCACCTGCTTCTGAGTTGGTGATTTCAAATTCAACACATCCACATTTGCTTTGCAGTCAGTTTCGAAAATGATGTTTTGGAGGTGTATTTCAGAGAAGCCCAGGATATAGCTGCAAGTAGTGACGCGGCCTCTACCTTGGTACCAGTTGCTTCTAGTTCTGATGAATTGACCCGTTGAGTCTCTAAATTCTGGAAAAATGGCAGCGTCTACATTGCAATCATGGATGGTCTTCCAATCCCATACTAGTTCATTTCGTCTTGAACAATTAAAGGGTGTTTTTTCCTTCGTTTCCTCTAAAATCTCACACCTAAACATATCCTTAATTACTAAATATTAAATTAATTGTCAAATAAAAGAAATGCACTACTCTATTTATTTGGGATGTTATACCGAATTGGCATAATTTGCTTTCAAAATTACTCAATTAGTATAATTTTTTAAACATAAGTGAAGTCGTAATTATGGTGTACAAGTTATTAGTCAAATTAAAATTTTAATTCAAAGTGATCTATACATCCAATCTATGCTCGACACTTCGAGTTATATATATAAATGGTAAATTGAACTTATATTTTTTTTAAGGAATATATAACTTTTTGAAACTTTAATATTATATATGTTAAAAAATATAAAAAATTAAAATATAATAATATAAAGTAAATTTAAAATTATAATCTGGAGATAATATGTATAACATACTCCATTTATTGTATTGGGCCAACTCCAGACTCGATCTTTATCCTACTGCGCCTTTTCTTGTGATCTTGCTCAGTGTGTTTTACTTTATTTAGTGATGAACGACAAATGGGACAAGTGCATCAACTCACCTCAACAAGAGTGTGAGCTCAAGCTTAAACCATTATCACACGCACGAAGATGCACTGTATTGTTTATTACTCAGGCTAGCTAACACATGTTATGTTAGTCACTCAATGTGAATGTGGGACTTTACAATCTGGCACACCTTGTGTATTTAAATATTTGTTTAATCAAGCATTTTATACTCTAGAGCAAAGACAGGCCACATTAATCAATTTAGAAGGGTAAGACAGTAAGCAAAAATTTATGAATACAAGTTCCACCATAAATCTGAAAGCTTGGGATAAGATATTGAAATAAGTTTGTCAGTTTTCTGCTCGTATTGCTGTTACACCTAGTTCTAAATTGGTTTAATACTTAACGTGAACCAACTTCAACAGCAATATTTTAAGGGAATATGACCTGAACCAGGTTAATTTGTGTTCTATTCTATCTAAGAAGAACTAATTTAATAGTCAAGAATACCACACTATAGCATTTTGCAACCTTTCAGAAACAGAATGTAGCATTTTTCAGATGCTGCAAAGATCAAGTAATCAACTAATGAAAAAAAGACTAGAAACAAAGACTGACTTTGGCTTTCACGAATTACCAAAAGTACCACTCCTCATACCAATGATTAATTGTTACAATGGAGGATGATGAATATCCTCTAACACAAGACTAAAAATAGCAACATCCTTCCTGTTTTTTCCAACACCCTTTGGGATGCTTTGTTCTCTATAGCAACAAAAGCTTGTAACCTTACCAAATCAGGCACATCCTTGAAGACTTGTGACAGCAATCTTCACTGCTTTGGTGGAAATCCCTTGGCCCCAGTACTTGGCAACTATGGCATAGTCAATCTCAGCCCTACACCTGTCATCTCCTGTTCCAGGAGACACAGACACAAACCCAATGGTTACATCGTCAACGCATATGGAACGAGTCCATGGATGAGGCATGCACAGATCTCGAATGACAGTCAACGCTTGCTCCCTCGAAACAAAAGTGTTCCATCGAGTGTGAAATCATCTACATCGCTCAATTTGAATGGTCGCAGGGTGATTTGTGACAAGTTCATTGCCATACCATGTGTTTTTTCTCGTATGTTTTAGACTTAACAAACTTCGTATTATTTCTGATCATTTATATTAAATATGTAGCTCATCGATTTTTATTCAACAGATGGATGTAAATACATATCTCAATACAAGTAATAGTTTCAAGAAATATCTATAAATTAAACATTTATAAGAGTTTGGCCAAAAGAGGGAATCTTGTAATTAAGTAGAGTAAACATGTTTATACAATCTTGTAATTAAATTATAAAAGAGGGAATCTTTTTTAAAATCGAATTATTATTTTATTTGCTAAAGCTTCACTTGCTCAAATTCGGTCAGACTCTCGTAAGCAGCTTTTTTTGAGCAAGCTCGGGCCAAAGAATTCACCCAGCAAAGTCCAAGATATCTTTCCTTCCCGTCTTTGTATCTGTGGATTAACAGAGCCCTGTCAATATCAAAATAGTACCAAGTGACTGTCAAGTGTCAATTGCAGAGAAGACATCAATGTATTAAAATCAGTGGGTAAAATTCAAAAACTATTGGGGAAGTGCATACGCATACTACTTCCATGATCCATGATTGTGATGGTTTCCACATGCACAACAGTAAACCATATGATCAAGAGAAACGCAATTTTGCGGAAAATTGTGTTTATAATGGATTCAAGTTAAACATCACAACAACATCAGATGGAGGAATCAGTCTCAGACGAGTATAATTGGTCTGATTTCATGGAAAGGATTAGAGTAAACACTCTGTGTGTATTATTAATGGATTGTTTTCTAAGTGTGCAACTGCATCATGGAGCTGGCAAGGACAAACAAGTTTTTCCCAAGCCATAGCTTTGGGTTCCAAAACTGAACATGTTAAATCCAACTCTATATTCTCAATGTTCATTGGAAACCTCTAGAGATGAAAATTTGCCAGTCCCTGAAAAAATAAAAGGACGCCAGAAACAAGCACATCCCATAACAAGTAGATAGGTGCAGATATATCATTACAGTGAATTTTACATTATTTGCACCGAAACAAGGCCAAATGTTACTACAGATTAAACTAGTCAGTCAGGAGTAATTTCATCCGTTGACAAAAAACTATAAACTAGCAAATCCTTAACAACCCCCCTTGAGAAAAGTGTACTTTCTGAGGACACCCTCTCTAAGGAACCCAGCCTTTTCAAACACTCTCTGAGAATCCAAGGGTGAGGTATGCAGACATCCCTTATGAAGTTCAGAGCCTAGCCTCTTCCCTTGTACGGCATGTTTCCCATCGGAGGTTTCGAGTCACTTGATCATCACCGGCCCATAACAAGAAATCATCAACGTCACTCATCTTCAATGGTCGGAGACTAACCCTGGAGAGAGATCCACCCTTGCCATCTTTGGTCAAATATGCATTAGTTTCTTTTCTAAGGCCGGGATCAAATATCCACCACCACACTAAATGAAACTGGAGCCACTTACCTAGAAGCAAATTTAACCGGAATATGCTAGAAACACTATTTTATTAAAACGTAAGACATACTTGGGCTTGAAAACAATTCTGAGAATCATTTCCATCGAATCAAAACCGAAAAATTTTGCTATTGAAAATGTTAGGTGAGAGAGTACTAGACAATCGTATAAAGACCATGGATGATAACCAAGGAGACTGTCGAGGAAGCCATCGAGAACGTTTATTGGATTTGGAGGGGACCTAAGATAATGGAAAAATTTGAGTCGAATTAGAAGGGGCCGCGCGAACGCAGGCCCCCACTACCACAAATTATGACGTAGACTCTCCTACTTGAGGAGACCTTAGGTAGACACCCCTCCAAAGTGCAATGGAGGTCACCAAACCTAGGCCATAGGCCTTCATGAACACCCATTGACCCCGTCCAGGTAAGTATGTTTCAATGTGGTTAGTTGGTCCTTATTTAAACTACCTGAGACCGCACGCAAGTATATTCCTCGCTGGTGTGGGACTAAGATTTTGGTATTTTCTCCATCTGATTGTCCAAATTCAGTAATAATGTGCTAACGAACAGGCATTACTATATCAATAGAAAACAATGTGCACTTCACTCACAAACTTCTTTAAGTTTAACTTCGAACCGTAATAATAACAAGACCAATCATAGACAGAGGATGAGCAACAGAAATATGGAAGTACAAGGGGACTCCAACTCAATACAAAATACAGAACATCCCCTGAAAATTAACAGTAGAACTTAATACATTCTAAATTATTCAATCTGAAAACAAAACTAAAGAGGCACCTTTTCTAGCTAAAAACCAAGTCTATGACCTAACCTTTATCAAATTCATAACATATACAAAACCAAAATTACAGCCATCAAAAACAATATTATTCTGCATTAGCCAAAAGCTCCAAACCATAGAATGTTATACCATTTGCCAAGACCTTTTACCACAAACATGGTTAGAAAATTCCTACAAATCACCAAAGAAAACACAATCGGCACCCAGTCCATCACTAGCTATGTTTCTCCTAAGCAAATTGTTTCTTGTTGGCATCCAATTCAGAATTAATTTCCAAGAAAAAACGAATTTTACTTGGCACATTACACTTCCAGAAAGACTTGAACAAATAGCAATCATGATCCAGCACATTAGTAGAATGCAGCCTACAAGGATTCAACAAGAAAGAATATGCAGACTTTATAGAATATATGCGTGAACTGCATACTGACCACGCTCATTCATCTTGTTTTTCCTTACAAAGGGTAAAGCCATAACGGAAGTAATTTGAAGATGAACAGTCTTTAGTAATGGCAGTGGAATCGTTAAGGATGTTGCTATTTTTAGTCTTGTGTTAGAGGATACCCATTCTCCATCGTAACAATAATCGTTGTGAAAGCCAAAGTCAATCTTGGTTTCTACTTTATAGTTTTTTTGCATTACTTGATCTTTTCAGCATCTGAAAATGCTTACGTTCTGTTTCTGAAAAGTTGCAAAAATGTTATGGTGTGGTATTTTTTACTATTAAATTAGTTCTCCTTAGATAGAACATAAAACTGGTTCAGGTCAGATTCCTATAAAAAAACTGCTGTTAAGAAACCCAAACTGCCTATTGTAATATTGTATTAAACTAATTTACAACTAGGTATAACAGCAATACAAGTAGAAAGCTAACAAACTTATTTCAATATCTTATCCTAAGCTTTCGGATTTGTGGTTGAACTTGTATTCATAAATTTTTCCTTTTTGTTTGTTGCCTAGTATGAGCAAAGTAAATGTAGGATCTTATGTAAACCAATTAGAAGTACAACTTTGCACTAAAAGTTGAGTTACTATTTGTGATTTGTGGCTGAAGCATTTTTAGAAATGTAAGTTTTAGTAGTCCAACCTTGTAACTTTAACCATTTTGAGCAAATACTTCCGGCATGAGGCATCCATGTGCTACTATTTTCTTCCCAGTTTGCTAACTAATTGTAGCACTTCCAAATTCCTATATATGACTGGGTGTGAGGTCATCTTGACCTCCCTTTCCAATTTACTTGGCTGCCATCCTTGAGCCATGTATTTGTCACCTAGTCTCCTTTTCACCTTCACCAAATAGCTTAAACCTGAATCTACTAATGCAAAGTGCTGAATCCAATATTAAAATTTAAAATGACGATACAAATTGTTAAATTGAAGAGTAAGCGGGCAGCAACTACCAAAACAGAAAAAAAAATACAAGAATCAGTAGTTGGACATTATTAATAGATAAAATGATGCTTATAAAATTGAATAGGGGAGATATGCATCTTTACAATTTGGAACAAAATTAATGAAACCATTCCATTAGGCTATGATGGTTTTTCACGAAACTTTCTCTTAATAGTAGGGTGTGCCACGCTCATGCTACAATACAATGCACGAGTGACATTTGAGAGTGCCAATAGCAAGCTACTGTAGTAGACCCTCCCTACAAAAATGTAATTTAATATCGTGTGGACCAATGAACCACATATCAGATATTAAACTGAAAAACAGGTACTACACTTGATCTTTAGCCCAAAGGCCGAGAAAGTTATGAAGATAATAATTTCAAAATGTCAATTTTATATGGGACTTAATCACGGTGTAACTTCGATGGAGCTTTTAGTCATGGACGGAGTCTTTGACAATGAGCACAAATGTCTCAAGCTAGTTTCTGTATAATACTGATAATTCTGAAAAATGAGTGAATTAAAAAGGAAACATTAACTCAGTGATTGAGAGTGGACATTCTTTCTCTGCGGGAAAGAGAAAAATCATAGTTCCACTTCTCAAAAAATAGTTAAACCTTCAAAAGTTCCAAAGAAAAAACCGTTGGCATTTATTTAATGCTCATTGCTAGTTATTTTTATTTTGACTTCTTGCCCATATCCAATATTGAACTAAAGATGAAGCCATACATCAAGGCTACCCTCCGTCCCTTAAATTCATAATGAAATAATTTATGCATGAGACAGAACAAAACTCTAATTGTATTTAATTTATACTATATTACATTTCAAAATTTGATTATGTTTTAAGTTAAAATGAGTTTTTTCCCTTTTATTGTTGTGGTGCATGCTTTTGATAGGTTCAGGGAACATTTTCTACACAATGGATCTGTGTATATTCCAGAGATGACCATGGGGGAAAACTTGATTTCTCCTAACGTTGTCACAAGGTGTAGGAGCCGAGAGCTGGTATGGATACCCAAATTAGCTGCAGAGTTGATAAATTGGATAAACTTAAACACACTGCATATATGTAACACTTCCAATAAATTCCATAGGTGAAGCATGCAAAATACAACATTGAACTTAATCAGAAAGGGGCTGCGCGAACGCAAGCCCCCACTACCACAAATTATGATGTAGGCTCTCCCACTTGGGGAGACCTTAGGTGGGCACCCCTCCAAAGTGCAATGGAGGTCACCAACCTAGGCCATGGACATTCACGATCGTCCATTGACCCCATCCAGGTAAGTATGTCTCAAGGTTGCTGGTTACTCCTTATTTATGCTGCCTCGTGAGTCATGAGTTAGCATGTTCCTTTCCGGTGTGGGACTAACGTTTTGCTTCAACTTTCTTGTTCTTTTTGCTCTGTAGATTGCCTAACTACAGGAATGCTACGCTAGTTTTCTCTAATATTATTCAAAATACAGAAAATTCTGTTTAATCTTACACTGGAAACCATAGTTATCCTCGGATTTAATTTAAATTCAAACCATAGTTATCTCAACAATTGCACAGCATCCCTGCATCTCTCTCTGAGATTTTAAACTAATCCAAACAAGCTAACACTTCCTAGTCTTAGAACTCTTATCACATCACATGGTGAAAGGTATACACTCACTACAAACTAAATAACATGAAAACGATGAACACTTTGATCACGAACATTTTAAGTTTTAACTGGTTTAAATAGTGCAGGCTGCTGTAATAATAATGACTCCATAATAAAGTATTATTACTGACTCTCCAATCTGTGGTCCACTAGTTCATAAAAGAGAATAATAGGCATAAAAGGTTCACCATAGACAGTGGATGATGAGCAGGAGAAAACATGGATACGATGTTCTTCCTATAACCTCCAGTTTTCCAGCTAGTCCGCACACCTATTTACCTCTCTGAAGGTGTGTGTGAGAGAGATAAGACAACACTCCAACTTTTATTCTTCAAATGTTGATTTTCTTAACAATCATGTTTCTACTCTTCTGTTGCTTCATAATAGATTGCCTTATGTTACATGATAATATCTTGCGAAGATGTAATCTGTTGAATAAATAAAATTTTATCAAAATTTATCATGTCAACATCTAACTTGACAAGATCTGTTTCCCTAAATAACTTATGTTTCTTCTATATATAATAATCGGCCTTCGCTAATTAAACTTTTTGTCCTTCATTTTGATTGCTGTGAACTAGGAGCAAGATAAATTGCTGTTCTTATGTACCCATTACTATTAGGATGTACAAATTTGTACTAAAAAGTAGAAATTGTGTTAACATGTGTGATTTGTGCTACAAGCATTCTTAGAAAAGCAATTCTTGCATTGGCACAGTACTTAATTCAAGCTGAAGTCCATGTTAAAATTATTTAATAGTATTATCTTTAACTTAATTGATTATACTTATAGATATTATGTTCACGCATAAATTGTGATTCTTAAGGATTTTTGTATTGGAATAATTAACAAAAATAAATAAATTCTTGCACAACCACAATGCACTGCAAAAGTTTCCTTGAGATTAGCAAGTAAAAGGTTATGGTCATTAGTAGCGGGGATGACACTCATGCAAATTATAAGATACCATATTTTTTATTATCATTCCCACATAAAAAAAAATACTCGTCTCGCCTCGCCACTGAACTTGACTGCTATGCTTGAAGAACATATTCCACATCAAGTCTCCTTTTCACCATTACCTATACCTCAACCCCAAATCTACAAATGCAACTCGAATACCATGATGATGATGATATAAATCAGTAAAAAAAATGAGTTGAAGCATTTTGACTTTAATAATGAGACTACAATTATTTCTTATTCTCTTGCCTATTTAGACAGGAGCAAGAGAAAGAAGAGAACTAACTACTTTTCAAAACAAAAATATTTTGTTTGGTTCTGCCTATGACCACCTCAAAAATTAGAAAGCTAAAGAAAATCACGCAGCTGTTCGGCAAAATATCTCATCCTAAAATCAGCTTAGGGGCATGCTTGCAGTCTAGTGCATAGGCCAACTTGATCTGAACTGAATAAAACAAGGTACGACTGCAGATCAATTCAGCTATGTGCATATGCGTAGGTATGGAACCACCATAATAGATCAGGCTTCCTTGCAGTTTAACATTTAATCTCTGAATTCCTTCAGTCCTTTCCGCAGCACCTTCATAAATAAATATGGAGTAGCATAAGGTGATTAATTTCGAAAATATTTTCATAAAGATTCTGGATTTCTTGTATAAAATATTAAATTCATAACATTTGGGGGGTGGGGAGGATAAAAAAACATTTACTATTTTGATAGAAAAGAATGAGAAAAGAAAGAGAAAAATAAAATAGTTTGCAATTTACAAATAGACACACAATAGTCTTCACACTATAATACATATTAAAACACCAAATCGAGTTTAAATTCTAAAGTAATAAACAATTGAGTAAGATTTAGTTTCCCTGGAAGTCTAGAACTGATAGAAATGTAAGAAATAGATGGCATTAGCAGCAAAGCACTATAAGTATAATATCTAACGAAATAATAGAAAAGTAGCAAACTATAGGGTGAGGAAGGATATGGACTAGGGAGTAGGGAGTTTTGGAAACAATTATTTTAGCCGCGTATAGATATTATTGTTAAGTTCAATACCTCGGCTACTATGTAAAAGTATGCAAAGAAAATCCAAGAACTACAGCAAGTATTGTCAGACAGTAACATTTTACTTGTTTAATTGAAGAACAAGCAAATACCACAAGACAGAAAAACAATCAGGAATCAGTTTCGTGCCTAAGAATTTTTAGTAAAAAGATCAGGGGAGAAAAATAACCTTTTGTATCTCTTCTTTGAACCACATGGACAAAGTGCGTTCCTGCTAATTAGTCCAGCTTGGGCCAAATTAGACCTTGCAAGATCCAATGGAGTTGAACCAACTAGCTTTTGGACCTAGAGAACATGAAATATAAAACACAGCTGGTTAAACTCAAATTCAGCACCCCATACAAGCACCCCAAAAAGCATTTACACTAAATTATTTGACATTGTAAAGTAAAGTTCTTATCTTGCTGCATGTACTACTCACACAAATCATAGTCATCAAAGATGTCAATGACTTCATTTGTATTAAATATACACATCTAAATCAGGCAAGTTTTAAAGAAATTCTAATTAAATATCCATACCAATAACAAAAGACAAGAGAAAAATATAAAACACATTGACAAAGACATCAACATTTTGATTTGGAGCATGATGCTATACAACACACTGCTAGCAACATAAGCCAAAATCAAGGAAGCAGTTCCGATGGATCTACATACAGTATAATTCTGAAATTCTGCTATCCCATCCAAGGCTCAGCACCTGGCTAGGCTAAAGGACCCAAATTATGGTACTTAAAACCAAAACCCCAAATGTCAAGATAAAATTGCTCAATCAATACCTATTTTTTACTAGAACTAGTACAAAAGAAAGATAAAAAAAAAAAAAAAGAGGTAACCTTTTAATGAAGCATTCAGCAAACTAAAATGTCTTCACAAGATGATAAATTGAACCCAACTAGGTAGTTAGGAATTAAAGTAACAATGAGAAGCATTACTTCAGCAAAGCTTTTGGGCATTGGTTTTCCTTCTTCTTTTAGCTTCTGTATCTTCTTCTGTGCTTCCTTGGCCCAAGTAAACTTGGCAAGTGCATCCTCCACATCAGCAATCGTGCAATTACAATGTTTTGCCGCTTCTTGTTTCTGAGCTGTCGGGAGATTCTGAATATAACAAGATAAAAACATGAGACATCATTTTCCTGATATATAAATAAACATTGTGAAGAATGAATTTATGTAGAAACCAACCTCTCCAGTGGGGTCCAAAGCACCGAGAAATCGAATTATGGCTTCATATTTGTCGAAGGCGGAGGAAAAAGTGGCTTCGCTGCTTCGCCCAACCATGAACTCCTTAAACGCGCCTATTCTCTTTGCATTCTTCATTTCATCCGCAAAACCTGTGAGTGTGAGCAATAATATCATTATTATTAACAACGATGTAAGCAAGGAGAAGGAAGAAGCGAGGACGAAATTGGAATTAAAAGGAACTGACGGAGCAAAGTGAATGAATCGGAGGTGACTTGGGAAGCGTCTCCCTGGGACTGGGGCGTGCTCTTTTGGCCCGTGATGACGTTTTTGACCTTCTCCATCCATGAACCCTGCAACTGTGCCGTGGAGGAGATTGTTCGGTACTTGTACTTGCAATATTGGTTTATCGAATAACAAATTTTGTTTAGGATGCGAAGAGAAGGCATCGAATCGAATCCTTGTGTTGATGTCGATCACTCTCCAACTCCTACACTCCTATGGGGATGGCTGCTGCAAGCATGAAGATTGCCTGAAACTCAGCACGAACGGAACGATGTTAGAATTGCCCTCCAAGTCGAAATGCTACGTCAGGCTCAAACCGACGTCGTTCATATGCTAGGAAATTGAGTGTATTTTAAATATTTTTTTAATTAAGGGTAAAGAGTCACTTTTTTCATTAATTCGTTAACAAATGGGTTATTCAAATATAAAAATATAAAATAAATAATCTGATAAATAATTTGTCATTGAAATGATGATATTATCTCTAATTGTCAGCATAGGAACATATTTGTTATATAATTTTTTTTTACTTCTCGTACTTCCCACTCTACACAAATGTGTCCTTAAATATAAAAATATAAAATTTAATTTTCAAAAAGTATAAAAATTGCGATAAATATATCCAGACGATAATAGTAGATTTTGACTAATTATTATAATTTGAAAAAATTTATAATGATTTTGACAATTTTTTTAATAAACTCGTAAATTAAATTGAGCCTAAAAAAACACTCATTTTATAAACTCGTAAATAATTTTTTATACATGTTTGATGGAAGGTTAAGTAAAAAAATGTTTATTGTAAAATATTATAGTTAAATTAGATTCATGAATAATTTTTAAGGAAAATTGTAGTTTCAATAACACTTTTAATTTGTAAAAAATACCCACCTTCTTTGGAATTATTTTTTTGAGGTTATGATTTTTAAATGACTAGTTGATAAAAAATAATTGTGTATGATTTAAAAAAATTAATTTTAAAATCAATAAACTTTTATTATAATATATAATTTGATTTAGTTATATATACTAATAGACATTCATATTTTGTTATGAAAAAATTATAAAACATTAAATAAATAGTGTTTGATTAAACAAAAATAATGATTTTCTTATCTTTTACCATAAAAAAAATCTCTTTTCTATGTATTGATAGCATTTATTTAAGAGTTAGCAACCAAAGGATTATTTTTTTTGTAGTTGAAGAAAAGTAAGAAGAATTTACCAAACCAATAAAAATTCACTTTCATTGATAATATTTTATGCATGTATCAACCGTTGATTAAACTTAAAAATTATATAATAGAAACAGACACTTACCAGTGTGATGTAGTTTTTCCAAAATTTTATTGTAATCATTATAATTTTTTTCAAATTATAATAATTATTCTCAATCTAATATTGACGTCCGGATATATTTATCGCATTTTTTACACTTGTAACTAAAATTTGTATTTTCATATTTCGGAGACACATTTGTGATGGGAAGATGAAAAGTTAGAAAAATATTATATAATAAATATGTCTTTATGCTAACAATTAGAGATTATAACGTTGACATTTCATTAATGACTGACTAAAGTTAACGGCAAGATATATTTGTCACACTTTTTACATTTTCGGAGACTAAATTTTATATTTTCATTTTTCAAGGATACATTTATAGCGAATTACACATTCATGTACAAAATTAACTATTTACCCTAAAATTAATAAAGAAAACAAAATCAAACTCCAAAAATTTGTTTTGAAAAATAAATTTATTAATAAATAAAACCGAAAAAACTTTTACATTTTGTTTCTAAAATGAGCACCTTAATTTAAGAGCAATAATAAAAACTTGATATTTAAAAATATCATTCCTCCTTACTTTAGGGAAGAAAGGAAAAAATGAGAAAAAATGAGATATTTTTAGATTATTTGTGAGGGAAAAAATGAAAAGAAAGAAAAGTAACTTTTTCCTTCCTCTTATACAGTGAAATGTTTAATTTAATGAATGACAAAGAATTAAAATAACTTTTTACGAATGCTCCTGTTTAAAGAATTAAGATCTTTCCTCGTTATTTATTAATGGTAAGAGACATTAAATTATTTATAAGATTTTGATTAACAAAGGAGTATACTTCTAATTTAAGAAATCACGCCTGCAAAACGATGACTAAAGGAAAATGCCAGTTAATATTTTGGTTTAATTATTCTTTTTACTCCCTTCTTAATTTCTGGCAAATTTTATCACAACTTTTTAATTTAGTGCATTTTAATTAAACTTTTAAAAATCTTATCATTTTTATTCTTCGTCATTTTACTTCTTACATAATTCCATTTTTTATCCCTAACTTTTTTTTTGGCCAAATTTTAACTCTCCCTCCCTCCCCCAACTTTTTAAATTTTTTTGACAAATTTTATTCCTAATTTTTTTTTTGGCAATTTTTATCTTCAACTTTTATATTTATTAATGAATAAATAATAGAGGATAAAATCCATAAATTTTTTTAAAAGTTAAAGGAAAATCGATCAAATTAAAATGTTTGGAGTAAAATTAAAAAAAAAAAAATTGGAATAAAAGGTACAATTAAGGCTAATATTTTGCAAAGTTTTTTTTAGTGTTGAATTCATAAGGGTGCAAGGTTAAGCAAACACCCAGGTCCATCCATCCCATTGCCAAGACTAAATATCTACAATTAGGGAAGTAGAGAGAAAATAAGATTAGGGAAACTAGAACTTAGATGCTTATTAAATGAATGCTATATTATACCTTTTGCAGAATCTGGTAGCGAGCAAGAGCATCACTTTTAACAGAATAACAGGTCCCTTTCAAAAATCCATGTACCATGGCATTACCTGCACAAGAAATTCAAACACATCTCTTCCACCTGCCCAAGGTTCACCATAGTTACTGTGGTGCTCCTCGACGAGGAGCTCACTGGGACAAGGTCGGGCTGTGTGATTATCTGAATCAGCTCCCTTATAGTCATAGGGTGATGTACCTTTAAATTTGTAAAACGTAATTGTAAACAATTGTGTCAACAGAATATGCAAGAATTTGAATTCGGATTCAAACAGAGATAGAGGAAGGATAGTTATGAGGGAAACATGGGAAGAGTTTCAGAAATTGGGAGAGAAATGATAAAAGTTATTTACAAAGGAGCCACAAAGTGGCATTACATATACTATGAGACAGTAAAGAAGTAATTATTGGACTCCTTAAAATATAGGTTATATATTTATTGGGTAACTTAACTTATATAACTTTTGAATATAAATATCAGAATTTTTTTTTGTTAGACGAAAATGTCAATATTTTTTTATTGAAGAAAAATATGAGTAATTTTTTTTTACCTAAATGTCAATACGTTTCATTGGATCAAAAATATTAATAAGTTATCATTATTGAACGAAAATGTCAATAATTTTTTATTGAATTTAAATGTCAGTATGTTTCTATTAGACTAATTTGTTAAATCCAAAATTTTATTTTATTTAAGGGTAAAATATAATTTTAGGATAAATTTTGTCATTTTTTTATCGTTACAAGCATAACATTACAATAATCACTTAAAAAATATATTGGTAAACATAATTTAAAATAAACATAATAATAACGATAATATTGATTATCAGCCATAATTTTTGTGTCATAATATAAATTATTCAAAATAAACATTGTATCAGTTTACCAAAATAAAACTTGTAATAGTGTATCAATCATTACAAATTTTTTCAAATTACCCTAAAAGATAAATATATCATATTTCACTTATTCGAATTTTGACTATTTTATTAAAATGAAAGTTAAGGATTAGATATATTTGTTATAGTTTTTACACTTAACGAATTACACATTTAAGAACAAAAGTGATTATTTAATCATTCAAATGACTCTTTGCTATTCTTGATACTAAGTTTACAAGTTGAAAAAAATTTTTAATTAAAATTATACAATTAAATGTGATTTAACTTTTTTAATTAGTGTGTCATATTTTTTCCCCTTATATTTGAGATTAGAGAGAGTGGTGCATAAGAAATGAGTACCTCATTAGATTTTGGAATTATAAATGGATCCCTAGTTATGAACATATTACAAAGATCATTTGATTTGTTGGCTTAACATTATTGAGAGGAAAAAGTTATAGAGTTCATTATGATTATATTTGATAAAATTAGTTGAAAAATTAATTGAAAGTTGAAAAGTTAATTACTACCTGATATTTGAAAATTGAAATAATTATTTTATTAAATTATAAGTGTTTGATAAAATAAATTGTTGAATTAATTGGAAGATATAAAAGAATATAAATGACATATTTAAAAATAGTAATAAAAAATTAAATAAATATTTTAAAAATAAAAAATAAAAAAACTAGAAACTAATGCTTTTAAAAACATTTTTTCGAATAACATTTCAAAAAATTATTAGAACTTACTAAAAAAATACGTTAAAACATATTCAAAAAATTATTTATCAAATAATTAAACTAACTTTAAGTGCATTGAAAACGTAACTCCCATTACATATTATAAACGTCATTCGAGCCATGCACCCCAAGTCGTCGTGCCTACAAAGAAAAGGGATAAATATGTTTACCAATGTATCAAATTAAACCATGACAATGAAATTGAGAGCAAATACGACACATGTATTTACCATCTTCAATGCCACGTCTATATATGTCTTACAATCTCAGGTTTCAATTAGTATGCCTTACACCAAAGCCATACTGGTCCTATTTGGGGTCAATATATTTTAAAACGTTGTACTTGTCCAATAGTAAAAAAGATCATCTCAAGCCTCCTCCCCCATCCAACTAGGATTTCTGCCTATCTATCTCGGCAAATTTCTCGATATAGGTTTTTTTTGAAATTAATTTTCGATATCAGTCCTTTTTTAAATAATTTTTTGTATGGTATCGTTTTTTATGTAAAAAGCATGCAACTTGCAGAAGTCATTGGCGAGTTTGACCAGTCTTTGACACGTGGCACTGGTAAGACCAGTGCCACTGGCGATTTGAGCTACACGGGACTCGCCAGTTTGACTGGCAAGTTGAGCTAGGTAGATGGATTTCAAAGTGAATTTGTTGTGCGAAGTCGGGCCTAATAGGTGGTGGTATCACATCCTTCTCAAAGGAACCGTACGTGAGACTCTCGCGTCATACAGCTCCGTTCTCAGCTAATCAATGAGCAAATCGCCAGTACTATTGATAGTTCCAAATAAAGTACAACTCGTCAGTCCCACTGGCAATTCCCAACCTGAAAAAGCTACCACCTAGCTCAATTCGTCAGTCAAACTGGCGAGTCCCGTGGAGCTCAAATCGCCAGTGACATTGGCGAGACCAATGTCACGTGTCAAAGGCCGGCCAAACTCGCCAATAGCTTTTGCGAGTTACATACTTTTTATGTAAAAAATGACACCATACAAGAAATAGTTTGAAAAGAGACCCATATCAAAAATTAGTTTCAAAAAGGAGTTATATCAAGAAATTTGCCTATCTATCTCACCTTGGTGAGCATCTCACTCGGACGTTTTGTGCGCCTGAACATCTTCCTAACAAGTTGTAGTGTATTTACACTATCATAGAGGGCGCAAAATAAAGTGCGTAGCATAAGAATGTGCAAATAATATTTTTTAGTCGTTTTTTTAATTTAATTAAATAATATGATCTGATATAACATAATAGAGAGATTCAATTGACTGTTAGCATAAAACAGTCTAGCATTCTGTATTTCAACTTTTCATTTCTTATTTCCTTATTTTTTTTTCATTTATAAGAATTACTACGTACTTATTCTGAAAAGAAAAAAAAAAAAGAGGGAACTGCCTTTGATCAAACGCGAGCGAGCGTTAATCAGCGGCCAAAGCTGCGTATGTCCTCTCTCTATTTAGCTTTGGTTTATCCTTCCTCCAAGTTAAAAGACCATCTTGCCCTCAATTAAAACGCACAAAACGGGTCAAAGGATCTACCGGAAATAAATCTGGACGCCCATATTTTGCACACTCACGTTCGCTGCCGTCACCATTCTCTTTCTCTCTCTAAAGTTGAAACTTCGTCACTGCAACAAAACAAGCACTCAAAGTGCTTCGAGTTCGTCACTGATCACGGTTTGTTCCTTCAACTGTTCCATCTTCTCCTTCTCCAGCTTGATTTCCTTTTGTTCGATTATTTTCTGCTTCCGATTCTACGAAACAATTTATCGCATCGTATAATCAATCTGTTTTAGCTCATACTTCGTTGTAAAGTGCTCTGCCTTATGATCGTGCCACTCAATTTGTGCAAAGGGTTATGTTTTCGTTTTCTGACCTCTTATTTTTCTCTTTCCCTTCGTTTGCGTTATTTGTGTCGATGATTTGGAATATTCGATAGCTTCTGCGGGTAAGGTCTGCCATGGCTTTTAGGTGTGCGTTTGGCTATTGATTTCGTAGCTCTGCGTTTTGATTTGAATCGCATTGAGTCTTCGGTGCGTTTGATATGCGATTATGCTTTGACTGGTGGTTCGGACAGTATGGAAATAATGAGTTTGAACTTCGCCTGGATTCGGAGGTTAACATTGAATTATTATAAGAAACGATGTAGCGTGTTTGAAATCCAACTGAGAATTGCGAAATCAAGTCTAGGACGCGGGAGCTATAACTATTAGCTTCTTGGTAAATGTGAAAAACACTTCTAGAGTTGTAGATTTTAGTATCAGTGTTTGGCATATTGAGAAGAGTAAGGTTCATCTCATATAATGGCAGAAGATATTTGATAATAATTAGCTACTGTTACAGAGAATTCTTAATTTAGATTTCTAGGAGCTCCCGGGTTATACCGTTATGCGGTTATGCCTAATGCTTTTCTGTATGTGGTTTCTGTGGGAGTAGAAGTGTTTGGATGTGTCCGTCTTTAACTGTGCCCCTGAGAGAGTTTTTCTGCACTGCAAACTTTCTTTTGTTAAATAAATGGTCATAATCCACAAACTATTTATTTTATTTTATTTTTAATGCCGTTGCTAATGCTCCTTAGTAGAGTTCCTGATATTGAATTGTTTTCTCAATTTACTCCTGGGGTTATTAATTACACTATGTGATTTATGTACTTCACAGTTTCGGCAATGCACCGCGTGGGTAGCGCGAGTAACGGAAACAATTCAACTCGCTCTCGCAAGGAGAAGAGAATAACCTACGTGTTGAATGATTCTGACGACACAAAGGTAAACTCATTATTTATTTATGTTATCTGTTCCATGGAAACAGACAAGTTTCATGCTTGCCTCTAGTAGTTGCATCTTTATGCTATAAATTTTTCCTTTGCTTCCAAATGTGTTAACTAGTTGAACCTGATTGGGTTGTTTTCAATGTTGTTAAATAACCGTTGTAGTGCTGCCATAATGCTATACTGTGGCGTTTTCTGACCCCTCCACCATAGGCAATTTGTGTAGAGAGGCCCGCTATGGCAGCGCCATAGGCTGCAATGATGTGTTTATTTGGCGGAATTTTTGCCTTCAGCCATATTCTGCCATCTGCCATTGATAGCCTTGATTGTTTTTAATTAACACATGCATTTCTTACTTGGATGAAAATATTATTTAAATTATACAGTGAATCCCCAATTTGGTCCTTGCAAGATTTTCTTAACTTGATTTTCTCCTAAAAAGATTAGTGACAACAAATTGTACTCTATTGAGAATTTTGGTTATTTATGACTGACATCAATTGGGTCCTATTAAACAATATTTGCACTAATTTGATGTTAAAACCTGTCATTTGAGGATCATATGGGTGTGATAACCTTTTGAGGACCAAATTGGTGTTCCAAAGGTCTTACAAAGATAAAAATGGAGGTTTACCCTAAATTTTGATATTATTTTATCTTTTTATAGACCCATTTGATGGTAGGCATATTTCGACCTTTTCTTTTTAATTATTTACCTAATATTTTACTTTCTAATCAATCAAAACTTCATTAATAGTTCATATAGTACTTGGCTCTTTAATTCCAGGTACTTATCATTTTGCTTTGCATGGTGTTATGTCATAGATTTTTATTTTTTCATCAATATTTTTTATTTTGGTTGAATTCAATTTTGATAGTTTTCTTAGTTGCACAGTCTGGAATCATTTGTAAGTTGGCTCTTTTCTGCAGCATTGTGCAGGCATAAATTGTCTGGCTCTACTTACATCTGCTGCATCTGATGGGTCTGATTATCTCTTCACTGGGAGCCGTGATGGCAGGTTAAAACGATGGGCACTAGCTGTGGATAGAGCAACATGCTCGGCTACCTTTGAATCTCATGTTGATTGGGTAGTCCTTTTTTATTTTTCTTCCCTTTTCGATTTGTTAGTTGACTTCTAATTTTGTAACTCGTGGTACATAACATTATTATTTTTACCATGGTTACTTGATGAAGCTTCATGTAATGTTTTTATTTTTTATTTTTCAATTATGCCCAATCTCTGTGGTGAGGTAAAAAAGGTGTAAGAAAGTATATGATATTGCAACGTGGGAAAGCCATTTACCATGCTATGTGCAAAACAATCTCATTCTTGCGATTTTGCCATCTTGGTTTTGATTATGTGGGACCTGTTTGATTAGGATGAGTTTTGTGTTTTCTTCTGCAAAAATAGGTCTGTAATGGTCTGAATTTGATATTGATTTGTTGTTTTCTTTTTGTGTTGAAGTTTAATGAGCTTAATTCTAATAGAAAAGGTATGGTTGAAAAAGAAAAGGCAATAAAAACCCATTGGATTGTCATGTTCAAAAAATCCTAAAACTGCAACTGTAACTTTGCAACTGAATTTGAGTATTGTATTGTGTGAGATAAAGTTATCACTGCATTCTTGAACTTTGTTTTTAGGCTGTCTTTTTTGTCTTATTTCTTTCTCTTGTATCGTAAAATTCATAATATCCTTAAGTTCCTCTTGGACATTTTTTTCTTTAAAACATCCCCTTTTGTCTAATTATGTTACTCAAAATTTATGCAATTTTTTTTCAACATGTCAATGTGCCAGAACTTATGATCATTATTCAACTTTTACTTTTTCCCCTAAAGTCCAAAACCCTGTTTCATTAGCATTTAAGTTATACCCTGTTAGGAATCCTGCACAATCTATAACCCTTGCAACAGCTGAGTATGTAAGTGTTATTTTGTTCTTGCAGGTTAATGATGCTGTTGTTGTAGGTGATAGTACACTTGTTTCTTGTTCTTCAGATACAACCCTTAAGGTTTGTTGATTGCTAGCTGTTTTTTGTTCCAATCAATCCTTGCTCTTCATCAATAATACAGTACTTACACAGTTATTTACACCTTTTTAAATTTGTTAGACATGGAATGCCTTGTCCTTTGGAACCTGTACTAGGACACTCCGACAACACTCTGACTATGTTACTTGCCTTGCAGCAGCAGGAAAAAATGTAATGTACTTCAATCATCTTATGCTTCTTATTAAGTGCATCAAGAAAAAGTTCATTTTATTGTTTTTATACGTTCCACGTTGAGTCAGATAGATACTTTGGTTGAATTATCAGTATCAACTGTCAAATCCATTATTTGATCGTTTAATAGTGTCATGCATTTTAGAGCAATATTGTTGCCTCTGGTGGCCTTGGCGGGGAGGTTTTTATATGGGATATCGAGGCTGCCCTCACTCCAGTCTCTAAGTGCAATGATGCTACAGTTGATGAATCTTCAAATGGTATCAATGGTTCTGGCAACGTACTACCATTGACAAGCTTGCGTCCTATTAACTCGAGCAACAATATGTCCATGCACACTACTCAAACTCAGGGATACATTCCAATTGCTGCCAAAGGCCATAAAGATTCTGTTTATGCATTGGCTATGAATGAAAGTGGAACAATTCTTGTCTCCGGTGGCACAGAAAAGGTACAATATGGCATATGAATGAAAGTGAAACAATTCTTGAGGCTTCTTTACATTTGAAGCAGTAGAGATGGTTTGCTTGCACTGTAGTAGCTTGAATTTTTTGGGATGTTGTCTCTGACCATGGTTTACTTCTTCATTTTTTTTGGGGTTCACTAGGTTGTGCGTGTCTGGGATGCAAGGTCAGGATCAAAGACTCTAAAGCTTAGAGGACATACAGATAACATCAGGGCTCTGCTTCTGGATTCTAGTGGCAGGTTTGTGGAGTGGATATCTAATTTTAGTTGCAATTTTTCAGTTTACAATTATATTTTAAAGTTGGTAACTTGCTTTTTCTCCTATTTATTTATAATTCCTTTATTATCATAAATTCTCTCTCTCTGCATTGATATTTCCCATTTGACATTTCTATGTCTTCCCACAAATATAGATAACAAGTTAACTACACATGAAAAACATAATACTTTCATTGGATATAATATGGTGGACCTATTTAATAGTCAATCATACAATGAATGAAATGCTGTTGGGTTTTCTTTTCATTTTATGCAACCATGCATCTTTTCATTTGACAAATTTGTTAAGTTCAAATTCAGTAGTACGCTTTGTTTTCCCCCAACAAAACCACTGTGATGTTTTTAATGTTCATTATTGCAGA
The DNA here is from genome assembly GCF_004193775.1 of Glycine soja. Taxonomy (NCBI): domain Eukaryota; kingdom Viridiplantae; phylum Streptophyta; class Magnoliopsida; order Fabales; family Fabaceae; genus Glycine; species Glycine soja. The sequence continues at coordinate 46,073,795 of NC_041004.1, read as the reverse complement.
TATTGTTTATCAGGATCTTCAGACTCTATGATAAGGTAATGCACACATATGGAGTTATTACCATTTCTGTTTGTTTTGTTTTGTGTTTGACTAATAATCTGTCCATCTTTCCTCATAGGCTTTGGGATATAGGTCAGCAGAGATGTGTGCATTCTTATGCAGTTCATACAGATTCTGTTTGGGCACTTGCCAGCACCCCAACATTTAGTCATGTTTATAGTGGAGGGAGAGACTTTTCAGTGAGTGCGACCTTCTATTAAATTTAACATCAAACTATTTTTTTGTTATTACATCTTGAATTTATGTCACATAACATCTCCTTTTCTTGTTTAACTTGTGAACCTCATCTTCTAATGTTGTATTCTTTTATACCCTAAGTTATACTTGACAGATTTGCAAACTAGAGAGAGCAGTTTGCTTTGCACAGGCGAGCACCCTATTCTTCAGTTGGCTTTGCATGATGATAGCATATGGATTGCATCAACAGACTCTTCAGTTCATAGATGGCCAGCTGAAGGATACGACCCACAAAAGATTTTCCAGAGAGGCAATTCTTTTTTAGCTGGAAACTTGTCCTTTTCAAGAGCAAGAGTGTCAATAGAAGGATCTACCCCTGTATGTTATGTTTATTTCTGAAAAAAAAATCACTATATTACTTTCCTATTATTATATCTTCAATTATTTATGTTGCTCTTCGTTCTCATAATTCCAGTTGCTATGTACATGTATAGATGAAGCATGTTAGTTTACATATTTTTTATTAGTACTTCTGTTGGTGAATATGACGGAGTTTGTTTTCTGAACAAGTTTTTGTTGAATATATATATATATATATATAATTTTTTTTTTTTTTCTTTTGGTTCTTTCCATCCGGCAGAACTAATAATTTCTTTTGTTGTCAAAATTACTAATGTTAATAGGTTCCTGTATATAAAGAACCTATCTTAACTATCTTGGGTACACCTGCAATAGTACAACATGAAGTTTTGAATAATAAGAGACATGTGCTGACGAAGGTAACCATGGTGTTTTCTTGTTATTTCATTATGCCATGTATATTGGCATAACCTTTTTCTGTTGTTTTCTTAACTGATTAATAACTATCGATAAAGGATGCATCTGGTTCAGTGAAGCTGTGGGAGATTACGAAAGGCGTTGTGATTGAAGATTACGGAAAGGTGACGACTGCTTGCATTTCCATTTTGTAATTTGTATGACAATCTTGTTTGCTAGTGAAGTAGATTGTCTGTCTGTGATGGATGTTATTTACAAATTTAAACTATAGATGATAGGGGACTCATTTGTGGGTTCATAGTAGCTCATGCTTTACCTGTGGACTATCTAGGTTTTATTTGAGGAGAAAAAGGAAGAGCTATTTGAGATGGTATGATTACTGATTTACATCATTGATTTCATTTTAAAATATTTTTTTTTCTTTGCAAGGAAACATGATGATTTCCAGTAGTTTATTTGTTCAAGCTGGCTTTTAATTTTCTTCCAATGCTGCATTGCTGCTTTAGGTTAGCATTCCTGCATGGTTCACAGTGGATACCAGGCTTGGAAGCTTGTCAGTCCATTTGGACACTCCCCAATGTTTCTCTGCGGAGATGTATTCGGCAGATCTTAACGTTGTAGGCAAGCCTGAAGATGATAAGGTAATGGCTTCATTGTCATGATATGTACTCACCCTTATCTTAAATTCCTAATTATATTAATTTGCTCCTAGTTTTTGGCTATAATTTATGTCAATTTTTTACAATTGTTAATCAATTCATCTTCATGGGATCCAATTCAGTTAGTGGCACATAACCATGGTTCCTAGTATAATGGACATGAAAGTATTTAAGGCTTCTTTTTTTTTTTTTAATTTCTGTTAAACTGACATTGGCTGAGTTAGTTTCAAGAAATATGTGATTCATGCATACAATGACATAATGAGAATGTTTTCAGTAGTTTGTTGTCAACAATCTAAATCAATGCCTTTTATTCTGCAGATTAATTTGGCTCGAGAAACCCTTAAAGGGCTACTGGCTCATTGGTTGAGAAAACGAAAGCAAAGAATGGGATCCCCAGCTCCAGCTAATGGGGAGTTATTATCTGGAAAGGATATTTCTTCTAGGAGTCTTGCCCATTCTAGAATTGAGGTTGATGGTAGTTCTGAGAATGATGCTATGGTTTATCCTCCGTTTGAATTCTCAGTTACTTCCCCTCCTTCCATTATTACTGAGGGCACTCATGGAGGTCCGTGGAGAAAAAAAATTACTGATTTAAATGGAACCAAGGATGAGAAAGACTTCCCCTGGTGGTGCCTGGACTGTGTTTTGAATAATCGGTTACCTCCCAGAGAAAATACTAAGTAATTTTGTCTTCCTTTTTACTTTTTCTTCCCTAAATAGTTGCATTAAGTCACATGGTTGTAGTTGAAAGGAGTAAACCATGCTTGTGAGTTGTGACAGTTTGTATATTTTGTTAATGTAGCATAATTGCCTAACTCTGATGATTATATCTATTTATCACATCCAAAACATATGGTGGTACTTAACATGACTTTTGTAAATGACATAAATTGATATATGGTTAAGAAGTTGTCAAAATCTCTTATTAATTCTTTGGTATATGTTGCTTGATATCATCTATCTACTGAACACGGTATCTTTGAACCTTTTTTGTACTTTTAATGGTTATTGCCATGGAAATTGTCTATGAATTTGATTGTTTTAGTATGATTGCAATCTCAGACTAGTTATATAATTCTCTTTTTGATATATATATATATATTTGTGATAACTACTGCAGATGCAGTTTCTATTTGCAACCATGTGAAGGCTCTTCAGTCCAGATCCTCACACAAGGGAAGCTAAGTGCCCCACGTATATTAAGAGTTCACAAAGTATGTTTTTATATTACTTGACAATTGGTATTAATAATTGCATTAATAATCTATGCATGTGTTGTTAAGTTGGCTTTGATCATGTTTTCCGAAAGTATTACTTGTTTTGAATTTAGTTTTTAGTTTGAGTGTGCATGTGTGTGGATTCTGTAAACATTTATCTCACAGGTAGATTATGCATTTTTGAAGATCAATTTAAATTCCCTTTTTTGGGTTGGTTTAGGTTATTAATTATGTAATAGAGAAGATGGTGCTTGACAAACCTTTGGATAGTTTAAGTGGTGATGGTAGTTTTGCCCCTGGACTTACTGGATCACAGTCACAGCTTCAAGCAGTTGGGGATGGATCTTTTCGATCTGGATTTAAGCCTTGGCAAAAGCTTAGACCTTCTATTGAAATATTGTGCAACAACCAGGCAAGTAGTCTGTTGTCTACTTGTCTTATATGCAATCTTATGACAGTGCATATAGCATGGTTTTCTAGATGCTGATGTTGAGCAAGTTCATGCTTTATTTTTCTATAGTTGGCTTACTTTTCAATTTCTTTGTATGCATTCTAGAATCTATTTGCTAACCTGACTGCCATTTAGTTTTCCATTATGGTGTTTTCTGGAAGTCATTGAAGAAATCACATCTTAGAATTCTGTACTGTGCATGTTGATTTCTAAATTTGCATTTGCAAAGTTACAACGTTGACTGACTTCCGGTGTCCATGATTCAGGATGAATTGATTAGATATTTTCCTTATAGGCTTTTATACCTGGGATTTCTTTAAGCAGTGGCTTTATTCGTCCTGTTAGATTTTATGTTCACTGGATATCACAAGATGAACTGATAATGAGGTTTGAAAAGACTGTCTTCATCCTTAAATTCTTAACCCACTGGTAGTGGTAGGCCCGTAATTATAAAATTCAATTTCAGTTATTAGACTCTCCTAATTGAGCCTTTTGACTATTGTATTTAAGTCTTAAAATAGATCGTAGTACCTGTATTTGATCTGTAGTTTTAACTGTTCTTGTGTTTTACCAACTTTGTTTTCAATTTCATATGTTTTTAATCAAGTTATTGAACATATGCCTTTAATTGGTTTGAGGATAACATCAATTGTTTTTTAATATTGTTTGGCCCAAATTGATTGCATGTTTTATTTGATTCACAATTGACTTTGCTTTGTGTGATACTATTTTTCATTTAAGTAATGTGCATTTAGCCAGCTGTTTGGTTTATTTCCAGGTGCTGTCTCCTGAAATGAGCTTAGCCACTGTGCGAGCTTATATATGGAAGAAATCAGATGACTTGGTTTTAAATTACCAACTACTTCAAAGCAGGTGACTACAAATTGCATATGCATCAGAGGTGAGTTATTGAGCCTTGCTTGGCTTTTCTGAGCTTACAATATTTAATGCTTTTATGGATTTTCATTCCTGTATTTCTCTTATTTTGTAAATGTAATTTACTGCCAACTAGAAAGGGGAAATAGTTATTTTAGGACAATACTTCTTTTTTAACTGATGTGAATGTTGATAAAAGTGATCTTAGGTGATAAAGCCTAATCTTTATTAATAATTTGTTCTCTTTCAGATTGAACAGAAGTGAGCTTTAACCATGTCTGAATGATCATTATTGGTATCACAAGTAACTTTTAAATGATTTTGATGCATTACATAACCATTTCTTTTGCTTTTTTACCCTTTGCATCATGTTTTTCAATAGAAGAAAAAAGTTAGCAGGATTTGTTTTTTGAAATCACTTTTCATACTGAAATTTTGTTGTTTCCAGTACAAGCATCCCCTAGTGGGATAATGTTTTGTTGTTTCCATACTGAATTTACTCCCTTTTTTTCATGCTTCGTTCTTCTTGGGTGTGAAAAAAAACCTTGATGTATGCTGTCTCATCTAGGATTGCAGACTTCATTATGAATTATTATTTATACTTGCAGGTTTTCTTGTGATTATGTAAAATACTTCTGAGCGCCGATTCTTCTTGTGTTGCCTGCATTGATCGGTGGAATTATAGGAATTTGTAAATTCTGAGCCGTCATTTATTACCAAATTTAGTGACATTCTCCAAACCTGCTTGGATAGTTTTTTCTTTAGTGGAGAGCTGTTACTGTAAATTTTGAACTGTATCTAGCTGGCATGCATACTTCTGCGGACATGGCGGAATCGTCTGCATCTGGCATGATGATGAAGGTTCTTAATTGACTGTGTTGAGAATTAGTGGGAATCATACTGGCATAGTGGGGTGTTTTTCAGGAATCAGGTAGTTGATTTAGAGATGACAACAATAACATTGTAAATTTGAATTGTGCGTTAAATATCTGGCCATAGAAATTATGTTGTCCAGGTGCATATTTACATCATAAAATTTTGTTAATTGTTAATTGCTAATAATATTAATCTCATTTGTTCAAATTCGTCATTGGATATCCAGTGCTAGTTCTCAGCTAGCACTGTGTTTGGGTCCTGTGATGCCTGTGTATGCATATTTGACTTTATTCAATATGCAATTCTGAAAGGCAACGTTAAAAGGAATTAGCATTACTTGAAACTGTGACGATTTTAATTGTAGCTAGTAGGATCATTTGCTTTGTGGTTTTTGTTTCGACTTCATTCTCAAAATGTTGTAACTGATAACCATAGCGTTTTCCGCTTTTATTTTATGTATTATGGAAACTGCATATGTACATAATGGATGGTACTTTTGCCATCCGGCGATATTTATTATCTATTGGTTCTTGTTATATTCAAATTCATCTTCAAGCTAGCATTGGTAGCAGGCAAGTCATACTGCATTGATACAGGTGCAAGGGGCCTTTTTATCTTTCATTTTTTAATGTTTAAGAGAATTGAAATGTAGAACCAGTGAATGGGTCTGACTGGCGAACTAATAAACTGGTTGGTAACTAATCCAAGTATCATGTTAAACCGGGATATGTTTAGGAATTGATAACGCCAAGTTATCAAGTGTATTCACTTTTTTTTTTTTTTAAAATAAGACCTATATTACATACTCAACTTGTTCTCTTTTTACAATTTTAGAAGGATAAAGTGTTAAAGTCAGTATTGATTTATTCTCTTTTTGTCTTATAATTTTTTAAAAAAATTATCTTATTGAAATAATATCTATTTTTTTATGGAGGTAAAAGAAATTATTAAATGTTTTAATAACATTCATTCGCTATCCACAGATGTTTAATCTTAATTTTTTTTATAGAGTTAAGTTAAGCCTAACCTATATTCCTTGATTTCCTTCTCTCAGATGATACCAAACAATTGAAGAGACAAAAGAAAAAAAAAACACGTGTTCTGTTCCCTTTCAAGTTTCAATTGTTCCGCTCGTGTTCTGTTCAACTTTTCTAAAGTGTTTCTTACGTTACGGACCAACAAACACCTTTGATTAGCAATTTTCCACAAAGAGTAAGTTTTTTCAACTTGTAAAAGTTCTTGTAAGGCAAAAATGCAGAAAATTCTAAAGCAAAGTATTACTACTGAGTGCCTGAATAAATTGATAATATTAGATTTTTCCAGTTTAATTAGTGATCTTATTCAATCTTTAAAAAAAATATTAAATAATTTTATGTTTGACCAAGTCAACATTTTTATGAATATTTTCTATATTAAAAACATTTGAAATATATTATTGGTTACTTTATTTTTTTTTAAAAATGTTAAATATTTTGTTTAATTTATTGAATATAGTAATAATACTACCTTTACAGAAAGAAAAAAGTCAGTTACCTTTTTTTTTTGCCTTACTATTTATTTATTTTCCCGGTTCAGATCATTTTCATTTATTTTAAGTGCCAACTAAAAATGCTTTACAAAATGAAATCCCACATTTCTTTTATTGCCATTTGTCGCAACCGGAATGTTTGTTATCTTGTGTGTCTGGCACAATGAGTTCCAGCGTTTGCATTTTGGTGTGTGGCTACCTCCTTTCTTTTCCATTCGTGTGTTTCGCTGCAATTTTGCTTCTATCACTCACTCATTCACCGTTACATTTCATTTTCCGCTAAACACAAAACACGTGACCTTCCTCACAGAACAGAAAACTCATTTCTTGCTTCATTCATTTTTACTTTAACATGCAAACTAGCATGTAACGTAAGTTTAACAGTAAAGTAGCTTCCGTTCCCGTTGTGACTGATGGCCTCGGTGACGGGTTTTCTAGCCTCACATGTCGGTGCTGTAAGGCACCACCGGTTTGAAGTTGGAATTGGAGTTCGGGCGGTGTCGTCATCTGAATCTGAAACAGTGGCAGCTGTGAACGGATCTTCTTCGCGGAATGGTTCCTTGCTACTGAAGGAGGAAAAGAAGGTGCCTTTCTTGCGAGTTGAAGAGAAGAAGAATAAGAGGGGAGAAGAAGAAGAAGAAGGTTTGGCAGCACTTTGGGATGATGGGTATGGAAGAAGGAGTGTGGAAGATTACTTTGCTGCAGCTAAGGAGATGTGTAAATCCGATGGAGGCCCACCTCGATGGTTTTGCCCACTTGAATGTGGGCCTCCTTTCAAGGATTCTCCCACTCTCCTGTTTTTACCTGGTAAAAACTTACGCTTCTGCTGCAATCCATGCATTTAATGTCTTGCAGATTTTAATTGCTACTCTCTCTCTCTTTCTGTGAATTGTATGTGTATGAGACTTTTGGGGATGATGGAGTTGTTTTTCTTGTGGAGAAAGTTAGCAACTCATTCTTTCAGACACACTCTTCGTTATTAGCTAAAATTCATTAGAAATCACAAGACTGTAGAGGTCATCTCATTGTTTAATGAACCTCACTTTTGATTCATAAGTTTTTTTGTTTTTTGTTTTTTTTAATATAAAACTAACCAATAAGAGAGGATAAGTCAGTAACTTATAAGGAGTGCGTTGCTACTTGCTAGCACCTTTTCTTTTCTTCATGCTATTCTTTGAGTGGACTGAATGATTTTCTTTTGATGTTGGTTCTACTTCTATTCAACTTTGCGGTTGTGGTTGATTGTTTTCAATCTTAGATTAATCTACAATTTGGTTGAAAGCTGCAAGTTGCAACTTGTGTTACTTGGTTCCCTCAGAATGCAGGTCTATGTAAATTTGACCGTAAAAGTGTGAATGGGTGTTTAACTTAAAAAAAGTTTCATCCTAAAACACCGATTTGTATAGATTAACACTTTTAGTTTTAGGTGACAGTGTGGCAGAAATTGCTACTTTCAGGCACCAACTTGAAATTGTGTACTAACTCAATGCTATTATATTGAATGCTAAAATTAAATATGCAGTGTTAAAATTTCTTTAGTTTTACTTATGCAGGGATGGATGGCACAGGATTGGGTCTCACTTTGCACCATCAAGCCCTTGGGAAGTATGTTGTATTTTTTGTGCTTGAATAGCTACTGGAAATTTTTTCATAAAATGGCATTTGTTTAGCACACATAAGTCTGCAGGATTAGAATGGGCATTTTAAAATTGAATGTCTGAGGCATTACTCAGGTTTAAAATGGTCTGATTGTTTCTGTCATAGACAGTTCTGATTGAAGGTTAATGGAAATATTTAAGCTTCTTGATGAGATATGCTTGTTGTATTGTTTAGAAAAATTATTCTGTGTAGGTTCATGCAATTTTATTTTGCTTACTCTTTGGATCTCTACTTTTTACATTACAGGGCTTTTGAAGTTCGTTGCTTGCATATTCCAGTTCATGATCGAACACCATTTGAAGGTCTTTGCTTTTTAACGTATGCTTTTGTCAACTTTTGAAGGTTCTTGTGTTGCCGTTGATGCATTTAAATGACAGTAACTTATAACTATTTCCTGCCGTCAGTTAAGTGATGACGTGACACCTTGCGAACATATCTTTCCAATATATATCAATGGTTGAGATGGTGTCATGTCACCACTTAATTGACGAAAGTGAGTCAAAATAAAAGTTTTAATATATCAGGGATCTAATGCAATAACTTTTTTTATTAGGGACCCAAAACAAAAATCAGTCATTTATCAGGAATCTTCAATATATTTAAGCCTTTACATTATGTTTTTGTTATGTCAGGAATCAACAAGTTTCTTTTGAAAATTACTTTTGAATTTGGATTTCAATTTTCTTGTTAGATTGTTGTAAGATAAGATAGGCTTCTATTCTAACATGTCACTAGTTCTTCTAATTATTGTTGTATAATAGTTGGCAGATCATTTGGTGTGTGTTTAGATTAGCTTATTTTGTGTCTATAATCAAACCTTCCTTTGAGGTTTCTGAATAAAAAGAATTCCCCCCCCCCCCCCTAAAAATTAAGCAAACCTAAAATGCTTTGTAAAATTTTAGAAATGAATAAAAAAACATGCAAGCCATGACTGTCTGGTGCCATTATCTAAACTTAAACTGAGAGTTTTCCTTTTTTTATTTTCAAATTTTTGAAGGGCTGGTGAAACTTGTTGGAGAAGCTGTCAAGCTCGAATGTGCTTTGTCTCCAAATAAACCAATCTATCTGGTAGGTGATTCTTTTGGTGGAAGTTTAGCACTTGCAGTTGCTGCTCGCAATCCAACAGTTGACCTAGTACTGATATTAGCCAATCCAGGTGAGTCTATCAATGCTTTTTCCTTTTTGTCAAATTTGTTAATGTATTTTGCTGGTGATGTCTTGTCAATTTTCAAGTGTAATCTGACAATATGCCTTTCAATCATAGCTACATCCTTCGGCCAATCTCAGTTGCAACCTTTGTTTCCTTTCATGGAAGCTTTGCCTGACGAACTGCATGTTGCTGTTCCCTTTCTTCTTAGTTTTATCATGGGTAAATAATCTGTTTCTTAAGATTCTAGTTGTTACATTTACATTTTTATGAAGATATAATTCATTTGCAAATACTATAGATATCTTTAATCCAATTCTAAGAACATTAAAAAAGGAATTTCAAGATATCAGAGTACATGTAATGATACATATATATACACTAGTGTATCACATTACTAGGCGGATAACAACCAAATGGAAAACAAAAAGGCCTAATCTCTATGTTCTGGTACAACTGAATGAGTGCTCACAAAAGATAAGTTAATATCAGTATCATAACAAATTTTCCAGATCTATATCTGTTATTAATTCATATACGTTGTAATATTTAACAACATCAGGTGATCCAGTGAAGATGGCATCAGTCAATATTGACAATAAGCTTCCTCCTGCCAAAAAAATTGAACAATTGTCATACAACCTTACTGCATTGCTGCCGTGTCTTCCTGTAAGAAGCTTTTGATATTCTGTCCTTTGGTCTCTCTGTCTCTCTGTTCTTTTACTTGATGTTAAGGGCTATTGGCTATATTGTATCTAATTTTAGTTAATTGACAACAATAACAAGCTCTCGGCATGGATTTAGCTCCTAAATTTTTGTAACACACTAACACATACGCAATTATGAACCTTTCTTTTTCGCCTTGTTGGTAAACCTTATGGTTGTTTAAGTATCCCTCTTATTTTCTAGATTGTAGTAGTATCTGTCATGTCTTTTTCCTCTATCCCTTTTCCTTGTTCTATTTTCTAGACAAATTCTTAAAGTTCATATAATATGGGATTATATTGAGCTGTCAATCTGTATTTTACTGTATTATCTATTGTCAGGAGCTGGCTGATATTATACCAAGGGATACTCTTCTTTGGAAGCTGAAACTTCTCAAATCAGCTGCTGCATATGCTAATTCACGTATTCATGCTGTTAAAGCTGAAGTTCTTGTACTTGCTAGGTTTTACTCTCTCTAGACTTGACACCTCTCATGATAATAATTTGTGTACAATTTTTCTTTTCATCATACTTGAAAAAGGTTCTTCTAATTGCCTCACAAATCTAAATATTGTAATATAACACAAGAATTATGCCACAATATCATCACGATCATCCATTAATGGTTGTAGGGTCTAGATTTTTAGTTCTCGCATTCGTAAAATGAAAATTGTTTTCACTTGATACACCCACTATATATAGTGTCAGATGAGAACTCTCTTTTTTGTGAGAAATGAGAGCTACAAATACAGACCATGTATGGTTGTGTCACCCAGATTTATAGTTGTCATAATTTTTAAAATGAGAACTGTTGTCACTTCATACACTCCCTATATATATATATATATATATATATAAACTGTGTCAATGATGTTCTGTGTATGACTTTACCTTTTTTTACTCCCAATTTTGAGACTCTCATGTTCATATTAATTAAAGTGTACAAGTTACTTTCTAGTTAATATTTTCAATTGAGAGTTGAGAATTGACATCAACAAAGTTTCCATTCTAGTGGCAAGGACAACATGCTTCCCAGCATAAACGAAGCTCAAAGACTCATGGGATTATTGCAAAACTGCAAAGTTCGTGTCTTTAAGGACAGTGGACACACACTTCTCCTGGTATGTGAAATGAATATATATACTTGCAACTATCATAAAAAAAGTTGTAGGATATTTTCAAGCGAATATGTATGTAACTTATAATTTTGACTATCCATTTGAGATTGAATGATCAAAATTAGTCCCTTCCACCTTTTATAATAAGATAATGCTCTCACTTGATAACCCCTGTATAACGGGTGTGTCAAGTGAGACTACTTGCTACTATCATTAATAAAGTCGTGGGATATTTTCCAGTGAACTTGTAACTTCTAAATTCGACCATCTAATGTGGGGGCGCATGTAACTTTGGAGGACCAAATTGAGGGTTTAACATACACTTTAATTGCTTTTGTAAAGCTTATTTTACATTGGTTTGAAAAAAATAAAGTTTATCTTATACTGTGATTTATTTTTCAATTTTTATGAAATTATCTATGTTTATTACTTTCAATTAAAAAAAAATATTGTAATGACAGATACTCTAAAGAACATTTTAAATTCTGGTACTCTTCCACGGACTAATAGGCCAACAAAAGAATGTATTTTTTTATTTTAAGCTGTTACTTTTTGCATAATATCTACTACGGATGTGTTTTTTATTTTAAGCTGTGATAACAAGTACAACTCAGCTCTATCTTAGTTGATTAATTGTATTTTACATGGTAGTGCAGGAAGATGGTATTGGTTTGCTGACAATCATCAAGGGAACTTGCATGTACCGTCGCTCAAGGAGGCATGATTTGGTCAGGGATTTCATACCTCCCAGTATGACAGAATTCAGATATGCAATGGATCAAGTAGTTGGGTAATTTGATTTGGCAATATTATTCTCATTGTATATGGTTCTTGTTAGAAATCTGTTAATGTCATTGTTGCATTGATGGGTGGGGGAAGGGGTGTGACTCATACTCTTAGCATTTTCACGTAAACAAGAACAGATCCTTGTTGAACCAGTTGTCATACCTTTTCTCGATTATAAACTTCAAAGTTGACATTAGTGGGGTTTGAAGTTGGAGGCTGCTTCTTGAAAGAGGACTCAAGCATCCCACCATTGTGCCAGTCAATGTGCCTTTTGTTATCTATCAACCCTTATATAATAAATTTGAATACTCACTCTTGAATGAAAGGACTTGGAGGATCTACTGTCTTTGTAAGGAACACGACCCTTCCTGCATCAAGAATACTATCACTTAAATTTAATCAATTTGAATTTCGACAGACCATATTGAATTGATTGACATACAGCTTATGTGTCTAACTTCAAATAATTTATTTCCATGATTTATTCCTCAATTTCAAACAATTAATCTCTTTAATTTATTCCTTCTAACAATATAGAATCCTTAGTTTTGAAAGTGACCATTTTAGTTTTTTGGTTATATTTATCTCTATAGTAATGGTTTAATGCAATGTACCTAAATGAAGAAAGCGGTGTACAGATGTGTATCTGTATGTATATTAAGTAAATGTGAAACCTCGGACTTAAATCCTTATTCTGTTTGGCTCACGCATGCAATTTATGTCTGCCTTACTTCAATAATCTTCTTTAACAATTTAATTAGCTCGTGTTCCCAAAGTTTAAAGCTGATATGCTACTGATGTATGGCAGATCATTTCGTTCTGTTACTGGATCTGTATTTTTCTCAACATTGGAGGATGGAAAGATTACAAAAGGTCTCTCTGGTGTTCCAGATGAAGGTCCTGTCTTATATGTTGGTTATCACATGTTGTTGGGGTTAGAGCTTATCTCACTCACAGATGGATTTTTAAGTGAGAAGGGTATTGTGCTTCGTGGAATAGCCCATCCTGAGCTGTTCAGGCCTAAAGTTGAGTCTTGGTCTTCTGAGTTTTCTATGATTGATTGGGTGAAGATATTTGGTGGGGTGCCTGTTTCAGCAAGCAATATTTTCAAATTGCTTTCAACAAAGTCACATGTTCTCCTATATCCTGGTGGTGCGCGTGAGGCTCTCCATTATAAGGTACATTGAGTTTTATTGTTTCATCTAGGATTCTTTCCAACAAAAAAAGAAATATTCAGGTTTTCTTGTGCAGTATTTATGATTTAGTTATTTAATGCTCTCACATTATTAAACCATAATTGATCATACATTATAAGAACAGAGGGGAAGGTAATAGCAGAGGGAAATTGATAAGGAAGTCAAGATATAAAATAGCAATTAAGTTAATTTCATTTCATTTTTCAGAAAGAATCATGACATGCATATAACATACAGTATAATGGATTATGGGCCTCTACCAAAACCTTTTTTTAATATACTTGGTGATTTTTGCCACTATATGAAAAAACAAGTTCAGACTATACACGTCAAGTTTGCACTATTTTTGTTTTTGTTGATTTATCATGCTTGTCAATCTTTGGGATCAGCACTGACTGTTATGTGATGATGGTTCTACCTTCTTAAAACTGACCGACCATGCTCTAATTGCTAGGGGGAAGCATACAAGTTGACTTGGCCTGATCACCCAGAATTTGTGAGAATGGCAGCACGATTTGGTGCCACAATTGTGCCATTTGGAGCTGTAGGTGAAGATGATTTAGCTGAAGTAGGTTTCTTATTTCTCTTCTCCAAGTCTCTTTTTTCCCTTTCGGCTACAGACTTTTACTTTTTTAACCATAATAGTTTAGGGTTTTGGCTCCTCTAAAGTAAATATTAGTAAAGTAATTTCAGTTATTGAAGAGAAAATTAATGATTAATATTCCAATACACTCATGATTTGTTATGCATGTGCACATCTTATCCATAGTTGATTTTCTTATTAACAACTCAGATTTATTACTTTGTCCTTTAAAGTAAGTTGCACAATTTAGAGGAGCCACATCCATAATTTAGCCTGTCCATTCTGCTTGGTCAAGTGATGTTAACAGTGGAGCCTGTCCATTCTGCTTGGTCAAGTGATGGTCACTTAGTATCAATTGGTTTTAAGCTAAAATCTAGCATGGTATAATCTAGTAGGCTTGCTTGTTTTGGTAGACATTTGTGGAGGGGGAGTGTGATAACGTTTAATGTTAACAGTGGAGTTAGTGGCATTGTAAATGGTATTAGACCTCTTTCATCAAAAGATATTTTTTTATAAGCCTTTTAGGAATGTTCATTATATTAAATGTCTCAATTAACGTTCCGAGAAGTATTAAGTTGAATAATGAAAATAGCTGGGTGGGAGAGGAATGAGAAGAAAATTGTTGTTATCCTAGGGGCACTGGTTAAAGAAGTAAAAACTTTTTTTTTTGTTGTTGGGATGTGTAGAAACGTGCTCCCATATGATTTCCAATTTTCTCTTTTTAACCCTTTAACAAGCACCGGTTAACAAGACCTTTTTTTTCCTTGCAATGCTTGAGCTTCGATTAATTGTACTTGCCTTTTGATTGGACTTCCCTTGAATTTTACAGTTAGTTCTTGACTACAACGACTTAATGAAGATCCCCATAGTCAACGATCGTATAAGAAATATGAATCGTGACTCAGTTAAGTTTAGGTAATTATTCTCCATCTCAGTAATGTTTATTTCTTTAGTTTCAAAGATTATGACAGCACGTTACATTTTTAGGGATTGGTGATAGTTTACTCTTAAAACAATGGAATAAATAAGATATATAGCTGATATATCCCCAAACTCGTGTGTTTTGTTGATATCCAGAGATGAAACAAGTGGCGAGGTGGCAAACCAAAATCTCACTTTTCCAGTGCTTCTACCAAAGATACCAGGTCGCTTTTACTTTCTATTTGGGAAGCCCATAAAAACAAAAGGCATGGATAAGATTCTAAAAGACAGAGAAAGTGCCAACCAAATGTACCTTGAGATTAAGTCAGAAGTTGAACACAATTTAAATTACTTGATCAAGAAGAGGGAGGAGGATCCATACAGGAACTTCGTCGATAGGAAAATGTATCAGATATTTTATCCTCACGAAACTGATCCAACGCCATCATTTAAGCCCTGAAAAATGTTTTTGATATATAATACTCTTTTTATGTAATCATAATTATTCTTAAACAGGTACATGTACATGGCCATTATTCTAATAAAATATCACTTTATTTTAATTTTGTTTTTAACGTAAGTTTAATTTCAGAATTAATAATAGACTAGTTTGTTTAATTTTTTTAAAAAAAAATTAAAAATGTTTTTTTAAGAAACAAACATGATCCGCTTCTTTTAAAAAAAATAATAAATTGTTTATTTTATTAAAAAATAAAAGGTTTTCTGCTTTTATGGTAATACAAGCACGTTTTATAATATGAGGTTGTTATCTAAATTTTATTATTGTTAATTCTGTTTTCATTTTTCAAAATTTTTTCCACTTGTTATCTCTGCTGTGTAGAATTTAATTACGTCAAGGAAATTAAATTTTGATGTAATTGCTTGAAGACTAATGAAGGAAATCCTTTAAAAACAAACAAAATACAAAAAAAAGAAGCAAGAATGTTGTTTTTGTTAACTTCATTCACATGCGGGATTGGAAAGTAATGTATTTTTGATAAATCAAAGTATAAGTTCATATGGTTACATAGAAGCTATACGAAGATCATTACTAATATTAGATTATTGTATTTATAAATATTATTATATATATTGCACATTTTTAAATTTTTTTTTCAATTATCCTTTATTCTCAAAACTTAACTTTTTCAAACTTTATTTCTTATTATTATCGAAATTATTTAAAAATTAATCAATAAATCAAAAACAATTTTATCAAAAGTTATTTTATTATCATATAAATCATAATCTTATTATAAATGAATATATTTATTAAAATTTGCATTAAATATTAAATAATTTTTTATTAAGTTAAAAATTATGAATATACTTAGACTGAAAAGAACTCAAATCAAAAATAAATTTTATGTCTTACTTTTAAATATTTATTTATTAATAGAATTATTCTTTAAAATTTTGTTATTATCTTAAAAATATTTTTCTTTCCCGGAATAAATATAATTTTTACAATTAACACCACGATAAAGTAAGAGATTAACTTGCTTTCATAAAATTCTCGGTCCCTTTACATTTTATGATATCTCCTTGGTCCCTCTTCTTATCATGATCCATGGCACCAATGTGATAGAAGCGTGAACTGTTTCCAACCTAAGGAAGTGTCTCAAACATGTTCCCCAACAGGAAGCCCCATTAGTAATGTACTGATGCCTTGCATTCTTTTTTAATATATATTTCTTATGGGCTTCCTGTAAGAAAAAAATAAATTACAGTAAAACTGTACTTCTATATCAAATTCAAAACCTTAATTGTTACAAATTTAGTGGTTTGTTATATGTAAGAGCAGTGCCAAAGTATTAATCAATTACAACTATCTTATCAATGACAATGATTAATGTACTGTACCGCTAAATTGTGCATGTAACATGGGAAGCTTTACTCAAATTAATTGTTCCTGTAAAAAATGAACTGTACATCTCCCTTAGGTCCATAAAATACTAAACTTGACATGGTTACTATCAATTAAGAGAAATACAGTTATTGCGTGTTTGGATGTAAAATTTTAAGAAAGTAATGTATTTTTTAAAAGAATTTAAAATGTTCCACACTTTTTTTTTTGACAGATTAAAATGGTCCACACTGAAATGCTATATTAGGATTTTTTTACAAAGAATTTTAAAATTTACAGATAATTTCATCGGATATTTTTATTACCTAAAAGCAAGGAAATTAAAATTAGCCCCCAAAGAGGTAGAATTCCCAAAATCTTCAAATTCTCTTGCGTTATTCTCTATTTCATAATTATTTATTTACTAAAAAAAGATTTTCTTTTCTAAAATACTACGTGTCGTTGCGGTATAAATTTAGAGGATGCAACTACAATACATTTAAAAATGTTAACCAAAAGGTATAAAAAAAATAATAGAATATTTTAAAATATTTTTTATTAGAAAAAAACATTAATAATTATTTTATAAATATTTGAATAAGATTATATAGAACTATAATGATTATTTTGTAAGAATATTTTATTATAATAAATATTATTGATGAATAATTTATAAGTGTGATATGTTGATCATCTGAAAGATCCAATTGCACAAACTTTCTCAAAAGAAGAAAAAAATCCTCATGAATATTTCTTTTTAATTTCAAAGTATTGATGACTTAAATTTACCTTAAAACCAGGATAAGCAGTTACCATGAATGAATGCTAGCTTAACCATAAATACAGCTTTTGCTTTTGCTTTCCTAAGCAGAAAACCGGCACGCAAATACAACATCGTTGTTCTGTTCTGTTCTGTAGCTAATAAATCCCATCTACTGTTACTTTTATTATTCTGTCTCCTTCTTCACTTTTTTTCTCCAATGGAACACTCAAAAGATTTGGACGCTCTCTATTACTTTTAAACTTCATTTTCTGCCTCAGATCCTTTCTTTTCACACTACCTCGAAAGAAAAAAAAGGTCCGATTCATTCGGTGCTCCATGCTTTCTTTGCTTATTTTCTATAACCTTTCTTTTAGTTTTATCAATGCAATTTCTGAGCTGTTTTCTTATGAATTTGCCGTTAATGGGTTTGATCGTGGTGAATATTGCTCCACTGGGTTGTTTGGTAGATGCTGAGTTATATAAGACAAGCGGTTCTGTTTCATTCTTCAACTGTTTAGCTACTTACTGTTAGGGGTTTCGAGAGTTTCTTCGTGTCACTGTGATTTTACGTTTCACATTTATTTGGAACGAGGTTGAATAAAATGATGATTCTTCTTTTGTCTGTGTAAATTATTCCTGGAAAAGTTTGTTGGAATGTACAAAAAACAACTGAAATTATTGTACTGTTAATATTATCGAATTTATATAGAAATGAATTCGATTAGTGTATGTTAAGATATTTTTTTTGTTGTTTAGTTAAGTTTATCAATCAGTTTTTGTTACTTTGTGGAATTAATCCTTAGATCGCCTATCCAAGAGTGTGTTGACACAGAGTGCTAGAAACACACTATTTAATACACTCTTTCAAATATATTCTCTACCCAAGATTGAAAACCATTAGTGAGACTCATGATTTTTTGTGATTTCCAATAAATTTCAACTAATGGTAGAAAGTGTGTTCAAGAGAATACGTTAGAGTCTGTTGCTAGCATTTCTGGTGTTGACATATGCACAGTAATCAAGTGCGTGGTTGGTGTTAAGTGGATGAAGAATGTGATTGATCTTTGGTTTAATGGCAGGCAATTTAAGAGAAATGGAGATGTTACTGATGTTGTTTGCCTTCCCTTTTTAAACTATTAAAATTTTAAAAATTTCTAGCTCGTCTAGTTGAAGAGGCTTCTTTGTTTTTTGTCTTTAAAGAGTGAAGAGATCTAAGCATAGGATGTTATGCTGATATGAGTTTTTGTTATTAAATAGAAGAGAGCAAAATGTAGTGGTAATATTATATAGTAGTATGTTACTCACCCATATTATGTGATGAATTTCTTATCACGTTCTCACATAGTATTGTTATGATGTTTATTTATTATGTAACTGTTGTGGGGGTAAACTATTCATACGCAGAACTTTTTGCTAGAATAGCTGAAGTTTTCTTTCTTCTTCCCTTTACTCCTCCACCTTAAATTATAAAAAATTGAATTCCTTTTTAACTTTTTATTTGTTTGCAGACATGTATAAGAATCGGTTGCAAGAATTGGCTCAAAGAAGCTGTTTTAATTTGCCGGCCTATTCATGCATTCGCGAAGGGCCAGATCATGCTCCTCGTTTTAAAGCAACTGTCAACTTTAATGGAGAGACCTTTGAAAGCCCTACATTCTGCTCTACTCTTAGACAGGCAGAACATGCAGCAGCTGAAGTGGCTCTTAACACTCTTGCAAAAAGAGGTCCCTCTAGAGCTTTGGCAGCAAGAGTTCTGGTAGGCAAATGGGAATTTTTCGTCAAACCCCTTCCTAGATTTCAGTTATGTTTCTTTCTTTCTTCAAAATTGTAATCACTTGGTTGACTTGTTAAGTGCATCATGGCTTATCCATTGTCATTTGAAGTGTCACTCTTCTGACCTTGAAATATTGGAACAAATTATCATATGCTCCCACTTTTTGGGTCAATTATTGGAAAAACAATTCTTCCTATAAGAATATTCAATATTGTAATATTAAGTCTGGGCAAATGTTAACTAGTGCCCTTAAGAAACAAAAGTAGCAAATTTATGTTGGAAAAGGAAGCATTTATTGTATAAAAAATGTAAAAATCATTGAACACTTACTTTTTGAGATTTAATAAGGTTATTTAATGTTTTTAATCAGTGCCCTCGTGGCACTCCTTTGCTTGACCCTTTTGTATTGGTGGCATCACTGCATCAAATATGTAAAGTTAGTTAACTTCTTCATGGTTTTATCACTTTTATGACTAATATATATGTGTTCAGTTCCCAGTTTTTAAGAACCAATACCTACCTGGTCCTCCTAACCTAACTTATCATTGTTGTCTAGATCATTCATCAATATTGGTTAGCTGAATTTCCAAGTTTAGCTTTCTCCCTGTAACACTCATCATGGGTTAAATATCAACTTGTGCCTCTATCTTTGAAGGGCAAACATGCTAACCAACCAACATCAGGGCCAAACATACCTTGCCATTTAGGTCTTCACTGCATTTCCCAATCCTGTTGTTGATGAAAAGTGCAATACAAATGTGTTCTAATTTTGTAGTTCCCTTTTTTTATCTTCTTTTGTAGTATTATACTTTTTCCTCCCAAGGATGTAGAGGATGTTTAATTCATTAAATTTAACTTTTTTAATATACTCTTTTTTATTTGGATATTGGCAGGATGAAACAGGAGTATACAAGAATTTGCTCCAGGAAACTGCTCATAGAGCTGGACTGAATCTTCCTGTTTATACAACCATTCGTTCTGGACCAGGTCATGGTCCTAACTTCTCATGTACCGTTGAGATTGCAGGAATGCATTTTACTGGAGACCCATCTAGGACCAAGAAACAGGCTCAGAAAAATGCTGCCATGGCTGCTTGGTCTGCATTGAGAAAATGTGAGCATTTTGCTTCTGTGGTCATATATTCTTTATATGCACATTTTTTTGGTGTCTGCCTCAATTTATCTTCTCTTCAACATACCTTTTTATTCCTTCTTTTTTAACATGTTTCTGCCTTTCCTGCCAGGACTTAACAACTTATAATCTATTTGTTTTAAATTTCATTCTAGTGTCGGAGCATCATCTATCTTCTTCAACTTCATCCTCATTTTCTCTAGAGTCTAAAGGCAATGAAGAACAGGAACAAGTAATCATTGCTCGGGTCCTTGCAAGTTTACACCCATCTGGTTCAAAGAACTTTTCCAAAAGTGATATTCAACTTGGATGGCAAAAGTCCACTACAACCTCTTTGGTGTCAACTCAGCCAACTACAGACTTGTATCCTATGCATTGCCAGCATTTTGGAATCTCTAGTTTCTCACCAGAGGTGGCTCTATATCAGATTTGGCAGCAACAACAAATTATGCAGCAACAAAATCGTCTATTGGCACTAACCATTCAACCAATTATTCCATCTACTTCACAGATTTATCCGTTAATGCAATCCGTGTTCCAGCCAGACCACTGCCTTTATTTTCCAGCTAGAGAGTTGGCATCAGTTCCTGTAGGACCAAAATTATCAATTCCTTCATCAAGCCCTTCATTTTATTCTTCAAACCAAATTGGTCCAGAGTTAAACACGGGCAGGTCAACACTAACCATCAAAGAGATACAAGAAGAAAAAACAGAAGATCCCCCAGTTTGCTCTTTTAGCAATGAAACTAGAGTCCTAACACCAGCTCCAGAGGATGAGAGTCAGAGGCATGGTGGCTCTGGAAGCAGAAGTATAAATGCTGAGCTGGGAGGAGAACATTGTGAGAAATCTGAATGTGATTCTCATTGGGGAACGGGATCTGTACACAGACCCGTTAATCCTGAGCTGCAAAACCCATCCAGTATTGACTCATCTGTTCTCAGAGCACACTCACAAGCAAGTTCCAACAGAAGTTTTAGACCACCAGCTGCTTCATCATCCTCCATTGTGAGAACCATGTGCCCTACTTCATTTGTGGGTTCAAGGCCACAACATGTTGCACCAAGGTTGAGAACCGGAACTCCACGTAGTCCGGGCATTCCTATCTATGAAAGGTTTGGCATGATAAGAGCTCCTACCCCTCTATTCATGGCACCAGCTGTGAGAATCAGATCAGTAGTTCCAGTCTGCTCAGCTCCTCCAAGGAGATCCATGGCAGAGGTGTCCCAAAGCAAGGAAAAAGAAGATTTAAAACCTGAAGACAAAGAGGTGCCAAGAACTAGCTCTGAGCTTGGCCATCTTAGAATATGAGTGAGTATACATGTTAGAGATCAACAAGTCTAGTAGTTCTTTCCAAATAATATGGTGCCTTTGCAGGTATTTACTGTAAAAATAGGCATCTCCTTGATAATTTTATGTGAAGCAATAAATTTGAAATACATATAATATATATATATGTCATCAAAATTTATTGAATGGATTCAAATTAGGCCGGAGGATGATTCAGTAAGAACACTGGGTT
Organism: Glycine soja; assembly: GCF_004193775.1. Classification (NCBI taxonomy): domain Eukaryota; kingdom Viridiplantae; phylum Streptophyta; class Magnoliopsida; order Fabales; family Fabaceae; genus Glycine; species Glycine soja. The sequence goes on along the minus strand of NC_041004.1, from coordinate 46,052,022 downwards.
ACAGAGTTAACCATCTGTTCCGGGATAACCAATTGAATTTCTGTACAAAGAGAAATTAAAAAAAAGAGAATATTATATGAATGAGTATTGAGTAAGTCGTGTATACATTAATAGTACAAAACATTTTTATATTGTATTCTAGTTAGTTATAACACGTCATCTACCATAAATTTATTGATTTTTACAATACTACCAATAATTTCTCATTATTTGATATCATAAAATTTCTTACAGTGACAATACATACAATTTTTTTTATTATATAAAAGCATTGTATTAAAAACATTTTATATAAAAAAGTGTTGCATGAAATAAGCAAATTATTTGTGATTATAGTTTAATATGATGTTTTCATTGGATAATAATCAAATTAAAAAAAAAACAACAATAGCATGTGGAAAAAAGTTGTGATGTCGAACATTATTTGTAAGGATCAAATCTTACTACTCTTACAGTCTTACAACAAAAGGAGAAAGAAAAAAATCATGTTATTCTTACGTGTTTCTGGCTCCTACCAATAGAGCTCTGATAACATGAGATTCCTGCTAAATATGAATAAATAAATCTATATATAATTACACACATAAACTTGTATAACTTTCATTAACTAAATTATTTACTCAATAATTTACTTATGATCGTTCCTTTTTTTTTTTCTTTCTTTAGCTTACTTATTAGCAATTACTTGTATTTATAACAATAAAAATATTAACTACTTATATCAAATTTCATTTCTTGTAACAATTGGAGATCAATTATTAGCCATCAGTCACATGTGAGGCGTGTCTACCTATCGTTACCCAAACCTCCTCGAAACTATATGGGGAGTAGTCACATGTGTCGGGGTTTCTTCACTTAGGTCACTTCCGTAATACTCTTTATATTCTAATTTTCAAGTTCCAACAACATCAAACTGAAAAAACAATGCTAAACTCAGGGTAGTTTTATTAATCTGGTTTTCCCACTCTCCCGTCGGCTACGTTAGAAATTACACTATTTGTTATAATATACCAAACTTTTCATTTACACTATGTATCGATATTCTTTAAAATTTAAGTTTAAATTTTACAACATCAACAATTTAATCATTGAACAGAAAAAAAAAAATATCCACACTTAAACAAGAGGAAATAGAAGAAAAATTAGAGAAACGCCAAACTCCAACTTCTTATTTCAATGCACAAAAATATTACTATTTTGGTAAGAGATTTTTTATCAAAGAAAAAAAAGAAACTAGTTTCACATATATTTTTGTGAAAAATGTTTGGATCTATTTATGAGTTTCCTTTAATAAAACAATAATTAGCACATGGGTTGGCTTATCCGTAACACCCAGCATAGCCCACACATCCACTCACTTACTCACTACCATTAAACAGTGGATGTATAAATTTTCTAGTTTTGTTAAAGAAGACACGAAAAAGCAAAGCCGTGTCCTCCTCCTCCTAACGCAATAAATAAAGTAAGTAAAAATTCATAAAAGATTATGAATTGCGGATTAATTGGGCGTGCCTTAGGAGTTACGAAACAGCTAGGAAGTCAGTAAATACCCGTTAGGAAGTACGACATAACAAACATGAGTGTGAGTGACTTGTGGTTTTTAATTAAATAATTTATGATTCAAATCTTCACTTTAAATATGAAATAGTTGACATTAAAAGAAAAAACAAAAATTAATTATTATTTTATATCAATATCTTAATAAAAAAACAAACAGAGCATTAATAGAGGAAAGCAAAGCAAGGTGGACATAACAAAACATAACATAATAGAGACAGTAATAGTATTTGTATCATATGAGTATGCATACATCTACGATTACAAAAACGGGTTTGTTTTTGTGTTGTGAGCTGTGTTTGGGATTTGACTTGTGAGAATCAGGATGGGAAGAAGATCTCATCCTTTTCTTCTTGTCTGAGACCAAAAGTCCAAACAGCGCCAAACAAACACACACTCTCTTTCTGATTTCAGACCACACCACCAATTTTCACTCTTCTTATTATTATTACCGTAACGTCTTTGCACTTTGCAGCACACAATAAATTTTTTTCTTTTTGATTTTTTACTTCTTTTAATTTCCCCCCCAAATTGAGAGCACCCCATTCATAAATTTTCATTTCACTTTCCTTTTTCAACCAGATCACTGAATCTCGGTTGTAGTACTGAGTAACGTTTGTGGTTTTTCGCAGTGCTCGAAAATCGTGAATATTATCAGGTTTGCTTCTGATTTCGATTTCAATTTCAATTTCGAATTGAAATCGTTCTCTGTCTTAAAGTGAAGCTTAGGTTTATTTATCTTATTATCGTGTTTTTTTTTCTTCTTTTTCGATTGGATTAACTAACGTGTTGATGGTTGTTTAGGTAATCGGGAATCGGATAGAATGTGGATGGGTGGAGCTTAGATTTGAGGAATGGGGTGTGTGATTAGCAGGGAAGTGTCGAAGGGGATAATCTCTGAGGTGAAGGAGGAGAAGGGTTTGAGTGGTGAGAGTAAGAGGAAGGTTGGTGGAGTGTCAGGGAGCAAAGGTGAGGTAGTGGAGGTTCAGAATGGTGAGAAGGAGAAGGGTGGTGAGGGGGTGCAGCGGTCTTGTGGCGAAAGGAGAAGATCGAAGGCGAATCCGAGGCTGAGCAATCCCCCGAAGCATTTGAGGGGGGAGCAGGTTGCAGCTGGGTGGCCGCCGTGGCTCACTGCAGTGTGTGGGGAAGCACTCAGCGGCTGGATTCCGCGAAAGGCCGACACCTTTGAGAAAATTGATAAGGTGGGTGGCTTTGTTTCTAATTTGGGTGTGTGCATTGCCTTGTGTTTAATTTGAAAATGGAAAAGCATTTCATAATCTTGGATCATTCCTTATCTGGATGTTCTCATATGGTTTGTTTGAAGTTCATTGCTGCAGATTATCCAATATACCCAGTGTTGACAAAAGTAAAACTCATGATTGACTATTGGTCTGTTTGTAATTCGTTGGTGGTAGAGTTAACTGGAATTGAATCAGTGCATTGTTTAGTAGGATGAAATGAACTTGTGTTTGTGTAGTGTAGAATCTGGTGTTTGCTTCTGACTATATTTCATTCTCTTCTCTTGGTTTCCTTGTTTTTCTTTCTAGATTGGGCAAGGAACTTATAGTAATGTGTACAAAGCTAAAGACATGATGACAGGTAAAATTGTTGCCCTAAAGAAGGTTCGATTTGACAATTTGGAACCTGAGAGTGTAAAATTCATGGCGAGAGAGATTCTTATTTTGCGAAGATTGGATCATCCCAATGTTGTAAAGTTGCAAGGTTTAGTTACATCAAGGATGTCCTGTAGTTTGTATTTGGTGTTTGATTACATGGAGCATGATTTGGCTGGACTTGCTGCTAGCCCAGGAATCAGGTTCACAGAGCCTCAGGTTAGATCAGGTTTGCCTTAAAATTACTTGTATCATTTGGTAATTGGTACATTTTCTTTTCAAGGAGTAGGATTTGATGTCCCCTAATACTGTGCCTTCATTGCAGGTTAAATGTTACATGCATCAGCTGTTATCAGGACTTGAGCACTGTCATAACCGTCATGTACTTCACCGTGATATTAAAGGATCAAATCTTCTTATTGACAATGAAGGAACACTTAAGATTGCTGACTTTGGACTGGCTTCTATTTTTGATCCAAACCATAAGCATCCCATGACTAGTCGTGTAGTAACCCTTTGGTATCGACCTCCTGAGTTGCTTCTTGGTGCCACAGATTATAGTGTGGGTGTAGACCTCTGGAGTGCCGGATGTATTTTAGGAGAGTTATTGGCTGGGAAGCCAATCATGCCTGGTCGTACAGAGGTAACAATTCACATATCTCATCTTGTTGGCTTATAGGATTTTTCTTCGTTTTCCTGATTTTCTGTGTCACAAGTATCTAAGGTAATTCTGTAAATCTGGTTGTACAGAGGTGCTAGTTATTGGAAGGGTGTTAATAGTAATTTCGCTTCAGTTATCTCTATGAGATGTGGATCAATAACTACCAAGTTGCATTGTCTACAATGTATAAATACTCTGTTTATAGAAAATGCCCCTTTTTAATTGGTATACTACCACTAGATCTTACGTTTAGTTCTAATATCTCTTGCATAGTTTGTGGAAATTTCAAATTTGCATGGTATAGTTTGAATTTAAGATATATCAAATTGCATTTATTTGATGGTTATAAGAAAACACAATTAGATTTTTTCTAAGTCTTCACTCGCATAGGTGGAACAATTGCACAAGATATACAAACTATGTGGTTCACCTTCAGATGAGTATTGGAAGAAGTCAAAGTTGCCTAATGCTACCTCGTTTAAACCACGAGATCCATACAAGAGACACATAAGAGAGACATTTAAAGATTTTCCACCTTCTGCTCTACCCCTCATTGATACACTTCTTGCAATTGATCCGGTAGAACGGAAAACTGCCTCAGATGCTCTAAGAAGTGAGGTGGGATTTTCAAAATTCCAGATCTTCTTGTCATTAAAATGCTGGTGTGATGCTTTAAGATTTTGTACTGCCTTTTTATTGGTTTTATTATTTCATAGTCATACCACTTTGACTGATCTATTTCATAGTCATACATACTTGAAGGTCTTTTTTGTTAGGTGTATGAATAAGCTGGGGTAGTTAAACAATGGGGAGATTTTCACCAATGAGTCACAAGCACACCACATAAATGAACTTAACACCACCTTCAACCCAAAACCTTAAGGCATTATGTTTGCAGGTTTTTCTACTTATATGTTGCTCAACTTGTCCATTCTTACCCAATGTGGGACTTCACCTTCACACTTGAACTTCAACAACTTTATCGTATTTTCTTTTGGAATTAAAATTAAATTAAATTCCTACATGGAAAGGATGACTTGTCTTAATCTTTCACGATGAAGTATGTAGATGGTCTAAAATCAATGTAATATATGTATATCTGTGTAAGAATTGATAAAGTGAAACTACCTTGAATCTTATTTAGGTGTTATTGTTGAGTTTTGACAATCTTTTTAAAATCAAACCCATATACATTTACCTTGCTTCTCTTCTACATTTTGTAGTTCTTTACCACAGAACCTTATGCTTGTGATCCTTCTAGTCTCCCAAAATATCCCCCAAGCAAGGAAATGGATGCTAAACGACGGGATGATGAAATGAGAAGGTATTTCTGCTTTAAAGTTTCCTTTCTGCATACCGCTAGTATTTGCATATTTATATAAGGACTGTGATGAGTAAATGTAGGGTGTTGACCCTGATATTACCTAAACAATTCTATTTTATTTTCTTCAGATTATTTAACAAGGTTACTCTTCCAACAAAACACACAAACACAATCATACACAAAACATAAACTCCAGTCTACACACTGATATCTATAGCTGTGCAAAAAAAAAAAAACACACTGATATCTATAGAGATTATCAGAGTGAAAAATTTTCCTTTTGTCTTTTTGGTTAATGTTTGCTAGTTATAATTCAGCCATCCTACTGTATTTGACTATGTCTAAGACACTTTGTCTATATGAATGTTCAGAGTAAGAGCTGCAGGCAAAGCTCAGGCTGATGGTCCAAAGAAGCATCGAACACGTAATCGTGCTGCAAAAGCTTTTCCTGCTCCTGAAGCCAATGCTGAGCTTCAATCCAATATTGATGTACGTTCAAAAGGGGTACTTATATTAATAATCACAAGTATACTAGAGATGCTTTGGTTTGGTTTATAAAACCACTGAATGGATGTGCTTTGAGATTATTATATCTTTCAAGAATGCTTAATAAAATGAAATGATTGAGAGTAAGTAGAGAGGACAACCAGGATTTGGCAACATAACCCTTTTCTGTCTCTGGCTGACACAAGTATCTGCCAAAGTACCAATAATACCATTTTCAACAAGTAGATTCCTAAGATTTAGTGCTCAATTTGTTTCAAGAAGTACCAGTGCACTTCGGCTAGCCCCTATATTCAAGTATATGGTAGATGATTAATGTGTTGCTTTAAGGCATTTGAATTTGTCTTTAGTAATTTGACTTACGTTTAAGCTTACAGTTATCTTATTTCTGAATGAGCTTAAACGGTTGCGTGCATCATAATTTTTGAAACAGCTTGGGCTTATATCTTTTCCATCCATGAGAGCTTACTGCTTAGATATCTGCATGTTTAGGGGGGGCAATTTCTTTTTATTAGGTTCATTGGTTTTGATAATGACTTCAGCTTGGTATTTTCAACAAATGTTTGTTTTAGGATACACATGCAGAGGGATCAAAGATCTCTCCTGTGTTAATATATTTTTGTTTTTTCTGCTGCTTTTGTTTTTTGTCCTTTGTTTAAGGATTTTAATTTTATCCTCCATTTCTTAGTATTGCTAGTTTCGTTGTAATAAACTGATTTATTTTACAATACAAAGTATCTGCATGATAATGCATCCAGTCAAAACTCAAAAGTAAAGATTAAATTTGTTACTATGATTTCTTCTGTAACAGAGAAGACGTCTAATCACTCATGCAAATGCCAAGAGCAAGAGTGAAAAGTTCCCTCCACCACATCAAGATGGACAAGTTGGTTTTCCTTTGGGATCTTCACATCACATTGATCCAGATACCGTTCCTACTGATGTCTCTTTTACTTCAACCTCCTATACTTATTCAAAGGAACCATTCCAAGCTTGGTCTGGTCCCATTGGTAATGCGGCTGACATTGGAGTGCCAAAGCGGAAGAAACACACTGCAGCTGATGCATTGGACTTATCTAAACCACAGAAAGATGCCCTCAAGGATAAGGTTAAAGGAAAGAAAAGTATAGCTTAGATCATATTAGTACATTCTTATAGAGTCAATTAAGAATCTGCCTCTGCTGCCTCATTTTTGGGTGCTGACCAACTGCTCTGCGCAATGATGCACTTTTGAAAATGTCGTGCTGCTTGCCCACTTTCTGAGTAAAAGTATAATAGCTTCTCAGTTGGTCAGCAAGGGATAAAAATCATTTTTCCCCATCTTTACACCTTCAATTTCTTTTTCAATTTTTTATTTCTTGGTTTTATTAAAGTGGAAATTTTCTTTTCTGTTAAATCTGTTAGTATGATGAGAGAATTACTACTTTGTACATCGTGATTTATTTTTTAAAGGAGTCCCGTTTTAATATCTGAATTGTGTTTAATTTTTTGAGAATTGTAATACATTTTCTTAGCTATTTTGGTGTTCTCATTTCTAGATAGGTATGGATGGAAAGTCTCTTGGGGGATGAAGCAGCAACGTATCTTGTAATCCTCTTACACAGCACATCAAAATTAAATCCATCTTGTAGGCTGTGTTTGAAACCCACGAAACTCGGCCGAACTAAAGTGAGCGGAGAGAAAAGAGTACAGGATCCAATGTGCTCCGTTTGGTTTTAATTAGATAAGGAAAGAAATATAAAAGGTCAAGTGGGGCCCAGTTGTCTTGTATGCATTGATTTGAAAGAAAGTGAAAGGAAAGGGAAAGAGAACAGAAAATGAGATTATTAGTAGGTTGTTTGGTATGAGAGAAAATGAGAAGAAAGAAAAATAAATATTGTATTTTTGAGTAAATTATGTTAATTATCTTGAAATTTTATAAAATTGTACAATTTTTTTAAACTATTACAATAAAGTATATTTTTCAAAAACTAATAGGAACTAATGTAAGAGTAGATAAAAGCTTGAGAGATTTATGTAATTTTATAAAATTTCCAGGATAATTAGTGTAATTTATTTTATACTTTTTGAACAGCAACCAATATAAGTACATTTTTTTATTTTTAATCATTATCTAAACATGGTATTTTTTTTTAAAGATGAATGTGATAATTTGTTAATAATATATGTATTATATAAGAAACATTAAATATGCTTGATTAAACATTTCAAATTAATTTTAAATTACACATTAAATGTTTTTAAGTTTAATAAATGTGCATTAATAATATAAACATTAAAAATTGATTAATTTATATAAAGATTTTTACTTAAATGAAACTTTTACATGTTTTTTTAAAGAGGCATGTATTGTTTATTCAATGATTTTTATTCCTTCCAACATAAATCTATCTTTTTGTTTTAATTACCGCTTGTAAGACAAAAAAAAAGTTTGGCTAAATTTTATTTTTGTCCCCCAATAATTTTCAATTCACAATTTCATTTTTTTTCATTTTTAAATTCTCAATTTTGGACTAGATGCCAAGTAGAACTCTTTCTTTTTCCTTCGTCACTAAACCAATTCATTGACTTAAGTTATATCATAAACACTATGTTATAATATACATTACTATTGGAATTAATTCATTTTTAAAAAATATTCTACAAATTACATGAAGAAAAGAAACCTAAGAAATAACTTCAAAAGAAAGAAAGGGGAATAATAGGGTTTTTTTTTCCTCCTTACACTATTTGATCAGGGGACTAAAAATAGTGTAAAAACTTTAATAAACAAAATATATAATTTATTATTTAATATATTTTCACACAATAAGTTTTGTATTTCACATTTTTATCCATTTTATTTGTCAATATTTTTACCACATCACTAATTCATATAATTTATTTTAAAATTATAATATTTATAAAAGTTTAATCTTTTAATATTAACATAAACCATATTTAACATTAAATAAATATCTAAAAAAGGAATTAACTCTTTTTTTATATAGAAATTAACTTATATAATACTACCTTATACTTTATATAAGAAACAAAAGAGAATATATTTTTCTCCTACTTATAAAAAATATAGGATTATTTTTAAGTGCACTAATTGTCAGATTTTCTTTTTATCTTGGTCTATGAAAGATTATGCATCTATTGGAGTAGTAATAAAACAATGTGTACTCTGACTTTTATTATGAATTTTGGAATTTAAGTGGCATAAACTTTTTCTAACAGAGAAAAAAAATAAAAAAAATGAAAAAGAAAACTTGAGAGCAAAGAAAAAGAACAAGGCGAGAAGAGTCACGCTCGCTCACACATAAAAACCGAAGGGGTCCGTGTGAGGTGGAGTGAACCCAAAACCCAAACGAAACGAGACTTTGTGTTGACATAAAACCGAATCTCTCTCAAGTCTGAACATTAACAATAGAAGGAAAAGTGCAAGGAAATTACACAGAACAGTTGCAGTTGAAGTTAAGAATGGAGGATAGTGTTAGTAGCAGCAACATGAATGCCACCAATGTGGCGCAAGCTATACATACCGCCCTTGATTGGGCCTCTACTCCCAACGCGAGACAAAACGCCGTCGCTTTTCTCGATTCCGTACTTTCTTCCTCTCTTTCCATTTTCTCCGTTCCGTAGGGCAATAACATGTTTTACTTTTATCAATCCCTTCATGCATCTCATCAGAGCCCATTTTTGTCAATTTTCGTATACTCTGCTTGTTTTTACAAATAACTGCGATCTTCTTTTATGCAAAGCCCTAATGAGCATAAAGCACACAACTCATCGCTCATATATATGTCTCTATGCACTCTTTGGATATATTTATCTCAATAGTTATCATAGATTGATCGTGCAGTGTCAATTTAAAGAAACGACTTGTCTTTCATAATAGGTTGCTTTCATGCTATCCTCAATTGTGCTGTGAAGTTGCTGCTTCATTTGTATTTTTTAAAAACCAATTAAATTTATATAGTTTTTGCACTTTAAAATATAGTGAAGGATAAACCGTGGAGTGAAGTTTCTGCGCATGTCTTTTAGCAATTGTTTGTTTCTGGATGAAGCTTGTGCTGTTGCTGCTGCATCATTTTAATTGCTGCTAGGATTACTATTGGTTTATGAGTGTTGTCCGAGAATAATTTAATAATGTATGAGCATTGCTACTTTGTGGTGATTAACTTCCATGCTTTAATGCTTGACACGTGCTGGAGACTAATTGATTTGTGTAAAATTTCTCCAGATAAAAAACGGCGATGTACGGGTATTAGCAAACACATCATTCCTTCTGGTGAAAAAGAGCTGGTCATCTGAAATCCGGTTACATGCCTTTAAAATGCTGCAGGTTCAAGTTCACGTGCTTTTCAATGATTAGTCTGTTTAGTCGTTTATCCCTGTGCCTTATGTGAAACCATATCTGTATACAGCATTTGGTGCGCTTACGTTGGGAGGAATTAAGACCTGCAGAGCACAAGAACTTTGCAAATCTTTCTGTTGATTTGATGTCTGAGATTGCTGATCCTTGTGAAAATTGGGCTCTCAAAAGCCAGACAGCTGCCCTTGTTGCTGAGGTTTTCATCGCAACACACTTCATTTTCATTCACATTGCTTCTTACTGTCACAGTTGCATATTTGCTTTACATAAACTATATTTGGTTTGACGGTTCTTTCACAGGTAGTTAGAAGAGAGGGTCTTAATTTATGGCAAGAAATGCTTCCATCTTTGGTTTCTCTATCCAGCAAGGGTCCAATAGAAGTAAATTTCAAGCTTCCCTACTTGCATCTTTTTTCAAATTTATTCTATTTCAATATACTTACTGTATATTGTTTTTATGATTCACAAATATGTATCAGGCGGAGTTGGTTGCAATGATGCTGCGGTGGCTTCCTGAAGATATTACAGTTCACAATGAAGACTTAGAAGGTTTGTAATGAGTGGCACTCATGTACACAAATTGAGTATAAGAATTGAATTTTCTCCAACTGTGTAAATCTATTTGACTTTGCAATGAAGCAATATGAGTTATTCAAGTGGACACCAATTTTCGTAAGTTTCTCCGTAAATAAGAAAATTAAAGGAACCTTTTGGGATGTCTTGTTTATTACACTTCTCCTAGAAATGTTTTTCATCTCAGTCAATATTACGTCATCATCTGATACCATGGAGGAAAAAGTTCAAAAATGTGTGTCAGAGTGTGATTGGAGAGAGAGGGGTAGAGTATGTAAAAAGAGGAAAATGATTGTTGTATGTAATGGGATGCGCTAATTTTGTAATTGTTAGGATCCCTGTGTGCATATTATACTAATAAACTGTTATCAATTGCGGATTGTGGAAAATGGCAGAAAGTTAATGATCTGCAATATCAGATAGTGGATATTGTTGTGTGCCAATAGCGGAAGTCCCATAGTGGTTGAAATATATGATATATATAAATTATATTTGTATAAAGTGCATAAAAATGGCATAATATTAACTCAAATTCAATTAGCATAGACTCACCAAAGATGACGAGGATGCAGGACACATGCTGTAACCACAACACCTGTAGCTGCTGCAATAGCAGACAAAGTAGCGGTTCTGGATCTGAGGAATTCCACTACACAATAGTGCTATAATGGCAGTTTAACAACATTGCTAATAAACTAGGTTTCTTACAAATGAAATAGGAAACATCCAACACTCCTAACATGCTGACTTTTTTAACACTCATAAATGCTGTATGTGTATTTGATCTTGAGTGACTTCTCTGTATATGATATGTTACATGTTATTCTTAACTTGTCATGTTGATGTATTCAGGTGACCGGCGAAGGCTACTTTTGCGTGGGCTAACTCAATCATTGCCTGAAATTTTGCCCCTATTATACACTGTACATCTCAGCCCTAAACCTTGTTACATGCTCGTTGTTAAGCATTGTTTATGTTGTGACTTGTGATGCTTGATGCAGTTACTAGAAAGGCACTTTACAGCTGCAATGAATGAAGCTGGTAGGAAACAGATGGATATTGCCAAACAGCATGCTGCCACTGTAACAGCTACTCTAAATGCTGTGAATGCATATGCTGAGTGGGCTCCATTGTCAGATTTTGCTAAGTCTGGCATCATTCATGGGTATGTTTCTTTCCTCTATTATCTTGAACCATGCAGTATTCTTGGTGTATAACCTTGCTCTGATTTTCGCTTTCTGCCCACCTTGTTTCTGTTAACTTCCTGCAGTTGTGGTGTACTACTATCTGCACCGGATTTTCGTCTTCATGCTTCGGAGTTTTTCAAACTTGTCTCTCCAAGGTTGGTGTTCTTGTTCTTTAATTGTTTTATACATATTTCATTGATTTATAATACCATTGGTCACTCTGAACTGTGATTGTAGGAAGAGGCCTATTGATGCATCTGCTTCTGAATTTGACCAAGCTATGAGCAGCATCTTTCAAATATTGATGAATGTATCTAGAGAATTTTTGTATAGATCTGGTTCAGGTCCTGGGTCCATGGATGAGGGCGAATATGAATTTGCTGAATTTATATGTGAAAGTATGGTGTCGCTGGGTTCTTATAACTTGCAAAGTATTGCTGGTGATAGCACCATACTTCCACTTTACCTTGAACAGGTATGAGTTATATAGTAATGTTGTAACATGAAGCAGCTTGGGGAAGGGAAAACTTTGCTTAAAATGACATATATTAGTTATGGTTTTGGTTTCTCTTTGGAAAATTTGTCATATATTTTTGTTTTGAATTCAACATCACAATTACAGATAACAGAATATCTTGTCTTAATAATACCTCTTGCTAAATTTTCCACATAACTTGTTTGCCAAATGGCAAGTTATTATTTTGCTCACACTCGTGCAGAGTAGTTAATAGCACAGGATAGGCACTATTGTGCTGTTGTGTAGCAGGGTGATGCTGCTCCTCTCTTCTCCATTTTGTTAGGTCAGGCCATGGCTGGAGTGGCGTGATTCACAGTTGAGATCACGACACTTCGTGAGCATCACGAACACTATTGGGCGGATGGGTCTGACAACTCTTTCACCCTTGAATCAATATTGTTTCATGCCTTTTGGAGGGGCAAACTTGTAAAATACTAGACCCTTTTCATCCAAGTTGTTTTGTTCATTCCTGGGTCACCTTCTTTGTGCCAAAGCCCTAGCCTTGCTCCGGCCGTGTTCTACAGACCTGTACCTTATTGCACACTACGTGCCTCTCTACTATGTTCACATCCTTTTTGTCTGTTCAGAGGGTGTCTTCTCGTTCAACTTTTCTGTTCTGTCTTGTTCTTGACTTTTTTGTACTCAAAAGATTCTGCTTTTTAATTTTTGATTTTTTATTTATAAAATAATTTTATTTTTAATTGTTATTTTTTAATAACTGTTACTCATTTTATTTAGCTTTAATTCTATTATTTTTTATTTTTAATATTGTTTTTTAAATTCTGTTATATTTTTAATTATATTTTCTAATTCTGTTTTTTAATTGTTTTTTTAATTCTAATCAAATTTTTAATTATTTTTTTAAATTCTATTTATATTTTTAATTGGTGTTTTCTAATTGTTTTTTCTTTTGTTATTTTTAATTATGCATTTTAATATGTCTATGTTTTGTTTTGTTTTCTCTTTCTTTCACGGTTGTGTTCTGACCAGTGTTGTGAAAACTGACCTGCTCGAGACACTGGGTCAGTAGGTCAGGTTGAATTGGCAGGTCACTGATTGACCTGGTATGCATATATATATATATATATATATATATATATATATATTTTAAAGAAAAAAATAGCTAACATAATTTGTTCAATCCAAATTTAAAATCATATTGTCATGATAAAGTACCTAATATCCCAGATAACAAATAAAGTTGATAACAACACAATTCCATACTAAGTGTAAGAACATTGTCATGATAAAGTGCCTAATATCCAAAATAACTAGTTAAAGTTAGATTACTACTAATTCATTAATAACTACCAATTTTATATGAAACGTACCATATGCAGTTAGTTTACAGCTGTTTACATTGGGGTAATAGCTCCCTGCATTTAGATTTTAAGAAACACACCATATGTTCTAAACTTCAAAGTTGTATATAACAAATAAAATTATACAAATTTATCAGCTAAACTGATAAGGGATGATATATGTTGAAGTGTTGAGCAATGTTCTGCATAAAAAATAAGATATCAGAGGGGATTAAGGTACACGTACCATATGCACCAATATAACAAAAATCATAGATATGTGAGAAGTAGCTCCTATTGTTATTCTCCTCTTTAGTCTTTACAGACAATTTAACAACTAATGATAACAAAGGTTAATTAGCTATAAAGTGTAAACAACTAAACACATCTCTATGTTCAGCAATTTCCAGGAACCTGTTTGAAAGTTTTACACAGAAGTTGCAAAGATAGGAGTACATAAGTGACAATGATACGTGCCATAGAAAAACAAAACATAAACATCCACAATCAGTACAGTAGTTATTGAAACAGAAAACAGAAAAATGATGACTTGCTTACTGCTGAGTGATTCATTGATTCATAGTAGTTATTCGACAGTGGAACACCTCTACTGTTATTGAGTTTCAGATTTAAGTCCATGTGGTAGGAACAATTCTTATCTGACGAGGGAGATTGTATTATTTACCTGAAAGGAAAGAAGTGATGCAAGTTCAGACTTTGGATGCAGCAGTGGAGCAACAGCTCTGCCTCCATGATGGTGCGTCTCCGTTGGACATTGGACGAAAAACTCTGCCTCACCGGCTGTGCGACAACGAGATTCAAACAGGCACATCAGCTATGAATGGATAAAGGCTAGGGCTCACTGCTCCTGTGAGAACGCACAGCAGCAATGAAGGAAACCAAAAACGAACAGACACAAACAAACTGTATTGCATTTTTTGGGCCCCTAAGGTCAATTTTGGAATAAAAAAAGCTAAATCTGCCCCGGGTCACAAAATATGAGCTGGTCACCTGTTTTTACCAAAACCGGCTGGGTCACACCGGTTTAATCCTGACCACTATGTGACTGATCCAATTAGTATCCCGGACAAGGCACTGGGTTGGACTGGCCGGTCCGGCCCGGTTTTTACAATACTGGTTCAGACGAGTAAACTTATTTTGTTCTTGTTTTATTTTATATTATTACTTGGTTTTTGTTGTTATTGACTTCTGTACTTTGCTTAAAATTATGACTTAATTATTAACTATGAATATATGCCTTCAATTATGGGTAATTCATTTTTGGGCATATACATATATGTAATACACACTATTTAATTTAGGCTTAAATATGTTTATCAAACCTGGAAAATAGACTGTTTTCAATTTACTATCTAAAATTCACTTTTGGTCATCTACGTACCCAACATTATTTTATGTTTCAATTTAGTACTTGCCGTTAGTCCCATTCTGTTAAGTGATAACATGGCAAATGAAGTGCTACGTCTTCAAGCCGAATCACTAACATATTAGTGTCACATCAGTGCTTAATCATTAACGTCATCAAGGTTCTTCCCCTTCAAGACCCAACAAATCCTTAACCTCTTCTCCGTCCCTGATTAACTTGCTGCCGCTCACTCCTCGTCCCTCTCCCTTTTTGCTCACGAACTCTCCATCCCCTCCCCATCTTTGTTCTTCTCCCCCATGATTGATGGAAGGGTTTCACAAATGAACACGACGGTGTGCAAGGGTTTGCTTTGGAGATATGGGTTTCGATTTCAGCTTTGGCATCACGGGAAGCTATTCCTTACTCTTGATTCCTCCATTCTCGCATCTTGCAACACCTCACGCAGGGAACAACATCATTGGTTCTTGCATGACTAGTCACTAACCCATTTTGTTGGACGGCGATGGTGGCGCGGGGTTCTTCCTGGCCGGCCAAGCCAAGCTCTTTTCATTGACAACCCTTTCCTTTTCTGATCTCTCCGTTTTGCAGTTCCTGTAGCTTTCCCCCCAGTGAAAGATCAATTGGTTCGCTCGATCTAGAATGGAACTGGATAATATGAAATGGGCTTTTGACCTAGGCCATGCTTTTCAAAGAAACCAGTCCTACGGTGGTGGTGGTGGTGGTGCGGGGTTGTTTTCCGTTGGAGAAGGGGAAGAACCTGGATGACGTTAGTGATTAGGCACTGATGTGGTACTAATATGTTAGTGATTTGGCTTGATGACGTGACACTTTGTTTGTCACGTCATCACTTAACAAAATGGGACTAACGACAGGTAGTAAATTGAAACATAAAAAAATGTCGGGTACGTAGATGACCAAAAGTGAATTTTAGGTAGTAAATTGAAAACGACCTATTTTCTAGGTATGATAAGCATATTTAAACCTTTAATTTATATCTTGAAATTTCATTATAGCAGTCATCCTGCTATCTTGCTATAGCGGCTTTGGGATCGGCTGCTCCATGCCATTATCTGGGATAACTATGCACTATGTTGCTATGCATGAAGTGAAAGTTTTCTACTTCATCTTACTACTATTTTACAGGAACATGCATTTTCTTGAATTTTACTTTATCCTTTCATTTTAATTTCTCTTGTTTCTCTCCAGATGCTGGGATTTTTCCAACATTTCAAGTTTGGTATTCATTTTCAATCCATGCACTTCTGGCTGGTATGTTGGAATACTGCACATAAGTATTGTCTGGTGGTGTTCCATGATTTTTAGTCAATAGTTAATACTGTGTATCAAATGGTCATATCACTCATTTCTTTCCTCAAATGTTTACTTGTAGGTGCTAATGAGGGATTTGATGTCAAAGCCAAAAAATTCCACACATTCAGCTGCTGACAGTTCAGCTGTGAGTAGCACAGGTTCTGGAGAAGTTGAAAATGCTAAGAAAAAGACTCTAAGCTTTGTGAGTGATGATTTTTGTGGTGCAATTTTAGATACATCTTTCCCTCGCATGCTCAAGAGAGAGAAAATTCTGCATGAGACTGCCATTTCTTTAGGGGCATTAGAGTTGTGGAGTGACGATTTTGAGGGCAAGGGAACTTTCAGCCAGTATCGTTCTAGACTGGTATGTCTCACATGCATATGTGAAGTCAGATAATATTTTCCATCATATACAATTTCTTTCCCTTCTGTTTACAGGAAAAATTTCTGTTATGGAATGTATTGTAAGAAAGTTATTAACTTATTATGTTACTGAATATTTTCATATTGAAGTTCTAAGATAGTACTTGGAAGTAGTGGTTTATTGCTTGCAATGTTTCCATTGACTTTATGTAAACCTCAAGTACAGCATGGGTTTGAGGAGTCTCCTATTGCATGAGTTATTGAAACACTTGTGGTTTTGCAATATTCCTTATACTTCGACATTTAAATGTGAAAAGATACAAAGAAAGAAAATTGTGCGACCGATCATTTTGACTTTTTAATCCCAGACCAATTTGCACAACCCAGAAAGGTGAAAAATACAGAGAGCAGACAGATATTAGTTTAAAAGTTTTGCTTATGAGTAAGACACATGTAGGTCTAGTATCAACACAGTGAATATGCTCAAATATTCTGCATTGGTATTTTAATTGTATATTTTTGTTCCAAATCTACATCTATTGTCCTTTATGCTTCAATTCAAATTAACCTTTTCAGAATATTTTTGACTGACAAATGGTTTCTTAAAACAGTTGGAGTTGATTAGGTTTGTTTCCTTTTACAAACCCCTGATAGCTGCTACTAAAGTTTCTGAAAAAATTGATACAATCATCAAAGGTCTCTTGCTTTCATCAGCACCAACTCAGGTTTAAATACCTTCTTTTCCAATTTTAATATACTGTTATATTGTTGATATTTTGATCTCTAAAATTGTCATCTGAGCTCCTCACCTTCATTTCTAGCTTATATGTAATTATCTGGTGTGGTTTCTGCTTTGCTCACTGTAGGACTTAGCTGTGATGGAAAGCATGCAGTTGGCTTTAGAGAATGTTGTAAATGCAGCTTTTGATGGATCAAATGACTTTACCAAGGCAAATGCTGAAGTTCAGTTAGCATTATGTAGAACGTTTGAAGGTTATTTTTGTTAATTTTCCATATTATGCTGTTTTAGATTTTTTGTTAAACCTCTGTAATAATTATGATTATGGTGTCTTGTAGGTTTACTTCAACAATTTATTTCCTTAAAATGGACGGAGCCTGCACTTGTTGAAGTACTTGTTCACTATTTGGATGCTATGGGCCCCTTTTTGAAGTATTTCCCAGATGCAGTTGGCAGTGTTATCAATAAATTATTTGAACTTTTAACATCTATTCCCCTTGTAATCAAGGTTCCCGCAACAACTCCTTTTCATGTTAGTTTCAACCATTGAGAAATTTTGTGGCAAGTTTATAACTATATGTTTCTTGATAGGATATGTCAATGCATAATGCACGGCATGCAAGGCTGCAGACCTGTACATCATTTATTCGGATAGCAAAAACTGCTGACAAAAGCATCTTGCCTCATATGAAGGTGCATTCGTTAAACACCAATTGTTGGAAAATTATAATTAGCTGGTTGTGCCAAATAAATGGAAACGATCTCTTGTTTTACCTGAATGAGACTATTATATATAGAGGGACGCATTTATATATGAAATTATAGAGGAGGGGTGTGGAGGAGAAAGCTTGTTATGCAATTCAAGCAACCTTGATCTATTTATGAATTAGTCTAGTCTATGCAAACCAAGTATCCTTGTCATTTCTTTTTTGGTTCTTTGCAATTTTGGTATGAATATCTTCAAGATTGAATTATAGTTTGATTTGTTAGCTGTTATGGTAAAATTGTTATTGAAATCAGTTTCCATGTACTGTGTTGTCTTCTGTCCATTCTCATCTTGTTTTCATACTTTAGTCCTCTTTCTGTCTAAGACATGTGAATAAAAATAATATCATATTTTTCATATTGACATTGCATAAATGTGCTTATGTTGGAAAGTCGCTTTAATTACAGCCACCCATGGCCTGCCTCAGTTGTGGCTTCTTTGGGCTGCCTTAATTGCAGCAGCATTGAAGGGGGGGGGGGGGGGGGCATTTAGATCCACATGACTAGAGATATGGCTTACATAGACCTTATAGTGCTTGGACAAATTTTAAGGTGCTATTAGAGCCTATTCTAGATCCATTGTTGGGCCACCCGCTAGGCTTGTAGCCCTGGGCATTTGGGGGTGGGGTTGAAAAGCTACCTTAAAAGCGGGCACCTTGGTTTGCCTTAGAGTTATGGCTTCTTTGGACTACCTTAATTGTAGCGTTGAAGGGGGTGTATTTAGTCCTAAATCAATTAGAGATATGGCTTAAATAGAGTTTATAAAGCTTGGGCGATCCTCACCATATAAGCTGGTTTCATGGGGTTGAGTTTGGCCCTAAGCTCAAATTCTTGGAGCTTATTTGAAATAACATGTGTAAAGGTTTGGGACTTTGTTATTTGTTTAATATGCCAGAGTAGATAAGACAAAAGAAAAGTTAATGTTTTATCTGACAAGGTTTTCCTGTCCATTATGTATGTAGAATACAGATGATGCTCAAAATTCTTACCAAAAATGCATCTCCAATGTTTGGCCTATGGTGCTATACTGTTAGTAGTATTTAGATGTTAGTATAAGCCCACAATAGATGTCTTTCAGGAGGCATCGATAGTGCATTAATTTTGATCTCTGTCTGAAGATGAACAGTTATGTACTGTTAATAAATCAATATTCATTCTTGATTCCTTTAATCATTATTGGACACTTCATATATGCTCTAGAGAAAATTTGCCCCACTGCCTACAATGTAGTTTGGAAGGAGATAGTGTTTATTTAATTTATCAATTTTATATGTAGGGTATTGCTGATACAATGGGATGTTTGCAAAGGGAGGGTCGTTTGCTTCAGGGAGAGCATAATCTTTTAGGTGAAGCTTTTCTTGTTATGGCTTCTTCTGCTGGGTAAGGATCAAAAAAGAGATAATTCTGTTAATTTTTGTTTGATACTCTGTTGATTGTAAGTAACCTTTTCTTGTTATTGCTATAAATGGCTCAGGATCCAACAGCAACAAGATGTTTTAAGGTGGTTACTAGAACCTTTGAGCATTCAGTGGACACAATCGGAGTGGCAGGATAAATATTTGTCAGGTCCACACGGTTTGGTTCAGTTGTGCTCAGATGCGCCTGTTATGTGGTCAATTTTTCATACATTGACATTCTTTGAGAGGGCACTTAAGAGGAGTGGATTGAAGAAAGCCAATTGGAATTCAGAAAACAGCTCAACACCAAACTCAACTCCTTTAAATCCAATGGCCTCTCACATATCATGGATGGTGACTCCTCTCTTGAAAGTATGTATACTGCCATTAAGAGGCTGGCCGTGCTTTGTTTCCTGTAGTATTTTGCAACAAAAGGATCACTGTGCTTTTAATCTTGCTCTCTAAGTATTTTGTATTAATAAGTGTAGCATGTTCTTATTATCCAGCTACTGCGCTGTATACATTCCCTTTGGTCTCCATCTGTAAGTCAAGCTTTACCTGGTGAGGTCAGAGCTGCAATGGTCATGGGTGATGTTGAGAGGTTCAGTCTTCTTGGAGAAGGGAACTCTAAATTACCAAAGGGTGTCACAGATGGATCTAAGGTTGACATGAATAAAGAAGGATATGCTGAACCCAATGAATCAGATATACGAAACTGGTTTAAAGGCATCAGAGACAGTGGGTAAGTGTGCATATCTTATTTCTATTTTCCATTTATAATTTATTATCTTTGTCCAAATATGATTGATCTTCCCCTTCAATATTGTTTTTGCACCAAATCTCTAAAAAAGATAATAAAGTTCCTTGTAAAAAGATAATTCTGTATCTATGACATTTTTATTGTTCTTTATGCACATTTCAATTTTTTTACTAAATCCTATTTTTTTATATGAATAGATATAATGTATTGGGTTTGTCAACAACCGTTGGGGATTCTTTTTTCAAATATTTGGATGTGCACTCTGTTGCTGTTGCACTAATGGAGAATATACAGTCAATGGAGTTCAGGCATATAAGGCAGCTTGTTCATTCCACTTTGATTCCTTTGGTTAAAAATTGTCCTTTGGATATGTGGGAGATTTGGCTGGAAAAGCTTCTACACCCATTGTTTGTCCATGCTCAGCAGGCACTTAGCTGTTCATGGTCTAGTCTTCTACAAGATGGTAGAGCAAAGGTTCCAGATGTTCATGACATTCTTAGTGGATCAGACTTGAAAGTGGAAGTGATGGAGGAAACAATTCTGAGGGATCTCACACGTGAGATGTGTTCACTCCTCTCTGTCATTGCTTCTCCTCCCCTTAATACTGGAATCCCTTCTTTGGAACAATCTGGGCATGTTAGTCGATTAGATATGTCTTCTCTAAAAAACTTGGATACAGTTGCATCATGCTCCATGGTTGGGTATGCTTTCCACCTGTTACGAAATATGTATCTATTATAGTTCTTTCATATTTTGTAACTTTAGTTTGTGATCTTTATTTCTCACAATTTTTATATGACAGTTTCCTTCTAAAGCATGAAGGTCTGGCCCTTCCAACACTACGAATGTGTTTGGAAGCTTTTACATGGACAGACGGTGAAGCTGTGACTAAAATTTCTTCATATTGCTCTGCATTGGTAGTTCTTGCGATAGTAACAAATCACGCAGAACTCATTGAATATGTTTCTAGAGATCTTTTTACATCCATTATTAAAGGTTTAGCCCTTGAATCAAATGCAATAATCAGTGCTGATCTAGTTGGCATTTGTCGTGAAATATTTGTTTACCTTTGTGATAGACACCCAGCTCCCAGGCAGGTTAGTATGTGTCTTGTTTTGCTGGCTACTGTATTTTTTCTTTTCTCTTGACTGCATTTGGTATTTGGAATTCTCTTGCAAAGAAGAGGATGCTAAAACATTAGTTATTGAGTGATGTATTTTGTTACTCTTTTCTAGGTTTTGATGTCTCTCCCCAATATTACCACTCATGATTTAGTTGCCTTTGAGGAATCTTTAACGAAAACATTCAGTCCAAAGGAACAAAAGCAGCTTACGAGAAGCTTGTTTCAATTAGCAACTGGTAACAAATTGAAAGCACTTGCAGCACAGAAAACCGTGAATATCATTACAAATGTTTCAAGTAAGCAATGACTTCTATTGCTTGTTCGTATTTTACTTCTCCAACTTGTGGAAAAATACAGTTTGGCACATGAATAGTTAGTTAATAAATTGATGTAATGCTGTAAACTTGTAGAGCTTCTCAATGTTTGGTAGTAATTGTAATTGTGATAACATAAGACTTGAGTGGGGCTGTTTTTCCTGGACTGCTATGCTTCTCAATTGTATGTTATTAAAATTAAAATATATCTATGTTGCTGGTAATAGTATAAATTTTTTAACCTCTTAATAATTATGCTTTTCAGCAAGACCGCGCCCAGCCAATGCTCCTGAGTCCAAAGTTGATGATGGTGATGTTGTGGGGTTGGCAGCCATCATGTGATATTTGTTTTGAGCTCACGGAAGGTTTTGTGTACAGGAGTGAGCTCGTATTGAGAAGATTTTGGCTTTTCATTATTTACTAACAAAGGGTGAGAAAACATTTCCTTCCCCTTCACAACATTAACAAGCAAATTTGGTGGGAGTACAAAAATTTTATGCCCTTCCTCTTTATTCATAGCAACTTGTGAATCAGGTTTACACTATGCACAATTTACTTGATTTGCAGTATATCTCTTCAGCATAACAGAACCACACCTGGCAGTTCAGACTTTTGTATTTTTTTTCCAGAATTCAAAGTCCGGCTGCGATCAGATTAAAATTTCGTTATTTTAAGTAACTTCACATATTTATTTGTTATTAGTTGAAATTCATGTAGATGTGGTAAACCCCACTAGATGTAGGATGAGATCCACTTCATTTGATGGGATCTATATACATTTCAGCAGGGTGTTTGGTTCAGAATCGTGTTAGAATATCCAATAACCTAATTTAATTTTCCGTTGAGAAATTGATCGAATTAAAGCAATTTTATATAAATTGTGTTTATTGAATTTTACTATTAATTTTTACAATAGAAATATTTAAATATATGTAATTTATAATGATTTTCTAACTACTAAGTGTTTGCATTCACCTTAAATGATCTAGAATCACGATAAACTAAGTTATGTAATTTTAGATTGATATCTACATGTTTGGTTTTATATTGAAGAAATAATTTTTAATTCAAAATTAATTTAGTTAAAGCAACTTTACGATGCTTTTGTTTTAAATTAAAAATTTATATTTAGTTTTATGTCTGTAAATTGACTACATTTTGTTTAAATAAAGTTAAAATTCGAAAATCATGTAACAAATTCTATAGCTACATGGTGTCATTGGTGTGTATATAACAGTGTAACACTAAAAAAATCATTGTAGTATATATTTGATTATATAACTGAAGTTATTTCACGAGTAAATATTTACATACATTTTAGTATGTAGTTTAGAGAACCTATATAATCAAATTCAAATATGTGAATTAATGGCAAGGGGTTTACTTACAGAAGCTGGTTTGATAGTTAGGTTGAAATGAATTGGAAAATTAGTTGGGAGAAGGTGAACAAGTATATATATATATATATATAGATGCTTCTAGTCTATGTTAATTCATGTACTGTCCTATAAATTTCCAAGGAACCGAGTATTCCTTTCTCAAAGGTTCAGTTCAGAAAAAGAAAAAGAGGGTTTTCTTTGACGAGAGAAAGTCGTAGCTTAGAATGGGACCTGGAGGTCCGGCCCAGGAGGCCCTCCTGGTTGGGGTCCACCAGGCCCAGGATTTTTCGGTGGTTTTTGCGATATCCCTAGCACTTTGTATTTGGTAAGTAAACTTAGACCTTGTTATCGAGTTATAGAGAGTATTTACACTATTTGAGAAGGATAACTCAAAACTATTACTTTGTTCCTATTGACCAGTAAAAATGGATGCATGAAACGCAAAAAATATTATTTATCTTTTTCGAAATCGAAAAGGAACAAATAAAATAAAACGAATGATAAAGAAAGTAGTGAGAGTGGTTAAATAGAGAAAAAAATACGTGAAAGATGTGAATTTTTCCCTTTTAATTAGTACCACTTGTTAAAGCTAATTTTTTATTTTTGTTTTCATTCCCATTGATATTGAACAGCCTCAACTTTTTGTGCTGCTGCTGGTTACTACAAGATTGCTTTGGGGGAACCTGGTCCTCCTGGGGGCCCATCCGGCCCACCTGGGCCTCCATGAGTTCCTAAATCACCATTGTTTGGAATGTTTATATTCTATGATTACCTCGTACCCTGATTGGATTGAGTTTGCTTTGTGAGTTCCAAAAGAAGAAGAAAAAAGATTTACTTCACGCTATGTTATGTAATTATCAGTCAGAGATCTGCTCTATGAATACATTTCTGTTTGATGAATGCGTTTTCCTTATCAACTTGCAAAGCAAATATACCACGATCCTTGCAACTTTTGTTTAACTTTTGGACTCATGTTTGTCACCATTACCTAAGTAAGCATTTGAACCTCAGATGACTGTGAATGGTTTTAAAGTTTGATCCAAATGCAGGTGTAACGATGGAAGTTTCTACGAGTTCGATCTGGATATTGATCCAATATCTTTTTCTCTAGCAGAATATTTTTACATTGCATTACAATAACTAATTAATCACAGGATTAAACAAACTTCGATTGGGAATATCAGAAAATAAATCGTATATACCATCCGCACAACTCGAAATACGTATAAAAATGATTTCATTTATTAATCGCAGTAAGCCAATACTGAGTCTAAAAAAAGATATGCATAATATTTTGCATGGATTTTAACCAAATATATGAATCCAAAGTGAAATACAAAAATAAGTAGGCAATCTAAATTACGATATTGGAGAAAGACCGAAAGACAACAGAATTTATAATTCACGTAAAGAAACTATAATGTCTTGGGATCAAGTTTGTTCGCTCGCTAATTATATGGCCAACCTATGCTCTATTTGAAGATCAACTCTGTAAGCAACCAGTTATCCGATTGAGCAGTAGTTGCTAAATCCATTTGTTTGGATCTTATTTATATTCAATCTATTTTTTTTAATACTCTCAATCACATGATTGACTAATTTGTATTTATTAAGAAAAATTAATTAACTTAATTATTAACATTAAATTTATCTATAATTATAGATATTTTTTTCAATTTTTTTAAATTTTATTAAAAATCTATTCATCTTCTTTGATCTCCATGAGAGAAAAAGAATAAATAAAAGTATAAAAATAATCAATGCAAAAAAATGAAATGAAGTCTTATAATAAGGGATAAAAAATCATGTCTTATAAATTGAAACTGAGACAATATTGTCTTTGTTTTTATACATGACCAAAATGATTATTTACATAAAAGGTGATATTATATTTGGCTTTGGTGCTGAATATTTCAAATAACTACTTTTTCTCAAGTGAGAAAAAAAAATAAAAAGATTTAATTATCATATTTTTTACACATTTTATAATTAAATCTGTATTTATGTTTTTTTAATGACTAAATTATCACCAAATTATATGTTTGGCTAACAAAGTAATCATTTGCCTACTCTTGCTTGTGAAATCACATGAATTTACTTTAAAAATTGACTTTTCACATTTGCTTATAATCAAATCAATTCTTTCTATATATCTGTTTTTATATTAAAAATTATTCTTTCTCTTATGGTATTTTTAAAATTTTATTTAAACTGAAAAACTATACATATACCACATGCTAATGAAATAATAAATCAAGAAGAGTAATATTATATTATCAAATGATTTTACAATTTTTTTCCCTTTACATCACCTATACAGTTTGACGCCTCGCACTTTTACTTTGTTATCATGTTTTTTTAAGTTCTCCCCCCTTTTATTATTAGCTTATATGGATACAATCAATCAAAATAAATTCATTAGATTTAATTATTGTTTGATAAAAATATTAGAATTTAGATGATCTAAATGTTATTTTTTAAATTCTCTTTTGATCGATCGTTGAATTGAATGTGACTGAAACGGAAATCTCCTTTAATTTTACATAATATATTTTTATCCTATAGAATTCGAAGATTAGTTTATAGTTGTCTTAAATGGCTAAGAGAAATTGTATGACAGTATCCAATCAATATCATCCTCTAATTAATGACTTCTACTGGCCATGAATCACTCCTTTAATTTGTTTTATCTCATCTTAACTTGATTGTGATAGCTAGGGCCTAGGGGAGTGTAATTTCCCTAGTTATCATTAGTGTCTCGTCTCATGAGTATTGCCATCCTTTTTCTTGGGTTATAATAAGAGTACAATGTACAATTAAACAAGGAAACCAGAAAGAAAAAAAAGAAAGTACAGGATCACTACTAGCCGTCCTAAATAAGCCTTAAGATACATAAGTACATAATAGTCAAACAATTGATAGAGCCAATGGTATTCATAAATATCCAAACTGTTTAGTTTAAGTTTTCTGTTGTTTGACTCTTAGAGCGAAGAAGAAAGGTAGTTCAGTAGAAACGTGTCTACCAACAAAATTTTTACTTAGGTGTTGGAGAGTTAATTACTTAGTTACGTACTGATCTATCTGGCTCGCTTCCTTAACCATGAGGAGAACAATTCTTATAAATGTCGGAAAGATAGGTCTGCAATTATATTAAAAGTGAAGGGAAGCAAATAAAATAAAAAAGTGAAGAAAGAAATTAGAAAATAAGGAGAGATATGGCGCCACCTTGGGGTCCACCGGCAGGGCCTTCCGGCGGTATCTGCAGCTGTATATGTAACCTTGTATGTTCTTGGTCAGTTCTACTTTCTCTCTATATACTACCACTAATATGCTTTTGTGATTCTTTTAAGACTTTTTTAATTTGGAGATGTACATTGTTCTATTACATATTGCACCGTGTTCAAATAACTATTTTTAACTGAATTGAATTAGAATTGAACTGAAACTTAACTGTATAGAACTAAACTATTTTTGTGAAAACTAAACTAAACTATTTTCTTGGTTAAGTTTATAAGCTGAACTGTTAGAAGAGTTCAGTTGGGAACTGTTTTGAACTGTTTCTGCAATAAAATCTATATGCTCTCATCCTATTTTTGGTTCAGTTTTATCAGTTAATTTACTTTGAATTTTTTAATTCAGAGAAATCATTTGATTATTATGTTGTGGATTAGCTAAAATTTGAAATTTCTGATAGATATATCATGTATGTTTGATTTGAACACGCGGGAATAGGCTTCTAAGTAACGCTTCTTACTTTCTTGTCAATGTTGACAAACCATGCACTAATATGGATATCATTTGATAGATAAGAGGATAGAATATAAATATAAACAATACTACTGAGTTAAATTTTCAGAACATGGAATCAAAAAGAGGAATAGGACTGTAGTCTAGGGAGTATATAAGTATGATTATTGTTTGCAGGTTATGTTAATATCTAATTGAGATATAAGCTTCCAAATCCTGAAATAGTCGTATAATTGAAAAAGTAAAATCTCTATGTTCATCCTATTTCTGAAATAGCCGTATAATCAAAATAGTTCATGAGTAAAACGGTTTGATTCAGAAGAAAGAAAAAAATACTAGTTAAGTGATCTTTTAATAGTTCAGATCAGTTTTTCAGTATAAAACTAGTTAATTGAACTGTTTTTTGTTAAAAATGTTCCCGTTCAATACAAAATTTAAGTAGTTCAGTTCAATTTTAAAAAATTATTTTATAGTTCATTTCAGTTTTCACTGCACAATTGAATTGTGAACACCCCGTTTAGTTCATCTTATCATTTCTATTGATTTTAAAATAGTTTTTGAAAATCAATTCATTATTATTTTTATTGCCCTTGGAAACATGCTACTAATCCTTTTTACTAAACAAAATTGTGGGTATGTCTTGTTTATTTATGGTCGATGGTGATACTCATTATGTGATGGCAGTTTGTATTGTCTGTGTTGCTGCTGTCTCCTGGAGAGTTGTTGCGGCCCAATGTTTGGTGGACCTCCTCCTCCTGGGCCCCCTGGTCCAGGTTTCTGATCCATTCCAGGATGAATCGAGGAAATAAAAAAACATGAATCTGTGCTGAGTGTGATGGTTGTTGTGGCTAGTGGCAACCCCTTTAGTTTCTGTTACATTTGTTTTAATGCTGTTAATAAGGGATTGTATTATGTTCTGTTGTCTGAGGCCTGTTCTTTTGTTTCCCTGAGTATTTCGTCTTATTTAAATATCAGTGTTTTCTTTAGGCTGAACTGAAACTGAATGTAAAATGCATAACTGTTTGATTTTATGAGTTGACGTGTGAAATTAATGCAGAAAAAAAATCATGATATTTCTACAGTTATTTCTTATATCACTTATTTGCAATATTCCTCGTGTTCTTTATCTCACATCATATTTATTTGAGAATTAAATCTAATCGTGTGAATATCTATTAATTTACACCCACTCAAAAATTAGATGTATATTATCAGCCTGTACTTTTTCAATTCGACAAAAATACCATTTTTGCAACCCCTCAAAATAATTTAGTTCCTTTTTTTTAAAAGGCGATTTAGTTCCTTTGTGTATGTTTTAATTTATTATTTTTTAGATTCATGTCATTTATTATTTTCTGAGTAGATAATACATGCACTGTCAGTTTAAACTATAAAATCCAATTACGAATTGTCATATATAAGTTTTAGTTTTTATACTAATTATCTTAAAAAATTATACTAAAGGTGATTTTTTTATAAAAGATTAACAATGTAAAAACTTAAACTACCAATATTTGTTCAGGAAGTATAGCTTAGGTGATTGAACAATGTGTAAATTATTGTAAAATTCTTAACCGATTGACATTATCTTCAATTCTCAGATAAAAAATACTTATAATTACCTATTAAATTCTTATATTTTGTATTATTTAAATTAAATTGTAGTTAAAATTTTAGTACATAAATTATATATAAAAAAATGCTCATAAACTATCAGTGTGAAGAGACTTTAGTAGTGCTTTAAGAAACTCGAGGGATACGTTCTTTTAGCGTTTTCAAATTTTCCTTAACTAATTCCCCCACATCATATGCACAAATACATGTCAAAATAACTACCTATTTGAATTACAGGGTAGATGAATGCACTGAAGCCCCTTTTAAGCTTTGGCTGAGATGAAGCACCTTAAAAAAATCCTTTCTATTCCTCGTCATCATCGTCTTCTTCAGGTGCCTCTTTTAGCCACTACAAAAAGAAACGATAGATGGCTTACATAAGAAAGTAATGCATCTTATAGGATAGTAGTGAAAACGCAGATAACATAACCAAGTTCTATA
The DNA here is from genome assembly GCF_004193775.1 of Glycine soja. Lineage (NCBI taxonomy): Eukaryota > Viridiplantae > Streptophyta > Magnoliopsida > Fabales > Fabaceae > Glycine > Glycine soja. Next base: position 46,023,085 of record NC_041004.1, on the reverse strand, counting down.
AGTGTGAAAAAATAGACAATCATGCTTACTTGAATTAACTTTTGGGCCTGCTTAACAAAAACTTTATCTGCCTCGTCAGCATCTTTTAACTCGGCTTCCCAACTCAAAATAGCATCTTCTTCTACAACATCTTCATTGTACAAGTAGTGCAAAATCTGAAAGCAATTAAGAAGTCATGAGATGGGGGGAAAGCCGAAAGTGGAGTGACTTGTAAGAATATAAAACACACTCCAACGACATTACAGTTAAAAATGTCAACCTAAATATCACAGAAGTACTTTGATACAGAAGAATGAGAGTATGAGAAGTTTCTGAAACCTTTCTTTCGCCTTAAAATTCATTTCATAACATTGTTAACTGATGACTTTAGACAGAACAGCAATACATAAGTTATGATTGATATTGAAGTAATTTCTATTTGACCAAAAGGATATAACATTATTTAAAATTGACTTTAGACAGAATAGCATTAAAACACCACACATTAACAAGCCTAACTTATGCAAGATATAAAAATCCATTTGACAACTATGAAAGATACACACCCACGTTTATAGTTCAATGCATCTTTCAGATGTTCACACTAACAGAATGAGACATATCAATAAGCCTAATAACTTGCAGAAGATAAGCATACCCTTGTGAACAATGGAGCAAATTCCTTAGCAGATTCCTCACATATTTCTTCAAATTTAAGTATTACTTCGATCTGGAGTAAGAAAAAAAACTGAAAACAGGTAAGCAGAGGGGCTGGCCATTATGTAATGGAAATCAAATAGGGAAGTGGCAAATAAACTGCCATACTGTATTCAGGTTGAGCAAAATTCTATTATTGACAAAAACATTAGACAATTCACAAAAATAATTCAAAAAGATAGATCTTTTTTAACAACTCAAAGTTCATTAAACTAATGAAGTGCTACCATGTTTCACACAATTAAAGATCTTTTTGCCTTTTCTCTTTCTTTAACCGATAAGTAATTTTAAAGACAACCACAATGTAACTATTAGATGAAATAATAACCAAGCTCAAAGATCGCTCAGCAGAGAATCTAAAAGTGATTTTATTTGATACTGCCAGAGAAATCCTAAATTTAGCAGCAGAAAAAACTAACAGTTTATATACTCTAAAACAAGTTAAAAAATCATGTCAAGAACAAAAAATACCATGCATGCCAATGTAGATATTTAATCAGTATGAGAAAAGGCAACAACACTCGAGTACTCCAGCCAACATGCAGCATTGCATGTTTAATTTTGCAATTTTGTGAAAGAAAGTTGTATCCTGAAATAATGAGAATGAATATATATGTTCTACAGAATGCTTTAGAAATAAATAAAGAAAAATACTTACAAGATAATCAGTCAATATTATAATAAAAATTGCTAGTACACAAGCAAACATGAATATCTTAAATTAAGTAAAGGGGAGAGAATTGACAGATGCACCTGCTCATCTATGTCAGTCAGATAGGATGTAAGAGCCTTTTTCCATTTTGTAAATACAGCCTGAACATTTTGAAGCAAAACATCTGAAACATATTCATCCCAAGCAATAATAAAATCAATAAGCAAACATTAATACATAAAAAATAGCCAAAAAAACAACTAAAAATGAGTAACATATTTACAGTCAATCCCCTGTACAAAGTGATAAAAAGTAAAATCAGATGAGCAACAGACTCCAATAGGAGAAGTCAGCTCCATGGATCAAATCACACCATCAGACTATCAAAACAATCTAGAGTTTTTATTTTTAATAACAATTTAGAGTAAATTGTTTTTCCACGATTCCTCTTAATATTTTCTTAGGTCTTCCTTTACCCCTTTTAAACACTCTTCCATTTGACTCACTTTTCTCACTAGAGCCGCCAGTTGATTAATTTATCCAACCATTCTGTATATTTTGTTATTCAGTTTCTCTGACAAGGTCAAGATGCCAAGTTTTACAAGTATGTTCAAGTTCTAAAATAAATTCTAGAAGTTATTTTAATTTAATAAGAAAGGAATTCCATATAAAGAAAACAAATGGAAAAGATAAAAAAGATTATATTTAAAGAAGGGATAGCTCACCAGCTGAACTATGGGGGGTGTCTAAAGCATACTTCATCATGGCAGAAAATACAGCTCCAGCACAATCAGCAGCTAGCTTATTGTATGACAACCTACCAAATAAATAAAGCCAATGTTACTATAAATTCATGCCCACTGAATGCATCAAAATTCAAGAAATTCTATGCTACAATCACTGACTGTAAGCTTCATGATAAGTTTATGATATAAGCTCTCATGTCATGAGCTTATTTAGGCTTAAGTAATCTACCCAAACACAACCTTAATGTCATCCATGAAGAGAGAAATAAATACAAATTTTTCACATGACAAAAACTTGTGAACTTTTAACAAGAGAATCCATTCCTCCGTGTGTGTGTGTGTGTGTGTGTGAAAATCAGATGAGATGGTATGGGTCTACATTCAACTTTAAAGAATACATATAAGTATATTACTTACTTCAAAGAATTGATTTCTAAGATCAAATGGCTTTCTTGTATGTTTTCATGCACAGCCCTGAGAAAGGTTGCTTCAACCTGCAAATGATGGAGTATTTAAAAATCTGATATCCACACAATGCATCTGACATGAGTTTAAAGGTGAAAATCCTAACCTCTTTCTCAAAGTAGTAAGAGTCATCTCTAGAATCTTCATGATCATCATCATCTGAATAATTAGAATTAGGTTTCAGTTCTCCAGAAGGTGGAAGAAAACTATCATCATTCTCCAGATCATCTTTCATAGTTTTAATTGCCTCCATAACTTTATCTTTAGGAATAGGCGCCACCGAATGCCTCCACTCTTCTTCATGGCTTCCTTCACATGTTGACCACACATGACCAGCCCCACCCATACCCAACTGGTCAACAAAAGAAAGTGTACTGAGAAACAATAAATTTCCTATCCGAATCTCAGGGTTTATTTTTGTAGTCCCTCCAAAAAAAGGAGTATGATATTGCAATTTTATAAACAATATTAGCCACTTATTTTGATATTGCATTTTTTATAATCAATATTAGCCACTTATTTTTTTATTGCAGGTAGTGTAAAAAGAGAGATGAAAGTTGGTAAGCAAGTGACAAAGCAAAAGAAAACTAAATAATTTTACTTTTTATTGACACGGAATATGGCATGACAGTCAGGGAAGTGGAGACCATGAACAGAGTTGAGGCAATAATATTAGCCAGTGTTTACCGGAAGAGACAGATTGCAGAGATGCTAGCTGGCAATATAGTAGTGAAGATTGAAGTGACGTGTTTCCATGAAAATTTGCAATTTAGCGTTAAAAATGTTGCAAATGCAATAATGTTTTGAAAACAAAATAAAAATAATTTAGTGGTAATTATTTTTCAAAGTGGTCCTTGTTAAATAATTTAGTAATTTATTTTTAAAAAAATGAATATAAGCTTAATCTTCATGATATACCAAGAACAAGACATACTGAAATAATGGTGAAAAACTGAAAATCATAAATCTAAAAGCCTTATGGAACTAACCTCCGAGGCAGGACTAAAATGTGTCTCCAATACTTTGGAAGCAATCTCTACATCTGATTTATCCACTTGGCTGCCTATGACTGTATACATGAAAAAAGTGATTGAAAGGTTTAGCATATGTATTTATTCTATTAATCAATAGAGAGCATAAAGCAAAAGAATTTTTTTTATAATTTAATCAAATATAGAAGCTACAATTAGAATAGTTGATCAAATGGAGGACAACCCAATAATTGAGTTTAGTATTCCTCCAGGACCTAAACTTTTTATGGAAAATAAATTACGAGATTCAACTATTATTCTTACCAATTAAGAACCCCAACTTTATTAAAATGTATTTTTATTAATGAACTGATGAAAAGACAAAATCATCTAACTCAGTAGATGAAAATAATAATACGAACAAAATGCATATAGCATGTATGTCCTAATTTTTTTCAATTATAGATAAGGTCCTTAATTGGTCATCACAATAAAGTTGTGGTCTTTCTACAACACTCTTCTCCCAATAATTATAGATGAAAACCAATAAAAGTAAGTGAAATCATTAAAAAGGATATAGAATTAGATGTAAATGGTATCTTAATTTGGTTTTCAACAAAACATAATAGTGTCAGTTGATTCATGTGACCAACCCTATCTAGTGAGAAAAGGTTTTGGCCATTCTACTATCTTAATATATTGGCCTATCAAACCAAGAAAAACAATAAGGACTTACCCCTCGATCAACAGCAGTTTTATCCAAACACACATACAAACAATGCCTTACAAGAAAGAAATCTTTAGGCAGACATAAAAAAATACATTCCCGTCCAAACATTTATTTATATTCAATTTCCAGTACACTACAGTGCACCACAAGAATTTTAATTGCAAGATTACTGGAATCAAATAAATCAACCCATAGTTTTAATATAACAGCTAACAAGGTCAACATACTTGTTTGAAGCATTGAATGCAACAAATTTGAATTACAGTGTACAAATTTATCAGTGGTTATAGTTTTGCTTAAGAACCTAAATTTTTTGTCTCTCTGATTTTGTTAACTCTAGGCAATATTTCATATGCTATCAGTATCACATTTTGCAAAGCTAATTATTTAATTTAACAACAGGAGAATAAACAATACCACTAGTACTATCAGCATATTCAAGCTCCTCGTCACTGTCTTCCTCAATTGGCTGCTGTAACAGAGATACATTTGAATATGGAGGAACAACAAACTCAGGCCCAACTACGACCTGAAAGCAAAAAATTCCTGGATGCATCAAAAGCTGTATACATAATAAATTATTGACAAAAGACAGTCTCTATATTTCCATCTCAGGATGATCAATTGAAATAATTAAATAGACAAGAAGCAAAGTGAATTTCAAACACTTATTAGATACACTAACTCGGTCAAGAAAATGAAAGTAAATCATTAGATTCATATTTATACACCATAAGCAAAAAAAATAATAGCAAATTTACTCTTATCACAATATCAAAATAGAATTTCAAAAGGCAATTTTAAAAGAAATTGCCGATAGTTAAAAATAACTTTGCATCACAATTTAAACTATTCATGACAAATCCAAAATATAATTTATATATTTAAATACATTTTGTTAATTTGAATATTTACAATATAACTTATATATTAAAATTATTTATTTATTATAAATTTTTATTATATAAAAATAAACACTTATCTGTGCATTACACAAGCTAAGATACCAGTAATGATTAATATTATAACACTATGATTTCAATTATTCTCAACCCTTTCTTTTTGTCTGAACCCTCTGTTTCCGAAAGCCACTTTGGGACTTGAGTAATCTGAGATAGGTGGACCCACTCATGGGAGAAAAATTCCACATGCCAGTATGCTTATTTTCTTCATTCAAAAAAACTTGAACCCACGACCTTACATAAGAGAAACCAAGCTCCTTGCGACACCAAGTTTCAGCACATCAAATAAAGTATTTAGTTTGAAAGATCTTGATGCTCTAATTTATTAACACAACTATTGTGGTGAAGCACGAACAGTTTTGAAGCAAGTCAAAACAAATGAGAAACAAGAAGGAAGAAATGATGGCTATTAGCATGGTATAGATAGTACAAGGACACAAACCTTAAAAGACAAAATAACACCAGGTTCCAGAACAGCCCCTGACTTTATAATCACCCCATCACATACAATTGCATGCTGGAGTTTACAGCCATCTTCTATGCTGATGTTATCCCATATATAGCATCCCTCTATGATAACATTTGACCCAATTTTACATCCTTCACCAATAACAGAATTTAAAATTTTAGTGTTATGCCCAATTTTGGTGCCAGATCCTATGACAGTGAAAGGGCCAATAACAGCAGACTGTGATTGTGATATTTCTGAAAGGAGAAAAAATAATTTGTCAAAATAGAATACATTAAATGCATTAAAATAGATAAAATTGGTGAAAAATAGTTAACAACCTACAAGTAAGAGCCGTAATATGATAAATACTTGATAATTAAATAAATCAAGAGCTTAAGCTTGTTGAAAATGACTGTGGTATATCAAGCAAACAGACAAACTTAATCATTGATCGAGACTAGACCTAGTATATGAGCACACCATACTATCATGTAATACTAAACAATTCACCAGCATTCCCAATATACACTACAAAATTTTCATCCATACCCGAAGCACGGTATATTCCTTGTCGTTCAAGTTTAGTAGCTGTGTCGCCAAAATTCATTACATCTGGCACCAGTGGATATGTCCATCGATGAATTATATCCTTGCTGACAGTGTCGTAGCTTCGGAAATTATCAATCCTTGCAGCATAGTCTGAGTGGATTTCATGAACAAAAATTTTGTACCCCATTATCTGAAAGAAACATATGGTCAACATTGATGTGGTGTATACATAATGCAATAATTTAAAGAATATGTCCAATAGAAAAATATAAAAGCAACACAGATGATGAGCTTGTATACCAAAACATTTGAAGACAGGAAATGCATAAGCTATAAGACTGGTTAGTTGTTCATAAGTCCAATGCATGTCCAAAAGTTATTGGAAAAATGTCCTAGTATGGAAGTAGGAGATTATTCAAGTTCCAACACATGCAAACACATGATCACTACAAAAAAACAGTGTTTTATATGTGCTCATCAACATGACACCTCTGAAGGAACGTCAAAGGTTCATACGAGATAAAATTTAAGTTTATTCTTTTGGTAAAATGAATATATAAAAAAATCAAAAGGATAAGTTTTTCCTTCCAAGAAGGACTTTGGGAAGAACTTCAGAAAGAATTGCAGAATCCATAGTACCAATTACCAAAACACAAGGAAGAGAATTACATCATCAAGAAGCAATCCCTTGACAAAATGACGCCGTAGATGCTGGTAGTCAAAATTGTCTGTAAATAGGCTAAGGACTTCAGGTGAGCAGATGTCAATGTAACAATCCTGCAGAAAAGATAACCCAATGAGCTCAAAATTTGTGATAAGGTTGTCTCAAGCCAGAGATATGTCTCTACAAAAAACTAGCAAAGAAATAATAACAACAGTAAATAGTTCATTAACTAACTGAAATTAAAATTAGATGGGTAACACATTCAATTGAGAATCAATAGATCATTTTTGGGCACCCAATTGTGAGATAAACATCATTGGAACTCATTAATTGTCCCTAAACAGTAAAAGTTTTCATGGGCATGAATTTAAATTCATAATTTTGTCCAGGAATTAGTTATACCTGTTTTTTACAAATAAGTACCAGCAATCAAATTCATTTTTTGCAAGAAGTTAAATTGAAAGTTAAGCAGAAATATCTGAAGATAACGGTTCAACCTGCTTGTCATGATGCAGAGAGAGTGAAGGATTATCAGCAAGCAATGACTTGTCAAGATGTAGTGTTCCTTTCGATTGATCTGCCCTATCCTCATAATACAGAAGTTGCTTGGTATTAGGATCAATGGCCATGAAAAGTTCATCAGTACCAAGTCGAGACTGATGGATAGCTGGATTAGGTTTTGACCGTTTAATGACCATAGTCATTACAGCATTACTATCTTTCTTCTTCCTCTCTTTATGCTCTAGAAGTGCCTGAGTAAGCGACATATTGCTTACAGTATCTCCACTGATAAGGACAAAGTCTCCATGTATCTTCAACGTAAAAAACAATTCAAAAGTGTTAGTATACAACAATTAAGGATCACTACTCGGACAGTGACAAACAGCAGCATGTTTTGAAAATAGCAAAAATATTTTTTAAAAATGCAGTAAATCCTAATAGTAATTACTATAGACTGGCAGCGGCTGATTTGTGAGATTCTAAAATTTTCCTTTTAAAGAACCTAACTGAAACAGCGCATGCAGAAATTTTCATCATAAAGCTATAATTCTAAAAATAATTTTAAATGACAAAAGAGGTGATAATGGATCATTATGCTTTAAAAGACTAAAGTCTGTTTATGATAAAAATGAACCAAACTGTAAGATTACAATAACCATAACTATTCTACTCTACGAGCTAGTTAGCGGTCTTTACAAGGTACTAGAAGATACCTCTTAACTATTCTATTCAGTGTAAAATATTTTACACTCTCAACCAATCAGAAATCATGGTTGGAGTGATTTTTTAAGGTAATTATAGTAAAAGTCAACAAACTTATCATATATATATATATATATGATGACAATTTATGATTGGAATTTACTCCTTCTGAAAACCAATTCTGCGTAAGAAGAGACATGGTTTAATAACAATTATAATATCAACTATTTAAGCCTTGCAACGCAGTGTCTTTATTGTATCCAAACAAGTGCCTGCACAAATTAAAACCGGAGTCGAAAAGAAAGACATACCACATTGCGCTCATAAATTACACGTAGCGCATCTCCGGCGCTGACAGAGTTCTGCGACTCTACAGTCGTTACCGTAAAATTAGGTTGAGAGAGCCACTCAGATTTCTCGAGGTAGCTAATGACCTGCTTTGAATGAGAACAGCAGAAAACGAAAACCTCTTCGACGCCAGCGGATTCGAGCCAAGTGAGCGTGTAATTTATCATCGGAACATTCACGAGCGGCAGCAGCACCTTCAAAACCACGAAAAAAAATAAGCAAATAGAAAATGCAGGTTATGGAGGGGGGAGATTGAAGAGCGTTGTAGTAAAGGAAGGTTTACTTTGGGGCGTTCGAGCGTGATAGGTCTGAACTTGGTGGTGAAACTATCGGCCAAGAGAACGGCCTGCAACGGAACCCGAACCAGTTCGTCGGGGTCCTCTGAAACCCTAGCACCGCTTTTTTTCTGTGCGCCCATTTTGATTTCCTGATATTGTTTTCTTATCCCCGCGCAAGCAAACAATTCGAGAGAACTGCTATCGGGAATATAAGCTCAAGACTCAACTCAACACAAGTTTGCAGTCACTAGAGACAACCGAGTGTATGGATTTATTCCGTGTTTGGTTTGATTCTATTCCGCCACACTACAATTTACAGAGTCACAGAATGGAGCCGTCGTGCCAAACTACATTCTGGTCTTTTTTGTTTTTTTAATAGTCCCAAAGGCCTTTGAATCTTGGGCTCAAGTATAGAATATAAGCTCATCCTACTTACACCTATTTTTACTACTCCTCACACCGCCCACTTAATTTTTCTTAATAAAATACTATTTTAATTTCATTAATATAATTACATAAATTGGTTTCCATGATATAACCTTTTTGGTAACCACGGGGCTTTAGAATATCCCTGGTGGAACTTCACAAGCTCCAATCCATTCTTTTGAATCAGTTATGCGATCATCCGTTAAAGATTTAATTACACTTAAAACCTATTATAAAACCTAGTTTTTGTAACATAGACCAGCAGGTATTTTATAAATAAGAGTCGGATAACTCTCTTAATGCAAATAATTGTGTATCAAGACTCAAACTCTGGAACATTTAATTAAACTAAAACAACCAACTTCAGTTGAACCACGCCCTCGCCCTCCATATGAAATTATTATATATGATAAGTAAGATCTTAGCAAAACTTATAAATTTAACTCAAAAGTATATAGATTCCCACACCACAGGAATTGAACAAGGCCTTAAATCTGAAGGGGTACCAATAAATAAATATCAACGGCTTGTATTATGATTTGTCTTATCTGGCTCTGTTTGTGATTCCCCGCATTGCACGCTTTTCCTTTGTCTCTTCTTTTCTCAACGATTGTCTTCTATTTTTCTCCGAGTTTTTCTCTTCTGCTGCAACCAAACAAATATCTGCAACATTCTCTCAACTCATTCATTATTCTCTTTGTTTCTCTTCCTCATTTCGCTTTTGCACCCTCCTTGGAATCATTGCACGCAGCTTAAAACTGAAAAACTGAAAATTTCACATTGCAATCTGCTAAGAACTCGAACGAGAGTTTGGTTCCTTTGGTTTCTCTTTTCACCACAAAATTAATATTAGGTGCTCTTTCCACGTAAAACGTTTGCATGTTCATTATGTCACGTGAATTAATGCTGAACTCATGGTTAGAAAAATTATCTTTACGTGTTTTCTAATGTTATTAGCCTTACATGCATCTTACTTTCCTGTTCTCATTGCAGAGAGACTTTAATTAGTTGTTGCAATTTATAAGATTGAAATTAAGGAGGCTCTTGAAATGAGTACAGCTCCAAAAACTATATATATATATAGATAGATAGATATATGAATATGGGCTTGGATTGTAAAGTGGCATTGCACGTTGTATAACTCAAGAAAGAAAAGCTGAATTTCGTTGCAAACTGGTTCTGTGATAGAGGGTGACAAAATGGGTGGTGAATTAAGTTACGTGCTTTCAAAAATGGAAATGCTAACTTCAGATCATGCCTCCGTTGTGTCCATGAACATTTTCGTGGCTCTGCTTTGTGCTTGCATTGTCATTGGCCATCTTCTTGAGGAGAATCGGTGGCTGAATGAGTCTATCACTGCCCTTTTGATAGTAAGTCATCATCCCTTTATAAATTAATATAAATACTATAAACAAATTGGTATGTATTTACATACATATACATTTTTTTTTTGTTATGTTATTGGTGTGAATATCCACCAGTTTGGCGATGAATAATCTCCGTCCGAACCGTGACTTTGCTCATGTATGTAAACTATTATAATATAAATGGCTGAGTTAATTTATTAATTGCTATTTTCAGGGTATTTGCACTGGGGTAGTCATTTTGTTGTTGAGTCGCGGTAAAAGCTCGCATCTTCTAGTTTTCAGTGAAGATCTTTTCTTTATATACCTTCTGCCACCTATCATATTTAATGCCGGGTAAAGTTTTTAGCACCAACTAGTTGTCTAATGATAATGAGGATAAAATGTTTGACGCTGTATTTATCATTGTCTAATTAGTTGCAACCCAATGAAAGTTATTTTGTACTTAGAGCAAGGTATACATAAGTGATGTTACATAATTATTGCAGGTTTCAGGTTAAAAAGAAACAGTTTTTTGTTAACTTCATTACCATTACCCTGTTTGGAGCTGTTGGTACATTAATAAGTTGTAGCATCATAACTTTTGGTATGTCTTTTCTCCTTTACATGGATTTTTTATGTTGTTCATAAAATTTAACATAGACAAAAAAAATGGTTTCTCAGATTATAGTTAATTTGTTAAGCATTGTGCACACAAAAAAAATGGAAATTGCTTATTTCTTATCTTACTTAAACTTTTGAAGCATTGTTTCAGGTGTCACGCAAATTTTTAAGAGAATGGGTGTTGGTAAATCACTGGATATGGGGGATTATCTAGGTATTATATTATTCAAACTCATCTATTTGGCAACTTATCAATTGTCAATCTGTTTTGTGACTCAATTTTTCAATTTTTTTCAGCAATTGGTGCAATATTTGCTGCAACAGATTCTGTCTGCACATTGCAGGTTTGGAACAATATGTGCCTTTTTCCGCAACGTTGCAGCAACCAAGGTGTCAATGCTTAGTACTGAACTTATAAATGATGTTGCAGGTGCTAAACCAGGATGAGACACCTTTACTGTACAGTCTTGTATTTGGCGAGGGTGTTGTGAATGATGCTACATCTGTGGTGCTTTTCAATGCAATCAAAAGTTTTGACCTCAACAAAATTGACCACAGAATTGGTTTGCATTTTTTTGGCAACTTCTTGTATCTGTTTACCACAAGCACCTTGCTTGGGGTCTTGGTAAACTACCTTGCTCCTTCTAATTCTGAAGTGTAGACATCACACACACGATAGCAAGATCTAAGTCAACAGTTATCACTTAGCACATGCATTCACATTGATAATGCATATGGTCTTGGTATAATCTATAAAGTACTGATACTTTCATTTACTTAATGTATTTGATACTGATATTTCTGGACATTTCACCGATACATAACTGTGAAGTATAGAACCTTAAAAAAATTGAGAAACTAATATGGCTACATATGATACATATAAACATGTATAATATAGAAACATTAAAGCATTGTCCCTTGATGGAAATTGTCCTCTTTATGTATGATGTCAAGAAGTGATTCATGATGATAATGGTTTATAATTCTTACTGAATTTTTAGTAATGTCCACTAGTTATGTTCTGAATTTGGATGTTATACATATTTTTAGAACATCGTATCAGATATGTATCGCATTTGTGCGTCATAGGGTCTAATATGTCTATATCACCTTGCAGGCTGGTCTACTTAGCGCTTACATTATTAAAACGCTGTATATTGGCAGGTATCATATTGAGAGAATTGTTTTCACCATCGCTATTGTCGTTCAGCAGTTACTATGATAGTATTCTATTGTTTTATATTCTATATTCTATATATGCAGTTCCTATGATATTATTTTTTTCGTAAGGAAAATAAATTAACTTAGTTCACTTCAGTGGAATCACTTATTAACTGGGGTCTTCGTAATCTACCATAAAAAAATTGTGATAATTTTTTAGATGTTCAACAAATTGCTCACTCATTGCAGGCACTCTACAGATCGTGAGGTTGCTCTTATGATGCTAATGGCATACCTTTCCTACATTCTGGCTGAAGTAAGTTTTAAAGAACTTCAGAAATGTTCTGTACAGTATGTCTTTTTTGAGCTCTATATCTATTTTTTGTTGTGGTACATTCATTAATCATTAACGGGTTCTGATATATTCTGCAGTTATGGTATCTGAGTGGCATTCTCACTGTATTCTTCTGTGGGATTGTTATGTCTCATTATACTTGGCATAATGTGACTGAGAGCTCGAGAATAACTACCAAGTATATCCTCTAAACAAATTTCTTCAAGCTAAGCTATATATGGATCTATTTGGGGTAGTAACACTGTCTAATTTGATATATTAAACTACTTGCTGTTACAGACATGCTTTTGCAACTCTCTCATTTGTTCTTGAAACCTTTATCTTCCTTTATGTTGGTATGGATGCCTTGGACATTGAAAAGTGGAGGTTTGTTAGTGATAGGTAAGTCTTGTATTCTCTCAGACTAGTGAAAATAATCATTAAAACCTTGCCCTTTTTTACTCACGAAAGATTGTTGAATCATGTGTCTCCTTTTACTTACTGTAGAAAAACAATGTGTGACTCACTCGATTTCTTCTGCAGGCCTAAAACATCTGTTGCTGTGAGTTCAGTTTTATTGGGTCTAGTGCTTGCTGGAAGAGCAGCCTTTGTTTTTCCCCTATCCTTCTTATCCAACCTCACTAAAAAGACGCAAAGTGAAAAAATAAGTTTCAGGGAGCAGGTATGGCTACATTTCTGTCAATAAGTATTTTCTCTCAGGATTTCTTGGATTGTCAGGTTATGTTGACAAGTTTTCTCACTTTAGGTGATAATTTGGTGGGCTGGTCTTATGAGAGGTGCTGTTTCAATGGCACTTGCCTACAATCAGGTAAGAGCAACATGTGGGGGCTGTTTAAAACCTCGGATACAATCTTAAGGTTTGATGTTTCTAAAAATGACACTTTGTAAAATGCAGTTCACCTTGTCCGGTCACACTGAACTGCGAACCAATGCCATCATGATCACCAGCACCATTACTGTTGTGCTTGTCAGCACAATGGTAAGACGCATGACGAATGCTTCTTGTAAATTTGTTTGAAATTTCATGGTTTTGTTAATAAGGAGATTTTGCTTTTTGCTTCGTTCATGATTACTCCTAGCGTAGGTTAACCATTTGATAATTGTTATAGGTCACATATATAATATGCTATACCTCATTAGCTTCACAAGAAAAATCTCTAGAGGTGGTGCTGACACAATTTGATTACTACTTGTCAGGTGTTTGGTTTGATGACTAAGCCACTCATAAGGTTTTTGCTGCCTATTAACCCCCCTCCTAAACGCAAAAACAGCATGTCAGATATAGGTTCATTTAATAATTCCCCCAAATCAATCACTATGCCCTTTCTTGGAGGCTCCCAAGATTCTGAAAACGAATTTGATGGCAGTGAAAATCAACGTCCAAGCAGTATTCGTGCCTTACTAACAACTCCAACACATACCGTTCATCAACTATGGCGTAATTTTGATAATTCATTTATGCGTCCAGTTTTTGGTGGTAGGGGATTTGTTCCTGTAGTTCCTACCTCAACAACCGCTCGCACCATTAATCAACAATGGCATTAAGAAGAGTGCCCAGAAACTGTATATTATTGTAAACTGAAAATTTTGTGAAGATCAAGCAACGCATGTATAAAAAACACGTTAAGTTTGGTAGAGTTTTTTGGGTAGTGAGAAATCTTTGTGCCATGAGTTTTATCATCCTGTACAAGTGACTAGTGCGAGAATTGTAAATTTTCAGTTATGAACTCATTTTCTTTCTTTTTTTAGTCCATCCGTTCTTAACTATAAAATCAATTTGGAAATTTATTTGTTCCTTTTTACAAAAATATTTTCTAATCTTTAGATATATTAATTATTTTTTCTACATACTCTTATTTAATTATTTTCTCTCCAAAGATTAATAATTAAGTGAATAGAAAATAAATAAAAAATTAAAATAATAATTCAATTAATTGACAAATTTAATATAATTAAACTAACTAACTACTTTTCTTTAAGAAAAGTACATTAATTAAAAGGATATTATAAATAAGGTCGGAGGGAATATAAGCTAAGATTATTGAGAATTACTTATTACTTTACAAGCACTGGGATCGTACGCAGCCTAGGAAAGACTAATTTTACAGATATAGATTGGAGAGTGGAATGTTGTAGAGAGATGAAATAGGAAAAGTTATTCCATTGTTTGGATTTAAGAATGGAAAGTGAAAAAAAATAATCATGACCTATTTTATGCTGTTACTTAACCCCAAATTCCCCCCCCCCCCCCCCCAACTAATCTTTGTTTGGTTCTATCATAAAATATCCAAACAATAAAATGACACTTGTATTCCATTCCATGTCATTATTTTCCAATTGAAAATCTCACATTTCTCGAGTATCATCATACTTCAAGCACAAATTGATACAAGAAATAAGGATAACCACCAACACATACTTCAAGCAATGTAACAATTTGATTAAGCATCAAGTGTCGATACAATACAAGCAAAACACAGAATTCAGCAGTACAGACCGGACCTAACCAAACGGGTTTAAATGGGTGCTACTTTATTCCACAAATCTAAAGCACGTTTCCAACTTCATGTGATTAGTTTATCCTTGCAGACCAATGATACCTACACCAACAAACGGAAAAAAGAGGATATCAATACACTGTCAACATAAGCAACAATAAAATCTCGACCATGAAGGAATTGAAAGAACTAGAGAGTTTTTTTTAATCGGCAAATTAATATATATTAATTGGGTACAAGGTTACCACAAACCCATCAAAAAAGTATACCCTGACACTAATGGTTAGTTGATACTTGATAATCTCTATAAAGATCTTTGTAAGGTTAATTGTGGCATCACAACCACGTCAAAAATTGATTTTGCAGGGTAATAAGGAATGTCAAAAAAGACAGCATTTAATATTGCAGTCTATACTTACCACAAGCTACTCTGCCACCAGCATTTCCAGTAGTTTTGCTAAGCTCATGACCACCTACACAAGATAAGGAAGAAAAATAACATGCAATGAGCTGAAAAACAATGAAAACTTTTAACATAAAATAATGAATAGCTGTGATATGTAATGCAAAGAAGGAAAAATACAATAGATCAAGATCCTTTTATGGTAGCAAGCAAAATGAACGAGAGAAAGACACATTTAAGTTAATGGGCCCTACGTAAATCATGGTGAGATACTACAATTTTCTCTCCTTAAGTGGCAATATCTTGTTCTTTACTAACATGAAAAGATCCAAATCCAAACAGAATTATGACAGAATATCATAAATGAGTGATCAATGACTCAGATACCAAGGAATAAAAACAGATTAGTGGATACCTTTCCCAAGATCATCAGGATCAGCATGGACAACAACCGCCCTTCCTATGATGTTGTTTGGTCCAGTGAGAGGAATCTGTGCACATTTTAAAAACTTGTTAAAGATTGAAACTTCTATGTCTTGGTGTCAACTGTCAACCTAGCAGAATTCATCAGAGATTTTGATTAGGGGATGAATAACATACCTGGCTGTCAGTAATAGTGAAGCTGACAGTACCTAAGTTACACAATTGAGAGAAAACCATTTTAAATTAAAGACCAAACAAGCATGTGGTATGATAGGCAAAATAGACAAGTTCTTTCAAAGATGAATTATCACCAAAATAGAAAGCAAGTAATCTCAATTTCCAACCATTGTTTCAAAATATGGAAAAGTTTCTTGTAGAACCTCCAGATTATCTGTTACCTATCAAATACTTCTTTGTAATGCTAAAAAGATCACTATTACTTTTATAACTTACCCAAAAATATATATTACTTTTAACACTGGGATTGTATAAATAATCAGAAATTTGAAATTTGGAATCAGATAAATACTTGCTATTTGATCTTTTCAGATTGATTGGAATCACCACAAATCAAATAGATGAAACAGAAAAAGAAAAAAAAAATCAGACATACCATCATCACCGACATTAACATTCCCAAGATCACCAGCATGACGATTCTCATCCTCAGGGGCACCATGCTCCTTGTTATTAGGATTGAAATGTGATCCTGTAAGAAATGGAAAGAAAATAAAATAAAAAACTGAGCCTTGTAATATATTACTTAATGACAGGATTTCATAATCCAGCTGCTTTACAACAGATTTTATTGCTTGGAACTTTGAAGAATCAATCTCTCACACAAATGTTCATTTGTTTTCATGAAAGCAAAGCGAGAGTATACAATTAGTTCCAGCTCATTAACGCTTCATAGTATCAAAAAATGATTCGGGTTATTGTCTAAAGACTATATACCAGTTGAGAGGCAACCATTGGTAGTGTCCCCCAAGGCATGGACATGGAAACCATGGAGACCAGGCTTAAGACCAGCAAGAGATCCAGTTACGGTGGTTGGACCTGGACAATTATGTCATTTGATTTGACTCAGTAGTCAGTACAGTATGAAAATCAAAATCAAAGGCATGTTTGAATAAATTTCTCGATAAGCACTTTTAGTAACAAAAAAAAAAAGGTAAAATAAATTAAATTTATTTCACAAGTTAAAATCAACTTACGCACTTCATATTTTATAAAAGTTATTTCATTTAACTTCTTGGATAGAATAGAAGTTTAATTCATTCTGGCTTCTTATTTTTTCACCTATAAGTGCTTATTGAAAAGTTTACCAATAAAGAATAGAAACTTACCACTTCCCTCCTGAACGAAGTGAATAGTTCCAGTGACACCCTCACTGCTGCCAAGAACGGCCACAGCCTTCACCATTGTTCAATGTGATCTGAACAAGAAAACAGCCATTTAAAACAAAACATCTAAGACTAAAATACTGACGCGTGACGTGACATACATAGTATCAGGTAAGAACTCGTGGATATTATAATAAATAAGAACGGTGAATATAGACCATTGAATCATACCTAAATAGTCAAGATTAAAAGATAAATGTCGATGACTTTTTTTTAGGTAGTGATGTGACCACAGGTAACCGAGTCAATTGAGTTAGAAGGCAATCCAAACACAAAAAAGATCTTACAAACTCTATAAAACTTTCGGTATCCATGTGTAATTATGTCCAATTGATTGAGTTTCTGATGTTAATCCAAAATAAGAGAAGGAACCGATTGAGCTGACTGTAAGTAAACACAGATTATCATGTCAAAAAGCAAAACCTCAAATTCGAAATTACACAAACTAGCTGGCTATTCAGTAGATCAGTCTAATAACACCAAACGGAACTTGAAAAATTCACTACTGAATCAAATTCTTCCAAATTCCACATGCATAATAGCATGAGTTCAACAAAATAAATGAATAAGCAAAAAAATTAAAATAAAATCTATTTCTATTTCTAAGAAGAAGAAAAACGAAGTAACAGAAGGAAAAATAAAGATGCGATCTGCGGATGATCGAAGAAAAAAACGAAAATGGAGATTTCGGAGGAAAAATGAAAACGAAACGAAATCGATAAACATCAGAGGGGAAACTGAAGAAACGAAAATGAAAACTAATCAAAGAAAAAAGAGGAGCTTAGCATAATACCTCAGGGCACCCCTTAGACAGAGAAGAGAAAAGGAAGAGTCTAGAGTAAGAAGAAAAAGATGGATGGAAGCAGAGTGGGTTTATTGTTATTTATTTATAGCGAGTGAGGCGTGTTAGCACGCCTCGAGATCCTCGACCACTATTACCATTCTATCTATCTAGCACTTACCCCCTCACCTAACCATTTGCCACCTCATAGCGTTTTTAATGTCTGCATTATCAGTAACTACATTTAATTTATAATTTTTTATACTCATTATTTTAGATTATAATATTTCTAATTAAAAGAAGAGGAAAAATATATTGATAAATAATTAAAAGAGAGACAAATATCAATAGTAAAAATAATTTTAGAAAATATTTGTCTCTAATTACAAGATATATTTTCTTTATTCTTATATATAAGATCATTTTTATTTTATTGTTTGTTCCTTTTTATTAGATTTTATTTTAATTTTTTTGTGTATTAATTATTTTTTTATAATATCTTTGATTACATTATCTCTCTTGAGATTGTAGAATAGAAAAAGTTACATTAATTAATTAAGTGGAAAAAAAATGAAGAATAAACATAAAAGAATAGTATAATATATTGATAAATTTAATGTGAATAATTAATTTTTTTAAGGGGATAAATTAGTTGAAAGGTCTTATATATAGGAACCGAGTGAATAGTTGATTAATTTATGTTTACTAGAAAATTTAATGAATTTAATTACTAGTATTAAATTTATTTATAATTATAATATTTTTAAGAATATGTAATGAAAAAATAATTAATATATCTATAAATTAGAAAAAAAATGTATAAACAAATTTCTAAAAAAGTGTTATAATTAGAAACAGAAAGAATAATAATTGATATAAAAATTTATTAATTATAAATAGGATGGATAATATATAAGTTTAAGACAAAGGCTAACCAGGTACTTTTTAAGGAATTTGAAAAAAAAAATTATTTATTAAAAGACGAAAAATTTTGTTGTTTATAATTTTTTTTTTTGCATTCTTCTATGATTTTTACATAATTTTTTTTAATTCTTTAACTAATGAGCTAAGGAAACAATTTAGGGTATTTTTTAAAAGTAAAATAAAAAGATTTTCCTTAAGATTTCTGCTTATTACATTAATTCTAACCTTTTGTACGCAAACACGTTAACTTTCTGTTTTAAAAAATCATTCTTTCAGTTTTAATACTTTTATCGATTTTTAATTCTTTTAATTTCTTTCATCATTGTTATACCTATTGTTTTAATCTTTATTGACTGTGTAATATATGTAAAAGGATACAGTAAGATTCTCAAAATTCTTTTTATTCGACGGGTGGTTCAAGAATGTTTGCACACTCTAGGTCTAGGTGCCTAATAATGTGTTTGATAGAGCTGAAAAAAATAGAATGAAATGAAATTGAGGTTTTTTTTTTTTTTTGAATTAAAGTAGTGTGTTAGAAGTATGAAATTCATCCTAATTTTTTTTTTAAAAAAAAATATCCTATGTTTCCACTCAATTTCACCTTTATTAAACACATCATAAGTGAAGGGGTCAAATTCGCCATATGTTGTTAATAATGTGAATGCTAAGAACTATTACACTGTTTCAAGATGGTAAAGTTGATGTTGGTTGCTACCGGTATCTTGAGTAGCTTTAGAAGTGTTTTGTAGGAAAATATTTTGACAACTAAGGATTTTTTTTTAATAGGCCAAATAATATTAAATATAAAAGGAGTAATGGAATACAAGAGTTGCAATTCGTCAATGGTCAAAGCATAAGAAATGCTTCCATCAGTAAACAACCCGAGATATCAGCACATAAGGAATAAAGAAATTAAAAAACTAAACCTCCTCCAGAAAACCATTACATGCAGACTCCATATAGATTTCGAAACACGAATCTGTATCACCTCCTCTACTCCTAGCCATTCCTCAACGTGCATGTATCATTAGTCGATCACTCCAAGCCTGAGCTTCATTCTTCCCTCCAATTAAAAGTGTATTAGGTTTAACGTTTGAACACTCAAACTAAGGTTTATTTTTCATGAAAAGTTATACCTGCGTGTTTGCCATATAATTTTTCCAATTGAGTTGAACATGATTTTCACTTAAAGTGAAATTTACGTCAAAGCTACATCTTTCTTGCTTTTTTGTTGAATGTGGAAAAATCTACTTTTAACACTATTCTTAACTTCACTTCGTTAAATGAAATAAAAATCATATAAACAAAAATCAATGAATTTAACATATACATTATATCCCAAAAAAATATAATTGATACATTAATTTAAACCAAAATAATAATTATAATCAAAGATAGAAATAATTATTTTTAAAATCATGTATTAATATTCTTATATGTATTATTAAAATATTAGAAAACAAACAAAATATTGACAACGTTTTAACCAAGCACAAGCACCACAATAAAAATATAAATCCAATATATTATTATTGATATTAATTTTTTTACATTATCATAACAGTAGATAACATTGTTTTATAAAATATGATACACTGGAAATATATCCTATTTTACTCCAACTCTTTTGATTAACTAAATTACAAAATAAATTTTAAAAAAGTTTGTGAAAAGAATAAATTTTGGAACAATATAATCTACTTGGACTATATCAAAAGTCAGAACGACCGGGTATGTTTGAATTGCCAATCTCTTGCTCCAATTCTCTTCGAGATTCATCCCATAGTTGCGTTTCAATATCCAACCTTTTGATTTCTACAAGTCCACGTTCAACTGCAAAAGGGATAAAGTCTAAAGATTATGTTCGAACTAGAAGCATTAACATATATATATTTGCAAGGGAAGGTTATTAATTCGCTAACCACAACATAATAGTAAAGTGAGTATTTCGTAATTAGAAGTGAAAATTAAGTTTTATTTATGCAAGTAAATTACAATGGATGGGAGGAAAGGGGTGGGCAATACCATCAACTGCGTCTTGTGAGGTAGGAGTCATTGAGTTGTGATTGATCCAGTGCTGGAAACGCTCATTTGCTATGTCAGGTTCTATCTCATGCCTTTTTGCTCTCTTCCAAATGTAAGCAAGCCAAGCCTAGACGAACATGATAGACAAGAATATGCAACGCAATTGATGTGATCATGCTTGGGAAAGAAATTTCTATATTAAGCTAAAGAAAATTCCATATATTTAAAATATGAAACCTTCTTATAATAAATTAACCCCCAAAAGAAAAGAAAATAAGAAAAAAGATATTTTCACTATATATGTATAAAAAATTTCAAAAAGAAAACAAACTGAAAATAAAAGTGATATTTTTTTAATTAGAAGTGAAAAAATGAAAAATATTTTGTTAAACAAAACGCCTCCTAAATTTCTAGATATTTTCTCCAGTATTCTCCCAAGTAATTATTTGGAAACACATTTTCAATATTTATCGACCCCTTCACTTTGACCAAGTTACCTGATCGAGCTTCAGCAGATAAAAGTCATATAAAATAATCTTGTTCTAAGACACAGATGTTACTATTTTATACATTCAAAGTCTTTGTTCTATTCTTAACCGCTTGGAAACAAAATGAATCAAGTTTGTTGGCTGTAAGCCTACTATATTTAGTTATTGCAAGTTAAACTTTCCATATCACCGAAATAAAAATGAAAGACCTAATTAAGTGACCACAAATATATTTTTCATTTAATTTTTTTTCAAGAAGTATAACAAGGAGGAGGATGGGGTGACTAAGGAGGATATTATCAAAAAATTTAAAGGAGCAAAATAATGAAAAAGAAAAACAATGAAAATATTGTTACATGTACCTGTTTAAAAGATACATCTTCAGCCTCCTCCTGACTCAATTCTGAAAGTAAAAGGCTTATCTTTAAATGAAGCATGTAACATCAATCAAACCGAAGAATATAATTATTTTATGTGCGATTTCAGGTGGTATGACGGTGTTAATGTGAATCAAGTTACTGACCAGCAAAGTTGTGAGGATCATACTCAAGAGGAAGACAAATCATATGCAGCATAATTAAATGGTCAAGACTATCCCTCTTACCTTTTTTCATTCTCCCCTAATACACTTTATATCAAATATGTTTAGAGTATAGTATGTTTTTAGTTTCTCTAAAAAAATTAAAATTTAATTTGTCTTTCTAAATTTTTTTGATTAGTTTTAATTTAAATAACATTTTTATAAGCATTGTTAAATATTATGTTGAAGACTAAAAGGGGTGCATTTCAAAATTTGAGAAACTAAAATAAAAATAATAATTTAGAGAGATAAAAAACAATTCTTACCTTGTATTTAAAATTTGTAACAAATTCAAGTTGTCAAATACTATCATATTATATTATAACTCCACTAAATCATCTCAACCTTTTTAACACATGATTTAGGAAACAGAAAAACTTACCAAATGCATCACACTGCCCTTCAATTGGTAATTTTAGGTCATCTACACCAAAAAAATAAAGACAGGAGTAAATATATCGGACACCAAAAAAAGAAGTAATGTTTTTTCTACAACGAATTTGGAATAACATTTGATGTCCCTTTGATTTATATGAACTATTTGTTACATGTGTAGATATAAAAAAGATTAAAAAAAATCAAATGAATAATGTATATGATATCAAATACGATTATCAAAATTTGTTGTTCAACTAAAAAAATAGTGTATTTATTATTGAACTTGGCACCTGAAAAACCAGCTTTCAACATATTTGGTCGCCTATGTTGAGCCAATGCAACCGCCAATGCTTCTTCTACCTTTAAAACAAACAGAGAAGAATGTAGTCATAGCTTGAACAGATAGAAAAAATTGGAGGAATTAAAATAAGCTTAGTGTTACCTATTTTGGCATGTGTTTATAGAATCTCATATTCTCATGTAATCCCATTTAGAGAAGCACACTCTATCAGTATACACATTTTCGTAGGTTCAAATTCAATACATCTTTCGTTACGCATTTTCACAGGTTTAAATTAGATTCATGTCAGATAAAAAAATATTACTTTAATTTGTATAGTTTCTACATTTTTTTTATTGATTGAACAAAAAAATAATTTATAGATGTATTTTCAACATCATCCCATACACGTTATTAATGTTTTTTTTTACATTAGTAACAATGAGATTTGAACTTTTCATTATCAATGGGTTTTCATTAATGTATAGCTTCATGCAAATTTCCCAATTTTCTAGTCCATATATTCTAATGGGTTTCAACTTTTCATTATCAATGAGTTGACATCTTGTTAAATAAGACAAGAAGAAATTCTTCTTAAGAAATGTAATATACATTACATTCATAATATTATATTTAAAAGTGAAAAACAGATTTGAGTATCTACTATCATTTGAAGCAATAAAGGGCATGCCTTCACTTTTTTTTTTTTAAAAAAAAAAGGATATAATAGAAACCTTTAGTGAAGCCAATTGCCGCAAACCTTGCTCAACAAAAAGCATGTTTTCAATATTTCCCTCTCCAGAAAGTTCCTTCAGGTCAAGTTGACCCTCTGTATCCTCTACATCGAGGTCTACCGTGTAGCACAAAAATGGAGGATAGTCAATCACCCCAACTTATTTTCAAGAGATACGTAAGAAACCGACCGGAAAAAAAAAAAAAAAAAAAGAAGCAAAGAACTAAAACAAGAAAATAAAATAAATTCAAAAGTAAGTAATGTTACCTTTTTCCTCTTTAGCTTTCTTTGCTGCTGCTAATACAACTTCAATCGGATTCGGGGCGAACATAGACCAGTATTTGTATTTTGCTTCAGCAATATCAGCATGAATACCTGTCATATATTTCAGAGCTATTTGTAATGAGATTTTTCTCTTTTTCTTTAAATAAAGATTAAATTACTCATTTATTCTTTATAATTTCATGATTTTTATTTTTTAGTCTTTATGGTTTAAAAGTGATGTTTTAATTCTTATAATTTATATTTTAATTTTCTTAGTTTCTAAAAGTGATTTTTTAGTTCCTATAATTTCATAATTCTTATTTTTTTAATTCTTATCATTTTTAAATTATATGAACTAAAAAAGAATTAAAAGATAAATTATAAGAATTAAAAAATTAAAAATCATAATAGTGAGACCAAATGAATAATTTAATCTTAAATAAAAGTATAATTTCTAAGCAATTGCTTCAAAAGGTCTGTCTTGGTAATATTCTAGCAGCATGCATCTGGCTATGATTTAGTTCATGTTGTTTAGCATTTTTGTTTGTGTTTTTCGGTTTTAATTTTCTCTTATGAACCAAAAAAAAAAATAGTAAGTTCATAGAGATGAAATAATTGCATTTGATTTTGCATATAACATATAAAATATATAAATTTAACAGCTAAGTACTATTTTTGAAAAAAGAAAGTTGCCCAATTTCTGCGGGATTAAAATAATATTTTGTTTTTTATTCTGTTTATACTGCATTGATCTTTGTTTTGTTTGTTTTAAAAATTTTATTTTTTAAAACCAAGTGATGAAAGTTAGCTTCAGATTGCCAAAATTTAAAATTTTAATTTTTTTTTGTTAGTGTCATATTTCTAAAATTATTTTGTGTGTTTTAAATAATTTTTAAAATTAATCAAAAGGATCTAACATTATCTTTAATTTCTACAAATAAATAAAAAATTGTCTGAAACTATTTATTTTATCCCTCTCAAAAATGAATTATCTATTTTAGATCCATTATAACTTTAAACAAAAGCAAATGATATACAATTAATGTTATAATTGAACAAGCAACAAACAAATATGACTTTACCATGTCGAACGCATAAACCCCAATACCGAGCTAGCCAACACCTCTTTAAAACAACCTCTTCCTAAAGGACAAAACGGAAAATCACATACCCATGCAGAAGATTATTTAAAATGAAAACATTATGATTAACATTAAACCCTAACCATTTCTTCCGGGGTGAGTATCATTCGTTGAGTCATAAGCCGTAGTTTTTCGAAAGCAGACGCGGTCTCCTCCCTTGCAGTCTATTACAAAATATGAGAAATTTAAATTGAATTCTATAAACATATATAATTTTTTCGTACATTAGAATTGCAGAATTTGAAAACAGTTTTATGAAACGTACAAGGTAAGTTGCTGGATACCTCAGCATCCGCCTGAAGCGCTGTTTGAAAACCTCCATGATTCTTTGATGCATTTCTCAGAGCAGCCTGAGAGTGGAAATATTAATCATTCGACTTCCTAATCTCACTTTTATGAGAAACGTGAAAAATTATACCGGTCGGTTTGCTGTTTCTTTGATGAATAAATATGCCAGTAATAGATGCACAACTACGAGGAATAGAATCCTCCTAGTCCTAGTAGAGTAGGGTAGGGCTATGTAATGCATAAAGAAAAGGCGAGAGTTAGCTAGGGAAAGGAAAAGAAGATAAACCTCTCTTTGCTGCAATGCTGCCTCTTTTCTGAAGAACAAAACGAATAAGACATGTCAGGATACAAAAAGGTTTAGGGAAGAAACAGAACTTACCCGGTCACCACTTGTGGTGTTGCATACATTAACCATTAAAATAAATAACTTGGCTTTTCTATTGTCTTAATTTCTTGTTTATGTTATCTAATTTGTCTGCTGCAGTAGATAATTTTCTTGAAAAACACTCAGATCAAATTGTAGATGGATTTCCTTCAAAATTTAAACATATGCATTGAAATGGATTCAATAATGTTGGAAATAAATCTAACAAATAATTTGCGCAGATTAAGCTTAATCTAGGAAAAGAATCATAAAATAAATAACTAAAATGATTAATGAACATAAAAGAGTATTTAAGCCATATCTAAGTGGTAAGTGGAATTAAATTTAAGCCAAACCACGAGTGTTGAAGCCTGAAGGGATCAAGATGCTCTCATGTTAGTTCTGATTAAGATACCAAACAATTATAACAAGATTCATCATTATTTGAGTAGGGTCCATTAATTTTACTTAATTATCTTTTTCTCTATTAACATGACAGTATCGTGCTACTTGGGAAGAAATCCAAATTTTTGTTGTAAGTGAGTCATTTGTTTGGGAGGGGGGCTTGCATCATACAACTCGTCTCAATGCTAAACTTGCCTGGTTAAAAGGCGAGCCTCCAAAGTTACACCTTCTCCAAGGGTAGCAACCTATACGAAAGTATATATGAAAAATTACGGATAATTAGTAGATACGGATCCTCTCCGACCAGCAGAACCATACAACGAGACAGAGAAAGAAAAATGAGATAATGACAACGTGAGAGACTCTTTTCTTACTAATGGTAATGTATCCCCCCATGCAATTCAAAATTGTGGAATGGTATGCCAACCTTAAAAAAAATTAGTGTTTTAAATGTCATAAAATTACACTAATCTAATCAAGCATTCAAATTGAAGTCAAAATATATACTTAAATTACTAATCCAAAGATCAAGAACAGTGGACACTTTAAAAAAATATTAGATAGTTCAAGACCGGTAAGTAAGTGTTTGTAGTCTTAATCAATATCTACTTGATATATATTTAAAATTTTTAATTTACAAAAAAAAATATCACTTTATTACATGTCTTGTGATGATTAATTAGGGACCTTATAATTCTTGACCACCTAATAATATTTATTGGCCAACAGGGGTACTAATAACATTATAATTTTACATTTAAAAAAGTAAAAATAAACCAAAAAAATTACCAACATAGACAAATTTCATTTTTCATCTTTCTGTTCCACAACCTTAGATTATGTGTCCCCGGCTGATATGAACATCACATGTATATTGTATTATTGTATGCTTGTGCACTAGATTTTTTTTTTTTTCTTTTTGGGGCAACCATGGTACTAGTGTTTAAACCTATAATCACATCCAAATTGTTATACTAGCACATTCCTAGTGATTCACTTGTGCAATAGAGCAATAAACTGACAAACATTGCCATGCATTACCTGTTGTTCTAGTTGCCTAACTCTTGATTCAGCTTCTTCACACTTCTCTTCTGCAAGTCGAAGCTGTGGATACACATATCAGAATGGTGTGCCAAAAAAATGGTGTATATATTAAAACAAAATTAATTTTCATTATGAAAAACTTCATGTTATCAGCCTTCAGCCATATTATTATTTTTAAAAGACAGCAGCAGTATAGTATTCACATGACAGTGCTAATTAAGTTACATCTAATTTAGCCCAAATTATATCTGAAACTAAAAAGAAGCTAATTGTATCAATATCAAAATATGAACTGAGTGTTCCTACAGATGAAATCAAGAAAACAGAGGCCACACACGATTCTTTCTTTTACAGGCACCCTGCTAGAATCTCAAAACTTAGATGTATAAGGAAAACATATTACTCAAACTGATGTATTTTATCACCTTATCAACCAAATTGTCGTTTTCTTCTTGTAACATATCAAGCTGCATTAAAATTCACATCTCATTAGTAGATTCCTGAAAAGAGACAGCAGCCATGCACGGCCGAGGCTGTTGAAAATTAAGAAATTCAAGTGCGGTTAAGTTAAAGGGGGTGAAAGGGAGGAAGGAACAAGTAAAAATACAGAGTCGGTAGCTTGACTAGTGACACTGAAACAAATCATCTATGAAAAAAGGACTTAAAAGGCATGCATGAACATAATAATTAGATCGAGTGTCCAACATGGACCCGTGTACTACCTCGTCCTCAAGCTCACTGGTAGGACGCTGCTGCTGATTGGCATTTTCCCTTACCTTCATACTACCCAGATCAAGTGACAATCTACATGGTCATAAAAAGCACATAGCATTACATATATGATATGCGTTAGAAAGTAAATTTTGGATCTCAATGTGATCCCTAACTTCATTTATGGCATGCATTTTGAACCTATGGTTAGAAAATTATGTGATATGCATGATTCATTGTATGATTTTGCCTTTTATTGTTAAAAATCTCACGTTGGTCTTAGTAAACCTAAGATATCTCTCTATTAGTGGAGAAATTATTATATGGTATGCTCCTCACCTATCTACATGTGACCATTATTATCTCTTTTTCATGATGAAAAATATGATTACATGTCACGTTGACACGGCTAGAACCACATAGTCTAATTAACATGAAAATTTACCCAATGAGTTGTAAAAACTAAAAAGAGTGTAAGAAGTGGGCTAACATTTATCCTATACATTAATTGGAATTGAAACAGAGTAAATAAGCCATATAACATAAAAGCAGAAAAGAACCAAGAAGAGGAAGCATATGAATCCATAGTGTCTAATAATTTCTTGGAAAGGAAATGTAAAAGCAAATAAGAACAGTAGCAGCAGCATGCCTTCTGTCTTTTCTAATATCAAGAAGAGGCTCAGAGGGAGGAACACCAACAGAGGAGACCGGTCTGAGTGTAATAGGTACACTAGGTGGCACCATGGGAACCACCTTAGAAAGTCCACTGGGACGGCCCGAGGTTGAGCGAGCAGAGGGAGGCTGATCATTGTTGGCACTGCTGGGTTGAGGCGACCGTGTAATTATTATAGTGCGAGCGGAAGGAGACAATTCCAGGGTTCGGTTTCCTGGCGTTAAACGAGCAGAAGGCGGTTGTTGCTCTGCGTTATTCGTTAGAGTGGGTGTTCGAGGTGGAGGTTGCTCAGCTAGAGCATTTGAAGAGGCAGATGATCGAACACTCGGCATGCCTCTCACAGATTGTGGAGGTTCTTGACCCATGCGAACTGACTAATACAAATCAATAAAATCAAAGTCTCATCAACTTGTTCCAATTAATAATCATTCAACATTAATCAGTAAATGTATAAATATAAAAATAAAAATAATACATACATATATATATATATATATGCTATCATATGAAATTTAAGGGTTTTGGTACATTGAAAAACTCTTTCCCGTTCAAACTCATTCAACTATTAGCCTAAAAAATAACTACCAAAATTAGTAGATTCTTTAAGGTATCCTAGTAACAATCTAAATTCCTAGATTTAATTAGAATGAATCTACAAGGTAAATGCAATTTTCACACTCTTATCCAATGAGATGACATAATTTTGTGATCTTCAAACATTTCAGGAAATAGCAGAGAATCCTATATGCATAATAAGATGATTTAAAGGTATAAGTTGTTAAGAAAGAGAATGAGAGTGTATTAAATTAATATTGTGAAAATATACATGATCATTCCAAAAAAAAAAAAGAAGGTAATTACCGCAGGGGAACGCGATCTAGCAGATGGCGGTTGTTCTTGAACGGAGCGAACTGACTAATAGAAACAAAATAAAAATAAAAAATAAAAAGTTTTCATCAACTTGTTATTCAAATTAAGCAGCATTCAACTTGCAATGAAAAATGGAGTTACCGCGGGGGAACGTGATCTCGCAGATGGTTGTTCTTGAACAGAGCGAACAGCTGGCTAATAGAAACAACACGGAAAGTCGGAAACAAATTTTCAAACAAAGCAGCACTGTGTTCTTGATCTGATATATAATTCAAAGGCTAGCTGAGAAACGAAATTACCAATGGTGACCGAGACCTTGCAGATGCAGCATCCTGAACGCTCCGAACTGCCTAATAAGAACAGCAACAACAACAATACCGAATTCGAAGCACGTACAATTCAAAAGCCGGAATATAAATACAAGCAAGCAATTAAGAAATGCGGTTAAATATAAAGTTACCATGGGAGAGCGAGCTGGCATTGGTCTTCCGCCGCCGAGGCCAATGCCTCCGCCACCGGCGATTGCGGAATAGTCGAGAGGAACGTCGTCCTCGTCTTCGTCATCGTCGTCGGTATGCGACATAACCTGTGCGAGTCTCTGCGCGGCGGCTTTGGTGGCGTTGTTCTGAGCTCTCCGGACGTTGGTCATGGCGGAGCCGGTCGAACCCGCACGCGCGTGGCGGTGCAGGGGCGATATCATATTCACCGGCGAAGACGGCGACGACGGCGTCCCTGAAGAGCTGTTCTGCCTATCGTATATTCTCCGGCGATCCATCTACAAAAAAAAAAATACATTATGATGAATCCATGATTATAAACAAGCTCATTCACATTGTCATGCATATGGATCATAAAGTTTTGGTGAAACTTGCTTTGTCTGTGAGTGAGTGGTAATTATATCTCCTAGAAGAGAAGTTATTTCAAAATAGGAAGAATCCAGAAAATATTGGTGTCCAAATTCATGGATCTCTCTTTGGCCTAACACCTATATCAATCATTCGCATTTTTATTTCTTCTATTAGAGAGGCATTTATCGTTACAAAAGAAGCGAGACAGAAGAAAATCATGAAATGAGGAGTGGAAAGGTGTTGGAGTGGTATCCTGCTATTGTGAAGGAGAGACTTGGCGATCCGTTCGTAAACAGATGCACACGTTAGACGCTGGGAGGTGTGACGTGGATGCAGCCCTGAATGCTTCCATTTTCTAACCGACTCCGAACTTCCTGTAACGAAAATTTTGTATTACTTATTTACAATTATTAATACAAAATTTTAACAATAAAAGAGAAGATAAGAAGGAAATATGAAAAAAATATTGACTTATAAATAATATCGTAAAAAATGTAGAATAAATAATACAAAAGTAATCATACAGAAATATTTAATTATTTTAAATACTTTATCAATACTTTTTATTTATTTTTTATCCTTTTCTCTTATTATAACATAAATAATATCATACCTTCGTACGTGTTAAAATATCATCATTCATCAAAGTCATGTCTAAGGAACGGCCATTAAGGCCTTCGTCTTTTAGCCCTTGTTAATTTTTTTTTTTCTTATACATATATTTTGAAGAAAATTTTAAATTTTAAATTATTAAATTATGTATATTATTTATAGTTTATTTTTTAGTATTGTTATACAACTTAAAAAAAAAGATACACGTACATATATTGATATAAATTATTTGAAAAGTTTTATTACTCATTTAAAAAGTAATAGGAAAAAGTAGTTTGTATTTATTTTGAATTAAAACATTATAATTGAATATGATTCATAATTTTTTTTTTTGATAAAAAATGGTAGTTTGTTATAAAAAATTATGTCTTTTTGTTATAAAAAATTATGTCTTTAACTTTTCTATTCACCGCTCTTTTAAACAATCTTGAAAATGTGTGTATATATACTGACAAAAGAAATTAAAGCACTATTACATCTATTAAATTATATTTAAAATTGATTCTTTTTAATTGTATTTAATGTCATGGAATATTGGACTCACCAAAAAATTGTTGTAGAATATTATATTGTGAAAAGAAAATTTTCCAAATTCAATAGAGCGAAATGTTCAAATTATTTAGTTACAAAATTTTAAATAACAATTTCCAATTAAAAAATAGAAGAATAAAATATAAAATAATAAAATATATTAAAGAATGTGTTTGACATAAAATTTATCTTAGGCCTCACATAATTTAGTGACGATCATGTCATTCATCAATTTTTTTTCTATGATTTAATAATTTTGTAGTTAAGGAATGTAATATCTTTAAAAGTAACTCATCTCATAATTATTTTAAGTTAAACACACTTAATTATAGATTTTTTATATGAGGATATTCAAAAGTAGATATATCTTGTTAATATAAGTAGTACCAATTAATTATTTTTAGTCTTCCTCAATTTTATTTTTTGTATGATTCGTTTGGGTGTTACAGGAACACTAACTTTCATTTGGTTCATTCTTGAACCACACTTGTAGAGGTGTGCTCTAACACCATTTGTAGCATTCCTGATTGTCAAGTTTTCGATAGCTCTCACACAACGACACTTTACATGGTAATACTTCACTCAACATCCTTATTGGCCAAAATCCTTCACCTATCACAATTCTATGTAGGTAATCACTTTCAAGAAATCAAAAATCAATTATGTATGCTTTCAAGATCAATGACTTACACTACAAATCAACACGAGACTTTTCAACGTGTTTTATCTTTACTTACATGTTTTTTTCCTAAGAAATTTCCCAAAAGGCCAAGCATCACATAAGTACTCCGAGCTAGACACGTTTAATTATGTAATTTTTATATGACAATCTACCGAAAAATAGACACATCTTATTATTTTAAGTAGTACCAATTAATTTCTTTAAGTATCTTTCAATTGTACAATTTCATACTCACACAGTCATTGAATCTCTCTCTTTTTGTTGTGATTCGTTGGGGTGTTACAAGAAAAAAAAATATTTTGACACCAAAAAAATATAAGTGCTGAACAAAGATAACAAGAGAGGACACTCAAGTAATTGATATGATTGAAAATATAATGTGACACAAAGAGAAATATTAAGAGAAATATAAGTTATTGGTGAATTATTTGAAAATTTTAAATGTCAAGATATCACCCTTCTCTACTTAATTAGAAAAACCAAAAGGAGCATTAGAAATGCATAGCACATTTTTATACGAATTTAATTTATATAAAACTAATATCAATAAGTTACGTTTAGAGACACATATACGAAACTTTGGTGTAAATTTTTTACATGACGACTAACAAGAATTCTAATGAAGGAGGTCTCACTCAATTAGCTAAATAATATGTGATGTTAATGCTTTGATATTTTTTTCCCGATAATATAATGTTTTAATATTTAAGTTTGACTTTGGTAGATAAAATAATAATAAGAATTCATCCTACTAGTGCATTATCTAACCTCATCTATCTATCTATCTTATATCAATTATAAAAGGTTTATTTGATTTGTTAAAATCATGGTATAAGATACAACAAGAATAATAATATTGGACAAAAACATAAGTTACACAACAATGTTTTTTATCTTTTACAAAGTTTGATGAATAATGAACAATAAAAGTAAAATCATATAAAATTTACTAAAATACTCTTTTAATATTTTATCTTTAACACAATTTATATCAAATTCAATATATTTACCAAAATAAAAATGAGAGAGAGATATTTGAATAAAAAAATATAGTATTTTCTTTTTAAAATAATTATGTAAGTCAATTACTATTTTTCTGTTATTAAATAGATAAAAGTAAAAATAAATGTATCTTTTTAATACATTATATTTGTAACAAAAAGTTATTTCATGATTTTTGGGTAAGAAAAATTAGAAATTTTGTCATGTTTATCCTCGTTTGTTTAATTTGTAATATTTCCTAATATTTTTTCAAATTAAATATGAAACCAACATATTTATCATGGCATGATTTTCATGGAATCAACCAAGAAAGGTGATATCATTCTTGGTCTTTACATTTTTTTGAAACTCTTTTATTGGAATTGTGTAGGATGAAGAAGTTGATAAGTGATCCACCGGTGGATTATGTTATTTTACCTATAGTAGAAGGTTAAGGTACCAATTAATATATAATTTTATTAAAATTATTAAAAAAAATTAAATATAAAGTAATCAACCGTTATTACAAGTTTTATTTATGTTTAATCTGAAACCTCTTGCTCCAAGCTTTTTCAGATCCAGTCCGTGACCTCCCATATCTCTGCAGTATTTGTAAAATGTATGAATTTTTAATAAATCATAAGTATTGTAAAAATCAACAATTGGATTTATAATTACATTTGAATTAGTAAATTCTAAAACAAAAAAAAGTTAATTAAGGAGATAGATACGGATGGAGAGATTCAGTGGATATAGAAGTTAGAACTAGTGGGCCAACGCGTAATTCAAGGCGAAGCTCCACTCACATGTCGAAATCAGGGCATTAGGGTTTTCCTTCTCCCCTGCAACTGCAATTCCCCCTTTTGGAAGATGGTTCCACAGTCAGTGATAACGCAAGTCTCCGATTCAAGTGGCGTGAATGCGATATCAAACGTTTCTTCTGGCCACGGATTCTACGATTGGTTGTTCGAATGTCACGGGTTCTGGCACAATGCCACTCTCAACATCCCCTCGTTCCTCTTCGTCTTCTACTTGGCACTTCAAGCCAGGCACAGCTTACTCAAACTCTCCCTTGCGCGCTCCTATATAATCATTTCATATAACCTTTGCCTCTGGCTCATTACTCTGCTCAATCTCGCTTGGTGCTTTCTCCAGGTTCGTTTTCGTTCTTGTATAATTACTCGGTTTAGTTCACTACCATTGAAGTAAATTGCTCATTTCTGTGCCATTTGCCATCAAACTTTTTCATAGGAAGCGAGTATTTTTTTTTTCTTTACTATTTATTGCTCTTATTCTGTAGCAGGATCTTGCTTGAATAAACTTTTCAATAAACATTTACATGAAAAGAGAGAGAGAGAGAGAGTGAATTAAGCTTTAAAATTAGCTTATATATAAGTTAAACTCCAACTTTTGGAGAAGCCACCTTATTTGTGTATAAGCTAATTTTAATTTATGAAAACGTTTGATTCATTTTAACTTTTTTTTCTCTATCTGGTAAGTGCTCTTTAAAAATTTGGCTTAATTATTCATTTGTTTTCTATACTAGCACCATCTTTATGCTTTGGAATTAGTACCTAGAATACCTACTTTAGTCCTTACAGATTCACTTTTGATAGTTTTAATAGGTAAGTGTCTTAATTTTGTAAGGTAAAATTGCCATAAAATGGAAATTGGCTGTGTAAAACCACCATAAACATTTTGGCGGTTAGTAAACAGCCACAAATTGGTCTCATAAATTAAAAAAATGCTTAAAATTTGTGGCGATTTTATCCGCCAGATAGTTTATGGCAGTTTTACGCCGTCAATTTCCATTTTGTGGTGTTTTACCATACACACTTGACAAAGGGACTTAAACGCTATAAAAAATGCATGTAGGGGCTACAACGGATAATTTTTAGGTATAGGAACCAAAACGTAAAAATAGTGTAAATATAGGAAACAAATAAGTAATTAGACCGGAAAAGTTTATTCAAATAGGACCTAGTTTATGTATGCATTGCATTTTGATTTTTTCTAATGCTCGTATCTAGTTTACTAGGATTTTCTATACCTTGACTTGAGCTAGAGTGGTGAGTGAATATATGCTTTATTTGATTTTTGGTGACTCAGGCATGGGAGTGCACGTCTGGGAGAAAGTTGACATGGAACCTGTTATCCTTGTTCACTACTTCCGGAATGCTGTTTTTGGAAGTGAGCTTGCTGGCTTTTTTATTTCAAGGAAATAATGCAGGCGGCTTAGATGCAATGAAACGAACTTTTGGTATCTCAACGCTCGTTGTTGGCTTGGATATACTGTTGAAGGTATTCTTTGTTTTTACTACAACTGCAAGTCTGCTTGTCCTTGTTTAAATCATGTTATCATAACGCTAGGTGGAGAGAAGAAAATACATTAGTGCTCTCTTCTCTCACTAGCCAAATTAACTTTTTTTTTTCATGCCAAATATACTGCGGGATGAATATGGATTTCTGCTTAGCCAATGAAAAGCTGATTGCGGGTTTCAATTTTCTCATTGGAATTGTGCTTTACTTTGGCACTGCATCCAGAAGAATAATTGCACCTTTTTTTTCTTGTTAGGCAATATATCTATTTGTATTTGGGATTCCATTATTCGTCGACAGCAATGAACATACTCATGGGAAGTGGAACTTGTGGGTTGTCCACAAGCTGTTGCTCACTGCTGTTTATGGCTTCATAATGTTTATATACCATTCCGGATGGAAAGAAACGTTGCCTGGTGAGTTAATTGACGGGATTATTACACGATGTTTGTGATTACCTAATTTCCTCTTCTTTCATGCAGCAAAAATTGCCTTTTACAAGTATGTTGCAATTATGTTCATTTTTAATGCGATTGCGACACTTGCTTGTGGCCTTGCTGGAACTGGTGCTGCGTTTGCTTTCTGGTTAGATTCTTATATAACTGAGAAGAAAACATCCATTATGAGTTGTTTTTCTTTGGCATCTTTTTCTAAAGCCTTGTTTACTTTTTGTTCACAGGCTGTATCGTGTCACGGTTGTCTTCTACCATGCATTTTATCTTCCTTTTTTGTATACAACATTCCTAGCAGACTTTTTTCAGGTTAATGTCGTTTATTTTTTGAACTTTTATAATTGTTTAGAGACAACTTTCCATGCACTGGTCTGACTACTGTTTTTTTTCATTTCAGGAGGAAAATTTCCATTTGGAAAATGTGTATTATTCCGAGATGAAAGATGCAGGTTTCTTTGACACGGACTGGGAGTGATGATGTATCAGCTATAAATTGACATTGCCTCAGTATAGTCATCGCAGGGAACCCCGATCAGGACATATGTAAATAAAATAACCATGTTAGCAGATCGGAATATTATTAAAAAGATGTTTATTTTTAAGCACCTCAAGTGTTATAGGCATGACGTAGTATAATTCTTAATTATTCAGCTAGATACGAGACTGAATAAAATTAACATACAATATCATTGACATAAATCTACATCTATTAAAATTAACATATCATTGACAAAAACCCCTTAATGCAAAAACACAACTTGATATAACTAACTTCCAGAAACAAACAAAAGGTTGGACTAATTTGTTTTTCTTCTCAGACTTGTTTTAATCACGCAACAGAGTTCACAACTAAAACACTCGAGACTCAGAATTGCCCCACACCATAAATATTGATCGGCATGGAGACTATGATGAGTTCATGTTTTACACAAACCTTCTGGTACATGTTTACTCTAAGAACTCTTCTTCTGAACGATTTCTTCAATAAGATCTGCAGCATCCTGAACCGTAGCGATGCTCTGTGCACTGTCCTCTTCAATGGCAATACCAAATGCTTCCTCAAGTGCCATCACGATCTCAACCTACAAGGCATGGTATTTAAAGGAAATCCACAATCGTTCGATCAAGTGTCATGGCACATGTAAGATGTTAGATATAGGAAATGAACATTAAACGGAAATATGTTATGTGTGGGCATGATGTTTCTGATTACCGTGTCAAGGGAATCAGCACCAAGAGTTGCAAATTTTGACTCCCCAGTCACCACATCAGTTTCAGGCATAGCCAGCTGCTTCTTTACTATTTTGCACACCTTCTCTACTGTCTCTGGTTTAGCGGCCTGCTCAAAGGTGTTTGTTTACATAAGCATGGAAAAAGCAAATATACCCACAAAAAGAAAGAGAAGGCAAGTCCAGGTGATGGTAATTTATTATTTATGGCACTTTTTCTTAAATTATGATCACCACATACATGAAAAATTGCCTTCCAGAACTTCTAGTCATAGCCAAAAAAATTTACTTTCATCAAATGGTTGTTTACACTGCTCCTAAATCTTAAACAAACGAAGCATTACTGGATCTATTTACATTGGTGCAGACGGGAGCAAAAGATACTTTCACAAATAGCATCGCATTTTTCAGCTTGTGATTAGTGAGAGTCGATTTGTTAAAATATGGATTAATTCAATGCGTGGACATAATTAGACAAACATATAATTTGTCTTATAAAACACAAAATTAAAAAATCCCGAACAAGATCTAATTTACACATTATAATAGTTTGGTTAAAAGCCTTTGCAGCAATATCCACATAAAAGCAAACAAAAAGTAGTTTATGTTAGTTCTTATAAGTTATAATCGGTGTTTCTTCAGTTAAAACCATTTCTTTATCTCACAAAGCATGGAATTTATGCAGGTCACTATATTATTGTGTGCAGAACCAAGGGTTAATTGAGGCCAACGAGCACCCTAATTTACTAAAATAAGGATGTGTGACCTCATGTGATAAACTATGCAAACCATTTCACTTTTCACGTCACAATTTTTCTCAATCATTTCTCAGATTGCCTCAAACAGAGTGACTTCATGAAGAACAATCCACTCGAGAAAAATCCTTTTAGCTATAAGCTCAAGAAATCTAACATCCAGTGATTTGATAACCATGCAAGCAAAAATCAATCACAAAAAATATGAAAAATCATATATTGCATTGGCTACTTACAGCACAGGAAATTTTAAGGCGAATTAAGCGTGGCTGCAAGCTAAAAGAAACATTCTTTCTCCCAAAGCTGGAAATTGAAGCAGATGTCGGGCCAGAAATTGAGGCAAATGCCTGCTCAAACAATTTGATCCATACAAAGCTCATCAATACAAAAATAAAACAATAATAAACAATTGTAACTTTGTAAGAAATTAAAGTTTTCTCAAGTGAAAACTTTTAAAAGAACACCATTAATGTGTGCAGAAAGTAAAACATATTATTGTCCAAAATTTTCAGTTTCTGTCCATGTCTGATCATTCATCACTAACAAACTAGTGGGTATTACTTAAAAACCGGGGGAAAATATAGAAACTTGCTCGACTATTGGCATGTCTACGCACTAGTAAAAGCCCAAATTTGTTCTTTTAAAACATTTTACAAAAAAAATTAGACAGGAAATGGAAAAGTAGAGTAGAAATAGTAAAAGTGAAAAAAAAAGATACATCACGGAGGAAATACATCTAAATCATGTCCTAGAAAGAGAAAATGAAACATGTAATAAACGCATCGAGAGCTTGGTCGTGAGGAGTGAAAAGGTGCGGCGAAGTAATGAACAAATCAAGAGGCAGAGCAAAGCGCATAGTAGTGGTTATGATTTGATGAAAAGAGGAAGGGAAAACGATACCTGTGTTTGAGGAATGACAGATCGCATGGAGAGAGATGTGCCAGTGAATGCATTGGTGGCCATTGTGGTGTGCTGCTGAAATGCAAAGGCGCAGAGGAAAAATGGAGAAAGGAGGAGAGAGGGTGGCGGAGAACACCAAGTGCGTGAGGGGAGAGTATATATAGCAGCCCCCGTGATTGTTGGCGGCTGGAAAGAGTCCTCTCTTTCGATTCCGAATCTCCACTACCCTTTCCTTTGGGCTGGCCTTTACACATGCTTCTTTCTTTTCACACCCCTCTTCTATTTCCTTCACATCACTACTATTTTAAAATATCGCCAAACACTAAGTCAGGTACACCAATTAATACATATTTCAACTTTCAATCTTGAATATATAATTACATATAGGGAAAATTTTGTCACGTATGGTCAGTTTAGTTAAACTTATTTATTTTAATAAAATAAATAATTTTTTGTAATTTTAATGTAATTGTCTAAACTGTTTCTATTAAAAAATAATTTATTGTTTATTTTAATAAACCAATCTTATCTGTTTATTAAAATTTATTTTTCTAAAAAACACTTATTCTATTTTTTAAATTTTTTTTAACAAGATGGTCCAATATATTTACCCAACACAAATAAAATTACCTCAAGTAGAAAATCCTATACAAAAAAAATAATGTAAAAACTAAAACATGTAAAGTAGTTTTCGTATGGTAGTTATTTTTAATATATTTTGAAAACTATTTTTTGTAATTTGGTTATTTTTTATACATTATGTAATATAATTTCCTTGATATTAGAAGTAAAAATAAAGTATGTCAGGCTAGTCATTATTAGGTCTGAATCCAACTTTGATTAAAAATACATCATCTGAGCTTGACTTTTTTTACCTATCAAAGGTATTTTTTAAAGGCATGGCCTACAAGCTTGTATAAAGTCTTACTTTATGACAATTTAACACTAGGTGAAGATAAGTATGTTAGACTTTATAGGAAACAAGTTGAAATTGTTGTAAAGGTCTCGATTTTATGTAGGCTAAGTGATAGGTTCTTGTTGAAGGATCTGGCTTATTTCCATCCTTACTTAATATTAGAATATCACAACTTTCCAAAATTATATTACAAAAATTAATCCTGAGAATAATATTTTTATAAGATAAAAAAAATAAAAAATGAACAGCAGGTGAGGAGAGGATAAAGGGATGCAAATAGAACCCCTTGGGTCATAGATTATAGGCCCAAACTATATTGCACAGTTAAGCCAATTTTAAAGTCCAGTAATTTCAATTCTGATACATTGGTGTAGATCGGGGTGAGGCAAGGGAAGCAAGGACGATGAGTATAGTATGAGTAATCAGATTCAGAGTGTATAGTGATTCTGATTCTTTCATTTTCCATAGATTAGCAAGCAATCGAGCGAGGGAGGGAGAGAGAGAGAGAGAGAGAGAGAATGGTTCGGGAAGTATCAGAGAGTTGCATTGATAGCTTATTGACGGAGATGGTGGCGTGCTATTGCAACCGATTCTACGCAAACAAGCCTGAACTCGCCGCACGCCGGATCGAGGCCATTGGATATCAGGTCGGTCACCAGCTCTCTGAAAGGTTGTTTCCAACCCCCTAATTTCGTCAGCGATATTTCGATCACTGTACCTTTTTTTTTATTCAATTCCTTTATGTAGATCTGTGCTGAAAAAACAACGATGTAGTTACAGTGGATTTAGATAGTTTGTGCAATTATACTAATAAGCCCCAAAATCAAACTAAAGCCAAATTAACTAAGATGTAATTACAGTGGATTTAGATAAACTTTAGGCTTATCTCGCATGCTTAGGGTTGTAATGCTTATGGCTGTCTGAGAGGAATTGTCATGAAATTTGAGTGAATTAGTAAAAATGTGGTTTGTTATTAGGTATACCATGGATCGGCCTCGGTTCACGGATCATCTGGAGGCCATCAAGTTCATCTGCAAGGATTTCTGGTCTGAGCTCTTTAAGAAGCAGATTGACAACTTGAAGACAAACCATAGGGTGAGTTCAGAGCTGATCCCTATAGGTGGTATATATATTTAATTATTTTTTTTATTATATAATATATAGTTTTTGATTGGGGTGTATTTGGTTATGTTTCAGGGTACATTTGTATTGCAAGATAATAAATTTCGCTGGCTTGCACGGATGTCAATTGATCCATCCACTGAAAATGTTAGTCCAGTTGAAGATATTACTTCACCTACAGCTGAAAGCAAGGCAGCACAAGCAATGAGCATGCATCTTTACTTCCCATGTGGGATCATTAGAGGAGCTCTTTCCAACTTGGGAATTCCTTGTGCAGTTTCTGCGGATATATCAAACCTTCCTGCATGTGTGTATCTCTCTCTCTCACACAATTTAGAGAAGACTTTTTAGGGATAGAGAAACCTTTTCATTATGAATGTTTTCTGGATGCACAAGTTATTTATCCTTCTGTAAGGTAAAGCCGTAATGATTATCCATAGTTCTCAATCGTGTGTAATCACAATTCTATAGTGATGCAGCTTCAAAGAAATTATTATTACAATATTTTAAACATATCTTTTTAGTTTATAAAGGACTTTTTAAAAAAAAAAAAAAAACAGCTCAAACAAAGGGGGCTACATGTATTGAGTGTTACCCCTCATAAACAAAGGGGGCTACATGAACCTGTTTCTATGATTAGGACCTGCAAGTCACTAGGTCATAACCCTACAGCTTTACTGTTGTACCAAGGCACACCCTGCAGCTACAGCAAAAATCAAGTCTGAATTTTGTTGTCACTAGGTCATAACCCTACATCTTTACTGTTGTATCGAGGCTCACCCTCCAGCTACAGCAAAATCCAAGGTTTAACGTTTTAGTTTATTAAGGTCCTGATTGAGGATAATCATGTCATTTATTTTGAAATTATTGTGATCTGTAGACCTTTCTGTTGTGGAATACTTCAATTCCAATAGCCCCTGCAGTTATTGCTTCAGTTTAGGAAGTTTAATTTATGCATTTTTTTCAAGAAAAATTATGTTAATCTCTAGTTTTCTTAATCTGTGTTTGTTAATTTAGGACAATTTAAACAAGATTGTGTGTCCCCATGCATGTAGAATACAAACATTTCAAGGTTAATTGTCTTTGTTTTCCATGTATGTAATAAAGTATCTCATTATCCAGCTCTGTATTTAGAAGCCTTGAACATGATATCACTGTTGCAGGTGGACTATCTTGGGATAATGATTAGGATTTAGCTTGATCTGAAATTTCAACGTCATTTCCTGTAATCAGTCTTAATCTGGGATAAATGATGATGCCATTGTCTTATAAATTAGGATTCTTTCACTCTAATTATTACAAACTATCATCATTGCAGCATGTAAATTCTTTTGTTTTGGTGTCATCTTTCTGTGAGTTGTGAACTAGTGAGCACTATGTGTGTTTGAAATAAAATGCACTAAAAGCTTAGAAATACTCTAGGTACTTAGGAAATAGTAGGTTTATGGATCACAAGTTTAGGAAGTTGCACTCAATTAACATCAGTCTAGGAGATAGTCTTACACCAAGTCTGTTTAGAACCTAAACCTATACACATGGATATCTTGCATAACATATGAAACACACTATCTTAAATAACAAGCATTCCCTAATTCTGTTTGTGTATAAAAAATTGTCTTCTTTGCCTGAGTTTCTCTGATCAATCTCCTTTTTTACATCATTGAGCAGGTTCATTTGTGGTCCGTATAAAAGCTTGAAGAGTTCATAGTTGTAATACTGATGATGGAAGGGGAAGCATTAATATTGTTCAAAACAATGCTTTGATGTCTGTGAGCTCTTTTGTCGTAAAATGCTCGAGTGGGGAATGTTTCTTTACGAGATATAAACTATTATATTAAATGTTATTGACTGGAATGTGTAGGAA
The DNA here is from genome assembly GCF_004193775.1 of Glycine soja. NCBI lineage: Eukaryota > Viridiplantae > Streptophyta > Magnoliopsida > Fabales > Fabaceae > Glycine > Glycine soja. Next base: position 45,980,570 of record NC_041004.1, on the reverse strand, counting down.
GGGCTCCTGAGGTAGTATTTTGATAAGTGAGGATTTGGTTCTTTCAGGCGCAGATTCTATGGAGTACGATAACATCGAATTATTGGACTGTGGAAAGACGGAGAATTCCAATCATTGTAATATTGTTGCTCTTGTATGGAACCTTTTAAAACATGTACCACTTATTCGATTGCCAATTTGCAGGAGGCTGGCTTTTTTTATAAGACTGACTTAAATTTACATATTTAAATTATATTTTCTTCATATGGTATTCCGTTAAGAAGTTTTCGCTAGTAATCATTTAAGACAATAACTCGTAGGAAACACGTTTTTTTTTTAAGAATCAAGTGTTCAAAAATGTTCTTTTTTTTTAAAAAAAAAAAAGAAGATTTAGATGATAAAAATATTTTTTAAAAAAATTGAAAATGTTGAAAAAAATAAAATTATGCAAAATATATAATTGTCAAATAGTACTGACTTAAAAAATAAGTTAAAATATATTTTTTTATCCGTAAAATTGGTAAAATTCGAATTTTTAATTCTTGTAAAAATTCGTTCTCGTAAAAATCAATGCGTGATTTCTTGGTCCGGAGTTAGGTAGGGTTATATCTGAACACTAATATCTGTCCACTAAAAGTTTGTGTGTGGCTGGCAACTTTGTTCTCTCTTCCACGCAAATCCACGGTGACCACTAAAGGGATCTTGAGAACATTGTGTTCTTCCTCTGATCCACGTGTGAGGCAAGTGATTCATGTGAATCTCCAACTGTTCGCGGAACTCGGGGTTGGAAATGGGTTGGTCGTGGCCGGTTTCATCTAAGCGGTTGTAGACACTGATCCAGCGGTCGTAATTGTTGTAGCTGGTGGAGGCGCACGACGGCGAGGAACTCTCTCCGACGCCTTCCAAGTCCATTTGCCACGGCGCTGCGTTGGTTCTCCAAGCCCGCGACGAGGCCCTCATGGGCGTGTGCGATGCGTGGCACGTATTCTCCGACCCCACACATAAGGCCTGCTTCGACTGCAAGACCCAACTGGCCACCGCGACCACCACGATGTTATTTTGGACATTGTGGGTTTCTTCAAATCTGGGAACTTTTTTTAACCTGCAGAATGAGGGTTTCTTCAAATCTCTCTTTTTTTTTTTTATTCTACTTGGTCTCTGTTAAAAATTCAAGGGGGAATGATGGGTTTTAAATTTTTGGGTGCAGTTCTGTTCTTTGGGATTCAAATTGGTTCTCATGTTGATGTATTTGTGGCCAACTCATGATTGCTGCATATGCCAAATGTGGTGACTTGTGCTCAGTAGAGACGGTGTTTGATGAAATTATTTAGTATAGGGATTTTAGATTTGGAGTTGTGTCTGTTTGGCTGGAGTTGCAGTGGTTATGGTGTTTGAGGAGGTGCGGTGGTAACATGGTTGATGATTGTTGGGTTATGGTGTTTGAGGAGGTGCTCACAAATGACGAAAAATGATCTAAAAATTTTGTGAGTATTAAATTCTAATTTTATCAATTTTATATGAATGAAAAATATATTTTAATAAAAAAATATTAAAAAGTTGAAAACTATAAAAGTTCATAAGATAATGATGCTTAAAAAAGTTGAAAAGAATAAAATTTAAAAAATATGAAAAATAAAAAGAATAATGTTTTAAAAATATTAAAATGTTTGGAGCACAAAAAGTTTAAAAACGATCATGTTAAAAAAAAAGATTTAGAAGTGTAAAGGTAATGCTTAAGAATATTGCAAAATTTGAAAGGATTAGTTTTAAAAAAAAAATATGAAAATTTAAAAAAGTAATGCCTTAAAAGTTTGAAAATGGTGGATGCAATTTTTTTTAAAATGATTGTTTAAAAAAAAGATTTACATGTATAAACTAATGTTTAAAAATATGTAAAAGTAAAAATGTAATGACTTAAAACAAATGAAAAGGTTAAAACAATAAAAATTAAAAAATATAATTGTTTGAAAATTTTTAAAATGTATAAAAGTAGTGTTTAAAATTATTGAAAATTTTAAAAAAAAGTTTAAATATATGAAAAACTAAAAGTGTAAAGTCTTGAAAAATATGAAAATGTTGAGAGCAATAAAATTTCATAAAATGTTAATGGTTAAGAGAAGATTCTCATATGTTTAAGAATATTGCAAATGCTAAAAGGAAAAAAAAAATATGAAAATAGTTCTTGCAAGGGTAATGTTCTTTTATAATCACTCCAAAATAGATTGTCTTTCTTTAGTCTTTGATTTATAGAAATGTAGGTATGTGGTCATAAAAAAAATAACGATTGCATCCGACACATTTTTTATAAATAAGGGACAAAAGGAAATTATTTATTTTTGAGGAACTAAAGACAAACATTAGCCTGTTTACAAGTATTAAGACATTATTTAATCCGTTCCCTTAAAAAATGACAATATTTAATCCAAAAAATTAATTATAGCAAAGCTTGTTATTTAGTGTGTATTCCAAATTTCCAATGCTTTGCTGGAGCTGTGTCAGCTATGGATAACGACTCACGTGAGGGACCTTGTTAATTATTTGCTTCTCTTGATCTCTTAAATAGTTTTTGGACTGTTTCTGTGAATCAAATGGGTAGTAACCAGGTGTGGAAACATTCTGTTATGGTTTGTGCTGCAATCACAACACACCAATATGTATCTGCTGAGCAGATTGTGAATGGCATGCATCAGGCAAAGGCAGAAGGAGCTGATATAGTGGAGCTTAGGCTTGACTGCATCACCAATTTCCACTCTCACCATGACCTCAAAATCATTCTCCAAAATAAGCCACTACCCGTGCTTATTGTTAACCGGTAATCCATATAACGTCAACAAACTTATCCTGTTATTCAATCTTACTCTTTGTATCTAATATGTTGGAGGGATCGTAAGTGTTACATCATTGGATCATGTTATGAATTGACAAGATTAAATTATGCAAGTCATTTAACTATTTTAAATAATTATGCTTTCATTTGATCAGGGCTTATCGAATAAGTACTTAATTAAGTTGTTTATAGAGATGCTCTCTAAAATCATTTGCATTCAATGTACTGTATTTGTTTTGTTTACTTTTTAAAAGACCAAAATGGGAAGGTGGTTTGTACGAGGGCGATGAGAACAAGCGGTTGGAAGCATTACAGCTTGCTGTGGAATTGAGTGCTGATTTCATAGACGTTGAGCTGAAGGTATAACTTCTTTAGCATTTGAAAATTTGTTTCTTTGGGAAAGTGTCACTTTGTTCATTGCATCCAATGTATAGTTTGTTTTATTTCCCTAATCTACCACTGAATGATGCTTTCTTAGAATGGCCATAATGTATACATATATTTTCTCCTTTACTTACATTGTATAGTTATTCAGGCAGCTTCTTGTCTTCCAACCTTGGTGGAACATATGAGAAATCATAATAGTCATGGCAAAATCATTGTTTCCTGCTATGTGGATGGCACCACCCCTCCGCATGAAGTACTACTTCAACTTGTTGAACTAATGCAAGCTACTGGAGCAGATATCATCAAACTTGTCACACTTGCAGCTGATATAACCGAAATTAAAAGAATTTTTAGCTTGTTTCTCTATTGCCAGGCATGGCTTTTTTTCTTTTTTCCTTTTTCAAGCTTACATCTGCTGAATAATCATATTTCCAATATAAATTGTACTATTGCAATAATAATTCAGGCACAAGTTATAGCCAAGAGGGGAAATCTTGTTTTCTTGGGTTTGATTCAGTAGGGAAATGTCAAATGATTTACAAAATGTTGGATTATTTCTAATGTACAAGGATGGAAATCTGACAAACACTTGCTTTCTGTTCAGATCTTTTTAATATATTGTTATATCAGAATTAATTTTCTCATTCTTTCTAATGTTTTCCTGCTCTGGTAACAATTTGCAGGTACCGTTGATTGCTTATTCTGTTGGAGAAAGAGGATTAATAAGCCAGCTTCTGAGTCCAAAATTTGGCGGGTTCTTTGTCTATGGATCATTGGCAGGAAATCCAATCCCTGGTTTGCCTTCTCTTGACAGTATCCAAGAAGCCTATAAATTGGAACATGTAAATGCAGATACTAAAGTTTTTGGGCTCATCTCAAAACCAGTTAGCCACAGCAGAGGCCCTATATTGCATAATCCTTCCTTCAAAGATGTAAACTATAATGGAATCTATGTCCCCATGTTTGTTGATGATCTTAAAAAGTTCTTTAGTACCTATCCAAGCCCTGATTTTAGTGGTTTTAGGTAGGTCACATGTTGTTATGAATCCACTTGCAAGTTGGAATCATATTTTCTCATTAACTATTTAATTTTGTGGTTTGCATGAATGATGGTGTTTTATTAGTTATCACTTCAACAATTAAGTTTTTGCATTTCTTTCTTATTTGGAAAATTCTCATCTACTTCTTTTGTACTGCAGTGTTGGGATTCCATATAAGGAAGAAGTGCTAAGGTTTTGCGATGAAGTCCATCCACTTGCTCAGGTTGGCTTATTCTTCCATGCAACATTTGCAAGTTTTTAGTAGTGGTTTTCTTTTTACCAACATCATGGCTCAATCTGTACTTCTATAATAGTTCTTCTTTCTGCTAAGATATAAATTGAAAAAGGTTGCCCTAAATCACTTTCTCTTTAGAGTTGTTCACGATATCTTTCTTTGATCATTTGAAATGAAACTGAATTCAGAAGTTGAACATCAGTCTGTCCAAAATAATTTCCAAGGGAAATTAATGCAGTAAGGCATGTAGTTGCTTGATGACAATAGTGATCTATTAAAATGAACTTAAGATGCGGTTGTTCTTCCAGGAAATGATTTTTAGTAATCAATTTGTTTCACTTCATGTTCCGCCAGTCTATAGGAGCAGTTAATACTATAATAAGGAGACCAAGAGATGGAAAACTTGTTGGTTATAATACAGATTGTGAGGCTGCAATTACTGCAATTGAGGATGCACTCATTGGTAATACTCCCTCACTGTTGTGCTTATTTTAATTCCCTTGAGCTTGCCAAAAAAATATATTTTTTAAACATCAACAACCTAAAAGTCAAAGCTATTACATGAATGCATAAAGGTGAAAAGTCAAACTCTTTATCATTTGGCCAAGGAGGTTGCGAAAAAACATTAACGACCAACTTTCTTAAAAGCTTGAATTGTTAGGGGCCTACCCAAGAGTGGTTTACATCTTTTAACAGTAATTACTGACTACTGAGCATGTTTCACTTTTTCTTGATACTGAAGGACTCCAACTTATCCTCTTTCTTGAACAAAAACAACAACAACAACGCCTTATCCCACTAGGTGGGGTCGGCTACATGGATCAACTTCCGCCATAATGTTCTATCAAGTACCATACTTCTATCCAAGTCATTAAGTTCGAGATCTTTTTTTATAACCTCTCTTATAGTCTTTTTGGGTCTTCCTCTGCCTCGAATTGTTTGCCTTCGCTCCATCTGGTCTACTCTCCTCACTACAGAGTCTACCGGTCTTCTCTCTACATGCCCAAACCACCTAAGTCTATTTTCCACCATCTTCTCTACAATAGGCGCTACTCCAACCCTCTCTCTAATAGCTTCGTTTCTAATGTATTTTTTGAAATTTCAATGTATTTTTTTTTTTTTTACAAAACTTGGATCTTTTCTTTCTTAAAACCAAAGGCACGCTGAAGCCTCACAATAGTGCAAGTGATCCCAACCAGGTTGGCACCCCACACGCTATCATTCATCTGCAGCACACCAAGAGATATAGATCTAGTTCCTTATGTCATTGCCATATCAAGTTCTCATTTTGAACAATGACATATGGATGTTTTCTAAAATTCTACAACTTACTCTTAGTGGAGACTATTTATGGTTGGAGAAAATTCCATGTCATTGTTTGATTTGAGAACTTGTTAACAAGGATATAAATAGCTTGATATAGGTTTTGTCCTATTTTTCTTTGATCAACTATGCCTTCTTTCTTTGCAATCTCAATTTACAATTGGTGTGATTCTTAATAATACTAATTAATTCCCATGAATTAATTGTCAGAGCATGGTTGCAATGATGGTGAAGCATCTTTAGGTTCACCCCTTGCTGGACGATTGTTTGTGCTAGTTGGTGCGGGAGGTGCAGGGAAAGCACTGGCATTTGGTGCTAAAAGCAGAGGAGCTCGTCTAGTCATCTTTGACATTGATTTTGGTATAAAACAAAGGCACATATGTTGTCTACTATAAAATTTAATTTTCCTTTGATTCTCTCTCGTGATAGAGTTGAAGTTTTACCAACATCAACATACCTGTCACACCTTCCAATTACTTTCCCCAAAAAGTGCCACAAAGGGTAGGTGGGGTGGGTGGAATTACAGAAACACCCTTAACTCAATCTGCATAACTTTGATCAATCAAGTTTAATACTACCTTTTTTTTTGTTACGTCAAGTTTAATACCTTGATGTAGCATATTATAGTTTTTCACGAATTTCACTGTTATACAAAAACTGCTCTATATCTAGAGATTATGTTGCATTGACATGTTTTCTTATTCTCTTGTGTTCAAAAAGATAGAGCAAAATCTCTTGCTTGTGCTGTATTTGGTGAAGCTCAGCCTTTCAAAGAGTTGGTCAACTTTCAGCCAGAGAAAGGGGCAATTCTTGCGAATGCAACACCTGTAGGAATGCATCCCAATACAGACAGAATTCCTGTGGCAGAGGTTCTACACCCTTTATTCAAGTAAAATAAGTACAAAATTTGGATCTAGTTCTTCGGATATTTTTAATGTTGTTCTCTATTTAAAATTGAAGTATCATCTTTAGTAATAATCTGTATAGTAAAAGTTTGTATTAAAGGTTAACATAAGTTATCCAAGTGAAACTTTAATTCTAATTAAAAGAAATGCACCACAGGCTTTTAAGGAATTCCATCTAAGTTTTGTCTATAAAAAATGTTTAATGTGAGTTTAATTATTAATGCTGATCTCTTCTTGAAGGCTACTTTGGAAGACTACCGGTTAGTCTTTGATGCTGTGTATACTCCAAGAAGAACCAGATTGTTGAACGAAGCGGATGCTGCAGGAGCAATAACTGTGGCTGGGGTAGAAATGTTCCTAAGGCAGGCCATTGGTCAGTTCAATCTTTTCACTGGCCTAGAAGGTACAATCTTCACTTTCTGCTTTCACCTTTCACCTTTGTATCATCAAACTTTTCTTTTAATTCTTCAAGTATATCATTTTTTAATTAATTCAGTTTGTATTAAGTTATTAATTTAGTGTGTGATTGGTTTCTTGTTTGGAAATTGATTATTGGTTCATAATTAATTTTAGATATATTTTCACATATTTGATTGTACATTAAAAAATGATTTAAAATTGATTTTAGATCAAAATAACTTTAAATAGTTTTTGTGTTAGATCTAAAATTTTACTCTTAATTTGATTTTATAATAAAAATATTCAAACATAAATCACATTATTTTAAAATTAATTTTATGAACGTGTATCCAAACACATTCAAGCACATAAAATGATGATGCAAACCAGTTGCTTTTAAAGGAACAAACACACAGTTATTCTGCAAAAAGACTAAATTAATAAGAGATAAATCTTCAGTGGCCAAAATAACATACTAATTTTAAAACCTACAAAGGCACCAAAAACAAGTTATTGTTTAAACGTTAACGTACTTATGCAGTTATATGCTTAACTGCGAAAGTTATATGCCAAGACTAAAAGCTATGAGAAAATAAATACACCTTGTTTTTCTTGGTTACTCAAAAAAATAAAAAATCGGTGTATTGGTTACCCTGCAACAATTCAATTAAGTTGCCTTACTCCAGTTTCCTTTCTGTGCAGCACCTGAAGAATTTATGCGGGAAATTGTTTTATCCAAATTTTGAAGGCGCCGCTTTCATAAATTGATCCTACAACTTGAAGGAGGCTGCATGCCTGCACCTATCAAGAAATTCTTGTATCACATTGCATAACATTTTTCTTTAAAAAAAATCCCTTATTTTTAGTTGGGACGACAACTATAATGCAACATAATAAATTGAAATAATAGGCAAAATAGCAAAAGTTGTTGTGGGCGCAGCTGAAAGACATGGTTCAACTTAATTTGTGGTTTTAGGAATAAAAATGTTGTGATTCTCTGAAGAAGAAAAAAATGTTGTCATAGCTTCATAGGTAATATTAACTTGGGCCTTACACAAAAAAATGTTGTTATATGGTTGTTGTGTGTGCCATTCACATTTTTTTCTATTTATGATCTACAATTATTTTGTTTTTTTTTATGATTTTATCTAAAATTTATAATATATATAAATTGTTTTTTTATAATTTTATCTATAATTTACAATAATATTTATATTTCAAGTGCTACCACAAACCACGCCACTATTTTATTTCAACCTCCCACTTAAGTTATTTCCCGCTTACTATATTCTCGATAAATAAATAAAACTAAATTATTCACATGATCTCTTAACTTTATTTTAAGCTATAATTTGATCATTTATTTATTAAAATTTTTAAAATGATCCCTTAAATAATATCTTTTACAACATTCATTATTTTCGAAATACTTCTTATTTTCAATTTTGGGACATAATTTTAATTTTTTTATTGATTCAAGACGTGGAATCTATTCCTTTAGATTCACCGACATGAAAATTATAAAACTTAATTAATGTTCTGACAAAATTAAATATTATGATCAAATTTTTGCTTGATTTTTAGAGATTTCTCGTGTGCTTCTGAAACACATTTTTCATGCAACTTTTACTTTGTGTATGTCCCTTTATGTAGGTTAGTTTAATAGGATAAGTTTAATGTCTTGAATCAATCAAAAAAGATTTGAAATTGTACCTCAATAAAAAAATTTATTAGTGTTATCATAAGAGATCATCTTACAACTTTTAATATATAAGAAACCAAATTACAACCTAAAATAAAATTTAAAAGATCACGTGAGTAAATTAGTCAATAAAAAATATGGGAAGAATTTTATTATTAATAAAAAACATTGTACCAAGTGTATATACAAATATTATCATATAATCTCCTTTAGTGTAACACATACATATTAAAAATAAAATGAAATAACTCAATAACCATATAACTTGTATATAATGTATAAAATAATTATATATCAAATGGTGTATTACATCAGGCAAAGGGTGATTTGGAGATATAAGCAATTTACTAGGTTATTCCCAAAATATTTGTTTGTAGTTTTGAAAGCTATCTCAGTAGTTAAAATGACACTTGTTAGCTCAACCAATATAGAGTTATTTATGCTTAAATTTTGAGAAAAACACCCTAGAAATAGTGTCGAATTATCTCTAAATATCCCATCTCAATTTGCAATGTCATGATTGCCCTTAGTCGAGTCATCTGTGTTGCATTTAACTCATTCTCTTAATGGCTTCTTCTAGAAGACAAAAAATATATGCTCCACTCTTCTAGGATGACCTGAAATTCCAAGTTGTTTCCTAATAATAAACTAAAAAATTGAGGAATTCATGCAAGCTAAAGAGGTGTTGCTTGATATTCTAGTCTTACCAAAGATCATGACTATAGCAGATAGGACACGAATCACTTTGGATTGGATTGGATTGGATTGGATTAGATTAGATTGATTTTTAAAATCAAACTTGAGATTCAATCCAATAAAATATTTTTTTACAACCTTTTTATCTGTTTGGTTTTTATTTATTTATTTTTGGATTTTTTATTTTTATTTTTTTGTATTGTATTGATTTATGAATATCCCTTATTAAACCTTGAACCAATGTTTTGGTTGGTTCAATGACCAATTTAGTTTTAAAAACATTTGTTTCACCTCATCTCACATGAGGTTGAACAAAAGTCAAGCAAAGCTTACTAATTCGGTTGATTCAACCTAACTCAAAAAGAACAAAATTAGTTTGAGCAAGTTCACATATCAATTTATATTGTTAAATAGCTAACTTGAACTGATCAATTTAGGTGATGTGTTCAACAATTCAAACCCAAGACCCAACTTGATTGGGTAACACTTTATGTTCCATTACTTTAGTCTTTATCATTCTTCACATGCTTGTCATCCACCACCATGACTAAGCCATAAGTGTCATGTCTCCTTTGCATTAGTCTAATGTCATCAAATTGATCTCAACAAATGAAAGATTAAAAAATATAATTCATAAAAAAATTACATGTGGTTGTCCAAATCATACTACTTGGTGATGTGGCAAGTCACTAAGCCACCAATGTGACATTTACATCATTAGTTAACATTGTTACTTGACAATAAAAACTAAATTTGCTAGAAAAAATACAAGGACCAAAAATGCTAAAAAAGTAGACTAAAACTCAAATTCACAAAAAAAATTAAGGACCAAAAACATAATTAACTCTTAAAATTAAACTTAAGCATATATTTTTTGTTGGATTTATGCATAAAAATAATTTATAATTTAAATTATCTTGTAACTATCAATATGCCAAAAAAAATATTGAGCTCCAATTTTTTACCCAATAATGAAAGGGCAACATACCCTTTTGTTTGAACATGTCTTTGTCTTCATTTCATGCGTCATTTGCAAGTCAACACTTTACATGTCTTTATTTTCTTCCCTTTCAAAATCAAAGTAGCATGCATCTTTTTCACACAAAGTTTGATTCTTATTTTCTATCTCTAGCCACATGATTTTATCTCAACATGCATGTAGATATCATTCCTTGAGTTACGCATGATTTTCATTTTGTGTCTCCCATCAAATGCATCTCTATCTTCAAGCTATGATCTCCAACCACCACTTTCCATAATAAATTTGCTCATATAAGCATGAGGTTTGGTTTCTATTGGTTATTTGGTATATCCCAAAGAAGATAATGAGTCTATGGGAACTTTAAGAAAACCACACAATTCTCTGGCTTTTTATCCAACTTCAAGTAAGAAGTTTAATCAACAAAAATTTATAGGAATGATACAACACTAATGATCGTATTTTGTTCATGAAAAGGACAAAGGGGAGCAATAATTGGATACTAGAGTATGAGCACTTGATTAAACGTTTATAGGCAAACCCAAAAAATTGGAGTGTTGATCGAAGGTTTTTAAAGTGTTGAATTCATCTATTCATAACTTGAATATCAAGCCCACATCGGTAGCGTGTTGAACAACCTTAGAATACTCGTGGTATAAAAGAAAATGATCTTTTACAAATTTATATCAATGGAGGAATTGCATGAAAAATATGTGTTTAAGGTGTGGAGTTGGGTTAAGGCAAAGGAAAAGACAACAATATTTTTCATTTCATGATTGGATCGTGAATCCAATGTTGTGTATAGTGTTTATTTTCTAATTCAAGCAACATTCTTTTCTCGGGTGGAGTTGGGTGAACTCCCCCTTCGATGAGAATGTTTCTTTTCTTTTTTGACATTAACTAATGCAATACTAATGTTTGTAGGGGGTGATACTTGTATATGCTTATGCAGGGCCTATTAGAAAGTTAGATACAACCTCATTCACTACTTGTGAGGATTGTAGTCATATGTTGTAATTACTATAACCATTAATATAATGCACTCTTTTTTGGCCTTGCAAAAAAAAAAAGTACGAAAATGTGATATGAAAGCATAGACCTATGTGAAAAGTTTTTTTATTTATTTATAACAAACCAATTTAATTTAGTGAATCATTGGTTTACATGATTTAAGATCGTTTTTACTGGTTTGAGGCCAATTTTTTTGTGAACAATTTTATAAGATTTTTTAATCGAATGACCAATTGGTTTCGGGTCTAATTGGTTGAAATGACCAATATAGTTTTAATTACCACGAGATTAAAACAAAAAAGGTTTTGTATGCATTATTTGTCACCATAAAGGATGAGTTATGCTCGCTAAAAAATGAGACATAATAGTAAGCCAATATTTCCCCAAAGTAAAGTCCATTTGCAATGAAATTGCAATATTGGACTTGAAAATAAAAAATCAATGATACAATTATAGTTGTCAAAACAAGTCAATCTTATGGACAACACTTTCTAATTTCACAATTCATATTTGAACAATTTGATTTCAAATAGTTGTGTTGTTTTTAACTTTCAATAATAAAGATGTCATACTGTGTGCAGCAAACCATGAAAATGTTTCAACTGTAAAACAAAAATGTGGAATCACATCACTCTGTGATTGCGAACGACACAACAGGAAATCATAGTAGAAAATCACACAGGAGTTACTATTGTATGAAATAGAAACAGAAAAGGCACAATCAAAGTATTTGATGTTAACAAATGTGGAGACAAAAACGTATAATCAGTTGAACCATCAAGTCAACATTGACCTTTTACTGGTTTAATACCGAGTTAACTACTTCACATTAGGTTAAATGCGTTAACGATCCAAATCTTAAATCAAGTCAACCATGGTTCTAATTTTTTATCCAAACGATTGAATATTGGGAGTTCAATTTGATTTTTATAACACTAGAATTCACTTTTGGAAAGTTAGATTAAGAAATATACATAAAGCAATCGAAGGGTATTGAACACAAAACTCACCCAAGTTATGTGTGCATGTTAAAGAAAGTATTGCATGAGTTGAAGCAAAAACTAAGAGCATGATATGATAAAAACTATTGAGTTCTTTGTACAAAATGGATATCTAGTGACACTAACAGACTCAAGTTTGTTCGTAAAAATTGAGATGGTAAGTTAGCTATGATGTTAGTATGTGCAAATGATCTGATTATCGCAAGAAAAAATTACACATATGCTACTTTGAGTAATTAAAATCGCTTGGGGTAACATATTTTGCAAATAAGATAATGTCATGGTGTCATTCCCAACCTAATCAAGAATGCCACAACCTTCAAGTTCCATATTGAATAAATCAAACTTTCAAACTCCCTTTTTCCTATATAAAATGTTGTCATTTATATGTTTTAGCATACAAAGGAATACAAGATACTCGAGCTCAAAATAAAGCTTATGTTGTCTTACTTTAAAAAAATAACAAATTTTAAGGGATAATCTAAGTCCACACAAGGATTGGCATGTGGAAATTTGTCACCCTTAAGGTAAGTTTTTCTAATTTTCCTTTTTATTATTTTTTCTTTTAGTGCTTGTAAGTTATTTATTATCCTATTTTTTTATAATTTAAATGATGTAAATTAATATTTTTCTATTATAAATTAATTTCTTGAAAATGAGGAGATGTAAGAGGAAATAAAAGTTATTTTTTGTTTTTACTGTAAGTTGAAAAAATAATACATTTTTTTAAAAATTAACACCACTAACACAATCAATAAATTTTCTTAATTCATATGAATAATTTATGCGAGTCTTATACAAAAGGGCAAAAACAGAAGGAAAAAACTATGGACAACAAAGATGATTTTAGTTGCCAAAGGGAAGAGATGTTTGAGGAAAAAAAGGAAGAATATTTTCGTCACTTAACTTTCATCTATCAAATATTCATAACATAGGTTGAGAATTTTGATAAAAAAAAATGGATAAAAATATGGGAAGTTGGGATTAACTTCAAATAATTAGGGTTGGATTAATTAGCACGATATTGTTGGGAAATCAGATGACCCACCCGATTGGGGAATTAGCATGGAACAATGAAAAAAAAAACCTTGGATTTGTGTGTATGGACTGAGAAGTAGGCGTACGTGAATTTATGCAAGGCAAAAGAAAAAGGGAAGAAGAAGAAAATGAAGAGGGAGTTGGATTAGTAGGGAAGCTAAATTTTTGGTTTGGTTTTTTAAAAATAATGAAAAACATTGATAACAACCATGGTTATCAAACTGGATCGGACCACCGTAAGAATTAGTCATGAATCGCTGAAACCGCTAAAAACCAGCGGTTGGAAGGGTTTAACCGGTTTAGTAGAATCTCTAATTTTTCATTATTTTTTTTAACAAAAATTGGTTAAATGATGTTGTTTTAGCTTTCTTTTTTCCCTTTTACTTTGTCGCAGTCACACACATACAGGGATTACTAGTTATATCAATTACGTTTAGTTGTAGTTGATTTTTTAAGAGACGTGTAGTTGCTAATGAATTCTATTTGTTGTTGTTGAACTTAAAAATATTTTGATGTATTAGATTTGTTTTTATATATAACTTATTTTTGTTATGTTATGATTTTATGACACTTTTAAGTGATGTTTATTTTTTAAATTATAAACTTATGCATATGTTATTTTTTGTTTAATATTGTTTAGTATATTATATTAAAAAGTAAAAAAGAATATTTTATTGAACCAGTTGAATCCCAAACCAGTGTCTTCATCGGTTAAGTGACTGATTTGGTCTAGTTTTGAGAACATTGATAACAACACATCCTATGATAGTAGAGTTCTTCAAATAGCTAACATTCACTGACCGATTTCATTGCATCAGAACTTTAGGCTAATTTATTTAAAGTTATTTGTATAAAATAATGTTTATTTTAATAAATAAACAACTTTCTGTTTTCTTAGTTATTTGTCTAAATTGCTTATGTTTAAAAATAATAATTTTCTACTTATTTTAAAAAATAAATCCTATATGCTTCTTAAAAAAATCTCATAAAAAGTGCTTATTTCAATGTTTTTTTTCAGTTCAAACATATGCTTCTTAGGCATTATTTTTCACGCTTCATTGATGTTGTTTTGTTTTGGCAACCATTAGTGTTTTTGGATAACTACCAATCCTAAAAGCTAAAAGCCATCTCAGGATGTTCTTGAAAATTAAAAACTCACCAATCAATCGACAATGAAGATGAACATGTGGATTGATGAATAAATTTTAATTCGAGTTTTTCTATTATTTCCATCTTTAACCAATGAAGATACTAAAGCTATTATACTAACAAGATTCTGTTACCGATAACATTTGATTTGTGAAAAATTAAACTAGTTGTATTCACCTCCAAGCTCAACAACAACAAATAAGAACCATTATTCTTCACGGTTAAATGTTTCCGCAGCAAAATTTTTGTGCAAACGATGCTACTTTTTAATCCGTCCCCATGCAGTAGACAAGGGGAATTTAGATAGAAAAATTCATTAAAATGTATGTGAATGGCACATGACCTCCTGGGATTAACAGAACACTATCATAGGATTAGAGCGTGACAGTCTAATGAATTTTGAACATTTAAGGTGTTTTATGTGGGTTTTAAGGAGGAAAGTTAGACAAAATTTGTGAAAAACACATGGGATGAGTGTAATTTAAGCGTAGATGATAGTATTATATATATATATATATATATATATATATACACGTTAATTACATATTTGAATATTAATTATCTTAATTACTATTTTAATATGTCAATGACTTAAATCAATTAATATATCATTGTAGATTTGAGCAAATAAATCATATCAATATTTTTTTAAAGTAAATGAGTTTGTCCTTAATACTATTTAAAAAAATATTAAATTAGAAGATATATTATTATAAGTGAGTATAAAAGATTTTTTTTTAAATCAGGGTTTCTACTAAAATGTTTGGTATAAAATGAATTTTTTTAAAAAAATATTAAATGAGTTTGTCCATGATTGAATTTTACGTTTCCAAATTTTTAATTGTTTTTATTTCGTCCTTCATATTAATCATGATTGATTTTAACAAAAAAATAAATATGAATTTATTTTGATTAATGATAATTTTAATTTTGTATTGAATTTTATTTAATTATTTTAATGGAAAAAATTAATTATGAATAAACTAAGTGTTGTATATAATAATAATTCCGGTCAACTGAAGCCGACCCAAATGTTTTGTAAAAGTTAATTTGAGGGGCTTCCTTCAATCAAGCATCCCTTCCATCAAAATTTCTCTATTCACTTCACTCCACACTCTCAATTTTTGGCTTCCCGCTTTCTTCTCTCTCTCTTTACAACAGGGAGGGAGTGTGTGTGTACGCCCAACCCTTTCAAACACAACACCCTACCCTCTGCTTCGTTCCCATGTCGTAGTCGCCGTGCAAGTAAGTTCCCTCAACGATTTTTTCGATCTGGCTCTTCCTTAGGGTTTTAGTTGAAACGAAACTCTTTGCTATGCTCCTTTTCTCTCTATTTCGATCGCTCTTTTCTAAACTTAGGGTTTAGGTCATGCTGTTTCTCACCTTCCCTACTTCCATTTCCTGTCCAGTCCTGACATTTTTGTTATATTTTTATTTCACTTTTCACATCTGATCTGTTTCTCTCTATATTTTACGGAAACACATTTTTTCTCTCTTAGGTCTTGAATGGATAATCTCCTCGATTATTGCTTATGGAGGAAGAAAATAAGAAGGAAAAATGAATTACACTTTTCCCATAAACTCAAACTAGCTTATGCTTAACTTTGTAAAAGCTCTGTCATTTAGTTTCTTCAAAAGCTGATTTTAACTTATGCATAAGTTAATTTTAGCTTATGGAAGAAGAAGGTTAAGGATCTATTTGGATAGACTTCTCCATTCACACTTATTGGAGGAGAAAATAAGAAGTAAAAATGAAATAAGTTTTTTCATAGTTATAATTGGCTTATGCATAAGTTAGTTTGTAGAAATTTTCTCAAATAGCTTCTCAAAAAGTTGATTTTTAACTTTTATGAAAGTTATTTTTTTTGCTTATGGAGAAGCTTATTTTATTTTTCCTTCTTATTTTATTCTCAGTGTTTATGGAGAAATTTATTCAAAAAGGCCCTAACTCATTTTTCCTTCCTATTTTATCTTCTTCTATAAGTGCTTATTGAGAAGTTTATCCAAAACAGGCATTACTTTTGTGGAACTTTGTGAATTTTGTAGTATTAGAGTTGAAATGAAAATTTAATGCTTCCTGGATTTACTTTTTTAAGAGTACATCAACACAATTTACTGGTTCCAGAGATAAATAGTTACCTGAACATGTCAAGCATGTCTATATTTACTTATGCAAGTGATATATGAAGTTCTTGTTAAGTGGTTCATTGGTGGTTCGGCTTGTGTTGATCAGGTGAAAATGTTGCACTGCCTTTGGGTGGTGGACTTCTGAATAGGCAGGAGTTGTTTCCCTGTCTATGTATTGTCACGAGATTGAGAGATCTGCTGTGATTAGGTTTTGATTTCAACTCACTGATGGAGTGCAACAAGGATGAGGCTATAAGGGCTAGGCAGATTGCTGAAAATAAGATGCAAGCTGGTGACTTTGAAGGGGGGCTGAAATTTGCTACGAAAGCCCAAAGGCTGTTTCCTGAGATTCAGAACATTCTTCAGATCCTTGCTGTTTGTGAGGTTCACTGTGCTGCACAGAAGAAACACTCTGGGTCTGACATGGACTGGTATGGAATTCTTAAGATTGAAAAGTCCGCCGATGAAGCAACCATAAAGAAACAGTATAGGAAGCTTGCACTGCTACTTCATCCTGACAAAAATAAATCTGATGGTGCAGAGGCTGCTTTCAAGTTGATTGGTGAAGCTAACAGAGTGTTGAGTGACCAAACAAAGCGTGCTTTGTATGACTTAAAGTTTGGAGTTCCTGTGGGAAATACAGCAGCTAAGGTTCCACCTCGTCACCCAAATGGAAATGCTTCCGGGATGGGATGTGATGGCACTGCAAGAAATTATCAGAACAGTTTTTCTTCACAATACCAAGCTTGGAATTCATATCATCGGACTGATAATCAGACATTCTGGACATGTTGCCCTCATTGTAATACTAGATATCAATATGTCATAACCATTTTAAATCATACCATACGCTGTCAACATTGTTCTAAATCCTTTACAGCTCATGATATGGGGAACCACAACGTGTCACCAGGATATTGGTCACCATTTAATAACCAGAAAGAGCCTCCAAAACATGCATCGTCAAAAGAAGCTTCAAAAAGCAATGGTGGAAAGTCTTCTGGTAGAGAACAGGAGGGTGTATCCATGTCAAAATGCTCTGCTGGTATTGGTACCCATTCTAAAGTTGCAAAGAGAAGAGATAGTCATGCGGCTGCAGGAGTGACAAAGGCTGGTGTTGGGATGTCCAATCCCACTAATACCAAAGCCAAGGAATCGCAAGCCTCAACAAAGGTTGGACATAAGAGAGCAAGGCAGTCAACATCAGATGATGATAACAAAGCTGCAAATGGTAAAGGCGTGAAAGATGCTAAGGTTCAAAAAAATAGGGTTGATCCTAATAGGAGATCTTCAAGGAAAAAACAGCATGTTTCATACACAGAAAATGATAAAGATGGTGATTTTGGGAATTCTTCCAAAAGGCCAAGGCACCATGAATCCAGTAACAACAATCCAGCCTCTTTTACTGACGGTGTGGGTGGTCAGAATGGAAAGATAAGAAATAAAGCAAGTGCACCGCCTGAAGAAACTGTTTTAAGGAATAAGACCAAAGTTGAGCAGACAAATGTGCTAAGAAAGGAGGCATCCAACTCAGATCTTAATGATAGAAAGTCAAAAGCTGACAATTGTTCTCCACTGAAGTCAAATTTACCTCCCAGTTCAGAGATTTGCTGTCCTGATCCAGACTTCAGTGATTTTGAGAGAGATAAGGCAGAGGGTTGTTTTGCTGTTAATCAATTATGGGCCATTTTTGATAATACTGATAGTATGCCAAGATTCTATGCTCTCGTCAAGAAAGTGTACTTCCCTTTCAAGTTGCGGATTACTTGGCTGGAACCTGACTCAGATGACCAAGGTGAGATTGACTGGCATGAAGCAGGCTTGCCTGTTGCTTGTGGTAAGTTCAAACTTGGTCAGTCTCAGAGAACTTCAGACCGCTTTATGTTCTCTCATCAGGTGCATTGCATAAAAGGAAGTGACAGTGGTACTTATCTGGTATATCCAAAGAAGGGAGAAACTTGGGCAATTTTCAGACATTGGGATCTTGGATGGAGTTCTGATCCAGAAAAGCATTCGGAGTATCAATTTGAATATGTGGAAGTTCTATCTGATTTTGATGAAAATGCCGGCATTAAAGTTGCTTATCTTAGCAAACTGAAAGGGTTTGTTAGTCTCTTCCAGCGAACTGTGCTAAACAGAATTAGCTTATTTTGTATTTTACCTAATGAGCTTTATAAGTTCTCTCACCGGATTCCTTCATATAAGATGACAGGTGCTGAAAGGCAAGATGTTCCAAGAGGATCTTTTGAACTTGATCCTGCTGGTCTGCCTAATAGTCTTTCTGAAGTTGGTGATCCTGGTGTTGTGAAGATGGATGGAGTCAATTGTTCGCACCATGAATACTCGAAGTGTAAAGTTGAAGAGGCAATGTCTAATGATAGTATTCACAAAGCAAAGTTGCGAGAGAGTATTGGTTCTGAAAGAGTAGCACAAATCCTCAGAAGATCACCAAGGTCAAGTCAAAAAAGTATGGACAATGGTCAAGCAAACACTAGTCAATATACAGTCAGAAAGGATGACATAAACATTGGCCACAGGGATGACAGTCCACCAGAGGGAAACACTGCTGCATTTCAGACTATTAAGAGGAAGGTCAAGACACCTCAGAAACATGAGAAAAATAATTATGAAGGAGAGGCATTGAAAGCCCGAAAGTCACCTAGAGATTTAAGCAAGAAAAATGCTCAAGGAGATGCAGGTGAATGGACAGCAGGCAAGAAGACTGATAACCATTCAAGCAACAGCAAAAATGTGAAGGTCAGCAATATTCCTCAGTCAGTGGGAGCATCATGTTATGGCTTTAAGAAGGAAAAATCTGAAGAGATGTTTCAGTGTGGCCAGATATGGGCAATATATGGTGATAGGGATCATATGCCTGATACTTATGCTCAAATTAGGATGATTGAATGCACTCCTAATTTTAGATTGCAGGTGTACATGCTTGAACCCTGCCCACCACCAAATGACTTAAAAAGAACAATATCTTGTGGCACCTTTTCAGTTAAAGAAGCCAAATTACGGATGCTTTCTCTCTCTGCATTCTCTCATCAATTAAAAGCTGAACTTGTGGCAAATAATAGATATGAAATTTATCCTAGAAAATGTGAGATTTGGGCTCTATACAAGGACCAGAACTATGAACTGACTTCTTCAAATCAGGGCAGAGGTGAATGTCATATAGTAGAAGTATTAGCTGATAGTTACCAGAGTATCCAAGTTGTTGTTCTAGTGCCGCATGGCAACTCTGGGACAATTTTCAAGGCTCCTAGAATCCAGAGATCTAAAACTGGTGTAATTGAAATATTAAGAAAAGAGGTTGGCAGATTTTCACATCAGATTCCTGCTTTTCAGCACAGCGACAATGTTCATCTCAGAGGGTGTTGGGAGCTTGATCCTTCATCAGTTCCTGGTTCTTTCATACCAATAGACTGAAGTATAGCATTTTTAGACCCCCTTGTCCTCTTAGTTCGTGGTAGTGAACCTATGTTTTCTTATATGATTTAACCAGCTATTCTGTGAAGCAGCAATGTATGGAAATATGTTCAAGAGATTTCCTCAATCATTCTATGTTTCTTGATCAGTTATCACATTCTGGCTATATTTTTTTTCTCTCTCATTGGGGCGTGCTGATACGCAGGACGCCTTATCTTGTGTTGGGACTTGGGCATTCCTTAACTGTGTCTATGATCCTGTTTGCTAGGATGTCCCGAGTTCACCTCAATTTGGTAATTTTACTATGCCCACTCAGCCAGAAGAAAAAAAGTGATAGGACATCATAATTTGGTAATTCTATATCGTTACCTGCGATGCTTGGCCAACTGTTCTTAGCAGCTTGTTACCGGGAACTACATTGTCTGCTTTATTGGGCACTTGGGGGCAAGGTAATGCATGTTACAATTGAAGGTTAAATTTTAAAATAAGGATAAGCAAACTAGATAATCAAAAGACATAATTTTTAATTATTATAATTAAAAAAAAGATATACAATTATTTGAAAGAAGATAAAACAAAATTTAAGTCATTTTAAAGTAAATATGTTTTTTTAGTTTGGATTATTGGTATAATTCAAGTCAAGACGTGTGTTGACTACTATTGCAGGTTAGTAGAAGGCAATGTATTGAACAGTGGCCAGTAATATGTAACTATGTTCAAAAACAATTTCTACGTTTAATCAACGTACAATTGTTTTTACTAAACATGTTGACAGTTGACTGGTTTGAAAATTTCCTAGAAGAAAATAATAAATTTATTGCGTCATCCGCATCACATCATCTACACCATCTCAGCATAGCGAGTTCGTTGTTTCAGTTTTTGCCTTGACTTTGTTGGGTGGAATACATTGCTTTTGATATAGTTTGTGCTTGAATGGCTTTAGCATCGTGTTCGGTCAAAGTACCTTTCTTTTTATCATTATTGAATTTTTTTTTTTTTTTTTTTTTTGCTGAAAGCAACTCCTCTCCCCACAAATACAAATGTTGCTCTCTCCACAAATGTTCGTTTGTGAGTAATTTTTATGATTATTGATGATTGATGATAACAAGTAGCTAAGCAACGAAGCTTATATAAATAAGTAACTACGTCACCCGCGTTGCATCAACTGTACCATCTCAGCATAGAGTGGATTCTTTTTGCCTCCACTTTGTTTTTGGTAGAAATACTTTGATATAATTGTGTATATGGCATTGGAAAATAATTTTTATCCTCATATATTCTCCTCTATTTATTTTTGTCTTTTTTTCTTATTATATTACTAACATTAGGATCATGTCTCAAATAAATAAAATAACATTAGGATCGTGTGCGGTCAATAGGAGACATACCGTTTTTCCAAGCCAATTGAATATTATATTCTTCAATATTTCATAGACTAACCTTTTAGAGGAGTCAGCTTGGGAGTTTCTAAGCAAATTTATCAAATTGTTAAATATAACTAAAATTACCCGATAATATTACACTGGACATTTTCTTCTCACAATCATAATCAATTATATATTTAATTTAATAATAAAAACAATACAATTTGATTGAAAATAATATTTATTTCAATTAGTTTAATAAAATACTTGAATTGTGATTGTTGAAAAAAAATTAAAAAACATATTTTATTTAACATAAAATAATTATAATGCTATCACATAATGTGGTTTATTTTACAAACGGAGATGGTTAATAAAACACTCTCCGATATGTTTGTTTTCTAATATATTCTTTATTATATATCAAAATTTATTAGAAATTATAAAATCATTTAATAGTGATATTTATTACATTAAAAACAAGACTTACAAAATAATAATGTTAATAATAAAGAGTGTGCTAAAAATGTATTATATAGTGAACTGCTAGTATTTTTATTTGCAAACTTTTTCTTTTGTATAATTTATATATGTAACATGCACACTTTTTTTAATTTCGAGTTGACTTGGGTTAAAAATAAATTAGAGAGAGAGAAACAAGCATGGAATGTAATACACTGATAGTTTGCATCCTTTATTATTTTTATGCAATTATGTTATTATTATTAGTGTGAAATAAATTATTGTTTTAAGAATGAAAAAATTGAGGTTCTCCAAACATACACTAAAACGTTGTAGCATATGCAAGTTGCAACAATTAATCTTGCTTATTTGAAAAAAGGAAAAATTTAGAGGCTCAAAAAGACAAAAGTTGAGACAAAGCTCAGTGCATCAAAACCGTTGAGCACACTTCAGTTTTCATTGTTTCCATGCTTTCTTAGTTTCCTTCTATTAAACAGTGGATATACTAGTAAGTTGTTTAAGTGAAATCTCTCCTCTTAAACATGTTTCTTTTATTTAAGATTTGAATTTAATATTAAAAAAAACTGAGATTGAGATGTTACTTAAGAAAATTAAATTAAATTTAATTCTACTTAAATCTATAACTAAAATTATCTTATGCATGAATTAAAATAAACAAAAAATAATTTTTAGAGAAGTCAATATAAGAAACTTCAACAAAGTAGCTTATGTATAAATTAATATTAGTTTATGGAGATTTTTTTCTCAATTTTTTTATAAATATTTATGAAAAAATTATCCAAATATGTTTTGGGTACAAGTACTTATCCAAACATTCTTATAGGATATCAATTTGAATAAGTGATATGATTTTATAGAAAAAAAGAGAAACAAAAGATAAATTTTAGGATAAATAATTAATTTTATCCCAAAATGTGTAATTTCCTGACAAATGTGTCCCTAAAAGATGTAAATATAAAATTTAATTATCAAAAGTGTAAAAGTACAAAAAATATATTTGACCGTCAACTTTCGTCCGTCCGTCGCCATTAAAAAAGTTATCTACATGACACAAAAGACCAATTTGTCACAAAAAATATTACTTCATTTCTAATTGTCAACATAGAAACCTAATTTTTTATTGACTTTTGATATTCTCACACTTTGGGAATAGGGATATTTGTGACATTAATAATTTCAAATAAAAATTCATTGTTCACACTTGTTTACCCCTCTTTTATTTTTTTTTGCTTTCTTTCCCAAACGTTTTTTCTTTTTCTTCTTTTGGTTTCCTTCCCTAAGGTGCTTCCTTTTTGTAATGCTAGTTGTAGTTCTTGTTCTGGTGCACTTCCATTGCTTCCTTTCCCAAAGGTTGGTTGTTCTTCTTCTTCACACTTTTGAAAAAGACCTCTCACTTCTTCTTCAATAAATCTCAAAGGTTAAGATTATAGTTAATATGTATGCATATTCCTTGCAATCAAGCATTATAGGGTAATAGCCAATAAGTATTTATTGATGAGTTGTTGAAGGATCTATTCATTCCAAGCTCTCAGAGAAGCAATGTAGCAACAAAGCAGGAAGGATGATACTTATGGAAAAGAGAAATAAAGAAGAAAAAGATAGTGAAAAAAATATCAATGTTAGAAGATTACCAAGTGACCCCCTTTCTCCTTACTGCAAGATATGTCTTTCTAAAAGTTTCTACTGGTATACAGTTGGAGGAAAGTACAAAGAGCCTGTACTTCCCTAAGACATGGAGGTTTGTAAAACAAAGAAAATTAGCAAGGACATGCAACAAGTTCAAGTTGCAAAATACAAGATTTATATTTTGGTACTTACTTTGGTAATATTTATTTTGGACAATTTATATTTGACAGATAAATTATAATTCATAATCAATATTATTGATATTATTATATTTATTTTAAATTATGTTTGACAAAATATTTTTTTAAGTGATTATTGTAACATTATATATATAATGATAAACATGACGAAAATTTATCATAAAATTATATTTTATCTTTAAAAAATGAAATTATCGATATTTTTGTCCAAAATTAATAACTTATTGATATTTTGGTCTATCGGAACATAAGGACATTTAGGTAAAAAAAAATTAGTGACAATTTCCTCCAAGAAAAAAAATATTAATATTTTCGTCTAATAAAATATTACTTATATTTATGTTTAAACATAATATCTTATTGATAATTTCATCCAATCTAGACAGTATAATCATGTTGACAATCAATTTTATTACCAATTTATTCTTCTATGCCACATACGACTCTTTAATAGTAATGGACGAAAGTTGACGATCAGATATATTTATCGTTCTTTTAATATTTTTGAGTACTAAACTTTATATTTACATCTTTTATAAATATATTTGTGAGTGAATTACATATTCTATTTATCCTAAATTTTAATATAGAATATCTAAACATCAACGCGTATCACTACTCAATGATAGGAAGCTGCACTATGTTTCTTGGTACACGATATTAGACGGACGAGTCCAAGAGTTGAAAGCATGGTGTTGGACCATGCATATGCTGCAAAAACTATTATAATAGTATATATTTGAACAAGGAATTCGAAAACTTCACGTCTTCACAATCACAAATTCCTTTGGTGAAGCAACTCAAGTTTAAATCCATTTGATCCAAGTTAGTCTTTGGATAAAAGATTTGTCTAAAGTAATTTGTTTTTATTATTTGTAGCTGAGCCCGTACTCCATGCATCTTTGTTTAGATTACGTGAAGAAGACAAGTTGTTTGCTACTAATTACATGAAGAAAACAAATTGTAGTATAATAATTCATAATTGAATGCAAAAAAGAAAAGTATATCCTGCACTTTGAATATATATGGAGGTACACGACGATGATATTACTTCTTAGTTTCTGCTTCATTTTCTTATGTAGTTATGTTATATATAATAAGACTTTAATAAATAATATTTTAAAAATATTAAATAAAGAGATTTTGATATGCTCAATTAAAGATTTTTACTTTTTTAAAGAAATAGTTGTTAAATATTTTTTTTAACTGTAACAAATATGTATCCTTTTTTCTTTTTTGACAAAGCAAATATGTATCCTATATTATATGATTTCGTTAAAAAATGTTTTTTGACAAAGATTATGTAATATATTTTTAATTAGTTACGATAAGTCTAAAATATTTTGATATAGATATATTGTTTTAAAAATATTTATATACATATCAACTAACATATATTTATATAAATATCTATTTTAGTTGTTGAAAATGTAACACAACTATAAATTGATATTAAAAGATAAAAAATTAAAATTTTATTTTTGATTATATAAAAAATATGACAAATTTATTATATTGTTAGGGTTTTTAAGTGTGTCATTAAACTTACCAACTTATTATTTAAGTCTATCAATAATATGCTGAGAAATTAATTATATCAATCCCAGATGACATTCTTTTAAAAGAGTGAAATCTAAGTTGTCATGTAAGCATGAATATTAGATTAATAAAGAAAATTTATCGGTAAAATAAATTTATCATAATTTTTATATATTTAAAAATTAAATTTTAATTTTTAATGTTTTAGTCAGGAATCTAATAGCATTTAGACTTTTAATACAAAAAATGATTAATTACTCTTTTATTTATGCTCACGTGACATTATTTGTATTTTATTAAAATTATAATCATAATCATCATGACAATGAGATGATGAGGACAATCCCTTGAATCTGCACATATATTGAGAATAATTCTATTACGCAGCCTCCGAGTAATTATCTGAAAAAAACACAGCTTCGGAGTATATTCCTTGGAGTAAATAAGACGCGTATGGTTGGTTTTATAAAAGCCAACGAATGGCAGGCAACATGAAACGTTAATTGGTAGGCATATAGAGCTAATAGCGAGCGACTTTTGCAGTTTGTGAAGACATAAACAAGTAAATAATAAAGTAATAAATAGAAATCAGAAAAGCCCTAATCACTGTTTCATAGGAATGGGAGGGTGTTTTTCTGATGTGAAAGGAGGGAAGCAAGCGGTGGGAGTGGGAGGGAATGGAGCCCACAACGACGCCCTGGATTTGTTTTACAAGTCTCATCAAATGTTCACACAACTTGAGGTACTTTACTTTTCTATCGCATACCTATCATGGTCACTATCGCAGCCATTTCCTTTTTTTCGCTCACTTGACTGGGTATAATTTGAGTTTGACTTCTTCTTAAATTTGTTCTCTGCAAAAAAAATGATCAAGGAAAATTTTAGCTAAACTTTTCTTCCTTTTTATTAATTAATTTCCTTTATCCTTTGCCCTGTGAATGCGAACAAGCAATGTTCATTTTTTTTTTATTGTATATATCTTCTGATCAAACCAAACGCGGTACTAAACAGGGAAAACGGTATGGAAAAGACTTCCACATAAAGGGAAAGAACCAGAAAGAGGATTTTCAACGCAAAAGAAATAAACTCTTGTTTGCTTAGTAAAAAAAAATTACAATATAAAAAAATTTAGGTATACATTTAAAATAATAAATTAAACTTTTTGTTGATAATAATTTGTTCTAATTAATATAATTTATTTATATTCTTCAATATTGGAGAGCAAAAATTAAAGGAAAAGAAATTTTGCTTTACATTTTTTTCCCTGTGAAAATTGGTTTTTTATCCTATTTGATCAAACAAAATGTGTTATTCATTTATATTTAGATCATTAGATGTCACCCTTTTACCGTGATTGTGGATTGATACAGGTGATTAATTTGGAGTTTATGGTCAATTCTCTCCTTAGATGTAATTTTGATTTTTTTTCTTATGTTATTAGAATCTTGTTTGGTAGATAACTCTTTTGAGACAAATATTCTTTGTCACCTAGAAACTTATTTAGTAGTTTAGGTGCACAATAAAAATCAAATTCGTGGGTACTCATTTGAATTTGTGTTGAGTTTGATAGGGAAAAGCTCATTTTGATGAGAGTTTTTCTTGACTTTGAGAGGTGTGATTAGGATCAGTTTCGGTTCCACTCCCACACTCATCTCTGATTAGTTATATTTTTATAATTATTAATAATATCATAATTTACATGTAATTCTATTATTATATATAATTGTCAATTATATAATTTAACTTTCTTTTAATTATTAAAATATAGAATAATTATTTTAAAAGTTAAATAAATAATATTATAATTATAATACTAATTATAACAAAATTAAAAATTACACATTTAATTAAAATTTAATTCTTAAATATGTTTACATTATTTATTTTTTATTAAGTTATGTATATTGATTGAATTAAAATGTAGTTAATAATTTAATTTATGATTTATTTAAAGTATATTAATAAATACCTTATTTTTTAAATGTGATATGAGTTTCTCAAATCGAATAAGAATGAGATTGGATTTCATTGTTTCACCTTCTATCTTATAAACTTGAATTCAAATTCATTCCACTTTTGTGAGAATGGAAATGGGATAGGCAGATTTGTCCCCGTTGCCATCTCTAGAGTAATCATGTTTAGATAAATTTACTATATACATTGTTCTCTCTTCAATCTTCTCTATACATTTAAAAAGATGTATAAAATGATAATTAACCTTCTATGTTTGAAATCAAGTTGAGATCCAAATCATTATTGGAATAAAGCTTGTCTCTAAATTATGATTTTGAGAATTCCAACTAAAATCCAAAGACACAAGAAATTATGGGATTAGTATTTCAAGTAGATAGCCATGATAAATAGCCAAATATTGATAAAAAAAAAAGGGATTCAAATTTCGCAAATTCAAGTTTCATGTCGTCAAGCTTTTAAATTTTGATAATGAGTGATTCTAAAACATAAGTTTTAGAAAAATTAATCAGCAAATGTCTTGCTACCATGAGCAAATTTGTCTATCAAAATTAATGGTTTCGAGTGTTGTTTTTATGGTTGTTTATTTAACATCATAAAGCATGTTTAGATATTTTATGAGTGTTTTCTTGTCTTCTAATTTATTTGCTGTTCATTTTTCTTTTGTTCCTTTCCAATGTACTTTTTGTTATTGTTGGAACCTGAACAAGGTGTGGACAAATGTATTTGATCTTGTAATCTTTTTCCTGCAGTTATCTCTTTCAGCATCCAACTTACTTGATCGAGACATTACATCAAAGGTATATTATAATTTATTCAAGGGTGCAAATGTTACACAAAGATTCGAAATGGTCTTTTATTTCTCGATGTTTCTTGCTTATTTTAATATCCTTAATGCTTTTTATGCCAGGGAAAGCAATCGCATTATTCGCATATATTATTTTTCATTCATCTTAGATGCCTTTTCATTCGGACTCTTAATTATTTGATCCCAATCAAGCAAATACTTTGTAGTTATTTCTTACACCGTGGAAACTAGTAAGTAAGATTTTATGAGTAGAGCCACAGTTACTCCAACAATTCATGTAAATGTCAAGAGTAACGACTTTGTTTACAAAATATTTGTTTTTGCAAACATAAAAAATATAATAATTATCTTTTTGCCGGTGGCAACATTTGTGGAAGTTTCAATATCTTCGTGGAAGTATAATTTGGTACGTGCACATTCACCAAAATTTGCCTTTGTGAGCATAATTTAGCTGTTTTTTTTTTCCTTATTCTATTTCAGAGTGATCCCATGGTTGTAGTGTATGCAAAGAAAAGAGATGGTAAAATGGAAGAAATAGGTCGCACTGAAGTCATTCTGAATTGTTTAAATCCAGAGTGGATTGAGAAAATTAGTGTTGCTTTTCACTTTGAAATTGTGCAACCACTTGAGTAAGTTATCCTTCATCTGTCTTGCGCCTATTCCAAGCTATAAATTGTGTGCTCTTTATTGCAATAATGACTTATAATTCCCTCTTACTCATTTTACTTTTCTTCCAGATTTCATGTGTATGATGTTGATACAAAATATCATAGCGTTCCCACCACGGTTTGTAAACCATAATAACTCTGCCCTCTAAAATTTTATGCTTAACTGAAGCAAGAGTTCTTTCTGCATTGTTTGCTCAATAAGGATATAACAATGATACTTTTTGAGGTTTTTTTTTTATTAAAAAAAAGCAGTTCCAACTCGTTGCTGTTTGCCAAAATTTTGGAAAAATATGTTGCTATATTTATGGTTTCCTAGTTAGAACTATGTAATGGCTTCACAAAAATCACTAAATCATAAGTAGTCAAATCACTTGGAAAGTTAGAGTTAGTTAATAATAGACAACTTTAAGTAATTGATAGCAGTCAAGGACTAGAGTTGACGACAATATACAATTAACTTAAAGCCTTCGACGTTATTATTTTTGAATTTTTTATGTTGTAATTTGTAAATCAGTTAACTATTTATTCAGTGATTTTACAAATGAAAATGTTAAAATGCCTGTCGCCATGCATGGAAATAGAAAATTATTTTTTTATATGAGATAATCTGTTTTTACAACAAGGGAACTGAATAAATTATACAAGTGATAAGAGCATATCTGCAACTCATTTAAATTTATCTTAGATAAACAAATTTATGTTATATTTATGAAAATGACTTATGATATGCCTATAGGTTATTTCCAGCTTATATCAATATATAAACTCTTTAAAATAACCTGTAAAAACAGCTTATAACTCAATAAAAAAATTATTTTATTTTTTGCATTATAAAAAAGCTTATCAAGGTGATGTGAAGTAAAATGAAACGAGACGTGAAAAGTTTAGATATGAGCTTTTGCATCCAAATTTATTTTTCGTTTTCTCTTGACTAATTAGTGAATAGTTATAACTTATGAAGTTGATATTTGAAAACTAAGAAAATATTTCATCTGCTCTTGATTGCAGACACTAAAACTGGGAGATCAAGACTTCCTTGGAATGGCCAGTTGCACGTTATCAGAGGTCAGTCTCATTGTATTCATTTGCAATGACAACCGTGCTATTTGGGTATCATATATCCATTAATTATTTAATTTCCATTTTTTATATAAAAAATCAAATTAATTCACACTTTACATGGAGAGATTGTCATCATGCCTTCAATTTGGTGGTTATTTGGTAATGGATTCTGATAAAAGTACAATTCATTTATGTGTGTACACATAGGTTGAAAATAAAGAAACAAAAAAAAGTTTAAAAGAAGAAACAGAAGGATAAAATGTTTTATAAAAGTAAACAAATTTATGAAACTCGAGATCGCTTTTGAACTAACTTGTTTTGATATAAAAAGTCTTCAAACAAAATTTGAGAAAGTTTTTTACAAAAAGCAAAGTTGAAATAATTGCATACCAAGGAAAATTGAAACTTTTGGCAGTTCAATATTAATGCCCGTCGTAAAAGAGTGAGATTTTATGTGTATAACATTACTTTTTCGGTTTTTCATGTGCTATTAATACTATTGCATTGAGAATTGAGAATTTTAGATTGTGGACACTGAGTGACGCTGGTGTGAACTGTGTGTGCGGCAGATTGTGACTAAACCAAGTAGGAGCTTATCATTAAGGCTCAAAAACAAAAGTAGGCATGATGTTTTGAGAAACCTAGGGGAAATTACTGTTCATGCTGAAGAGACCGTTGCTTCAAGGAGTGCAGTTGAGATGGTCTTACGTTGTACTCACTTGGATAACAAGGACTTTTTCTCTAAAAGTGTATGCATTCTATTCCCACATGTTGCCTATTTAAGTGCATGTTTGTTTTTTATTTGATTGGCCTTTTGGAAAAATCTCTCATATTCGTTTTTCTTGCAGGACCCTTTTCTAAGAATATCAAGAATGGTTGAGACTGGAGGTTATGTTCCTATATGCAAGACTGAAGTTATCGACGACAATTTAAATCCAAAATGGAAACCACTTTGTCTTAGTGTCCAGAAATTTGGAAATAAAGTAAGCCTGTCATCTTTGGGCTTATCATTTGATGTTACCATCATGGATTATTAATTATAATAATTCTAATTACTTTCTCAAGTAACAAGATATTTATCAAGCTTTTAAAAGTTTTAACTTCTGTGCAGGATAATCCATTATTGATCGAGTGTTTTGATTTCAATAGCAGCGGCAATCATGTACTTATTGGGTAATGATAATTCAATTACTGAAAATTGGTTAATGTTTTTGTTGGGCCTATGCTTTTCTAGTTCAAGGATGCAAAGCGTATTGATGTCAAATTTATTGCCATCAGTAAAATGCAGAAGTCAGTAGCAGACCTTGAAAAGCTGTACAAAGAGAGAACAGGCGCAAATTTTGTCATACCATCCACACGCCACAGACAAGAGAAGGTGTTTTGGTCGACCCATGCAATAGAATGACATTTTTGCTTTACACCTTTGCTTAACCTCACTTTTGGGGATTTCTTCCATGTAGGTTCTGAAGGGTCAACTGTTTGTGGATCAATATTGCGTAAAAGAGCAAATCAGTTTTATTGACTACATATCTAGTGGTTTTGAGCTGAACTTCATGGTTGCTATAGATCTCACGGGTATGTAACAATTGTTCTATTAGCAATGATGATTATTGATTTCATCTTTATGGATTGTTAAGCACTTCAAAATTTGTCCAGCTTCAAATGGAAATCCTCACCATTCAGATTCGTTGCATTACATTGATGCATATGGCCGGTTAAATTCATACCAAAAGGTAACCTTGATATCTACTACTTGTCAATGAATGATATATGATTCTGAGCTTTTCAATCATTAACTTATGAAACACAATAAGGTCCTGACTAACTTCAATAGTGGGGGTGGCATTATCTGATCCATTGTTTTTGCCTAATTAACACAATATTTATTTGTAGGCTGTAATGGAGGTTGGAGAAGTTATTCAGTTTTATGATTCTGATAGGCAGTTTCCTGCTTGGGGTTTTGGAGGGAAGCTACCTGGTGGTACTGTATCCCACTGTTTTAATCTAAATGGGAATCCTGGTGCCTCTGAGGTGAGAAATTCTTCTCCTTCTTCTTTATCCCTGGGATAGCAATTGCATTGTTGGTGTTCTATCAATTTAACATTAACAATTAGTTTTGTTTTCTGTTTAGGTTGTAGGAGTTGAAGGCATAATGGATGCTTATGCCAGTGCTTTACGCAGCGTCACTCTCTCAGGACCCACTTTATTTGGTCCAGTTATCAACATGGCTGCACAAATGGCTGTCCAGTCCATCACATCACATAACAACACCAAGTATTATGTATTGCTTATCATAACGGTAAGGAGATAATGAATTGGCAATGCTTGCTTTCTTTTTTGTGTGCTAAGATTATCTATGAATAACCTATCAAATGTCCATCTTCCTTCTCATAGGATGGGGTTGTTACGGATCTTCAAGAAACAATAAATGCTGTGGTTAAAGCATCTGATCTTCCCCTGTCAATTCTTATAGTTGGAGTTGGAAATGCTGATTTCAAAAGCATGGAGGTTTAATTACTATTCATCCTTGTCCAAGTTTTTACCTTAGGTCCCATTAATTAAATTACTTGGTAGCATGAGAAAATGAATATACTCACTCCGGTTGCTTGCACTTGCAGGTGCTGGATGCTGATAATGGGCGTCGGTTAGAGAGTCCCACCGGTCGCGTGGCTACACGAGATATAGTGCAATTTATCCCTATGAGAGAAGTACAGAGTAAGTACCAATCAGTCTTTGTTCGTCTTTTCGAATCTTGTTTGGATAAAGTTATACGTGTTCTTAAGAACTTTTCTATTAGAAAAACTTTCAAAAAACATTTATAACTTTATATCTAAAAAGATTCATGTCAAACACATTATTAACACTAGCCATTTCTCTTACTTTCATTGTCTTGATTCATTTGATTCCATTTAAATAGACCGTATCATTTGTTATTTTGACAGGTGGGCAGATATCTGTTGTGCAAGCTCTTTTGGAAGAACTACCTGATCAATTTTTGTCTTTTATGCGAAGCAGGGACGTCAAGCCACTACCTTGTTCCGATTTCCCTCAAGCATCATCATCCACTGTGAAATAGATTTTACCAACAAACAAGATGTGCATGTTTATTTTCTTCTATAGTTGGTGGTCCACACAACCCGTTCAATTTCAAGGGATTTCATTTTTTAACTCGTGCACATAGGGAAGGAGGATGACTTGATGAGTGAAAGAATGTTATTTGGTCCGTGGCAGGCCAAAAAAACTCTATTAGCTAAACTAGTTTGCATCTTTTTCAATTTGCGTTTTTTTCTTGAAATGAAATGTAAATAGAAACGTGAATTGGAAGTATATAAGTGTAAAAGGGTACGCATAATGGTTTGCTTTGGTACCAATATTGCAGAGAAAATATTTTATGTTCGTTTAATTTTCTTCTTACAGTAGATCAGATCTTATCTTTAATTTTACACATAAAATCAGTAATAAATATTTTTGTAAAATTTATTATTTTATGAAAAAACTATTTATTATAAATTAGATATTTAAATAATTGTGCTGGTCCTTCTTTGTTATATTTCTGAATCCGAGTCCCAGAAGAAAATAACAATTTTGGTTACGTCACCCACATTGCATCAACTAAGAGCATCATCATGCATGCGTTCTGTTTGGTGGAATACTTTGATATATGGGTGTTAGCATGCAAACCCGAAGCAAACCCTTTTTCTGCTGCAAACTTATTGAATATTATATTCTTCTACATTCCGTAGACTAACCTCTTTTGAGAGTCAGTCAGCTTGGGAATTTCGTACCAAGTTTATCACGTTACATATCAATAATATATAAGTTTTTTTTTTAAGAATTATTAAATAAGAAGTTGAAACTCATAAAAAATCATGATTTTTTTTTTTAAAATCGGTTAATGATAAAGAGTGATCCAAAAGAATGCGTTAGAATATATTATCAGTATTTTTATATAATATTATTGCTATGTGTAATAACATAAACACTTAATTTTATTTAAATTGTCATTTGTTTTATTTTTTAGTTAAGATAGGTAAAAAATAAAATTAGAGAGTTGATTTATGTTATTTTATTTCCCAGTTTGCAGGTTCACTTGTTGCACCCACTGCAACGTCTATATTAGTAGAGATTATAAGGCAATTAGAAGTCAACAATGGTTGGTAATGCTGATAAGAATAAAACTCGTATCTTCCAAATTCCAATCACGTGAGTTTCAAATTTCGTTACGAAGTTAGGAACTTTATTCGAGTTGTGTAAGTTTTATTTTTCCTGTGTAATACACGAGTTATTACTAGCTACCTTCGGTCGTTCTTGAGTATATATAAATACAATATGTGTTTTTTTTTTTTTTTGTTTTGGTGATGCTCTAATATTATAGTTTTTATAAGGTTCAATCTATTAATTTAAAATTTTTTTTCTTTGAAAAAGATACTATTCACTAAAATCAGTTATAGAAATAATATAATAGTGACATAAACATAATATCAGTTAATGTTTTTAAAAAACTATTAATGAGAAATTCCATTAATTATGTAAAAGTGAGAGATACCATTAATGTTTTATTCATGATGATAGTTTTGAAAAGAGAAATATTAATCAATGTTATATAGTAGTATTTTTGTAAGTATTTTTTGAGAGTAATATATAAATATATTTGTAAATATTTTTTGTGTTTTGAAGTTTGTTCCGACTCCAGTGAGTTTTTATATTTTTATTAAGTAAAATTTTCAATTGAGATAATTCATTTGTCTGAAGTTTAATTCAATTATACTTTTAAAATAAAAAAAAAATTAGGCAATTGAACTTAAAACAAAAATGAAAATGAGAAAGGAATGAAAATTCATGAAAATATGAAAACAACAAAGACTATTAATTATACTTTGTGCTTTCTTGAGCCAAAAATCCCACCACAATCCTTTCACAAAAATGAGCCTCACAGAAGCAACCATAACTCATTTAAACCACCATGGACCACACCAAACTCCTTCCATGAAATCAAATCACCCATGGGCAACCTTAAACTTCTGCCTCTAGCTCCACAGATCAATTACTGGTTCTCTGCAACATCCCCGTGCTTAACTGTTGTTAGTTGTTGCTTTAATTTTTTATTCATAAGAATTAAAAGAAGTGTGTAATACTCAACCAACTTAAGGGTTCGGTTGCTTTCCTTTATTTACACCTCTTGTAACAAAAAAAAATCTACATCATTAATTTTAATATAATTAAATATATTGGTTCTATCACTTGACAGGTAAGCTATATATACATAGATGTTGAATAAGTATCATGAATAAAGTCATAATTCAGACCTGCCCATTGGAAGTGGTGTAGCAAAAACCCAACCTTTTCAATTCAATTTCAGGTGTTATTTCTCGTGTTCAACTACCCTTGTTAACACGTCAGGGAGAGCTTGAGTCCTCTTTAAATAGAGTAAATTATATTGATATTTCTGAAAATTCGTCAAATTTGTCTGGACACTTGTCATTTTTCTTTTACCTTTACAGTAACTCTTTTAATTATTTGAGATATATTATACTCTTTAAATAGAGATGAATATGCTTTAAATATTTCATTAAAAAATAAAAAATGTTATATCTTCTTATAAAACTTCCTCCAAATCTTTTTAATATTCTAAAAAACGTATATAAAACATTGAATATTTACTATATAAAATAAGTCGGAAGACTATTTAAAAGATGAGAAAGATGCATAAGATTTGAAGTTATTGAAAATAAATACTCTCAGGGAATCTCTACCTGCTTCTACATGGAAATCACAGCAGAAATGAGCAAGACATTCCTCATGTTTTGACAGCTCTTCAGCCTTTATTTCCGAAAAAAAGATAGAACAGTATAATTGAATATTTGTTAATTTTTAAATTATGCTGGGGTGACATTGGAACCACAAGATAATGACATGCTACAAATACAAAATCTCTTGATTGTTCCGCGAGTATATTTAAATATTTGTTGATTAACATTGAAATGATCAATATATAAAAGGTAACAGGAACCAAAAATCAGCATACGCGTTTACGTTATGAGTTATAAAAGGTAAGGAAGAAGGCCAACTCAACACCATGCTCTGTATAGCCAAAAAAAACAAATAGAAATTTAGAAACCAAAAAAACCCTAATCTAATCGTTCACTCGCTCGCTCACTGTTTCATTGGCGATATAGAAATTAGGAACAGATCGATTAGCAGAAAAAGAGAGAATGGGAACGTGTTTTTCAGACATGAAAGGAGGGAAGCAAGCGGTGGGAGGGAACATCAATGCAGGCACTGCCACGAACAACAATGGAGGCCAAAACGACGCCGTCGATCTCTTTTACAAGACGCAAGGGTTTCAACAATTGTTCACACAAGTTGAGGTACTTTTCTTTCTTAACCGCTTAATCCCTAATTAATGTCATCATCACACAATGCGTCCACTCAACCTATTCATTATCATCACAATGAGTTTGTTTTCTGAAAAAGTTGAGCTATACTTTTCTTGTTGTTGTGCTTTATACGCTTTTTCTTCCGAGCACATGAGGTCGATTGTATACTTTCTTCCCGTCCGGTGTTATCATGTTGGATTAGGTGAAGGATCAATCCAATGATTCATCATGTAATTTGAATCATTCTATCTATATTTTTAATAACATGTAAATTTAAATTTTAATAAAATGCAACATATTTAAAAATATAGTTAGGAATTTGTTTAAAATTTTAAGCATCTAACATATTTTTTAAGAATTTGAGATATATAAACCATCTTAAGTTATAATTTAAAATATATATTATTATTCTACGATAACAAATATAACATATAAATTAGTTAAAGAATAATTAAAAATGATAACAAGTTTATTATCTTAAATTTTAAGATGTAATAATATTTTTGATAAAAAATATAAACAAATCTATAAATAATAGAAGATATAAATTAATTTTTTTATATGAGTGATATAAAATAATTAAAAAAGATATGATCGGTCAAATCAACCAGGCCTTCAATTTTAAATCGAATGTGTTGAGTCGGATCAGGTCGTGTGAAACATGTTCAGTTCTCATACCAGTGAATCAATCCGATAGTTCTTCCCAGACGAGTTTAATAACTATAATCCGGTCAAACAAAATGCCGTAAATAGGGGAAACATTTTAATATAAAAAATTAAGGAATTGAAGGAGAGAGCCAAAGAATTTGTCAAGAGACTTTTTTTTAATATTATTATATTATATGTTAAAAATACTGATTTTATATTAATTATGAATAAACAATATGTGCAGATTAACAAAATTTTATTATCATATATTATATATAAAAAACTATTGATTTTATATTAATTATTTTAAAAATTATATCATAAATTTTTTCTAATAAATTGAGTAAATTAAACTAAAAAAATTATTAAGTTAAGTTAATCCATAGATTGTGTGTAAAGAAATTTTGCTCTACGCATTTTCTAAAACAAATATTTTATCCTATATCTTTCAGTCAAATAAAAGGTTTATAAGTATTATTTTTCTTTCCTTTTCCATCCCAACTAAACACTGTTAAATTTATTGTGTGTTTGAAAGCAAAATCAAGATAAAATTCTCAATACAATGTAAAATCACATTTGTGAGTTCCCTCCTCGGTCTCCCCAACGCCAAACAAAAAAAAAGATGATGTTAAATTCGGATATCATTTAGTGGTAGAAATCAATGTTGTTAATTAATTTGCCAGATAAACTTTTGTGAAGATAATATATTTTATAAGACAGCTAGCTGTTTATTGGAAAACCATATATATAGAAGTTTATGTTTTTTTTTTACAGGAAGAAGTTTATGTTCAGGTATGTGATAAACTGCCAAATATTGATTAAACAAAGGGTATTTAGAATTTCGCAAATTCAAGTTTCATGCTGTCAAGCTTTTATTTTTGATAATTGGATTCTAAAACATAAGTTCTAGAAAAGCTAACCAGCAAATGTCTTGCTACCCTGAGTAAATCCGCCCACCAAAATGAATGTTTTCGAGTATTATTTTTACGATTTTTTTTAATATCATAAAGCATCCTTAGGTTTTTTACGAGTATTTGTTTGTTTTCTATTTTTTTCTGTTCATTTTTGTTTTTTTGTTTATTCAAATGTACTATTTGTTATTTTTGGAACCTGGACATTTGGTGGACAAATGTTTATGGTCTTCTATTTTTTTGATGCAGTTATCTCTTTCAGCATCTAACTTACTTGATCGGGACATTGCATCAAAGGTACATTTTCTTTTAGATAAGGGTGCAAATGTTATACAAAGATTTGAAATGATTCTCATTTTCTTTTATTTCCCGATATTTCATGATTATTTACGTGTGACCGTTATTTTTCTCCCTGAAATGCCTTTGAATTTGCTTTAATATCCTTACAGCTGTTTATGCTAGGCAAATCAATCACAATTTGAAAATAAACTTTTAATTATAAATTTTCTCAATCAACTTTTATTATTCTAAGCATTTTACCACCCAAGTTTTATTTTTTGCAAATTTTATCACTTTAATTTTTAATTTTTACTTATTTCATGGCTGACATGTAAAAAAAAAAATAGTTAAAAGACAACATAAGGATCATTTTGTTATCATCAAGATGATGATAAAACACATAAAAATATATAAAAAATTGAATGATAAATTTTTCAAAATATTAAATGTTAGATGATAAAATTTTGTCAAAAAAAAACTTGTGCCAATAAAATCTGTATAAAAGTTGAATGATAAAATTTGTCAAAATAAAATTAGAGTAATAAAATTCACAAAATAATTAAAATTTAAAGGTAAAATTTACAATTAAGCCTTCAAAATATTTTGTATAAATAAAGTTTCTTAAATGTTAGTAGTACTATTTTTCAATAAGTACATAGCATGTATTATTTTTCATTCACACTCTTAATCTAGTGATGCTAATCATGCAAATGCTTTTGTTATTATTTTTAAGACTTTAGAAACTAGTATGTAAAATTTTATTAGCAGTCACAGTAAATATCAAGATTAACGACTTTATTTACAAAATATTTGTTTTTTGTAAACATAAAAATACAATAATTATCTTTTATGAGAAAGTTTCAAATATCTTCGTGGAAGTATAATTTGGTACTTGCACGTTGATCAAAATAGGCCTTTGTGAGCATAATTTAACTGATTTTTTTATTTCAGAGTGATCCCATGGTGGTAGTTTATGCAAAGAAAAGAGATGGTAAATTGGAAGAATTAGGTCGCACTGAAGTCATTCTGAATTGTTTGAATCCAGAGTGGATAGAGAAAATTAGTGTTGCATTTCACTTTGAAATTGTGCAACCACTTGAGTAAGTTATCCTTCATCTGTCTTGCGCCTATTCCAAGCTATAAATTGTGTGCTCTGTATTGCAATAAGGACTTATAATTCCCTCTAACTCATTTTACTTTTCTTCCAGATTTCATGTATATGATGTTGATACAAAATATCACAGCGTTCCCACCACGGTTTGTAAACCATAATAACTCTGCCCTCTAAAAGAACCCTGCATTGTTTTCTCAGTAAGGATTTTACAGTGATACTTTTCGATTGAGTTAAAGCAGTGCCAACTCGTAGCTTGCTAAATTTTTCTAAAGAAACATATTTTAACATATATATGTAATGGCGTCACAAAAATCACTATAATATAGTGTTTGGTCAGAGGGGAGGGAAAGGGAGGATTTTTTTGGTTCAATTTTTAAGAGAAGTGGGAAGACGAATGAAATTTTTGCTCTTCTCCGATATTAGAGGATTTGGCGGAGAGGGAAAGATGATTTAAATATTTTAACTCTAATAATTAAAATATTCTTATTTACGTTTTAAAATTAAAAATTATAAAGATACAAAAAGTAAATTAATCTTTAAAACTCTTCTCTTCTCATTGTAAATCAAACAAAACATTAATTATTTTTCCTGTTGTCCTCTCAATTAAACATGATGTCTAATCAAAATCCCTCCCCTCATTTTGAACTATACATTCCCTAAATCATACACTGGACAAGAGATTAAGAGTAAGTAGTTAAATCCTTAAAATTAGTTAATAATAGACAACTTAAAGTATTTGACTACAGACAAGGACTTTTGTTGACAATATACAACTTAAAGCCTTCGGTGTTATTATTCTTTAATTTTTATGTAGTAAGTTGTAAATCATTTCACTACTTTATTCAGTGATTTTACAATTGAAAAGATTAATATCCTTGTCATCATGCCAATTGCAAACAGCAATCTATTTCCATAGGAAAATTTACCTTTTTCCAACCAGGGGACAAATTATTTAATTTATTAGAATCTACTTACAATTTATTTAATCTTATCTTATGATATAAACATTTGTTGAAGTATTAGAAAGAATTTTTGTATAATATGTTCATAAGATTTTTTTAAACTTATTTCAATGAATTATTTAAAATAACTTGTAAAAACAGCTTATATCTTATTTGATTTTTTTTATTATTATAGAATCAATTTATACATAAATGTTTATATATGAAATATTTATTTAATAAACTCTTAATTTAAATTATTTACCTGAACGGACTTTAGGTTAGATTTGAAAATAAATCCTTTTGAGAGCTCTCTTCAATTTTATATCAACTTGTGTTATTAATGACCTTAATTTATGGTAGATTTCTATAATTAACATTCATTTTGCATTGTAATAGTATTTTACGAATTTATTATTCTTGCTTTCTCTTGCCAAATATATTAGGGAATGGTAATGACGACTTATGAAGTTTATATTTGAAAACCAAGAAATTTTTTCGTCTCTTGTTCCTGCAGACGCTAAAACTGGGAGATCAAGAATTCCTTGGAATGACCAGTTGCACTTTATCAGAGGTCAGTATCATTGTATTCAGATCATTTTCATTGTGCTGCTTATTAATACTGTTGGATTGAGAATTGAGATTGTGGCCACTGAGTGACGCTGGTGTGAACTGTGTGTGCGTCAGATTGCGACTAAACCAAGTAAAAGCTTATCGTTAAGGCTCCAAAACAAAAGCGGGCATGGTGGTTTAATAAGAAACCTAGGGGAAATTACTGTTCATGCTGAAGAGACTGTTGCTTCAAAGAGTGCAGTTGAGATGGTCTTGCGTTGTTCTCACTTGGATAACAAGGATGTCTTTTCTAAAAGTGTACGTATTCTATATCCCATATTAATGTCCCCTATTTAATTAAATACATTTTTTTTTGTTTGTCATTCGAAAAATCTCTCATATATGTTTTTCTTGTAGGACCCTTTTCTAAGAATATCAAGAATGGTTGAGAGTGGAGGTTATATTCCTATATGCAAGACTGAAGTTATCGACGACAATTTAAATCCAAAATGGAAATCAGTTTGTCTTGGTGCCCACAAGTTTGGAAGTAAAGTAAGCCTACCATCTTTGGGCTTAACATTTAATGCTACAAGATAGTATTTATCTAGCTTTGAATATTTTTAACTTCTCTGCAGGATAATCCATTAGTGATCGAGTGTTTTGATTTCAATAGCAGCGGCGATCATGTACTTATTGGGTAATAATGCAATTATTAGAAACTGGCTTATATTTTTGTTGGGCATGGATGCAAAATACATTGATATCAAAATTCATTGCAATCAGTAAAGTGCAGAAGTCAGTAGCAGACCTAGAAAAACTATACAGAGAAAGAACAGGCGTAAATTTTGTCATACCATCCACACGCCACAGACAGGAGAAGGTGTTGGTTACCTACGCAATAGAATTACATTTTTGCTCTACTCCTTTGCTTAACCTCACTTTGTGGAATTTCTTCCATGTAGGTTCTGAAGGGTCAACTATTTGTGGATCAATATTGCGAAAAGGAACAATTCAGTTTTATTGACTACATATCTAGTGGTTTTGAACTGAACTTCATGGTTGCTGTAGATTTCACTGGTAAGTAACAATTGTTCTTCTATTAGCAACGGTGATTATGAATTTCATCTTTCTTGTTTGTTAACCTCTTCAAAAAATTTCCAGCTTCAAATGGAAATCCTCAGCATTCAGATTCTTTGCATTATATTGATGCATATGGTCGGTTAAATTCATACCAAAAGGTAAGCTTGATATCTACTTCTTGTCAATGAATGATTCTGCCGAGCAAAAAAAAAAATGAATGATTCTGAACTTTTCAATCATTAACATGTGAAATGCTATAGATCGATCACGCCAAAAGTTTTTTACAGTTTATGATCCAGTATTATGTTTGATATTTGTATAAAATCAAGATGATGTATCCTTTTACTTCATTATGTTACTGACTAAATTCAATAACGGGGTGGCATTGTCTGATCCATTGTTTTGCCTAACCAACACAGTATTTATCTGTAGGCTATAATGGAGGTTGGAGAAGTTATTCAGTTTTATGATTCTGATAGGCAGTTTCCTGCTTGGGGATTTGGAGGAAAGATACCTGGTGGTACTGTATCCCACTGTTTTAATCTAAATGGGAATCCAGGTGCATCTGAGGTAAGAAATTCGTCAATTGTATTGTTGGTGTTCTATCAATTTAACATTAACAGTTAGTTTTCTTTCATGTTTAGGTT
The DNA here is from genome assembly GCF_004193775.1 of Glycine soja. NCBI lineage: Eukaryota > Viridiplantae > Streptophyta > Magnoliopsida > Fabales > Fabaceae > Glycine > Glycine soja. The sequence goes on along the minus strand of NC_041004.1, from coordinate 45,938,070 downwards.
GTAGGAGTTGAAGGCATAATGGATGCTTATGTCAGTGCTTTAAGCAGTGTCACTCTCTCAGGACCCACTTTATTTGGCCCAGTTATCAACATGGCTGCACAAACGGCTGCACAGTCCCTTACATCAGTTAACAGCACTAAGTATTATGTGTTGCTTATCATAACGGTAAGAAGATAATGAATTGGCGATACTGTTTTTGTTGGAATGATTATGAACAGAATAAACAATCCAATGGTTCATTTTCTCATAGGATGGAGTTGTTACGGATCTTCAAGAAACAATAAATGCTCTGGTTAAAGCATCTGACCTTCCCCTGTCGATTCTTATAGTTGGAGTGGGAAGTGCTGATTTCACGAGCATGGAGGTCCTACTAATCCTTGTCCAAGTTTTTTTCCTTAGGCCCCATTAATTATTTAGTATCATGAAAATGCTTTGTTGTTAGGGAGAATGAATATATATACTTGTGGATTGCAGGTGCTGGATGCTGATAATGGGCGTCAGTTGGAGAGTTCTACTGGTCGTGTAGCTACAAGAGATATGGTACAATTTGTCCCTATGAGAGAAGTACAAAGTAAGTACCAGTTGCTATTCAAGTTAACTTGTTTGTCTTTCAATTCGTTAGCCTTATCTGGCCCCTCAAATTTTTGTACTCATTTCATTTCATTCCATTTGAAGTTAAACGCACCCTCCTGTGTTTTTGACAGGTGGGCAGATATCCGTTGTGCAAGTTCTTTTGGAAGAACTACCTGATCAGTTTTTGTCTTTTATGCGAAGTAGGGGCATTAGCCCATTGCCTTCCCATTTCCCAAAAGCATCCACTTCCACCATGCAATAGATTTTCAAACTCGGGCACGTCAGGAAGAAGGATTAGTGAAGATGTTGTTTGGTTCGTAGCAGGCAATCAATGACCAAAATAATTATCTGCTAAAGAAGTTGGCATGGTTTCATATTTGCTTTTCTTGTTGATATGAATTGTAAATAGAAGCATGATGAATCTCGGACGTATATTAGTGTGAAGGGTATATTGCTTTGCTTGGGGATAAAATTGCAAAGAAAATATATCTTGGGTGATATACTCCTGGTTCCTCTCCCGTACATTTGGATATTTCATAGATAACATGGTTTTGTTAACTTTACGAAATTGTCAAATATTCCATCACCGATGAATTTAGACTATTATCAATCACCTTCTAGCATGGGCATTTGCTGCACACAACATAAGAGTTTTGATTTCTTCATTATTTTGGTTTATCACATTGTTTACAACTACCTGGCATCGCACTCATCCCTTACCGTTGCTGTATGGCATTTGTTTCATATTTGGAATCTCACATTTCTTCTAGACAAGAAATTGGGATCCCGTAAACGTTTTCTCAAAAAGTCTCAAGTTTCCTTTAATAATAAATGAACAGCTGGAGCAAAAATCTAAAATAAAATACATGTGCTAAGTACTGATATCTTTTTGTTTATGCTAATAGGAAATAGTACATCACAACCAACCAAAAAAAAAAGGCACAGGGGGGCTAACAAACAATCAATTCTCACTCTACATCTAGTCTAAAACTCTAGAATTTTCTTTTGGCGAGCAGTCTAGAACTCTAATAGAAAAATCGAATTTAATATATCACGTTTCTGATTTTCACAATGTTTTATTGGGTAATATAAAGAAATGCACAGACATACTACCCACTCAATTTATGTGCAACTAGCCACCAAGATCTTCAATAACCAAAAAGACACGTATGATAGGAGCATACTCAGCTGGACTTCAATTTGTTTTGTGTAAAGGACCGCCTTGTAGAGAAAGGGGAAATAACCTCCTGAATATTGAGGAAGAAACCTTTATCGTAAACATTATTCTTAACTACTACCACATCTTCTAGAGGTGATTTTCGAAAGAAGGCTCTGCATTTGCTCAACAAGGGCTGTTTCTCACCGCTCATTCCACCGATACTTTGTTTCAGGGCTTCAGCACTGACCTTTGCTTCTTTTAGCTTCCTTTGCCAGTCCATGTAATCTTGCCACTTAAAAGTCTGTGATTCACATAGAAACCTTTAGTTTCATTGAGATTAGCAACTCTCATAAGCATACAGTTTTCTGGCTAAATAGATCACCAAGATTGGATAATGATAAACAACCATGGAGCAATTGAACTTTGACAATTCTGCATTCACAAATCAGCAGAAACTGTACAGGTGACTCCATCAGAATCAAAGTCACCAGACCTGAATTATTTTCTTGTAAATTCAGACGATAAAGCAACCGTCCAGTTTGTGCAGGCTTGTCAACACAAGGATTCTGCTATTGTTGTTTTTTTTTTTAGTCCAAGAGAGACTTATTTTATAGATCCCACAACCATACCAATTACCAAATTAGGTATTCTGGGTAGCATTTTCTTGTAACATAACGGACATGGACACAAGGTATCAATATTCTATACATCTCTAATTCAACTATTTAAATGCATAGTATTCTGGTCCCTCTCTATTTATGGGGATTTTTGTTCATATGAAAAAAAGATAAAAGATTCCTTGTCACTTCCTGGCTTTTTTACAATTTACAACAAAATTAAATAATATATTTGAAGGTTAGAGGTAGAAGGTACCTCATTAGTGGTAGTGTTGGTAAGGCAAAGCTTTGCATGGTAACCAAAGAAACCAGCTAACAGCATCCCAACGATTGCAAGGAACACCATAAGAAGTATCTGGGTGTTGTAAGATCCCAACAACCACTGTATGATTACAAAACATCACTAACCACTAAAATGGAAAATAGGGAATCAAAATAGAAATGCATGACAATCAACACATAGAGACACACAATAAATCCCTCACCTGCACAACATTAGGAGCTAAATCCAGAAAAGAATTTTCTATTCCATAATAAACTGCAGAGTTATGATAAGGATAGAGAAGTATCAAAATTAGTAAAAGAAACAACTTAATCTAAACATAGATACTAGTTGCAAATCTATATTACCGGTTAGAATATCAACAACTCTTAATTCTCTTAGTCTTCCAGCAAGAACCAAGACAATGGCAACTGTTCCATACAAGCATATAAGGAAATGCCTACAAGATGAGAAAGAATCACAAATACAAATAGAACCAGAGATGAAGAATGTATAACTCATTGCAAATCTATGGTAAAGTTGAAATCAATAACTAAAATGTTTATCACTATGATATTCTAGTATTTATACTACATCTTATAGGAAGGGAAAAAGATTGAAGAGCATTGAATGATACCAAAATAGCATATTGAAAAGCACATGTTCACAATATATTGAACAAGTTTAATACTTCAGAGATAGTGGAACAGTGAATAGGTACAGAAACATTTTGAGTAACATGTACGTACTGAAGTTATCTTTCCATAATAGAAACAAGATTTCTTAAAAGAGAAAAGAAGGTACAAAGAATAGTTATTAGAATTTTACGATTCGCGATTCAAATCTACGATTCAACACAATTTGACATATTTCTTTGTGAACCTCAGTTCAATAATTTTATCTAACGAAAGGAAAATTCCTAAATCTTAACTTAGTCTTCTAATGCGTCATACTTTTTGGGGTTCCTTTTGTAAAGGAGTTATATTAGATTCCATGAAATGATACTCATGTAAGAATATAGAACTCACCATAATAGAAAAGCCATGAAATACTGGGTGTTTTTCTCCCCTATGCAGTTGTTCTGTGAGTAAAGCAACTTTTAGTAGAACTCCAAAAAAACACATGATATATATTAAATGAGAACAACACAAATAAAGAGGGAGAATTTCAAAGATTACTAACCATCCATCCACAGTGATGATCAAATCGTGCAACACAGCGATCACAAATGCTGCAGTGTTTTGACCTAGCAGGTCTGCATAAAAAAATTAAGACAGTTTTATAAATAGATTTAACCAATATTTCAACAAAATTCTGCAATAGTAGCAAACTCACTTTGGAATTTTGCAAGTTGAACATTCTTTCTCTGAATAAATAATATTATCATAGGGATAAGCATTAATATAGTGAGAAACATTCTCAGTGTTTATTGTCCCCGGATCAGAAAAGCTGGTCAAAAGAAAGAGCAGAATTCCAACAGCAACTGCCAAGAAGCTTGTGTACCTAAACAAAAATATAAGGTCTAACAAAATTCAGGATAGAATAATGCTGAAGAAACCATTAAGCAAAAATAGAGTACAACGTTGGGTGTTGGCCCTGAAGTACACTACCTGTGAATTCCACTTAGATAGTATCCAGGGATATAGGCAAAGCAAGACTTCGCAACGAAATAATATGTTACACCAATTATCACAATATATATAATCTGCAATAAACAGAATTTTAACCATCAAACCAATGGAGAACATAACAACAGAAGTCAAAACTTCCCGAGAGAAAAAAAAGTATCATCACATACCTAGGACGATTTGCAATAAGTCAAATTATTCATTTGATTCCTATAGCTGTCCCCGTTATACAAGAAAATTATATAAGTTTTAGTCCTTACACAATTTTTTGTAGCAGTTGATCACCACCAGAAAGTTTTTGTAGCAAAGTTACACCTAAAGTTTTCTGATATTATCAATAGGGACCTAAACTTAATCTTGTATGCATGTGTAGAAACTGAAACTTTCAGTTTTCTCATGTAGGAACTAAAACTTAAAAAAGGGACAACTATGAGGACCAGTGAACAGTTTAACCTTTGCAATATAATGCCAGACAAGGATATTATTATCATTATCCTTTCACAAAAAAAAATGTCCCAACTGAAGGCACTCGCACCCTACCTATTCATTAATAGTATTACACAAAAAAAAAAGGCCACATGCAGTATTCAGATGTCAGAAATAACCAAATCGTGACCTAAATAACATAAAAAGGTTATTTCCGTAATGAATTAGACGAAGCAATTTATCTAATGAAATTTGCTTATAGATTCCATTGTCATGCTAGTTGCAGGTCACAATTCACAAAAGACAATGCTGAGCGCTGATAAGTTAAAGCATCGAAATAGGAAGAAGAGTTTCAGTACATTAAAATTGATAGCACAAGTTGGAGCAATGGATCGAAATAATAATATATTATAATACCTGCAGAAGAGGATTGGGACGATCGCAGCAGTAATATTCGACGGAGAGAACCGAATCCGTACACTTAGGACCGAAAACAGCGCCAACGAAACGCCTGCAAAAGAGAGAGATGAAGTAATTGAAATTGAAGAAGCAAAAATGGAGAAGAGAGAGAGAGAGAGAGATACAGGAAGTAATCGTAGGCGCCGAAAGTGAGGAAGTAGTGAATGCGTTGAATGAAAGTGCCTTCAAAGATTGGCCATCGACCGCAGAGGAAAGAGACAACGACCACCGCAGTGACCAAGCCATGGCACACCAATAACCACTCTACGCCCATTACTGCCTATGCCCATTCCACATCAAACGGATCCAATCTTCTCTTAACTCCATGCAATTTTTTTAATTAACTACTACTTGTAGTAAACTTTATTTCATCTCAATTGAGATACAATAATTGTCATAAACCATTAATTCTTTAATCCAGTAAATTTAGAGCCTTATTAACCGATGCCCTAAATTAAAAGAGAAAAAAATATTATTATAAAAATTATAGGAAAATATAAAAAAAAAACATGAATAACATAATTTTATATATCTCAATACAAAATTATCCTTTTAGTTTTTTAATGAAAGATATTTGCCTAAAATTTATTACTGTAATAAAAAATAAACGGTGTGACATTTGACTACCTCAGATTCTTTTCTATTGGAGATCCATTTCCATCACTAAAATAGTAAAAGCTTAAGTATTTTTTTACCTCAGCCACTTGGCAAATATTTCACTTACCTAAATTAAGTTCATTAAATATGATCAATCGTCAATAAATACATCTTTAGAAATAATAATACTGAGCTTTGAAGAAAAAAAAAATGTTGATGTTGAAATACTCTCCATATACATTTGATTTATTCAACAATATTCCACAAGTCACCCGAAGTTTAATCTGCTAATTTTTTTTAAAGAAAATCATATGCCACAAACTAAAAAGAAAAGGAAAAAAGTAATAGCATGGTATTTTCTTCTTGTGCCGGTGCCTTAAGGCACTTAATGAGTTATTGACTTTTTTTTGTTTTATTTTTATTCTAACTAAATGTGGCCTTTAGGCTTTGCCTATACTTACGGAAAAACCTCTTCAAATCGTAATAAAACATTAATATTTTATACCAAGGAATTTTCTATAATCAAATTCTTTTCTTCCACGGCAAGGGATAGAATAAATACAATAAAAAAAATTATACTTGTCCTTCGTTGTAAATTACTCTATAAAATACAAGTCCATCGTTGTAAATTAAACCTACTTTGCCCGTTATGCCACTTGTCCTTTTCTCTCATCGCAATTAATCTTTCACAAAGCCTACGAAAGTGCTAGCCAAAAGAACCAAGAAACTATATTGAATTACTTCTTTCCACTGTACAACAATACGGTATAATCATATGAAAATTTATGAGCAAGGTAATAATACCATATGAAAATTTATGGAAATATTAATCAACATATCTGAGAGCAGAGTTTAGAGTAACAGAAGGGAATAATCAAGGGGGTCAAAGCTTCAGTTAGAGATCTGAAACATCGATAGAATTCTCTATAATGTCAATGCAGGATCCTACAGATTTTCCCATTGATAAGGCCTCGGCAACCTTCCCTCGAGCTGCTTCATGCCTCCGCAAGAGCAAGACCGTGTTTAGCAAAGACCATCTAACCTGAGAATCTGTCTTCTTCTGTGTGAAGCCTAGGCCCTTGAGCAATAAATCCAACTGTTTACAATTAAGAAAATTACAATTAGTAATGTCAATGCCATGTGAGCTTTCCAAATGTTGTCACTTAGAAAGTAAGTAAAAAGTTGCTTAAACCTTTCTTATGTCATCCAGACCTCCTTCAGAAAATCCATATATAAGATATTCAGTAGACACCCCAGCCAATGCTATACATGAAAATTTGTTCAATGTCTAATAACAAAACAAAAAAGGTTGTCACATAACTAAAATTTCATGTGCAGAACGTTGATTAAAGCAAACTTATAAGCAGTGTAAATTAAATGTCAGTAAGATAGCAACATACTGTAGCTGATACTTTTCCAGAATTAACCTGCAGGAAGTGAAAGGTGTTAACAATCAACAGATATAGTTGTAAACAATATGCGGTTCACGTGAAACTCAAGATAATCAAGCAGTTTAATGAGCTAAAAACATGTATTCAATCAATTAGATTATTGATAATGGAGTCACTCAACCTAAACTGCTACACAAAAACTTTGTCATACAAGGAAATTGTGACAAAGGTCAAAGCCAGATTGCTAGGACAAACAGTGATACAAAGACACATCCCTAGTTGTTATTCTCTCATTCTATGTGTTACATTAAAGTAAATTGAGTTGCATTAAAATACAAGGGGGGAAAATAAAGCAACCTACTTCTTCTTGAAACTCAAAATCTACAAAGGCTGTGCCCGCTTGAATATTCAGAGATCCCACCTTCTGCAGAGCATCCAAACTAGAAATAGTATATCCTCTAGGAAGTATTCCTACCAGATAGGCAATTAAAAAGTGACCAGCTTCATGCTGCGTAATTAAATTTTGTTATGGTTACATAACTGTCATTAAGAAGATGTAAATTATTTATTAGAAATAAAATTATTTTTAGTGGACAATAAGAGAAAGGCATGAATCTGACTTGAATAACCCTATTGTGGTATTTTTGACTGAAGCTGTGACCAATTGTATCAACAACCAAGCCACCAATACCTCCACCAAAAGAGACCTGCAAACAATCAGTTGGATGAGCATCCTCGAGAAAATCTTTTACAGTAAGCAATCAAGTAGCATGTCAATGAACAAACACAGATTTTCATGATAAAGGTTGATAAACAAACTTGATCCTGAATTTTACAATGTAATGAACCTTCAATCCTTAATACTTATACAGCAGTTATAAAGTCTGTTATAGACAGATGTGGCAATTAGGATACAGTAACCACAAAGCTTTATTCCACTAGGTACGGTTAACTACTTGATTCTCGCGACGTTATTCGGCTCACTTAAATACCCAAATTTCAGCGATGTTATTAGGTGGCAATTGGGATATTGGAAATAAAATCGTTCGTTCATATTGGAAGCAAAGCAAACATGGAAATTGCATTTCTAAGAAGGTATAGACGGACAAAGCAAGAGAAAAGAGAATAAGATCCCTAAATATGCAAGTAAAATTTCTTATTTATCACAAATGGTTATGTTGGGCTGCAGCAGAACATGCATAGAAGCATACAACAGATGGGTCTTGTAGAAAAACTTCACTTCACTTATGTGGTGAAATGAAATGAATTAAGTAAGTACCGCGTCCAATGTCCATAGAAAGAGCAACCCAAGTGAAATATAGAAGATTTGCTGTGGGGAAATAGCAAAGGCATTCCATGCAGCAAGGCCTCCTACAATAGCAGCAATCTGGAGGTTTCTCTCAATTGAACCAAGAGTTGTGTCCACGGGCGAAAGAAGAGACAAAGTTTCAATCCCATTAAGCCTCAATTCATCCAAGGTGTAAAGCCTTTGAGGCACCTACGTAATAGGCATAGAAGAAAAATTAATCTAAAATATTTACAAGAAGAAGCAAGAGGGCACAAGACTACTAACCTGTCTGGCTGCACCAAAACACCGAAGGCCATCAGGCTTACCCTGCAAATCCTTGACAAGTGCGAGCGCAGCTCTATCATCTCCCTTTGCTAGCTCCTTGTCCAATTTCTCCAGAACTTGTTGCCTAGAAACACCAACATTGGAGGAGCATCGGATTCTGACCCTAAATTCACATGTTACCGGTTTCAGTTGTCCAGGGCATGATGTCAGGGCCACACCCACATGCTGCATCAAAGCCAAACCGACCATTTAATTCAAACTATTTTGGGTTCATGAAATGAAATTATTACCTATTGTTTTCCACGGACCAGGCTTTTCAAGGCTAGTGTTGCATTTTTCATTGCATGCGTTCTTCACCACATAAATACAAGATAAACAATTTTCAAATCAAAAACAAAAAGTTTCCGTCCCGAGTCTAACCCCGTTTAACCCAGAGTTACTGTTTATACAATTAGGATAAATTATAAAATAACCAAACAAAATATACGTTGCTTGGAGAAACGACTACTGGCCATTTGAGGACGCCGTTTCTGACATAATGATATCGACGGCTTTTAACAAGACACGATTTAGACCCACTCGCTTTTTAACTACGCTTGCGTTACTTTACTTCGTAAAAAGTAAAGACCAATTTTAACTATGCATTTTCGCAGTTTCACTGCTGGTTAAATCATACCTTGTCGAAGACTCCTAAACCCATGATGAGCTTCCAGTTAATTGTTCAAAAACTATGATGCAATCACTAGCAGTCATCACAAGAACATAGAAAAACGACCTATGATCGGTTAGCATTAGCCATCCAATTTTTATTTTCTTTTAATTTCAAATTTAAAGACCACAAATACTTTAACTTTGGAAACGTGCTATGAAATTTCGAAAAGCACTTGACAAATTGTTTTCATACGTAACCTACTGAGCGCAAAGAATTAGTCTAGCCAAATCATGAAATTTGCAACTTTGAGTGACACAATGAGAGAGAGAGACTCTGATCTCAGTTATTCTAAAACATTTTGAAAGCACCATTGGTTAATTCGACGAGTGCTTAATTTAAAAAGACGACACGAAATAACAACAGCCTTGAACAGAAAAAGTAAATAACACTGTACAAAAGGGCACTGACTAAGAGGAAAAGAAAAAGTCCAATGAACAGAAATTGGTCACTAAGGACATTTAGAGATGAACCTGCCTACAAGCATAACAGGTAAGGATTAATCCCTAGCACAGTACGCATTTGACAGGAAGGACAACTCAGTCTAAAAAACCCGTCTGATACAAAGGGTTAGAACTTATAAGCATAGGCACATACCAAGACTGCCAATTCGTGCAACATGCCACCAAAAGTGCAACTACAGTTTTCAGCACAGTCACACTCGTATTAAGAAGCTAAAAATCGACCATATATTTAGGAGATATAGAATAATCAATTGACTGTTCAAAGTTCAAAAAGCAATGTGCGCCAGCTTATGAAACACTATCGTTATAAAATAAATTAATTCGACAGATAATCCAAATAGCACTTCACATTCACATCTGATTCAAAAGTGATAATACACCATCCAGTTCATCAGACTGAGAAGCACCTAATTTCTCAGAGAAGACATGTAGAAAATAACCGAAACATGTATGTTACAAACGCAATAAAATCAAAACTATAGTCCAAATGGGTAAAACAAAAACCCTAAAACTCTTGAGAGGCAGATCCAATTTCGCCCTTCCCCTTTCCAGCCTTCTTGGGAAGCAGAGTCTGGTGAATGTTCGGCAAGACACCTCCGTTGGCAATGGTAACAGACCCCAAAAGCTTGCTCAGTTCCTCATCGTTCCTCACAGCAAGCTGAATGTGCCTAGGAACAATACGATTCTTCTTGTTATCCCTAGCAGCATTCCCAGCCAATTCCAAAACCTAAAAAATAAAAAAACACACATCATCAACAATTGATTCAAAAATAAATTAGGTCAATCAGAACACAATTAAAAATCAGACCCTTAAAACAAAAATTAAAACAAGAAAAAACAGATTGACAAAAAACACGATGACTAATCAAATCTAAACCTAATCGGAAACCCAAAACAAACCTCAGCAGCGAGATATTCGAGCACTGCAGAGAGGTACACAGGAGCACCAGCACCAACACGCTCGGCGTATTTCCCAGCCTTAAGGAATCGAGCGATTCTTCCAACGGGGAATTGGAGACCAGCTTTCTGCGATCTTGAAACGGATTTGGAGGCTTTGGGCTTGCCCCTTCCGCCCTTGGTAGAACCACCAGTTGAACTCATTTTCTGATCGGTGGAGAAATTGGGAACCCTAACCCTAGAATCTGAGATTCGGAGCACCGAATGAGTGTGTGAGAGAACTGAGAAATCAGGCGCAGACGAAAGGGTTGTGAGTGGAATGGAATTATATAGGGCCCGATAATCCGCGCTGATTGGTCGAGAAGGTGAGACGCGGATTGCCAACGTGGCATCCTCACTAAGATTCGCGGGAAACTGCTTTTTCGTTTTCGAGCATTTTTGGAACAAAACCCGTCACAATGTATTTGCTCAGCATTTTTATTTTGTTTTCTTTCTTTTCTTTATTTTTTAAAAATTGTTTTCATTTTTAAAAGATTAAAATTTTAAAAATATATTTGATTTAACTTCTTATTTTTTGTTTTTAAGAAATAAAAACACTCAAAATTTATGATATATTGACTTCTTATTTTTTTTTGTATTTTTAAATTTATTTAAAATTATATTCATTGTCATCTCATGTTCATTTCATTCAAAATAAGATCCATGTTTTCAATCAAAAATACTAAAAACAAAATTTTATTATTTTCATTTTTTGATTGTTTTTTATTTTTATTTTAACTGAAAATATTTTTAAAAATTCAACCAAACACATTTTCATCATCATTTTCTATTTCCAATGAAAATAAAAACAGAAAACAAAACAAACCAAACATCCCTAAGTTTTGCAATCATACAATATATGTCGTTTTCTAGTGTATTAGAAATAAATTATTCTGTGAGGAAAAAATAATTAATTTTTATGGTGAAGGGGAAGTAACAAATAATTACATATATCTTTTCATGATTTTGTACAAACACACTACACAACCTGGAAAGGAGATTCTTATCAAAGCAGTTGTCGAAGTTATACCGTCTTATGTCGTGGGCTGCTTCTGATTACCTATGTTAGTTTGCAATGACGTTGAAGCCCTCATAGTCAAGTTTTTTTTGGAGTTGCAATGTTGATGAGAGAAAGATTCATTGGATTAGCCGGAAAAAAATGTACAGTCCAAATAGGAATCGGGGAAAGGGGTTCAAAATGATTTCAACCTTCAATAAGTCTCTCTTGGGCTGTGTTCGGCATAAACTATAAACAACAAAAATAACTTTGTGACAACAAAAACAAGTGTTTATCATTTAGTGAGAATGATTCAACGTGTAAATAAGTTTAAAAAGTATGGATCCCACAACTAGCTTTTTTTTCTCTATAACAATGTTATACACATGACCATGTAAGATGAGAGATACTAATCATCAATCTATCATTCTTTTTTTTTTTTTTTGTTATAAGTTATAGCATAGGCACAATGACCAATGCTTAAGTACGTACAACGGGGACACAATTGTAACTTTACATGTCTTTGCTTCTCGCATATGAATAACTCAATTCAAAGAATAAATATATGTCACGCATAGCCATAAATAACCAAAAAGGTTGGGGCAAAATAAGCACAACTCATTAAAAAAAATGACAACAAATAAATTTGAGGAGAATTTTAAATAGAATATTTGAGTAGGAATTTGTATGAGATGACAAGGGAGCATTTGTTAAAGCACGAACACAACTTTCTCCGGGATGTCCAGAATCAAGGGAGGCAGAAGCTTGGGATCTTCTTCAAGCAATTACATGGGCTCAAGAGACCAATGCAACTCACGTCATTTTCGAATTTGATTGTCAAGTCCTTATTGATACAACATGTTCTGCTACTTTGGGTTTTATTGAATTTCACACTATTGTAGCAAAGTGTAGAGCCAAGCTGATTTATTTTACAAATTCATTGCCTAGCAAAGGCTTCTAGGTTTTTAAATTGTATCCACCAGTTTGATTATGCTCCGGATTGTATTTCCCATCATAATGCTAATGAAATGAAATAGTTCTCTTTGTTTTAAAAAAAGTTATTGTTAATCCTCTGTTATTTACAATTGAAACCAACATCCAATACTATAATGTGACTGATTCCAATATCAATTCCAAAAAACAAGTCTTACAAACGGTACGAATAAATCCTTAACTATCCACCGCGGTTTCAAAGAACTATGAAAAAAATAAGGCGGGTATTATTTAGAACTTACCACCGATACAAACAACGGTAGATAGATATAGTGGGATAGTGTGTAATAGTAATGAGAGTATAAAAAAATCTTTATACAATAATTATGTTTCTCACCGCAAAGAAATTCACATTCTCATTCTCCGCTCGATCCATAAGAATAAAATGAATATAAAATCAGTATAAACATTGAAATCTCATTTTCATGAGAATAAAAGATACTTAATATTTTTTTATTACCTTCTAACAAATATAAAAATATATATTTCTATTTTCATATTTATGAAAATTCAATAACATGTCATGAAACAAGCACTCCCTAAAGATCTATATCGTCATTGCTCATAGTTAACTTGTGTGCACTTTAAAACATCCACCGAAGTGGGGTTTCCCTAGTTTTTTCCTCACGGTAATTGCACCATTATGCTTGGTGACATTTTCTTGCTTCGTTGGCAAAGATAAAGACAGATTAATATTGCACAAGTAGAGTGGACAAAGTCATAAACAATTGTGTTTTGATATTGGTTGGTAATGAGTTCAAATTTAGAAACCAGTTTTTCCTTCTCCCATTCAGAAAAACAAAAAACAGAAAATTACAGCAAAGTGGACGTGAAAAATGCTTTCTTAGGGTTATTGCAAATTGCATGGAACATCCCTGCCCCGTATCACTCACTACCTAGTAACCGACCCCCCTGCGGCAAAAAGCTGCTGCTCCATCTAGAATCACATAAGTAGAAATTTATATAAGAACTTCAAGGGAGACATAAAAAGTTTCTTGTTAGAGTTTAATTTTCATATTTTGTTAGAGTAAAAACTTTTTACATTCAACAAATTAAAAAATATTTTAGATATAATTTGCTTTAGGACACACTGTTGGGCCGACCTTTGTTATATACTAATAAGTTGATTAAGACGTACTAGACCTTCATCCCCTTACCTTGAAGAGAGTTTCAAACTTGCTTTTCACCAAGGAACACTCCTGTTTTATTTCCTGTAAACTTTTAAGGCACCTGAAAACCAACCCTTATTTTCTCATTAGCATATCCAATTTTAAAATAGTAAATAATTTTCCAAAGCTTAAAAGATGACTAGACATGGTATTTTGAAAAGTTCCATATCCATAGTATATGAAAACTTACCCTTCAACATTTCAATAACCTTACAGTTGTTCAATAGTTTCGAAGCTTACCCTTCAACATTTTTCTCCTCACAGTAGTTTCGGAAGGCAATGCAAACTTTCTGAACTCTTTGTGCGCCAATGCTGTATTTCCCAACAATTCAATAACCTTATCAAAACACTTTTTTTCTTGTACAACTTTAGTGTTCATCTCTTAGTATGAGTATTTTTTAAACAAGTGTATACGGAAAAAATTAAAAAGTAAGCTAGATATAAGATAATTGCATTCAGTATCATATAGAATGTCAATCATCTGACATTCAAATAACATAACGGATATTATCAAAATCATGCTAGCTGGAGAAGGAAGGAGGAGGAAAATGTGTCCTTTAGTAGAGAAATTATAATATAAATATTGTGTGGTTTAGGAGGACCACATGTCTATAATTTCCTGTCAATTTCTACGTGAGACATAGCCGGCCAATTTTTCAATTTACAAGAAAGAATTAATAATATTTAGTTGCGTGTCATGTAGGAATTGATCAAGACCATGGACATATAATTGTTCTAAATCATATAATAATTTCTCTTTCTTGTCGTGATTTCTCTCTTTCCCTTTAACTACAAGGAAAGGTGACTCAATCTTGGATCTTATGTGATTCCCTCTCGTTGGGGTGAAAAATTTGTCACTCCTTTGTTAGTTATGTGGGAGCTGGTGTTTTTGCAACGGAACTAAGCTATCCAATCCTTGCAAATTGCAACAGTAACACACTACTAGAGTGCAACTACGGTGAAGCAAGGACGTCACTTGCTAAAAAAGGTGCAGCAGATAGATACTTGATAGTTTAAACTTCTTCCACCAACTTAAGAAACAACACCACCACCCCAAGTTGTACATGCTATTTGACTAAGCTTAGACGCTCTTGATGATCATTCTTCCCCTCTATTTTTTATGACAACTTTTTAAAATGCTTTTAGTACTATTCTACAGAGTGTTTCACCTCAATAATCCATACAATTTTTTACACTTTTTTTTTTTTTTTGCTGAGCTTTTAAGAATGGAGAAACTAGTGGTAAAGAAATATTATTACCTGGAGCTGCTACCTTTCAATTGGCGAACATGAGCTTCCACCCTTTTAAAATCAATGTTTTCCTGGCCTCTGTTTGGGAGTGAGTTTAGATTTTAGAAAGAGATTCCCAAGGACACATTCATTCTATGGGACCGAATAAATAAAATAAAATAAAACAAACAAGGAACTAATTGGTGTGGCCTTACAGTGCCTTTGCCAGCTCATTAAGAAGCCTCTCTGCATCCTCAAAGAAAAGAGTCACAACTTCAACCACAAACTCTGGGTTGCTTTCATCTTGAAGTTGCTGAAGCTGGTTAAATTGATCATCTAGGAAACCCTTTTCAAAGATATCAGTCCACACACACAGTGAGAAATAGATCGAGAGAAAGCAGAAGAAAAAAAATAGATGTTGTGTTCGGGTAGCACAAGAAAGTAAGATACATAGCTTATGCATGAGGCTTTATTTTCTGCTTCACTTAATGCATATATTGGTAATTGTATGACATATTTACCTCTTCAAACAGGGAAGAAGTGTATTGAGCCAACTGTCTCTGCAACTGAGACACACCATACATTGTTGTTCTCTCGACTCAAGTTTTAACCAACCTCTCAAGATCTCAAGTAATTATTTCGTCTCCCTTCTGCTACCAAGTTTATATAATTTACTCTCTGTTCTCAACTGGAAAATCACTAATGCTTGCATAGAGATTTGGTTATGTCAAAATATGTGGAGAACTCTCTTATCACTGCTTCGGGAACTCGGTGTGGTTGTTTTTTTATATAAAGAATTAAAGAAACCGTTGTCAGTCACCTAGTGTGTTTCTGTTCTTGGCTTCCCCATCAACCAATGATTTATGATTAGATTAGAATAAACTAAACTTGAGTCCTCAAAATGGGATTTCCTCACAAAATACATTTACTCTAATTTAGACTCTGGTTTAAATTAAACGACTTTTTTTTGTTAATACCAAATAATGTTTTTAAAAAATGAAATATTCTCTTTGTTAGCATATTCTCTAAATTTCAAAGTTATAAATATTATGTTATTTTTATATTTAATAGTTTAATATATTACATTTAATATATTAATAAATTTTTTTCTCAATTTATTTTTTGTAATATAAATAGTCATTTATTAAACATGCGTGCTCTTGAAAAAATAATGGAAAGTTTCAAATATAAATATAGTAATAATAATAAAGTACAAATATCATTAAAAAATAAAGTACAAATAGATATATTACACTTTGACTTTTATTAAAAAAAAAACATAAATAATAGGTATAGTGCGCCAATAACTCCAACCATATATTAATGCATTCCCTGCACCAAAATAAATCGACCATAAATTACAAAGAGATTTACTTTTCCATCTAGTAACGTATACTATCTTTTTAAGAGAATGCTGATGATAAAAACAAAAAAATCTGATATTAAAGGAGGAGGTCTAACTTATTGATTGAACCGGATGAATGATTTGTTATATATTTTCGATTCCTAAGTAGAAAAAAAATATATTAAGAAATTAAAAATTAAAATATGATATTTAATATTATCACCAGACCTTTTTTTTCCATCATAATTTGAATAATTTTTAATTTATTACTAGTATGTTTTTAAAACCAATACCCTCATTAACAACACCTTTCCATTCGATATCCAACACAAATGATCCATTCGGTCTTTCCATATTTTTCATTGAGGAATTATTGCTTGTCTCACCTTTCATTCCCTTCTCTAAATTGATATCGCCTCCCTTTATTATTTTGTTTAAAATTAGTTTTAATTTTTAATTCTTTACCTAGACCCAAGGTGCTATCTTGTCTGTTGGGGTAGTGGCATTTCAAACTGTGGACCTCTCACTTCCTACCAACCTGTAAATTCTTTTTAAAAATAAAGCATATCTTGCTATTTATAATTATTTTTTAAGCTGTTAGACGAAGGTTAATTATTTTTAATTTCTGGAAAATAATAACACGCTTTTTCATATTTTGTTATTTGCAAATATTTAATTATTATTATTTTTAAAATATTTTAAAATTTAAAAATACGTTTCTAGAAAACATACCAACGAAATGGTCATTGCAGTTATGGGAGTACATGAGGGTTAGATATGTAAAAAAAAAATGTACATTTTTCAACAAAAAAAATTATACACGTTAATTATTAAATGAAGAAATTTATAAATAATTTTTTTTTATGTGTATCTCTTTGTATGACACCATTTATTATATTTCAAACTTCTTTCGTTTTCTTTCTTAATTATAAAATTTATTATACAGGTTCTCTTAAATGAAATACATATATAAGAAGTAACAGAGTGAGTAGTGTCTATCAAAGACTTTCTATAAAATAAAACTCCACTATTAGCTCACCACGTGGAGACATCATGTCATCAACTATAAGGGGCAATGTTCATTTTTTCCGGACATGCAAAAAATGGCAAAGAAAATTTAGACTCAAAGACAGATAACTGGATGGCAATATGAACTACTGCTACACAGGGTTTCTTAAAGATATTTTGGTTTGGATGAAACTTAGATGATTTTTAATATATATTTTTATTAAGTTATCTGTTTAAGTGATATTGTCTGCGGATGCTTTTTTTAGAAATAATAAATAACTTGTATTCAATATATATTGTAGAAATTTAAATACAACATCTAATTAAAACACCATTAATTAATTATAGAAGATGTAACAGAAAAATGCTCTAATCAGCGTATAAAATGTTTTATGTAGTGAGTAGAGTGGGTGGTGAAGTTGTTGCGAAGCATGGCTAATTTTATGATACATGTTGTTGGGGAGGCTATTGACAGTCCAACATGCCTATTCACATAACTCAATTTTTATTTTATGAAGTTTTCTAATCTGTATTATATCATTCATAATCAAAAAGTGAATACAACTAGGAGTAAAATCAAATACAAAAATGTGGTCGCTGACTAGTGAACAGAAGCAGAAGAACATGGTTCTTAATTTGGTGTTGGGTCCCAAGTTTTAGACGAGGTATTCATGCGACGGTACAAAGCTGTACCTTGTGGATCTATTTTCTCATACAACTACTACTATTCCAAATTGGATTTGGAGGTAGCTGCAGAAATGGAATAAAAGCTGTACAACATCGATCATGTTAGTCAATAATTGGAGATTTTTAACACTTCCAAAGGGACCACCCCCTTTCTTGGACTTCAAATCAACCTCTTGTTCTTCATGCCAATCCATGCCAGTGGAACCATTATTTGATAGATATTCAGCTAAGAAAACATTATTACAGCACCTTGCCACGGGAAGACCCAAGAAAACAACAAAGATACGTCCCTCAATCAATATCCAGACCCTGGAATTTCTAAATAAATTTAATTAAATATAAATTTAATAATTATACATTAACAGTGTAAACTATCATACTCTTTTATTCAATTATAAATTATCTTTTTTTATATAATTTTTAATTGAATTAATTAGTTTAATAATGGACAAACTTATCATACATATAAAAGGTTACGTGTAAAACTAAAAATTATAAAATATGTTTGAGATTTATGTAAAATTTGAAAAATATTAATTTTATTTTTATAAATTTTTTTGTATTTATTTGATCCTATAAAAATAAAAAATATTTTTATTGGTCCTGACTCATAACTTCATTAGTTGTTCTCCTAAAGTAATTCATGGACTTAATTATTTTTTCCCTTTATCTTCTCAAATAAACTTCCAAAGGCACTAGAATTCACTCTTCCACCCTAATTTCATTAAGAAGTGCACGATAATTTTTGGAGGCGTTTAATTGTAAAAAAATGTTTAATTTATTTTAGGAAATTCTAATAGAGTTATGACTAATAAAAATATTTTTATTTTATAGGAACCAAATTAATATAAGAATTTATGAGAACAATATTAATATTTTTCAAATTTTAGAGAGACCTTAAATATATTTTATCCGAATAAAGAAATATAAAGAAATATGTATTATTTTTTAATTAAAGAAATCTGAAATATTATTGGAAGGATGTAACATTTCTAAATAACATCTTTTTCGTATCTAAATTAAATACAAGCCATTAACAAAAATTGTGGATCACAAACACAATTACAATTTTGTATTCACGTGACATTGCCCTGCCCAAAAGTATACCAAGAAAGAAAAAGATCCTATTTCCATAGATAAGAGTATTATTATGGCCTGGGCCATCCCTCTTTCTTTAAGATTATGGTTATTGATTATTGAAATTGACTAGAACTACAAAGTGCAAACAAATCAATAGTGGGCTACAAATTCAAATTTAGGCATCAAATCGGTCACATATTTTTGCTTTATGAGAAAATTTTCAAACATGGGCCAACGAAGAATGTCAATTTGCCGGTGGCTTCTTTCTAGGAATGGAACATTTTCAATGTCATGTAAAGTTGGAAAAAAGATTAATTAAGCTAAGATCTTAATCTTGATAACAAATAAGATTAGAAAGGCGAAAATTGCCTTAGTCTTCGTGATCGTGAGACTATAGAGCCAACACAAATGCAGAGAAATCTACACGTAGTCAATTGTGTTTTACATTTTAATTTCTAACTTTTAATTAAGAAAATATTGTTTCAAGGTTTGTAAAGCTATTTATTTTGTGAAAGAGAACTTGAAAACATGCATTCTCATTCCCGATTCTGATATACAACCTTTGAAAAATTATTAATTCATAACATATGTTCACAGGTAAATATTTTATTAATAAATTCAATGGCTAGAGATTGCTTGTCCACCATAAACCACATGATCTTAGTCATAGTCTTTTTAATTTCAAAACAATAAATACTTAAAGGCGTTGCTTCACCGTTTAGTTTTTCCCATATTTTAAATTCTGTCCGTTTAAAGTTTTAAATTCAATTCACTATTAAAAATATAACGTCCTTTTCTCATAAATTTTATGAAAGTTGATGTCTATTCCATGACATTTTTTTCACTCAAGTTCAATTTCACCCTCTCCCTCCATTCCCTTCAAATTGACGCCTAACATAAATATTATCCCATCAAAAGCTTTAAATTCAATTCACTATTAAAATATGACTATCACGATATAACACTTAGAACATACACCTTTTTTTCTTAAATTTTATGAAAGTTTATGCCTACCCATAAAAGTTGATGCATATCATCAATTTTATCTCATTAAAAGATTTAAATTCATTTCACTATTAAAAATTCGACTATCACGGTATAACGCTTAGAACCGACACTCTTTTCTCATAAATTTTATGAAAGTTGAGGTCTACCCATAACATTTTTCTCAAGTTGATGCATATAATAAATTTTATCTCATTAAAAGCTTTAAATTCAATTCACTATTAAAAACATGACTATTACGGTATAACGCTTAGAACCGACACCTTTTTCTTATAAATTTTATGAAAGTTGATGCCTACCCATAATACTTTTCTCCGTCTCACCTCCCCCCCTGATTCACTCTCTCTTTCAGCTCCTCCTAATCTGGTGATTTTTCACTTTATGACTTTCTCAGTTTGAATTTTGATTTGCTGGATGGCTTTTAATTTTCCAATATGTTACTTCTCAATTTCTAGGTTTGCATGTGCGATTCTAGGTTTGTATAACACCTAGAACAAAAATCAACAATAGATTCAGCTATTTATTTTAATATTTAATAATAATGAAGCATGTCATAAATCTTAGAACTTTTGATGAATTATTTTAGGATATGCATCTATGAGTTGTTTGGCTCTTGCATAAAAAAATAATACTAAAATAAATATTAAAATCCAACATGTTTATAGTTTTTCACTTAGAAAATTTTCAATTTGTTGAATTTTGTATCGTTAAGTATTGTGGTTTTAATATCTTTGAAATTTATAATTTTTTCAATCTTCATTTGCTTTTAGATTTCAAAAATTTACTTTTTTATTGTTAAGAAATCATTTCTTAATTAAGTTATGGTGCTTACACATGGTTTTTCACCTACCTCATTTTTTTTAGAGTCTTATTATTATTTTTTCTAGAGATACAATACTACTAGGAGGTGATGATTTTGTGTTGGAACATATACTCGGAAAAGTAATAAGATACTTAATAATACCACTCAACAAATTATCTCAATAATCCCACTCGACATAAGCACGTTACCTTCGGTTTTTTTAGAACTAAGGACATCATACTCAAAATCTTTGATTGTGTTACATGCCTATATACTCTTTGATTGGATGATATGAAATATGAGGAAAAATGAGGGATTGAAGTTTCCTCCCTCCCATTTTAGTCTTGTTTTTAATATTAGGAAATTTATTTTTCCCTCTTTCTTCCCTAAAATCAAAGAGTCCAATAAAAACACACATCTTACATACTTATACCATTTAATCATGTATGTAAAAAAACTGAACAAATTTATTTTAATAATTTTAAAGAATTTTGAAATTAATATTTTCTTTTCCAGTATCACATATATTTTTAAGAAATAATTTTATTTAAATTAAAAAGATTTACATCATAACATGATTAGTCTTTTCAATTATTTTTTTTCCTTGTATAAAATTATTTGTTAAAAGTCTTACTTAAGAAGAATATATAGAACTAGAACTATCTTTATGCTTTGCACGTTGGACAATACAATTTTAATGGAAAAAAAGGATATACAAAACAAAAAAACGTGAGTGCAAGAGAAGAAATTAATAACATCTGAACATGGGAATGTTGTGGGAGGCGATCGGAGTGTATATGCGTAGATTAGAGAGAAGAAAAACACGAGTTAAGTTGAATTATATAATTCAACCCTCCAACTTGCATAACTTGACCCATATAATTTTATCAACCTAATGGATGAAGGACAAGTTACTTTGAGTTGACTCACCAAATTGAGTTTTTTTTTTTTAATGTTTATTGCGTGTTCAAATATTATTTTTTTGACATAATATTTTGTTGACTATTATCTAATAACTTCTAAAAAACATTTGTCTCAACTGATGTTTATGTTTGAATGATTTATATATTTTTATTTATTTCATAGGTCAACTTGTGAGTTATCTATTTTTGAGATATTTTTTAAATTTTAATGGGTAAACTCAATTTTTAACAAAGTTGAATTAAGTTAAAATTTATAACTCAATTTTAAAATGAGTTTAACCCGATCAATTTTATTCTTTAATGAGATAAGGGTCAACTAAACTAAGTTGAATATTTTTTCATTTTAACATTTATAAAAAGGAAAGAGTTGGAGAGATTATAAAGAGAATAACAAAGAATTCATGTTAATAGTTCTCTAGAAATAGGATAGACGTTAACATAAAAAGTAACTATTTTAATATTACTTGATAATTTATTTTCTTATAATTTGATGATTGTAACAAGTCATTAATCTTATTTGTTCGATTCAAAAAAAGATATGAAGTATGAGAATAAAGAATAACTCTATAAAAATTACTTTTGGTAAAAATTAATTTCTTCTTGTAAAAATATATTACAACATCAACTTTTCATAATTTAATTTAAAATTTCGATAACAAAGAACTTAATGCAAGCCTATCATCCCGTTTTTTCTCTTCCTTTAAATCAATAAGTCCAAGAGAGGTTATTTCTATTGACTTTCAAATGCTATAAGATGGACATTATTGGAGTCTTTGATTCTAGGGAAGAAAGAAGGAAAGGATAATTCCCTAATATTAAAAGCGAAACAAAAATTGGAGGGAGAGGACTTTAACTCCTCATCTTCTCTCGCATATCCTATCCTACAATCAAATACTATTTAGCCATGTAACACAACTTAAGATTTTGAATATGGTTTCCTTAGTTCTCAAGAACCTAAGGCATCCTGCTTACCTCGACTGAGATCACTTAGATAGTTTCTTGAGTTGTGTTATTTAGCATCTAGTGACTCCTATGTTCCAGCACAAAGTCATCACCTCTTAGCAGTATTGCAACCTGCAGCCAATAATGAAAATGTGATCAATCTCCTCTTTAAAGGTGAAGATTCTACAAAAAAGTCAGCATAATAAAAAAAGGTAACACATTGTAATCCTCTATGATATTTAATTTAAACCAAAGTTAACTGAAAAACATAAATAGGTACAGTAACTAACAATATCTTAGTTTATTTTTCATGATGATTGCAGTAATGCAACGTCTTAGGCTGCATACTTGCCTGACTCATGCTGGGGCGTAAGATAGGATACTGCTCAACACACAGAGATGCAGTCAAAACAACACGATCCATTTGTTCCCGGTCATAATCATCACCCAGAGAAGGATCAACAAGGTCCTTAATGTTATTGGCTTCAAATAAAGGCTTGGCCTACAACACAAGAAATCACAATGTGCTAAGGCCTCTAAGGTAGTAATAGTAATACTTGGATGATATATGACATTTCAACACTTTGGAGATTGACTTACCCATAACACAATACTTTGCTTCAGATGATCCAAAGCATGACGCCCGGTTATAATCTCCAAAAGCAAGACCCCAAAGGAATAAATATCAGTTTTCTCGCTTACTATGCCGTGCATAAAATATTCAGGAGCTAAATACCTGTCAATTAAATGATCATGGGTAAACATTAGATCATGAGAACAAACAATTCTCTAACTATAGTTTTAGTAGTTTATCATATGTATATATATTTGCTTACCCCATTGTGCCTTCAAATTTTGATACATTACGGTGAGTACACAGTTCTGGTAACCATTTTGCAAGCCCAAAATCACAAATCTGGAGAAATTCTCAATTAGTAAAATGGTGATATATCAGATGAAATATAAGTCTCGAACTTATACTCTATTAGCAGGGGATCCAGAAGCAAAGCTTTAAAATCCACATCACTAGGTTTCAGCTTCTTTCACCAGCAGAATATGTAATAACAAGGTATGAAAGAGAACATTCAACACACACACACAGTGCCACGGCACAATTTATATAATCATCTCTTGGTGAAGCTTGTAAGATTTTCGGAGAATATGATTTATATTCAAAATTCTAAGCTGGATGTAGATAGTATGGATCATATAATAACTAGCTTGATGATGTTGTTCTGTGAGAGGATTGTTCACACAGACCAAAGCATAGCTAATTGGCCATCCAATATGTCGTTAGTCCTTATTGTAGATTGTTTTTTTAGCAGGGCATGGTCCTAGAGTGATAACTATGCACGTGTATCAGAAAATGAGAAGAAATGAAGAAGAAGAAAGCAGTAACTTCATTACATCAACACAACCACATAATACACATTCAGGGAGCCTAAATGCCGTTTTACTTGAGAAAATGTTTCTATCTTCAATTTTTCCTTTTACCAAGGTTTTAAATAACGGTATGTGACCATAGTTTCATCTGTAACTTCAAGGTTTGAGTTATTCACGATCACAATGTGCATTGGCAGCATTTGTCTTCAATTTCTCACAATATCAAGTTTGTGATGAAATTGCGAAGTGACTACAATTTAAAACCTTGTGTTTTACTAGTAATTACAAAGAAGTCTCATTGTTTATAATTGTACAAGTTGTTTTTACTATTTATTTTATCGATCTTTGAAAGTAAGGAATAAAATAAAAATAAAACAGCATTTTTATAAGAATTATTGAATATGAAAATTGAAAAACTCAAAGTAAATATGTTTCCAAGTTTGACAAGTCAATGCACTTTTTTTTATGAAGTAATTCTCTCTAATCACAATAATAAATACCTGTGGCTCAAAATTCTCTGTGAGCAAAATATTCTCTCCTTTAATGTCTCTATGAATGATTCGCCTTTGACAAATCTCATGAAGATAAAGAAGGCCATCCGCTATCCCCATAATAATTTTATGCCTTTTACTCCAATCTAATTTATTTTTATTTGGACCTGAATATTTCATGAAAGGTTAAAACGTAATCAGTAAATACATTTAAAAAGAAAGCTTTCTAAAACAAGGTCTCATATTTGAGTCTGGTATATAACAAAAAATGGCCAATTAGATTGTTATATACCAGCAAAGCCAATTAGAAAGCTTTCACATAGGAGAATAGTGGAATACTTGGAACCAAGTGCACACCATGAAGAAGAGACCCTAAATTTCCCAGTGGAGATAGTTCGAAGACAAGGTGCATTCCTCCTTCTACTCCACATCCAATAAGTTTGGCAGTGTTAGGATGATCAACATGAGCAAGAATGCCTAGCTCAGACAGAAAGCTTGATGTTCTGTTTTCTGGAGTCCCTTTATTCAGTCGCTTAACTGCTATTAGTTGTCCATCTTGGAGGCTACCCTTGTAAACATCAGCAAAGCCACCTCTTCCAATCATATTCTCTATACAAGTAAATTGATGCCATTTATCAGAAAGCAAAATATACTTGTTGAGAAATTAGGAACAGTATTTTAAAGTAAAGAACAGAAAACAGAAAGCACACGAAAGGATTAACTCGGGAGCAGGACAAATGTATATTTCTTATTAAACAGAAATAGAATTGCAACCTGTATATATAGATTATAGTACAAGCTTACAAAATTATCCCTATACCGTTTATAACAAAAATATGAATCATGCACAGCAATACTCCCTGTAGCAGCATCCACACATAGCAAAAATGAATTCACAACCAAACTACATAGCAACTACCAGCCTTTGTTCACTAGGTGGGATCGGCAAAATGGATTAAATGATAGCATATCTTTTGATATAATTCATGTCTATAAACACATTATTGACTTCCAAACATTTCCTAATGGATTGCCTATAGTTTTTCTCTGCCTCGAGCAATTGGACTACCCTATGGGGCCTTTTACAAGTCTTGTCCATACATGCCTAAACAAATCTAAAGTGAGTTATGAGATCTTTTTAACAATAGTTGCTATCTTAACTTTTTTCTCTAGTGCATTCATTTTTTTTAATCTAATCTTGTCTAGTATATCCACTCACGCAATGCAACACTATCCATGCGTTTGGTTGGACGTTAAAAGCTCTTGACGCATGTCAATTTGAAAACATATAATACTTGCTTCTACATTATTGTCACAATTTTGACTTGAATTTACTTGTAGATGTGAATCTGAGATGTTAAACCACTAATTATGATTCTATCTTGTTTGGTATGTTCTCTAATCCTAATCCTAATCAAACTATATTATAATTTACTAAAATACTAGAAATACAATTGGTCTGAAAAACAGGGCTAGACTACAAACCATTGCTAAAATTGTTGGTTGCATTTCTCAGGTTATCGAGACTAAAATTCATCAAAGTTCTGGAACAGTATGAATTACATACAACAGAAATTTCTTGAATGGTTCTGTTTTTAGTCTTTGTTATGTTTGGCACACAACTCGGAGGAAAAGATGGTAGGTGCTTAAAAGATCTTCTTTTCCATAGTTTCAAAAACTTGCTCCAATAAAACTGTGTCCTTAAGCTTGGACAACTAACAGCCAATTCAGATAGTTGTTGAGAGTTGTCAGTATCTCTAATGCAGTCTTCTAAAAGTTCTTTTAGAGTTACCACACTTTTCTCTTTCTCCAAATCAAATTCTCCCAAATCTGGAAGAGCAAAATAAAAATGAACATTATAATGATGGGAGAAATAATTGGTATGTTTGGTTGGAAAGATAGTTAACAAAGGGGGAAAAAGATACAAATAACTGTATATTTCCTTCGGCTTGATTGAAAAAAAAATAAAAGGAAAAGAGAGAGGAAGGTTAATTACTAACAATGAAAATTCAAAATTTTCATTTCTTTCATTTTCTCTTCA
Organism: Glycine soja; assembly: GCF_004193775.1. NCBI lineage: Eukaryota > Viridiplantae > Streptophyta > Magnoliopsida > Fabales > Fabaceae > Glycine > Glycine soja. Next base: position 45,911,181 of record NC_041004.1, on the reverse strand, counting down.
ATTCAATTTCAAAATTTTATTTCCTCTTAGTTTCCTTCCACCACAAGCAAACAGATCCTGAAACCACAAGAAAAGTGTAATGGAAGGAACCTTGGGCAGAAACAGAAGCAGGGCAAGTATACACAATGCCTCGTTTTTTGTGCTTGTCGTTGAAAGCGGGGTCAATTGGGACCATCTTTGATCTGTTTGCCGGAATTTCTCTTCACTGTCCGTCTATGATACGAAAAAGCAGATGAATGGAAAAAAGAAGAGTTACAAATATATAGAGAGAGTGAATCAACAATTAAGTTAGAAACAGGAAGCAGAAGCAGCCAAGAAAAAACATAGGGAAGCATAAAAAGTTAATAAAATAATAACCGTTAGCTTTGACTGAACTTCGGTATGTGCATGTAGAAAACAGAAATGGAAGCATTTTTAATAAGCGACTTGGTCTCATTTGACATGGAACCATAAAAATAACTGACACAGCTTTTAATAATCAATAAATAATAACAACAAATTTATTTGGTAGACAGAACAAAAGAACGATTCCGAAATTACCGATCACTGGCAAAAAAACACGTTCAGCAACCAACGGAATGGCTGATACACAAGACATGTAAGGGGAACATGGAACATGAACTACCCAGAAAGAAGAATCAAGTAAGCTAGAGAAAAAGAAAAAACAAACATACCCAGATGTTAAAACGCAGAAATACGTTAAACAATAATCTCTCTGGTCTCCGCTATTGGCAATTAAAGGTGACAGAACCAAAGCATGCTAGTTGATGCCTTCAGAAAGGCCTTGTTAAGAAAAATCCTTCTACTCTTCAATAAGCCACCGAGTGCTCTTCAGTTACAAAAGTGACATTAAAAACCCAGAAGCTAATTGGGGAACGAATTTTGATTCATTTCATAGTTCACAATTCACATTTCACTCTCACACCCATTTTATCTCTCTTCCATGAGTATATGTAAACAGTCTTTGCTTATGTCATCTGGTTGTGGAGTTGTGGTAAAGCCTCCGCAACTAGTTGTGCTCGTAGACTTAACCCCCACTGGGAGTGTGACATAAGAACGTTTCAGTTATAACTTATAAAAGAGAGTGGAGACTTCTTCCGTCATAAAAAAATTAACTTCTTCCATGCATTAAATTCTACTTGCTTATAGAAAAAAAAAGAGAAAAGAAAAATAATATTAATAATTATTAATGTATCATTAATGATTATTAATATTATTAATGTATCATTAATGATTATTAATATTATTTTCCTTTTTTTTTCTATAAGCAAGTAAAATTTAATGCATGGAAGAAGTTAATTTTTTTATGATGAAAAGAAGTTAATCTCTCACAACTTATGAAACACAATCTCAAACAAGGACACAACATGGAATTCGGAACACAACATGAATAGAAGAGAAACAAAGGATGTACCGGAAATGCACGGAGAAGAGGAAAGTCAGAGAACAAAAAAGAGAAACAAGGCGAATGACGAACACGAAGTCAGCCAAACAAGACGACCAAATGCCATCAAGGCAATAGCAAACAAAAAATAACTAGTGACAACGGCATACTCGATAACGTGAACGGACGATGTTGTGCAAAAGGAGCAAGCCACAAACGTGAATAAAAGAGAAGAAAGTAGAACGTTTCGTGAGAGGTTATCAAAATAGGCTAATTTTAAAAAGGAATTTTTATAATCTAATCTTTTAGGCTGATTTTTATTCAAATACACTATCAGGAAGTACCACTTGTGGAACCTCAATATCCCCGGACTTATTAGCTAAATGACAATTGACACAAACAATACGACCGGTTGTTTCTCGAGAATTTTCATAACCCTATGGGTGTTCGAATTATTATATATATATCATGATCGATATGAAAATGGATCAAGTAATCCCTTCCTTTATACAAGAAAAATTTTGATAAAAATTTCAGAGGAGTATCCACTGCATGTCAAGAGAAGTGTTCGAAGCGTGTTGAACTGTTTGGGCCGTGTCCATGACATATTCAAGTCAAAAAAAAAAAAGATTAGACAAAGTAAAAACATGTCTGACACCGTGTTTGTCGCGTGTCAGTATCAGTATGGAACACATGTCAGACATCGCCTTCACCAAATGTGTTTGTGCTTCCTAGCTCACAACATAATTGGTTTGAATTCCACATTAATTAATAATTAATTAATGTTATTTTCATATTCTTTTGTTGTAAAATTATAAATAATTTGATTTCAGTAGAAGAAATTAATGTCTCATTCACAAGTCACAAGATTCGAATCCCATACGAGAGAAGTGCCTCATGGGAACTAAATATGGTACAATTAATAAACTAAGGCAATGCAATTGTAACTACCCAAACTAATCAAGCTTTATGATCATAGAGTAGTCACCCCCACGAAAGTTGAGGATGACAAATGTCGATTATCCCTAACTTGAAAATCAACTTATGGAACAAAGTAGGAAGTTAAACCTCAGTAAAAATGTCCAGAGTTTGATGAGCAGAGACCAAGGGAAGGAATTGCATGAATCCGTCATGACAATTTATACTTGAATTTATATAGTTTGTTTCGATGTGCTTTACTTTGTTTTTGCCATCATCACTCAACTTGCAACACAATAATCACCGGTGTAACTGCTTTGGTCTCACAATTGATTTGTTTCCTTTAAGACAAATGTGTCCTTAGTCTAATAAATAATACACCAAAAAATAAAGGCATCGATAGTTCCTGATTTCTTAGCGGGTTTCTTTTTTTCGTAATTGATCGACGATGCAGGAGTGTTAATACCTTGTTGCATCTTCCTCTACGTAGATTGTTGCTCCAGCTATTGCGACCAAAAACGTGGTGTGTGCACCAAGACCCTTCCCTAGGTACTGGGAACAATAGATTGTAGGATCACCAAGAATGCTTACTAGATTGTGTTTCCATCACATGCAGTACTTCATGGTCTCACTGTCGATTATCGAAGCTTTATGGATTGGTGGCAATGATAGACCACTCTGCTATTCCAAATTGGTAGTGGTGTTGTCGACAATAATCTTAAGCTCCACTAATGGCTCATCGATTCAATGATTTGCCGTGCTTTGCACTTTCACTTCCTGGCAATAGAATCTAAGCTTTCACAATTCATAGTTGACGGATCAAAAATTTATTAAACCACCTTGGGATTTTGAGGAAGTGGAGTACCAAAAAAATAAGGGGGAAGAAACATAATAGGAGAAAATATCTAAACATTTCTACTATCCCATTCTCCGTATTAGCATTTTTGGTAAATATCTTATTCTTTGAAATCCAATCCAATGATTTAGCTGCGGTTCTTGATTCAATTACCACTAGTCTAACTCCCTCCACTACAAACACTGAGAGCCCATGTAAGAATAAGGTGCAATTTGTATTTTGATTTTTGTGTGTAGCATGACATCAGAGACAAAAACAACTTTTGGCACAACATTGACAGCATTTAGGGATTCCTTACTCATGTCTCCTCTTGATAATATGGAAGACAGCGGGTAGGCTCAAGGACAAATTTGGCTCACTGTCCCAAATCCCACAAAAGGCAGCATGGATTCAGGGTCAAATTAGGAGAGCATGGATATTGGAAATACAAATAAATTACACTCAACTCATTTGTCAATTTAGAAATAATCGTGGGAACTCATCTCACTTTTTTAAAATTTAATTTATTTATGTATTTTAATCGATTTCACATAGTAAAATAAGACTTTGTTATTGTTGTTGTATATGTTTTTAAATAATTAATATATTAATTATTGAAATAAATTACACAGTCATCTCATTTATTAAGGTTTCATTGAATTGCACAGAATCCTCCTATTTTTTCTACTCCTACACTAATTTGTTTGAAAAATGTTACATTAGTTGTTTATAAAACGCTACACGATATCATTATAAGAAAAGTTATTGTAAATATTTAAAAAAGCAAAGAATTTGTGCAATAATACAAAATTGGCTATTGTATTCTGCACTCCCATTATTACATCATGTATCTCTCATTACATTTAAAAAAATCCATTTTAAAAAGTAAATTTACATTCCAAAAAATTCATTCTAAAATGTAATAGGAGGTATCCGATGTAATACTGCGAGTGCATAGTATAAATGCCCACAAAATCTAGGGCCGAACCTAAGGGGGTGACGATCCTGGGCCGGGCCCATGGTTGAAGAGGATCCCAAAAAAGAATTTACAAACCTTTAATAATTTTTTTTTGGTGATTATGCTTCAACGTTGTCTTCTTGTTTTCTTCAACTTATCGAAGCATTAAAATAACAATTTCAATTTTCACCAAAAGATTAAACTCTTCTTCACATTTAATATTTTGTAGATAACTAGGATTTTACATTTTTTTAGTTATTTTCTATTATAAATTTATATATATTGAATATTTTAAAAATTTAAATGATTGTAGCATATAAAAATATAATTTAATCTGTAAGAAAAAAAAAATAAGTTTACTGGGTCATAATAAATTATGAAATGTGATTTCATTTTTAAGAATTTAATTGTAAAATTAGTAATAAACTTCCTAAAAAATGAAAAACAGAGCACAAAAATATAGATACATAATTAAATATATATTTTTCATATAAATTGAATATTTCTATGATATAAAAATATTAGAATTGTTTAGTATATAGAAAAGATGATGTATTTAATAAACAAAAAAATGGATACTTATCCAGGGAGTCGTACATTATCATATACTAACATAATATCATATACATTAAATTTATCTACGTTCATAATCATTTATTTAAATACCTGAAAGTTTAATGTTGTTAATTAATCACAAATTGTTGATGTTATTTTTAAATAAATATGATATTTCAATAAAGAATTACAGAGGTTAAAAAGGAAGATGACAGCTAAATCACGTAAATAAGCCCAAAACCAATGAAAATATAAATTTCCTACCTCCACTCCTCAAGAAAATTAACAATAGAGTCCAATCCAGCATGGTGAAGAAGTTCAGGTTCTGATAGCATCCAATTGAACAACCTAAGATATGATTTCCATTCTAAATTGACAAAGTCCATGTACAAGGCAGTTGCAACCCCAATAATATTTGTGAGTGTACACATTTTGATTCCCTCTAGAAAGAATACACTCGTAAAGCAATAAAAAGATATGTAATTTGTACCTCAAGAAATGTCTTTATATCATATCAAATGGAAATGAGCACAGAGCAGGAGTGTTAATAACTTGTTGCAACTTTGTTGTCTCTTCATCTACATAGATTGTTGCTCCATCTTTGCTCTAGCTATGGTGATAGTAATCCTAACTCCTAAGCACCACTGCTGGCTTTATCAACTCAATGGTTTACTCTTTTTCTCCATGCTCTTTCACTTTATGGCAATAGAGTTTAAGCTTTCACAATTCACTATTGATGGATAAAAAACTATGATACAATCTTAGGATTTTGAGGAAGTGGAGGCAATGAGCTAAACACAATTACGGAGAACAAACATAATAGGAGAAAAAGAATACTCTGGACTGTAGTATAAATTTTTTGTCTCTCTCTAAACATTTCTATCATATCTTATTTCCCGTCTCCCAATCAAAAAATATCAACTGAATCTAAAAATATAAAAAAGGAATCATTTTAGTCTATCGTAGTATAATTCGGTGAAAATTTAGTTCATAAACAATAAAAATTCTAATTTAATCATTGAATATATGAAAATGTGATAATTATATATTATGTATAATTTAATAATAAATTAATCCTTAAATTTTATAACTTTAAAATTAAATTAATTTTCAAATATTATATTTTAATGATAAAATAATTTTATAAACTTAATAACAATACAACATTGTCTTACTTTTTACACATTCAAAAGATTAAATTATAATTTTTTTTACTGAATTAGACTTTTAGAAACCAAAATGATCGTTTACCCAAATAAAAATAAAAACTTTTTTTCCACCCCTTATTAGCTATGATTCTTGATTCAATTGCCATCACTCTAACTCCTTCCACTATAAACACCCAGGGTTTGTTTGGTATTTAAGATCGATACAAGAGAAGGATAAAAACATATTGAATATTTAGTGTACATCAAATAACAAATCAGATAATAATAAAATATAATATAAAAAATATTTAAATGACAAATTTTTGATTCCTTAAAATTATATATAATTTTTAAAAATTAACTTTTAGTTTTTACACATTATGAAAATTACAAAAAATATAATTTTAATTAAATTATAAAAAATTATATTTTATATATGTAGTTATTTTGATTTAATCTATAAAAAAATTATACAAGATTTTTTAAAATAAATATTTTAATGATAATAATAATTTAGTTTTTAATATTTTAATCAATAATATAATTAAAATTTACATGTCATAATGATTATGTGTTTATGCGTATGTTTTTAATCATTACATTTTAATAAAATAAATAGTAAAATTGGATACTAAATTTATCCCTCCTCATATCCTACCTATTAAAATAGTTGGTTTATATTATTTAGATTTTATTCAAACATTTTAATTTTTTTAATAATTACATTATTGTTAAATACAATACAAAAAAAAAAAATGATAACATTGTTATTCCAACCTCACTTTTTTCTTAAGTCCACTCCAACCTTTTCAAATTCTTTGAACCAAGTTAATCTTGAAAATGAAAAAACAACGAAAACATATTTTTTTAAAAATATACATCAGAACAAGTTTTTTTTTTAAATATTAATTAAGACACAATATTTTATTTTTTTCTCATTCGTCTCTCTCCAAAATCATGTCAAACAATGTGTAGAAATTAGAAAATTAGTATCGCCGCCATGTTGGCGGCTGTTAGGCTAGAATTAGAATAGGATAAATTCAAAAAAATAAATATAAAACATGCTACTTATTTGGAGCAATTTTTATAATAGTATTTTATATATTAATTTTTTTTTAATGTAATAACAATGGCAATAACGTCACAACACAAGTTTAAGGACGCGGCACATGTCATTACATGGACTTGCGTCGTTTATTAAATTAAATTAGCATAAATATTTTTAAAGTTTTGGCTAAGCATGACACGCGTATCCAGCATGATTTCAAAGTTTTTTAATTCATGATTTCTAAGTTTTTAACGTTCTCCCTTATTTTATTTCCTCACCTTTGCAAGTTGATATTGTATTTTTTCCTGTTGTGCCTTTTTTTTAATTCCTTATCTTCAAGTTGAGAACTCTTCTTCTAAAAAAAACTGTAATTAATGAATGGTTTCTAACATTAATATCAAAGTTGATAAACTTTCCCGCTGTCCCTTTTTGAAAATGTTTTAACTAAAACTTTGAATTGATTATTAGTATAAAACTAAAATAGAAATACTTAGATTTTTATGTTTTATTAAAAAATTTAATTTCTATAAGAAGTTAGTAAGCACGTGACAGTATAGCATATATTTATTTATAATTTAAAATTGAACCCGCACGCCAGAAAATAGAAAAGAGAAAAAGGATTGAAGATGTGTTGGGGCAACGTAGACGACTGCGAAGTGCGAAGTTGTTGAAAACACGACAGGGAAAGTTTGTCATCTAAATCTCATATCTCATGTTTTAATTTATAAAGCCTCTGATCTGAATGAATGAATCTCTCTCTTCCTTCGTCTGCTTTTCATAGAGCGCAAAGCATGGACAACAAAACCGATTTTTCAACTCCTCTTCTCCCCACAAGCTACGGTCCCGTTGACTCTCAGGGGAAAGGCCATACCGGACCTTCTTCTTCTTCTTCTTTTTCTTCCATACCAACTACTCTTATACTCACTACCCTCGTCGCTGTTTTTGGTTCTTACGTTTTTGGCTCCGCTGTGAGTTTCTATTTTCTTATCTTCAAACATTTCTCATTGTTTGATAATGTAAAATGTGTAAAAGAAATTTAACTCTAACTCAAAATGACCGTTGTAACTTGAATATCATTTTAATTTTTGCAGATTGGGTATTCATCACCTACTCAATCTAGAATCATGCTTGACCTCAATCTCGGAGTCGCCCAGGTTTCAACCTTTTTTTTTTTTCTTTCCAATTGGATACGATGTATTTGTTCGTGGAGCTATTTACTCGATCGCAGACATTTCTGGAACATTTATTACAACTTTTTTTGTTATTTATTATTTGTCATCACTTTTGTTTGACCGTGTTCCTTGATGGTCAAACACTCAAACTATTTGCACTTTTGTAGTACTCAATTTTTGGTTCAATATTGACGATTGGAGCGATGATTGGTGCCGTTGTGAGTGGTAGAATAGCAGATTATGCTGGTCGTCGAGTTGTAAGTCATAGCCTCGCTGCATTAATTCTGCTTTCAATGTTCTTGTTGTTGTTGTTGTTCACCTTTGGTTATTTTGCGTTTTGCTGTGCAGGCCATGGGATTCTCCCAGGTTTTCTGCATCTTGGGATGGCTTGCCATAACATTCTCAAAGGTTTCCCATGAATTTCTTCCTCTTCATCCCCAAATTTATCTAGTTGCGCGCTTTGTAATAGCGGAATATGTCCGAAAACTAGTAGTAATCATGAAGTGTTGGTAACCTTTCCTAAAGAGAAAAATGCTTAACTATATTTCAAGGTAGGGGAGAAAGACATTCATGGAAAGAATGCATTATTACTATTGAGTACTTGAAGTACATGCCTTGGTAGGCTTAAATGCCTTTTTTATGGGAATGATTAAAAACAAAAGGTTTGGACATTACATGGATGATAAACAAAAAACAAGAATTATAAGAATTAAAAGTGAAAAACTGATATATTTGGAGGGATTAAAAAAGTATATAATCCTGCCATGGTATTAACTTTGAAGCTTATTCAAAAGAGTATTAGACATTAGTAATCCTTGCTAACAAAATTTCTGTTGAGTTGCTGTTTTTATACGCAAAATGAAGTAGATGGATAGAGCAAGGAGTAAGGACAGAGGACTCTGAGCGACTGAATCACTATGATTCTATTAGTTGAATGTCTTCGTCCCATGGGTTTTCCTCAAGTGCAGTTGTTGATATCTAAAATTTGGTTCTTTTTGAAGGTTGCTTGGTGGCTTTATGTTGGAAGACTGTTGGTAGGATGTGGGATTGGCCTTCTATCTTATGTGGTAACTATGTGACTGTGCTATATGTTATGATTGCAGTTCGAATGATATTCAGCCACTCAAGAAATACAAATACATAGCTTCCTTTGTGTATTAGGTACCAGTTTATGTAGCAGAAATAACACCCAAGAATCTTCGAGGGGCATTCACTGCAGTTCATCAGGTAAAGCAATACTATCATGATTCAATCTTTAGTGTCATTTTTTCTCTTATTATATATACCATACCACTTATATTTTTCTATGTCATGTATAGGCTTATTTTAAATCCCTAAATGATCTTATTTTGACAGTTAATGATTTGTTGTGGGATGTCATTGACTTATCTTATTGGAGCATATGTGAATTGGCGGATCTTGGCTACAATAGGTAATATTCTTCTTTCTTGTGTTCTTTTCATAAAGCAAATTAAAAAAACAAAAGGGCTCCATGTAACTCTCATGTTTTTTTTGTCTTTGTCTCAGGAATTATTCCGTGTCTTGTGCAACTTCTGAGTCTTCCCTTCATCCCTGATTCTCCTAGGTGGCTGGTGAGTTGTTCATAGCGTTGGTAATTTTATTGTATGGGCTGCTCATGTTGGACACTGCTCACACTAGGATTTGATCTTTTTCATCACTTTTATCAAATGATTGGAGTCAAGACATGCCATTAGACAAAATATCACGAGTGATACTTGCAATTTTCTGCAGGCTAAGGTTGGTCGCTTGAAAGAGAGTGATTCTGCTTTACAGCGCCTCAGGGGGAAGAATGCCGATTTTTATCAAGAGGCCACTGAAATCAGAGTATGTAACTAGTTTTTGTTCGTTAGGTGTAACACTTGAGTTACAATCTTACTCAGATGCAAATGAAGAGAAAAAAGGAAGATACCTTAGAGTTTAATCTATCATATTTTGCATTGTACCTTTATTTGTAGGATTATACAGAAGCCTTTCAGAAGCAAACAGAAGCTAGCATCATTGGCTTATTTCAAATACAATATTTGAAGTCACTTACCGTGAGCATTCTAAATTATCCCTGTTCATATTGCCCATCTTAACCTTTTGCAGGGCTCTTATGGTATTTAGTTACTTGGTTGGTCAGGTAGGGGTCGGCTTGATGATACTGCAACAGTTTGGAGGGATTAATGCCATTGTTTTTTATGCAAACTCTATATTTATCTCTTCTGGTATGTGCAGCTCCTTTTCTATGCTTTCATCCATTGTATGACAAGTAATAAAATGAATATGAGAATATCAGATTTCACACAAAAACAAAAACTCTTATCCATGACAGGGTTTTCAGAAAGTATCGGAACAATAGCAATCGTTGCCGTTAAGGTTCTTAATTCTCTTCACATGATTGCATCATTTCTCTGTGCTTAATTCTGTATAATAAGATGGATGCTTTGATGAGTGTACCTTTCATTCTTGTTTTTCATACTATTCCGTGATTTGTCTTTATAGATTCCAATGACAACTATAGGAGTACTTTTAATGGATAAATCTGGAAGACGACCACTTTTGCTGGTAAAAAAGTTTGAACTATTGTTCCTACTCTACTATTTTGCAGTGTTTTACAAGTTGAGTCTAAAATTTTTTGATACTCATGCAGGTGTCTGCAGTGGGAACATGCGTAGGATGCTTCCTGGCAGCCTTGTCATTCATTTTGCAGGTTCTTTTAATAACAGAATCTGATCTAGTAAGTTGTTTTTCACATGAATTTCTAAGAATAATTAGGATTGTCTGATGCAGGACTTACATAAGTGGAAAGGAGTTAGTCCAATTTTGGCACTAGTGGGTGTACTGGTAATGTTCTTGCACTTATACACTGTAGCGTGAAATCTCATAAATTTAACTTAAATGGATTGTGATCGTTACTATATTTTATGACCCTGAAAGAGTCATGTGAAACTCCTAGCTAATAATCTGTTATGTAACAATAGCACAACTGAGTAAAATTTCATAGATTAGTATTTCTGGCATATTTAGTGGAGTCTTTGAATTCTTGCTAAACTTTTATGATGTGCCTCATGCTCTTTCATTTTTTCATTGGCCTTGTATTTTGTCTTAGTGACATAGAATTGGTTTCAGCATTTGAATGATGCCTCTAAAGTCTCACAATAAGAATTCAATTTCTGTTATGTATTGAGTCCAACATTCGGTTCCACATCTTGAGAAAGTGATTTTCCACATTTCATATGTGATTTTAAGAAACTAACAGTTATAACTTCTACTTTCCAAACATGACTTCTTCCAAACACGCCAAAAGTGATTGTCTTATTAATTATTTTTAATGGCCAGGTATACGTGGGATCTTACTCTATAGGTATGGGAGCAATTCCGTGGGTTATAATGTCAGAGGTAGCTTCGTCAAACTATACCTAAACTTGGAAAATAAAAAAATTCAAACACAAAAAATATCAGCATGATGAATGGTTATATTTTATTTTCCAGATATTTCCCATCAACGTGAAGGGTTCTGCTGGAAGCCTTGTGACTTTGGTTAGCTGGCTGTGTTCTTGGATTATATCATATTCTTTTAACTTCCTCATGAGTTGGAGTTCAGCAGGTATGTTATCATTTAATCTTGGTCCTGAGGGTAAAAATAAAAATAAAAAGTTAAGAATTTTTAAGAAACTAGGGAAGAAAAATAGAAACGTAAGGAGTCCTTATTTTACATATGGAATAAAATTTATTTTATGTTATGTTTGGGCAGGAACTTTCTTAATGTTCTCTAGCATATGTGGCTTCACTGTGCTATTCGTAGCAAAACTAGTACCAGAGACCAAGGGGCGTACACTAGAAGAAATTCAAGCTTCTTTGAACTCATTTTCTTCTAAGAGATAGAGATTCTGAATTAAGAAAATTACATTCAGCAATCATCACAAAAGTTTTATCGAGACTCGTGATGTACACATATTCTTACAATTAATTGTCTATATTATAGATAGATACTTAATATGTAGATTTATTTTGTATATTTTTTTGAGTGTCATTATGTAGAGTTGAATATTTGATTTTAAACTCAAATGTCATAGCCATGGGACATGTTTCGCTCCGTAAATGAAATTGCAAGTTAATGTATTTTACAAAAATCCTTTCATTTTTTCACATTACATTCTTCCCAATCTTTTAATCATATTATCTATCTAATATATTACTGTCTTTTACTTCTTCTTTTTTCAATTATATATCTAAAGATTAAAATAGATTAAAAATAGTATGGGTAGGGAGTAAACAGGAATGTTTTTAAATAAGGGACTAAAGTAGAAAGTTTTCATAACTACTAAATTAGTAATTAAATATTCTTAAAATAAGAATTGTTCTCTATTGATAATTATAAATGAGTCATATAATTATATACAAATGCACTTCGGCCGGCCATAATCGGGACAACAGATGGGCTTCAATTTATAGGAACTAATTGGAAATTTTAAAGTTTTTAGGAAGAGTCGAATTGCAATTTACAGAGATCAAATGGTTTTTTTTTTCTTTCTAAATTTAGCTAGAGATTAATTAGCAATTTGTCTAAACTCTAAGAAGAATTAGATAACAATTCAAATTATTATTTTTATTATTTTCCAAGTAATTTTTACTGCTTGATTTTTGGATTGTTATAGTGAGGATTTACATCCCAAAATCTGGTCTCATTTCTATAAAGTAGAGAAAACTACTTTAATCCAAACTAAATAGAGGAGGAATATGAAAAATCGGATCAGAAATTCACAAGTATGAGCAAACCACATATTTTAAATTATTTCATGGACTTGCAATCCGTTTAGTAGATAGAGTAGAAATATGAAAGGGTCAGAAAAAATAAAAAAGAGATAATAAATGTGGATTGTTTCGTAGAGTGAAAATAACGAAAGAAGTTAAATAAAAAGGTGAAACACCACATTTCTTTTTTATTTCTTCACAAAATTACGTAAAAGTAAACAATACACTCAACTATATAAATGGCATTATGTGACAGCTAAAAACAATTAGAAGTTGACATTTTTGGCGGTTTAAACTGACAAAAACATATATCATAAGAGAAATAACCAATTTTAAAAAATATTAATTATCTATATTTTTTTTCTTCCTATATTTCTCTTTTTACCATTTATTTCAAAACAAATTCTCTAAAAAATTACTGTATTTCTCATATTTTTTGTTACATATTATATTTAAATATATTTCCATTCACCCTAATTTTTCTTTCCTATTTTTAGTTTTTCTATTCTTCTCCCTCTACTAAGCACACAAATGACACGATGATTTTACTCTTTCTAAAATATTATTTTAAAATTTAATTGTACCAAATCATATTTTTTAAGAATAGCTTTCCAAATAATAATAATAAAAAAAAGAACAAGTAAAAAACGCAACCCAAGGAAGAATAGTGCGATACGTGTCCCAAAATTAATTATAACCATGTCTAAAACTAAGAAGGAAGCGACCCAAGCCCAATAAAGGATATAGATAACCAAATAAAAAAGATAGCATACCAATTGATCATATATGTCCCAAAATAAATGTCCACCGTGACCGTGCCATATTCATTCTCCCTAAACCAATCATATCTTATAAGATTAAGACGCAACCCGTTATAAAGCACCTCCATATCTTACTTCTCATTAAAAACCAACTCAAGCCTATACTAACCAAAATCACATTTTAGTGATTCCAAAAGCTTGTTCACGAGAATGACTTCCGGTGAAAACCAGTTTCCCCCTCAGAAGCAAGACACACAACCAGGCAAAGAGTATCTCATGAATCCACCACCCCAATACAGCAGCCCCGATTACAACCCATCAAATCAACTTCAAGTATACATAATATTTAATTATTAATTACCTCCCATTATCCATATATAAGTACTTATTTTATATTTCCTTCAGTATCTAATTAATCGGTTATATATATATTTTGTAGGGGGTGATTCTGGAATTGGAAGAGCCGTGAGCGACTTGTTTTCACCTACGTGAAGGGGCAAGAGGATAGGGACGCGAGTGACACGCTTCAGATTATAAAAAAGGCTATACCTGCTGATTTGGGTTATGAAGAGAGTGGTGGATGAGGTCATCAAGGCTTATGGACGCATTGACATTCTGGTCAACAATGCAGCCGTGCAGTACGAGAGTGATTCCCTGGAAGAGATTGATGATGCAACACTTCAAATGGTGTTCCGAACTAATATCTTCTCCTATTTCTTCATGACCAAGTAATTAAGTAACACTACACTTAAACGTAAACCTTTTCCTATAACCGCATCTCAATACATCAAACATCATTTATTTTGATCTTTTTTCATAACATTAAAGTAGACACTTATGTTGATCCATTGATTTAAATATAAGTTTATATGTTTAATTATATTACCAACTTTGTGTTGGTGTGACTAACTGGTTCAAATCTTTAATGAGGCATTGAATTCAATTTTTATAGATGGAAAAATTGGACATAATTGAGAAGAAAGATTTCACTAAAAATAATTCTTCAGTATTTATTAATCATTTTAGACCAATAATATTAACTAAAAACATAATTTTAAGTGAGTTTTGATATATATAGGCATGGCTTGAAGCACATGAAGGAAGGAAGCAGCATTATCAACACAACATCAGTGACTGCATATAAGGGTTATGCAACACTGGTGGACTACGCATCGACAAAAGGTGCCATATTGGGGTTTACTCGGTCCCTAGCACTTCAGCTGGTGAGCAAGGGAATAAGAGTGAACGGGGTTGCACCTGGACCCATCTGGACTCCATTACAAGTAGCAAGCTTTAGGGAGGAAGAAATTGTTCGATTTGGTTCGGATGTGACGCCAATGAAGAGAGCTGGGCAGCCTATTGAGGTTGCTCCCTCTTATGTCTTTCTTGCAAGCAACCAATGCTCCTCTTACGTAACTGGCCAAGTCCTCCACCCTAACGGTCATACATACATATATATATATACATTCATACTATTTTACTCCTCAATCATAACTCATAAGTTTTTCCTTGTTGGGGTTTTCTGACTCTTACTTATTCTTTTTTTTTTTCCAGGTGGAATCATTGTGAATGCTTGATGAATTGAAGGATAAATGATAGACTGATATATATGTACGTAATGTCATTGTGGTTCTTGTGTCTACGCAAAGTATGGATGAATAATAATCGAGGTTGAAGGCAAGCATGTGTATTGCTTTCAAACGTATGGTATAAATTAACCTAATAAAATACATATGTATGCATAGTAATAGTAACATATATTTGTAAGCCCTCAATCACAGTTTGAGGCGGTTGCCATGCAAATTAGTCACCGTCACTGGGATTCAAAATAAAGTATCTGTATGTACCAAAATTAAGTGTGGTTAAATGGTTATATAGAGAACTTGATATCTGGTGAGACTGATCGATCGCCGGCTCAACTTACTGCTTTGTTTGTATGCTCGTTCGAAGCATTAGATCGACCTGTGTAGTACGTTATAACCATTAATATTAAATAAAAATTTGATACTTGAACTTTCAATATTACGCGTGTTTATGTATTTGATTACAATTTCACTTATTTCTAATTAACAATTGTAATTGTATCTTTTATAGTATTTTTCTTTATTTTATAGAAATCTAATTTTGTTATTAATATAAGAGTTTAATGGTTTATAGGTAAAATACTTTTATATTTTTATCCAATAATCACATATCATTGTTTTAATGTAATTTTTTAAATAGTTATCATAAAAATTAATAAACATAACATATATGATGAGTTATAATTAAATAATATTGTAAAACTTCTTTTAGTGTATAAAACTTTTTTACGATGTCACTGTATAACCTTTTTCTCTCAATATAATTATCTTTAATTAGTTATCCACCGAAACTTACTCTTTGCTCCAAATTATTAAATATACACAAGTGTTAATCAAAAAGACAGATTTTTCCATGTTATTGAAGCAAAATAACATCTATAATGTATCTCACGTGGTCATCCCCATGTCATAAGTGTAAGAATAATGTAAAATTCAATTAACCTCACGAAACAGGGAAAATTGATTTGAGAAGTAATATCATCACCATCAAATGCATTTCCTCTCCTTCAAAACATACAAATTAAAGCATAAAAAACATTTTTTTTAACAAATTTTTAAGAAACGTTGCTTATATAAACAATGCAAAATCATGTGTTCCATAGTAAATTGTTTAACTTGAAGTACTCTTAGTAATAAAATAAAATTGGCAATAATAATAGTTAGTATTATAATATAATTAGTATTGGCACTGAAGATGACCTTAATAATAGTTAGTATTCTAGTATAATTAATTGGAAATAAGAAAATAAAATTGTTGAAAAGTGGTTAAGAAATCAAGAAATAAAAGTTCAAAAAATGGTAAACGGGCATAAATCAAGCAAGATATGATAAGGATCACCGGACGCACTCAAAATTATATTTTTTTTCTTCTCTACATATGATAAAAGACTTTCTCCCACCTTGGTTATTTTGGATTAAAGGAATTGAAATAAGAACAAAATTTTAATTACGGAGCTGGAGGTTGGTGTAGAAAACAAATTAAGGAGGAGAAGGTGAAGAAATTAACTATGTATTTTTAATAGAATTTTGGTAGTTAACCTAAGTTACTTACTTTTAATTACCGTAATTAGTTTGCTCAAATCCTTGTTTTTCTCCAATGGTTCCTTTCACGTGAATGGGCAGGGGGTTTTCAGAAGATGATTTGCACGATTTCCATTAGAAATTATGTATTTATAATTAATAGAATTTTGGTAGTTAACCCAAGTTACTTTTACCTTAATTAGTTTGTTTAGATTAGTTGTTTTTCTCCCATGGTTTCTTTCACGTAAATTGTCATGGCGTTCAGAAGAAGGCTGCACGATTTCTACCTTATAAATCCAAGGTTAGTTTTCCATATAGTCATGGTGATCATTACTTACTTTCACCTTGGTTATGTTTGTGGCACAAATATGGCCGGGCGTATTAATTAACTTTCTTAATTTATGTATGTGGTTGAGTTTCTGTATTACATTGGTGAAGATCATGCGAAATGTTTTTAGCAACTATACCAGTCTTTCACTTAAGTTAATTGAAGGCATATGCGACCGAGTTTCACAAGGAATTGAAGAAGTGCACAAGTTATTGACAAATGGTTATGGTTGTTTAATTTCATGTGTGAAACCATGACTTTTATTGTTAATTTTTGGTCCATGCTTTAAATTTTCCATCTTCCTTTTCATTCTCACGTGAATTCTGAATTGAAGAGCTGAAAATTATGTTGAAAAAATATTTTTTAAAGTAATTATAATTTTGGTTTTTTAATTAAATTTAAACTCTTGTCATATTTTAGTTATGTTAATTAGTATAATACTTAAAAATAATGTTAAAATAATATAAATAGTAGTGTAATAACTAAAATAAATAGGGTAAGAAGAGGAGGGGTAAAAATAATGAAATCCTAGCTATTATATGTGTGTGTGAAAAAGAGAAATAAAAAATTAATAAATATTTAAGAATTAAAAAATAAGCTAAAAGTTAGCATTAATGTTATTTAATTTATTATTTCAAAAAATAATACAAGCTATTAAAAAATTATTTATCAAACATCATTAATAAATCAAATAAATCTTTTAATTTATAAAAAAAAAACTAAAAATTAACTGAAATACTTGCTAAGTATACACTAGATGACTGTAAAAAAAATAAAAATGCACTAAATGTTATTTTAAAATGAATTATATCTAACCGGATTAATCATGATTCATGCGTATAAATATGTTTTAAAGAATAACTTCCCAAATATGTCACTCTCAAGGGAAAAAAAAACTTTCCAAATAAACAACCTAACACGTTGTGCAAAAATTAATGTAACCATGTCCTAAACTAGGAGGAAACCGCCCAAACCCAATCAAGCACAATGAAATGAAAAGGAAAACATAATCAATCATAACGTAGATGTGGAAAACAACTAAAATAGATAAAAACAAAAACAAAAACAACTAAAATTACTTTTTTTTTCATGTCCCAAAATAAAGAATCTTAAAACTTTTTTACACCCACAAATATAAAACAATTGGTTGATATTTTTATTTTTTCTTTATCTTTCTTTTCTTATCAAATTTATCACCTATCATACATATATTTGTTTTTATTTTCTCTCATCTCTGATCTCTGGAGTTGTCAACCAGCACTGGTGTCTCATTTCATTTCCTACGGAAGGCGTCCGGTACAAGAAACCGATCGACACCATACGCAGCAGCTCCTTCTGCCAATTCACGACGTCTCCTCAACTCATTTGCATTTCCATTCAAATTAATTAAAACCATCACTTTCACTCTTAGTTAATTTGTTTACGAAAAATGGCTTCCACTGAATACAGGTTTCTTCCTCAGAATACAACAGCCGTGTGCAACTTTAGAGGGTGCTACTGTCATTTTCACCTACGTGAAGGGGGCAAGAGGACAGGGAAGCGAGTGCACGCTTGAGATTATAAAAAAGGCTAAGGCTGAAGATGCCAAAGATCCATTGGCTATACCTGTTCATGATTTGGGTTATGAAGAGAATTGCAAGAGTGGTGGATGAGGTCATCAAAGCTTACGGGCGCTCAAAAAGAATTTAACATCCATCACAATGAAAGCATCTTTTTTTGCAATTTAGTAGTTTTCAAGCTAATGATAAGACATAAAACAAATACAATAAATTTAACAGACATACTAGTACAACACATTATCCTCTCAACCTCGAACTAATACCCCATCCACAAAAAAAAAAAAAAAAAACCATGCTAGGCCGAATTCCAGAATACTTTGGACCTTATTTGACAAAAGGTGAAACCTGGAATAATCAACTAGACCTAATACCTCCAACCATTTTTGGCAAGAAGAAACCTTAAGTATTTCCCTCAATCACAACTAAGTACCCTCTCAACCATTACTTGTGAAGATAAAAGAATTTAACTTGTCTTAATATTATTAAGATTGTAAGGTTATCTTAAATTATATTTCCTTAATTAAAACCTTGAGACAAATAAATATGTATAAAAGATTAGATTCTCAAAATAACACATTATTTTATCCACTCTTATTTAATACCCTAATTATTTTTTGTGCCAAAACCTAACTAACTTAATCATCAAAGTACCTTTTGCAGATACCACATTCTTCAGAGGAGTCTTCTGTCGGATACTAGGGAAGAACACAACAAAGAGAAGGGCAAGGCAAGAAAGAAAAGTATCGGACCAACTTTAGACCGAAAGAATTAGAGATTATTTGCTGGGTAAAATATTGCAATTCATTGTCGAAAAATAATTTGATTTCCAATCCCTTCTTGTTTCCACGCTTAAAAAGAAGATAGAAGTCGAAAGGGAGAACGAACTATAAAAACAAAACATCAATGAAACTAAACCTAGGCACATTTTATCAAAAGTAGATGATTAGCAACTTTGCAAGCCACGAAGCAACATGCAAAACTTTCAACAATCTCTTTTAACAATGATGTCTAAATGTCTCAACTAAATTCTGTTAAAAACCTCAAGAAATACAATAGAAGTTCGGATATTAAATTAAGCAAAATTTCAAAATGCCACAATTCTGTCTAGCATGGAAATTAAAATATAGCAACTCCAGACACATACCACAAGAAGTTTAAAGCCTTCTACCCCTTCTACCACTCTTTCTACGAGTGCTATCCGAAGGAATGGGAGTCACATCCTCTGGAAAATCAAGAAACATTAATTAGTATTTAACAGTAAATGCCATACAAAAGAAATCAATCATAAAACAAAACTGGCTAATACAATGAAAATAAACATAAAAAAGATAACCCTTCAGAGTAAACAAAGAAATTAATGCCTCAACCCATCAGAGTTCAGAGTACACACTTTGGAAAATATATAGACAACACAAAAAAATGACAAGACATTTGAACAAGGGGAAAAATAAAGTGAAGGCAAGTACCTATACGACCAATTTTCATTCCTGAACGAGCAAGGGCACGAAGAGCTGATTGAGCACCAGGACCAGGTGTCTTTGTCTTGTTTCCACCAGTGGCACGGAGCTTGATATGAAGAGCAGTTATGCCAAGTTCCTGCTCCACAGTAATTTTAAACAGTGCATTAAACTTGACAGCTTCACAGAAAATTACATCCTATACTAACAGTGATTTCAGAGCATGACCGGAACAAAATCACTGAAACAGCTAAACAGAACATTGACCAGCGATATTGGCTAACAAACAGGATGATCAAATCGGAATTCTATCAAATTTATAAAGAAGAAAGCAGCATATGATAATAACAAAAATCACTAGCTAAAGAGAAAAGCCCACTGACCTTGCATCTGGCAGCAACATCCTGAGCTGCAAGCATAGCAGCATAAGGAGATGATTCATCTCTGTCAGCCTTAACCTTCATTCCACCTTAAGTTAGAAACCAAATACATAAGGAAATCACATCAGTTTTCCTATATCTACTAAAAAGGAAAAAAGACAACCAAAATTTATCTAATGACAATGTTAGCTTGGTGATACGCAAATAGATCCCAAGTTCTGTGAATAGAAAAAAAAATAAACCATTAAGATAAAGCAAAACAAAATTTTACAAAAGGGCAAGCCCAATCACTAAGCTCGCTCCATCATGGGGTATGGGGATACCTAAGTTCCAACATAAGAATCTCACAAAGAACATAAAAACTATAAATTACAGAAAAGCTAACAGGGAACAGGGGATAAGAAAAAAGAACATATATTGACTCTAACACAATTAAATCCACTGAAATATAGGCTATTTCAGTATCAATATCAATATTACAAAATATAAGTGAAAATTTAATAACAAAGCTCCCTTCATCATGGGATATGGGTATACCTAAGTGCCAACACAAGGATCTTACAAAGAGTATACAAATTAACTCTATCTAACCCAATAAAATCCACTGAAATTGGAAACGATTAAAGCTAAATAACAACTAACATTTAATTCATGCCATAATAGTAAGTAATTTTACGTATTGTAAAGAGAACCAGTCATATACCAGTGATGCGGACAAGCGTTTCCCTCCCAGACAAATCAGTGACATGCTGCAATCATAAAAATCAACCACGAAACTTCAGAAATTGATAATTAAAAGTGAGAAATAAAAGAAATGCAAATACTTACAATGAAGGTATCATTGAAGGAGGCAAAGATGCGAGCGACGCCAAAGACATGTTCACCATCTCTAACAGCTGGGCCCAGAGTCACGTTTTCTTCCTTTGGCTCTCTGACCTTTCTCCTCGACTGCGTAACAACAACAACAACAACAACAAAACCCTATCAGTATTGCCCTCTTGCGCTCCCAAACACACCGCTGAGTCTGAAAAGCTAGCTAGGGTTCGAGTGAAAATGGAAAAGTCTATTAGATTGATTTTACGAAGATCTACGCACCATGGTTGCAATGCGGTGAAGGGCTTCGGGGATTGGATGAACCTTCTTCGGCGTTCAAAGCTGATTCTGCAAACTGAAGAATGGAGGCACCGTTTGTTTCGTTTTTATATCTAAGTCAGACTAGGGTTTTGCAGAGTGAAAAACTGGAATTTGCAATGTTACCCCTCAATTTTTTTATTTACTGAACTTTCAGTCTGATTTTAAAGAGGGAAAAAAAAATATGATCCAATTATTTTGGTTTTATTAGTTTATCGTCTAATCAATTTAGTCTAGAATTTTAATTCCACTTGATGTAAATTGATTTTAATCTTTTCATTTCATTTTTTTTAGAAAATATCAACTCAAAGGTAAGATATATAATAATTATAATAAAAAATAACTTAAAATATCAAATATTTCATTTAAATGTCATTATATAACTAATAATAATATACTATGCATCTTAAGTGAAATAATTAATAAAAAAAATATCTAATTAAATATATTTTTTATAAATCAATATAAAATATATGGATTTTATAAATATATAATAAATAAAAATAAAAATATGAGTGATATTATAAATTTGTGAACTAATATACAAATTCAGCAGCTTGAATAGGATTTGATTGATTTTTAAAATTAAATCCGATTCAATAAAAAAATTTGAATTTAAAGGTGTTTGGTTGAGGAAGAAAGGAGAGAAATAGAGAAAAAAAAATTATATGATTCTTACACTCTTCTGCTCTACTTTAATTTAGAAAAATTCTTTTTCTTTTTTTTATCTTTTTTATATTTATTTTCTAAACCAAATACACTATAAAGGAACTAAAGTTGTATTAAAATCTGTTTTTAACTATTAATATTTTGTTATAAAAATATTAAAATTCAATTTAAAAATTAAGATTAAAATCATATATTGAAAGATATAAATGATTAAGAAAATTAAGTATGAAAATAAAGATAAAAAAATATTGCTTTAAGAGGGACCAAAATCAAAACACTCCAATTTTATAGTTACAAAAAAAATATTAAGTCTATAAAAATTATCATGATATTTAATAAAAATAAATTATCAATTTAATCCTAAATTTATATCTCATGGTCTAGTCTTTAAAACTAAGAAAAATTAAAATATATATTTAAAATATTTTAAAACTTCATTAAGTCCTTGAAATTATTTTTTTTCCTCATTTTATTCTTAGCGATTAAGTCCTGGACAGAGATCAAAATAAGAGAAATGGGTTAATTTTAAGACTTATTTAAGTTTTTCTTCATTTCAGAATGACAAAGGACCAAATGGGTCATTTTATTTATTTAATAAATATTTACCCCACATATTTAACATGTGTGACACATTGATTATAAAAAATGTTTCAGCACCTGATTTAATTAGTGAGAAAGTATTGAACTTTGTAGAAATACATTTTATTTAGTTGAAATTAGTATGAGTGTATGATCGGAGTGGTACACAGGAGAATTAAATAGACATAATAAAAAGTATAAAATATATTTTTCAAAAATGAGCATCCATATCCCTCGCAATCTCATGCAGTGTCCGACCCTCCAACTTTTGGTTTTGTTGGGTTGACACCACCATTGATCTTCCAAGCTCTCTTGTTCTGTCAGCATAAACAATTAAATGACTCATTGAGAGAGTAGTTTTCACAAACCGTTCATTCATGGACACCAAAGGCAGTGAATTTTCAACTCCTTTGCTTTCCACAAACAATGGTGGCGTTGACTTCCAGGGAAATAGGCAACGTGAAGCTTCTCCAATATCACTTACTCTCATCCTCAGCACCCTTACTGCTGTTTTTGGTTCTTACGGTGGTGGGTTTTGCGGTAAGTTAATTATCCTTTACACATTTAGTGTCGCCGATCGGATACCAAAGACATGTGGGGAAAAAAAATATCCTTTTCACATTTTGGTTCATGTTCATCACTGTGCTGTCACATAACAATAACAATTCATATTGCAGATCGGATATTCATCCTCTGCTCAAACTGGAATCATGCATGATCTCCATCTCTCTCTCGCCCTGGTTTCAACCTCCAGTCACAACTCACAACCTTTTTTTTCAACCTCTCTTAAAATGTCTCACATTGGTAGCAATAGTAGAATATGATTGGAAATACTCCTTATAAAACTTAGATGCAGTTAATTAAGTATTTTATGTGTTCTTTTCTAATTAGAATTGGAAATTTATTTCGATAATTTGCATAATAAATGTTTATATTAAATTTCAGACATAGTTTTCTCAGATGAAACTCTGATCCTGATTAGAAAATAGCACCAAAGAAACACCCAAGAAACTGCATTAAGTTTTCACCTATCATTTACACCTTATAGTTTATTTGACCGTGTTCACATCCTTATAATTAAGTTAAACTCTTTGCACTTTTATAGTACTCAACTTTTGGTTCAATAGTGACCGTTGGGGCAATGACCGGCTCCATTGTAAGCGGTAAAATAGCAGATTATGCAGGTCGCCGAGTTGTAAGTTAAAGCCAGGCTACACTTAATTTTAATTTCAATGTTTCTGTTGTTTACCATTGGTTACTTTGCATTCTGATGTGCAGACCATGGGTTTCTCAGAGGTTTGCCATTAATTTCTTCCCAGATTTCTCTTGCTTGAATTGCAGGCATGTCAAGGAATTAACTATATATGAGGCTTGTTATCAGACAAAGAAAAATATTTTTCTCTTCGGTCTCAAATATAAAAAAGAAAAAAAATAAAATTCTTGAAAATTTTTAACTAATTCTATCACATTTAATGCTATTATCTCTAAAATATCCTTCATTTAATTGAGATTTTTTTTTTTTTATCTCTGATATGAGGATCTAATGAAGGGTAAGTTTGGAAAATTTTAGTTTTTAATTGAGATCAGTACAATTAAATGTGGTTAATTAACTTTTTAGTAACTACAGTATAGCGTTAATTTGTTAATTTTGGGGTTAATTTCCTTAAATTCAGTCTTTGATATCAAACATTTCGTGTTTGAAGGATGCTTGATGGCTTTACATTGGAAGACTGTTGATAGGGTGTGGGATTGGCCTGATTTCTTATGAGGTAATTGCTTTGACGTTTAATGTTATGACTGCAGTTCAAATTAATGTTATTCAGTCAATCAAGAAATACAAATTAATAGTTCCCTTTGCATATTAGATTCCAGTCTATATAGCAGAAATAAGCACCCAAGATTTTTCTAGGAGCATTTACTGAAGTTCATCAGGTAAAGCAATATATATTATATAATGATAATGCATGATATTCTTGATATCATTTTAGCCTTATTTTGTGTATCATGCCACTTATGTTTTATACGTATCAGCTAAAGGCTTATTTCAAATGTCTATTTGATACTGTTTTGGGTTTTGACAGTTCATGGGTTGTTGTGGGTTGTCATTAAGTTACCTTATTGGAGCATTTTTGAATTGGAGGATTTTGGCTTTGATTGGTAATATTATTCTTTTTGTCGCTCTTTTCACAAAACAAACTTAAAAAGGGTTCCGTGTAACTCACATCATTTTTTGTATTTATCTCGGGAACTATCTCGTGTCTTTTTCAGCTTCTGACTCTCCCCTTTATCCCTGATTCTCCCAGGTGGCTGGTGAGTATGAGAGTTGTTCATAGCTTCTGGAATTTTGTTGTTTGGGAACTATATGCATGCTGGACACAGATCATACAAGCAACTGAATTTTTTCCTCACTTTGGTCAAATGATTAGAGTCAGCACATCTCATTAGATAAACCTAGCACAAGTGATAAATGTAATCTTCTGCTGGCTAAGGTTGGTCGCTTGAAAGAGAGTGATTATGCTTTACAGTAACTCAGAGGAAAGCATGCTGATTTATCAAGAGGCCACTGAAATCAAAGTATATAACAAGTTTATGTTTATTAGAATTTTATACTTTGATTATGAATCTTATGATCCCTTGATATCTATCATTTCTTATACTGTAACTTCATTTGTAGGATTATACAGAAGCCCTTCAGCACCAGACAGAAGCTAGCATTATTGGCTTATTTCAATCACAGTATTTAAAAACACTTACTGTGAGCATTCTAATTTCTAAATTAACCCCATTCGTGCAGCCTATCTTAACCTTTTGCAGGCTCTTATGGAAATTAGTTACTTGGTTAGGTTGGAGTAGGCTTGATGATACTGCAACAATTTGGAGGGGTTAGTGGCTTTCTTTTCTATACAAATTCCATATTTATCTCCGCAGGTATGTGAAGGTCCTTTTCTGAGCTTCTGTCGTATAATGCATACATAAGAAAAAACAAATGTGAGAATATTAGATTTGTGTCAGATTCATAAGAAAGCAAAAATTCTTCTCTATGACAGGCTTTTGGGATAGTCTTGGAACGATAGCAACGGTTGCTGTTAAGGTTCTTAATTCTGTTTACACAATTTCATCATTTCTATTTGCTTAATTCTATATAAGATGAGTTTGGTGCCATTTTTTATGTGTGTACGTTGTACCTTTCAATCCTGAGTCTTCTCTTCACACTCAGTCCCATTATTTGTATTTATAGGTCCCATTGACAACTTTAGGAGTGCTTTTGATGGATAAATGTGGAAGACGGCCACTTTTACTGGTAAAATGGTTGAGGTTTTATTAAAAAATTTATTTTTTCCATGTACTTTTATTTCTGATTGGAAAATTTTGATTTTTGACTCTTAACACGGGCGTCTGCAATTGGAA
This sequence comes from Glycine soja, assembly GCF_004193775.1. Classification (NCBI taxonomy): domain Eukaryota; kingdom Viridiplantae; phylum Streptophyta; class Magnoliopsida; order Fabales; family Fabaceae; genus Glycine; species Glycine soja. The sequence goes on along the minus strand of NC_041004.1, from coordinate 45,885,029 downwards.
CATGCTTAGGAAGCTTCCTCACAGCTCTATCATTCTTCTTGAAGGTTCTTTTAGTTTTAATAGAAGATCTTTTCTTAATAAGTTGTATTTGAATTATTTCCAAGAATAATTAGGCTTGCCTGATACAGGATTTACATAAATGGAATGGAATCAGTCCCATTATGGCGCTTGTTGGTGTAGTGGTAATGCTTATATGATTATGCACGTACATGTATCTTCGACTATGCCATGAAATCTCTTAAACTTAAATTTTAGCTCTAGGTATCTAACTTAAATGGATTCAATCATTTCTCTGGTTTGTGACCATAAAAGAGTTATGTCAAAATCTTACCTAATAATCTTTTGTGCATCTTTATCACAATTAAGAGTAAAATTTCGTAGATTAGTATTTCTTGCACGTAAGTTCTTGATTTCTTGCTCGAATTTTTATGATGTTCCCCATTTTCTCTCATTTTTTGTTGGCCTTGTATGTTGTCTTAGTGAATAGTAGTAGAATTGAGTTTAAGAAATGATAAAAATTCAGTTCATGTTGCATAGAGACTGATTTACTTAAGGATTGTATGATTGATAGAAAAAAAAAGAAGCAATTCGGCTTATAAATTTGTTAATGAGCAGGTGTATATGGGATCTTTCTCGCTAGGCTTGGCAGGAATTCCGTGGGTAATAATGTCTGAGGTAGCTTTGTCCAACTGTGATTTAAATCATGAAATAAAAATTGAAATATAATAAGTTCTCAACAGGATGAATTGTTATATTTTATTTTTCAGATATTTTCCATTAATGCGAAGGGCTCTGCTTGAAGTTTAGTAACCTTGGTTAACTGGTCGTGCTCTTGGATTGTTTCATATGCTTTTAACTTTCTCGTGAGTTGGAGTTCGGAAGGTAAGCATACTCTTAATCCCTGGTTCCCTCTATAAGCAATACATTCCGTACAATCTAAAAAGAATTCAAGCTTCTTTGAATTCGTATTAAGAGATGAATTTGGTATTCCCCAGCTACAGAATTCATGCATAATAAACACACCCAGTTATTCAAAACAAAGGAGTGCTTCGCATTCGCAGGTCTGAAGGGAAATAATATTCAGCAAGTAACAGTAGTTATTGTATTGTATGTTTTTTTTTCAATATTATTTTATGTCTCATCTTACATTTCTCATTTAATTTTCTGTTACTATTTAGTAATAAAAAAAAACTGTACAAATATCATAGTGTGGAAATAAATACCATTGTGAAAAAATAATGCAATGGTATGTGTTGGGTTGAAAAAAAATAGCCGCACCCAAATATCTTAAGTTAGTACTTCATCATTCATCACATGCAAGAAAACGTTTGATACTTACCAACTTAGACGTCGATGTCGTTGAACACTTCATAATGCAACAGATTGGAACTCTTTATGATGACACATTCTAAACAAAATTTTTGCCAATCGCTACAGTTACGCATGGCCAGTAACAAAAATATCTCACGGTAATCGAATTTTAAAATAATAACACCTTATCTCAAGTCAACAAGACACGTGACTTATCTCCAACATGTGTCTTGTTGACTTATCTCCAAAGAAAAACATTCTATCAAGTACTCCAATCCTTTCCAAGCCACGAAGCAACATGCAAAACTTTCAACAATCTCTGACAATAATGCCTAAATGTACCAACTAAATTCTGTTCAAAACCTCAAGAAATACAATAGAAGTTCTTATATTAACTTAAGCAAAATTTCAAAATGCCACAATTCTGTTTGACATGGAAATTAAAATACCACGAGAACCTTAAAGCCTTCTACCCCTTCTACCACTCTTTCTACGTGTGCTATCGGAAGGAATGGGGGTCACATCCTCTGAAAAATCAAGAAACAATAATTAACATTTAGCAATAAACATACAAATGAAATCAATAAGAAAACAAAACGGGGAAATACAACGAATATAGAAATAAAACAGCCATTCAGAGTAAACAAGATAAACAACACACTATAATGTGTAAGAGGCAAAAAAATGGATGTATATAAACACAAAATAAAAGGACAATAACAAGGCATTTGAGTAAGAGGCAAAAAAATTGAATTATGGTTTTCTTAAAAAGGCAGATACCTATGCGGCCAATTTTCATTCCAGAGCGAGCAAGGGCACGAAGAGCTGATTGAGCACCAGGACCAGGTGTTTTTGTCTTGTTTCCACCCGTCGCACGGAGCTTGATATGAAGAGCAGTTATGCCCAGTTCCTGCTCCACAATAATTTGAAACAGTGCATTAAGCTTGACAACTTCACAGAAAATAACAACATATACTACAATGATTTCACATAGCATGACCTGAACAAAATCACTGAAACAGCTAATCAGAACAATTGACCAGTGATACTGGTTAACAAATAGGATGATCAAATCAGTATCTTATCAAATTCATAAAGAAGAAAGCAGAGCATATGAAAATATCAAAACTTAATATGGTTAACAGAAAAATAGCTATGTTAATGAGAAGACCACTGACCTTGCATCTGGCAGCAACGTCCTGTGCAGCAAGCATAGCAGCATAGGGAGACGATTCATCCCTGTCAGCCTTAACCTTCATTCCACCTGAAGTTAGAAAACAATGGCATAGGTAAATCACAGCAGTTTTCCTATATAACCAAAGTGGAAAAGACTAAACCAAAATTTATTTAATGGTGAAAAATGTTAGCTTGGTAATACACAAAATGGACCCAATGTTCTGTATATAGACAAAGCAAAACAAACATTTTAAAAAGAGTAGGCCCAATCACATGGGTACCTATGTGCCAACATAAGGATCTCACAAGGAGGATATAAATTAACAAGAAGCCAATACAATAAAATACACTGAAATTAGATATTGGCTATTTCAATATCAATATCAATATTATATAACATGTGAGAATTTACTAAAAACTGGAAGAGGAAGAAGAAGAAAACATAGTAGCAGCTAAAGAATAATCAGCATTTTCTGTAATAAGAAGAGAAGCAATCATACCTGTGATGCGTACAAGTGTTTCCCTCCCGGACAGATCAGTGACATGCTGCAATCATAAAAATCAACCACGAAACTTCAGCAATTGATAATTGAAAGTGAGAAATAAAAGAAATGCAAATACTTACAATGAAGGTATCATTGAAGGAGGCAAAGATGCGAGCGACGCCAAAGACATGTTCGCCATCTCTAACAGCTGGGCCCAGAGTCACGTTTTCTTCTTTTGGCTCTCTAACCTTTCTTCTCGACTGCACAACAACAACAAAACAAAAACCCTATCAGAATTGCCCTCTTGCGTTCTCAAACACACACCACCGAGTCAGAAAATTCTAGGGTTCGAGTGAAAAGGGAAAAGTCTATTTGATTGATTTTACGAAGATCTACGTACCATGGTTGCAATGCGGTGAAGGGCTTCGGAGATTGGATGAACTTTCTTCGGCGTTTAAAGTTGCTGCTGCAGAGTGAGGAATGGCGGCACCGTTTCGTTTTTATATCTACCAGGTGGGATTAGGGTTTTGCAGAGTGGTGAACTGAAATTTACATAGTTAACCCTAAACCTTTTTTATTTACTGAAATATATATGCACAACGACCCCAGATTTTACCCTTTTTTTTTCTTCGTCTAATTTTCAAGTTATACTATTAGAGTTGGGCTTGGGCTCACTGGTGAGTAGGCACGGACTTGGTCTCTAATATAACCAAAAATATAAATATTAGTATTTTAGACTTTTAGTATTTGTAATAGTTTAATTGATAAGATAGAAATTTAATAATAATTAAAATTTTACTATAAAAACTATATTATAAATAAATTTATAACAAATCTAAATCATTAGTATTTTAGTTTCTAAAATATACTATATAAATGTTTATTTTTATAAACTGGATTTTATAGTAAAAAGTATTTTTAAACAAAAAAATATACTTTAAATTTACGATAAACCATTTATATGGTAAAACAATGTTAAATATTGATGATGTCACATGTATTTGGAATTATATCATATTAAAATAGTCATTGATAAATCACCCATTCAGTTGAAGATTATCTCTTTTGATTCTTACAAAAATATAATTATTTTTGTTTTAATTATTTGGCATACATATATTAAGTCAATTTATTTTCTTTTGAACATATTTTAGAATATAAAATCACTTTTGACTTTTTTATTTGAAATTCAATAATATTTTTTTAAAAGAGAGGATTAAATAAAAAAGTGTATTAATCTATAGATGATCAAAAGTTTATTGATGCAAAAAAAAAAATTGGATTTTAAAGGGCATCAGTTCAATATTAACGATCTTGATTATTATTATTTTACTAAAAAATGCTAACAAAAGAAATTAGAGTATGCTTGAGTGTCTTTTGCTCGACCTGGCTCGTTGAGCGTCTAACGTTCTCTCACTCTAGAGGCACTCTGTCATCTGAGGTTCAACAAGAAACATTGTTTTGGGATTATACATTCACGAGCCTTGTCAGTGACATTGGCCTGTATTGTTTTACTTTTTAACTAACGTATCACAGGTGGACAACTCAAACTTGGTAATGGATATCAACTGCGACAACATTTTGAACATCTCCAAACTGATTTAGTAACTAGCCGGTGTTCATATTAACACCAGTCACCAACTTTTGGGGCAACTATTCTTGACCATTTTCGGTCTGACCACATGGCAGGGCCCGTCAGTAACTACTTAATGCCTTACTAGCCATTTATTGTTATGTAATGCATTTCATGCCTACATGTACATTTCTAAGCCTCATTATTCGTTTCCTATGCTTTTTACCTTAAGCATTGGAGTGTTTTTACTTATATTTTTAGGTTTTGTTGCTTGCATTGGATCACTCAACCACCTCATGTGTCCACCACATTTGATGGTGCCAAATCCCCTTGAATAAGTACTCACCTTGTCTCATAGAGGCATATATATATAATTGTCTAATTAAAAGAGTTTATTAAAGTTACACTCACTCATCTTTAAATAATAAGTTATACCATAATATATTTTAAGAAAATTTATTATTATAACTCGGTCTGACCACATGGCAGGGCCCGTCAGTAACTACTTAATGCCTTACTAGTCATTTATTGTTATGTAATGCATTTCATGCCTACATGTACATTTCTAAGCCTCATTATTCGTTTCCTATGCTTTTTACCTTAAGCATTGGAGTGTTTTTACTTATATTTTTAGGTTTTGTTGCTTGCATTGGATCACTCAACCACCTCATGTGTCCACCACATTTGATGGTGCCAAATCCCCTTGAATAAGTACTCACCTTGTCTCATAGAGGCATATATATATAATTGTCTAATTAAAAGAGTTTATTAAAGTTACACTCACTCATCTTTAAATAATAAGTTATACCATAATATATTTTAAGAAAATTTATTATTATAACTCGTTAACTTACTCTTTGTACGAATTAAATAGATGTAAGTTAACAAACTCTATATATACTTGCTAACATACACCTTATTTTTTAGAAGAAATAAATCACATTAAGTATATTTTAAGAAAATTTATAATTATGATTTAATAATTTACTTATTATAAAAAATAAGTGAATATAAATTAACAAATTCCTTAATTAATTAAAACACACATATATATACTTAACAACTTTAAGAATGATTATATTACTAATGTTTTAAGGTGATGTTTGGATAATTTTTTAGTTATTTAGTTGTTGTAATTTTTTAATTAATACTACATTTTATTGATTTAAAGTTTAAGTAAATACATGAATGAGTATTGAAGTTGACAACCAGATACAAGTATTTTTTTTTTCTTCAAATTTAGGTACGGAGAATACTCCACCAAGACCTACTCATAGTTACCCCTAGTTCCTTCTACTTAAAACAATAAAACTTCTCTCAATAATTATCCCTCAGATCTTTAAGGTCTTGTTCCGTTGTTGATAGGGGTGAGAATAGGTCAAGTCGGCCTACAGGAGCCTACGACCTGATCTACATAAAGTCTGACCTGGACTAACCTATTTAATTAAAATGTTAGACTCAGACTTTTTTAAAAGTCTATTGAATTAAATAGATCAGGCTTAGGCTTATTAATAAGTCTTATAAGCCTGATAGACCGGCCTATATATGTATATATAATTATATTATTTTTTGGTACCAATATATACTTATATTATTTTTTGGTTACAATTAATTATTTTTTTTAAACTAAGACTTTGATTACACATTTCTGCTCCATAACTTCCATTCCTGTAAGACTTTAATTATAATTTAGGTGTGAGTCATATGTCGAAGGCTTTTAAAAAGACGATCATGCAGACTTTTAAAAAGGTGACACCAAACTATAATAAAAACCTTTGATAGGTTATAAGACAGACTCAAGTCTCAAAAATTCATTGTAGGCTAAGCTCAGATCTTTTAAAGCCTAACCCAGTTATTCAGAACAAGGGCGTGCTTCGAATACGCAAATCTGAAAGGAAATAACAATCAACAAGCAACAGTAGTTATTGTATTGTATGTAGTGGTGGGAATAGGCCTGAGTCTAGCCTACGATTAATTTTTGAGGCCTGAGCCTAGCCTATAACCTATCAAAGGCTTTTATTTTGGCTCGGCTTGACCTTTTTAAAAGTCTAGCTTGGCCTGGTAACCTATTTAAAAATCTTCTTCACATTAAATCTTTAATATTCCTAGTTATTTTTACCAAAAAAAAATAACACACCTTCTATAATAGGCTAAACAAGGCCTTAATATATAATTTGCCTTAATTTTTAATCTAACGTTAATTTAGTTGGTAATCCTAAAAATATATTAATAATATAAACAGAAATCACCAAATGATATAAAATAATCTAAAACAAAAGAAAACCTCATACTTGAGGTAGTATCATCCAAGTCTATCAAACCAACATATTAATTATTACAACAAAAAAATAAAGCCTACATCTTCATTCTATTTGATCAGTGCATAAAATATCTAGCAATAAAATTAATAGTAACGTCATTTCATCATTAGCTTCTCCATATTCACCATAAGATAAGATATGATAGGATATGATTTTTGTATATGAACGTAATAGGATAAGATAAGATATGATTTTTGTATAGGTACGTAATAGGATATGATAAGATATGATTTTTGTATAGGAACGTAGGATATGATTTTTATTTGCTCTAGAATATAGTAACGTAATAAAAGAAAAAGGAAACCTAATAGGAATAGAAAAATGAATTATTAACAGAAATAAGAAAACTAATAAAAATAATGAGAAATATAAAGAGACTCACACCTTGTAACTAAAATTTTACTTAATTATAGGAATGGAATCTGCTAGTTTTTTTTAAAAAATAATATTAATTATACCCAAAAAATAATATATATATATATATATATATATATATATATATATATAGGCCGGCCTATCAAGCTTATAAGGCTTTTTAATAAGTCTAAGTCTGACCTATTTAATTTAATAGGCTTTTAAAAAAGTCTGAGCCTAGCCTTTTAATTAAATAAGCCAGGCCATGCCAGACTTTATGTAGGCCAGGTCGTAGGTCCCTATAGGCCGGTCTAGCCTATTCTCACCCCTAATTGTATGCATAAGAATGGTATATATATATATATATATATATATATATATATATATATATATATATTATTTTTTTACATTTTTACAACATTATTTTATTTATCTCTCATCTTATCTTTACATTTCTCTTATACTTTCTTCCTATTTCGATGATTGCAATAAAAATTGTACAATCTTATTGAATATGATTTCTCAATCATAAAGTGCTTTTTAGATTTTTTTTGATATATTATGAAATGTATTGTATTAATTATTTATAATAGTATAATAACTTGGTGTAATTAATAAATAATCTTGTTTTAAGTATGTGGTTAAGAGTTTCATTTCCATATTTAAGTGTATGAAAATATGTTAGGAAAGATTAGTCCTTGACTCTCTCTTTCGGGTTCAACAAAAAAATTATACAATAGTAGAAATAGAATTAAAGTAACATTTTAATACCGTGGAAAAGAAATAATGCAATGGTACATTGGGTTGAAAATAATTAAATAGCACCACACAACTATCAAGTATCTAGATCAACTGAGGTGAGATTTGAGATTGTTAACTTAACTAAAGGTTTTGATTGGAGTTCTTAAATACTTAAAAGAAGAGTTTTGCCGTCCATTATACATGAATTAATCGGGTTTATCTCCATTGGAGAATTCCAGTGGTATAGACAAAAATATCCTAAGTTACTTCATCATTCATCACATGCAAGAAAACGTATAATACTGCCAAGTGCCAAGTTGTCGTTGTCCACCCTTCATGATGCCACTGCCACAGGTTGGAGCTCTTGGCCTTTTGTGCAAGCTTATGATGACACATCCTAAAAAAATTTATGCCAATCGTTTCAGATTACGCATGCCCACCCAGTAACAAAAACCATCTCACGGTATCTTCATTGAATCCAAGTTCAAAACAACAAACTCAGTATCTAAAGTCAGCAAGACACATGACTTGTCTCCAACACTATCGTCCTCACTTGTCATATTTGTACAACACATCGCAATACTCTTTATAGATCCATTAACTCTCATACACAATCTTAAAAAACTGTGTGGCTCCTTGTTCTACTTGCGGGGTAATCATGGACGAAACTAAAAGCACAGAACCAAGTGAATTTTCAAGTCCTCTGCTTCCCATAGGAGCACAAGGGTATGGTGGCAACCATGGCAATGACTATGAGGAAAAGAGGCAGAAAGAAACTTGGTCGGTACCACCTATTCTTATACTTACCACTCTTGTTGCTGTCTCTGGTTCTTACGTTTTTGGGTCGGCTGTAAGTTCTCACATGTTTTGGTTTAGATGTTCCAACAAAACACTCTATAATACACTTCTTCTAACTCACTCTATTATTAGTTAAAATTTATTAGAAACTACAAAATCATAAGTGAGACTCATTAAATAAGAAGTGAGATCTAAACTTTTTTGTGATTTCTAATAAATTTCGACTAATAATAAAGATTGTGTTAGATAGTGTGTTGCTAGCATATTTGTTTATCAGAATTCAGAATCACCACTAGAACTGTGTGATTTTTGCAGGTGGGATATTCATCTCCTGCTCAGACTGGAATCATGGATGATCTCAATGTTGGTGTGGCCGAGGTTTGAACTTTGAAACACAACCTTTGTCATGTATTAAACATTGAACTAATGAGAGAAGCATTTGAGGCTTTTCTATTGGCCTTGTTTTATGCAGTATTCACTTTTTGGATCAATACTGACAATTGGAGCAATGATAGGTGCCATTATAAGTGGTAGAATAGCGGATTATGCAGGTCGACGAACAGTAAGTTTATCCAATTTTGTGTATTTTGAAATGAAAATTTCCTTTCTTATTATTTCAATCTTCGATTATGGTGCATTTTGGAAAGCAGGCTATGGGGTTCTCTGAAGTATTCTGCATCTTGGGATGGCTTGCCATAGCATTCGCAAAGGTTTACTACTTCTTCGACTGAATGGAGTTTAGTAGCTGATATTTGACACTTGGTGCTTGTTTGAATTGAAGGTTGGTTGGTGGCTTTATGTTGGAAGATTGTTTGTGGGATGTGGGATGGGCCTTCTATCCTATGTGGTAATTGCTGTGATTCTTAGTTTCTTATAATTGTAGTTCCAAAGATATTCAGTCACTCGAAAGAAATACAAATGCCTAGTTGTCTTCTCTTTAATTCCATAATAGGTACCTATTTATATAGCTGAAATAACACCCAAGAATCTTCGAGGGGGATTCACCACGGTTCATCAGGTAAACCAATGATGTGTTCTGAGTATCGTTTTACTCTCATTGCATGTACCACTTATGTCGATTTACATATTTCACGAATAGGTTCATTTTAAATCCCTATTTGGAGTTTACTTTGACAGTTAATGATTTGTTGCGGGGTATCATTAACTTATCTTGTTGGAGCATTCTTGAATTGGCGGATTTTGGCTCTATTAGGTAATGTTCTTCTTTCGGGTATTCTCCAAACAAAATGAAATTAAAAGAAAGTTGCGTCACTCACGTCTTTTTTTTTTTATCACAGGAATTATTCCATGTATTGTGCAACTTTTGGGTCTATTCTTCATTCCTGAGTCTCCTAGGTGGCTGGTGAGTTGTCCATGGCTGCTGTAGGTTTATTTTTTGGGATATTTTGTGTTGGTCTGTTGGACACAATTCACACAAGCAACTGAGATTTTTCATCACTTTTTTCAAATAATTGGAATCAAGACATGTCATTAGACAAACATATCACAAGTGATAGTGGCAATCTTCTGCAGGCAAAATTTGGTCACTGGGAAAGGAGTGAATCTGTATTACAGCGCCTTAGAGGAAAAAATGCTGATGTTTCTCAAGAGGCCACTGAAATTAGAGTATATATATATAGTTTTTTCATTAGAAGGTTAACTTGTGGAAAGGAGTGAATCTGTATTTTATGTTGTACTTTTTTTTTAGGATTTTACAGAAGCCCTTCAGAGGGAAACAGAAAGCATTATTGGCTTATTTCAATTGCAGTATTTGAAGTCACTTACTGTGAGCTTTCTAAGATATCCCCTTTCATGCAGCCTATAATATTCTTTGACAGATTCTTATGGTATTTAATTACTTTGTTAGGTAGGAGTTGGTCTGATGATACTACAACAGTTTGGAGGGGTTAACGGCATTGCTTTTTATGCAAGTTCTATATTCATCTCTGCTGGTACATGCAGATTTTTTTATGCTTTTAACATATGGCACATAAGGAAGATGACTACCTGAATGTTAAATTTATAACACGATTGTCTTAGAGGCAAAAAATTCTTATCCATCACAGGGTTTTCGGGAAGTATTGGAATGATAGCAATGGTTGCTGTTCAGGTTCTTCATACAATTTATTTGCTTCCGTCTTCTTAATGTTGTATAAAATGAGATAGATGCCACTTTTTTTGGCGAGTCTTCTCTTCACTTCTATTCAGTCATTTCTGTCTTTATAGATCCCAATGACAGCTTTGGGAGTACTTTTGATGGATAAATCTGGGAGACGACCACTTCTGCTGGTAAAAAGGTTAAGCTTTTGCTTCTTCTTTCTTGTGCTGTTCAATAAAATCTGAATCCAAAATGTTCACTTTTATGCAGATCTCTGCATCGGGAACATGCTTAGGATGCTTCCTTGCAGCCCTATCATTCACCTTACAGGTTCTTTGCATAACAAAATCTGCTCCACTACGGATTTTTTCTTTCACATTAGTTATTTCTAATTAATCAATTAATTGAGCTTGCCTTATGCAGGACCTACATAAATGGAAGGAAGGAAGTCCCATTCTCGCGCTTGCTGGTGTACTGGTAACGATTTTGCAATGGCAATGCTTATGCAATAATGCACCATTATTTGAATCTTTGACTACAGAGTGCAATCATGTGCATTTAATTGGATAATAACAAAACATATATTCAAATTCAGTACTTTGTTTTATGAATTCGAAAGAGGGATGGTCAACTATTACCTTATTTTTTGCCTCAATTGCCTAGTTAATAATAAGATCACAGAAGATCAAGTACTTCTAGAGTAGATAACAAAGTTCTTAAATTCTTTTTAGAACATCTGATCTTTTCACTTCATTAAACTTATATTTACTTTTATGAGATAGATTTGGTTTTAGGATTTGCATGGTGCCTATGAAGTTAAAAGGTTTATGATAAGATTTGATTCATGTTGTCATTCAAACCAATTAACATACAAATGAGATAAGGATAAAATTTATATCTAGTTCTTTAGTCCTTCACTGTCAATTGTCATATACTCTTAATGACATTTTTTTTTCCTTCCTAATTAGCATTATATTTTTAATGAAGAATATTCAAAATATTGAAAAAAAAATCACATATAGCTGTTTGATCTGAGAACTAATTTCATCAGTTTTTGTGACGATCAGGTATATACAGGATCATTCTCTCTTGGCATGGGGGGAATCCCCTGGGTTATAATGTCTGAGGTAGTTTCTGAACATATATATGAAATAAAAATTGGATCATAAGAAGTCCTTGGTTTGACTGAATTATGGTTTTTTCCCCCCAGATATTTCCCATTAATGTGAAGGGCTCTGCTGGAAGTCTTGTGACTTTGGTTAGCTGGTTGTGTTCTTGGATTGTATCATATGCTTTTAACTTCCTCATGAGTTGGAGTTCCGCGGGTAGGTTCGCATTTACTCTCAAGTCTCAACTCCTTGTGATAATACTTACTCCTCCCTCAAAAAAGAAGGCAAAAAGGACAAAAAATGAAGAAAACAAAAATTCATTTATGTTTGGCCAGGAACCTTTTTCATATTCTCTAGCATATGTGGCTTCACCATTCTATTCGTGGCAAAACTAGTACCAGAGACGAAGGGGCGAACTCTAGAAGAAGTTCAAGCATCTCTGAATCCATATTCAACAAAGACATGAAATTGGCATGATCCTGTAGCAGAATTGCATGAATAATTAATCCATTAACAAATTCCTAAGTGCCAGATGATGGATGATGAATTAAAGATTTTACGGAACAAGATTGATCGCGTTTATGATGCAGAATGTGTTTAGTTGAACCTGTGCTCCTAGATTTGATCATTATGGTCCCTCATTCAAGAGCATTTCAATATCAGTTCCTTGATGTAGTTGCTAAAAATAAATTAAATTGGAAGGGGGAATTTGGACAATTTATATTGATTAAAAACTGAATTGCCAGAAATTGCTTGTGAGCGATGAATTTCGTCACGAGAGCAATACATGTGTGCAATGCGCTAGTTGGCACATCCTTTACCCTTACGTGCAGAAATACATCCTTTTTGAAAGTTTTCCTTGATTCCTCTCAAAATCATTCTTTATAGTATTCACGATATCTCGATCTTAATTCCAGCACAAGCAATCCCAATAAAAGGCATAGTATTAGATGTGCAGAATAATTATAAAGGCAGAATTATAATGCAATCATTTAAGTCATTTTCTATTATATACATCGGATGAACATATCATGTTATCACATCTTTTTTATAAGTGTGATTTGTAAACTATTTTTTCAAATAAGAACTGCGCTGGAAAATGGAAATGATTGTAATGCATAACGACTACTATAAATTTAATCAAACTTTTATAATCTATCTTATTTAATAAATATATAAAACACTATTTAATGGATCCAGGTGTCTCTGCTCGTAGCATCTTTTTGGGTAGAAATAATATAACTTTGTTAAAAAAATAAAAAATACTACTAACTTTTCCGTTTCCCCTGTAAAAGTAAAACTAATCAATTATAATTACCTCCTTGTTTATCCATTCCGCTGAACTGGGAGTAAGAAAAACGTGCGCAAACATGTATTGGAAGAGGCATGCTTAATATAAGTGCACCTCATCCACTAATTTCTAAAATTAAACTGTGGTCAACTTGAAAATCAGTTTTTCCCTCTATTTTTGTTATGGATGGTCAAAGAATGACACGAGAATATCCAAAATAAAACTCCATTTTCATTTTTGTTTTAACCCCGGGTCAAAATCTTCAAGCATCTATTCCATCTTAATTTTGTTAGAATTTTATATTCTAATAATTAATGTGGACTAATATTATAATATAATTATATTAGTTATTTATTATTAGTGTGTTTTTATTTTATGTGATTAAATTAAGTGAGTTTATTAGATATTTAAATCAAATGATATGGATTTAACATGGACTAATATTATAATATAATTATATTAGTTATTTATCATTAGTGTGTTTTTATTTTATGTGATTAAATTAAGTGAGTTTATTAAATATTTAAATCAAATGATATGAATTTAACATTAGAAGATAATGAGAACCCTATTAGTTTATCAAATTATAAATAGATTATAATCTCTAATATATTCAGTCGTTATATTTGATTTTTTATCTTTTGCATGTGAAGAACTACTAAGATTATCTTATTAATATAGAAAGAGGTTTTGATTGAGAAAGAATCATGAAATGTGTGTTCTTAATTATTATTGCTATTTTAAAAGAATTTCTTAAAATTCAATAAATTTGATTAAAACGTGTAGATAATTAAAGATCATAAAAATAGGGAAACAAATGAATGAAGAAGAAGAAAAAGATAAAAATCCCCATTAAAACCAACGTTTATCCATTTGATAATATCCGGTCAACGCATAATTAATATCTTGATCCTGAAACTGTAGTATGTGGAGTCATGCCATGGTAGCATTGTGCATATAAGAAAGCAAATTAAACCCACAAATAAAAAAGCTAATTGAGCGGGGTCCATCGTGGGACCCGGCACCGTTTGCTCCATGAGGGACTCCAGCTCATAGTCTCAAACCCCTTTTGGTTTTTGTTTCGTTGGCACTCTCGCATAAATACCTTCCCTTCTCTTCTTCTCTTCCTTTCAAAATTATTATTATTTCATGACAAGCACAACAGCTACCATCTTCTCTTTATATCAACCTTTTCTTTTCTCAATAGTCCTCCCTGCAATGATCAAATTGTTCAAGAGGAACACCACCAACACTGACAAGTGTCACCACCACCGTTACCACCACCACCCCGTCTTGGGCCTGGGCCTTGCCACCAGGGAGGCCTGTAGGCCTCCCAATGTTCTGGAATCCGCCATGTTGAGGCTCAACACTCCTCCACCGAGCTGGAAGAGAGTGAATAATACTGGATCACTCCACGACGTCGTTACTGGGTTGGCGTCTTGCACCGAGAGTCTAGGCTTTGAAAGCTCCGACGAAATTCACAACAACAACGATAATAATTGCAGCGACCAGAAAGATAATTACGACGATGAGATTTGGCGGAGGAGGACGATGAAGGCGGAGGGGAGAGGGAAAGTGCAGTCGTTTCCTCCGCCGCCGCTGTCGTCGTTGAACCGGAACGGTAAACCGAGTTTTTATCTCCGGCCGGTGAGGAGAGACGGGAGGTTACAGTTGACGGAAGTGAGAATACAGCGATCAGAGATTCTGCATGCTTCGAGGCATAACGGACGCTTGACATTGCACCTGGTGCCAGATCTAGAAGAAGAAGAAGAAGAAGAAGAAGAAGTAGAAGAAGAAGAAGAAGAAAAGAGGGTTGAGGAGTGGAAGTTGCGTGGTGTGGGAGGGAGTGAAGGGTTAAAGAGGTGTCACGAAATGGTGAAGCAACATCACCATCATAATGTTCATGGAAACCTGCGAATGTGTGGAATTAGCATTGTGTGAGTGGGAGGGACACGTGGCGGCCAGGTTTTGAACGGAAAGGGACATGCATGAATGAATGATTTCAACGTTGGAAAATTGTGCCTTCTCTGTTGTCTGGATTCGTACGTGTGAAACTAATGTGAAATGTTGCACTGCCAAATGCTAATTTTGGCAGAACAGAACAGAACAAAGGTTTGAGGATGCTGCGCTGCGCTGCACTGCACTGCATGCACCCACCGTGCATGGCTGCATGCGGTGTTGTTTCCTTACGGGAAAACGACATGTAACTATTTTACTGCGTTTTTGTATTCTTAAGCAGTACGTGTGAATAGAGAGCTAGATAGAGAGAGGTTGTGCGGCGGAAGTGAAGAATGAGAGATTTGTATTTACCAAGTTTTGAAGTTTTACGTTAGACATCAAGAACATATTATATTATATATACTACTATGTCCTGGATTTCATCAAATTTTTAAGATTATTAAAATTAGCTAAATTTCTCTCAATATTTTTTTATGGATAAAAATTAAATATTAATTTGTTAGTTTTTATGAGATGGAGATCAAACTCACACTTTTTTTTTCTATTAAGGACTTCATCAATCTTATATTTTCAAAGTTTTCTTATTCTCTTAATACTAGTATTATTATCATCAAGATCATGGTTTACCGTGTGGAATCATGATACTATGAATCAAAGTCTGCCTAGGATCCTTACCAATTAAGATTGAAGTTGAATAGCGATATTCCACACGCAATCATGAGATCATTAATCCCTAGCACGACAAAGCGGGCCGAAACCTTTTGACCTATTTTCTTCATGTTCGAAAAACACTTGTCTCTCCAGTTGCAAATCTTTTCTTCCCTTTCACTAATAATTTCTCCTTTATTTGCAACCGTTGAACCTTCGTGTTGCACTGCCACTACTATCTTGGGATGACGATGCATGTGAACTAAAGGTTGTTCTCTTCTCTAATTTGTAAACTCCCAATCTTTACCTCTCCTCTCAGTCTAGTCTACGTTTTCTCATAATCCTCTCAGTCTCTACGATTTGAATTGATTATTTATTTTTTTCATCTCCGATTTAGATTGTTCTTTGACTTGACTAATTTGCATTGTTCACTCACAACCGTGTGTCGGATTGATGTTCATATGAAGAAAAATGGCTTCAATTGGAGAACAGGAACTGAAGGTGCAATGAGTGGAGCAAATGGATGCGTCGCCTAAAATTCCTAAAAATGTTGAAAAAAAGTGATTGATGTATCATGGAAACACACACCGTGTTTCAGTTGATGGGTAAGCAAGAAAAATCAAGTGCAATTAAATACTGTGAGAGGATGTTCACAAGAAAAGGGCAGGAACAACCAAAGTTGCTGGAGTCTGCAACTGCAACCAAAGATGTCGGAGCTTGTAGGATTGTCCCTAAAGATGTTTAAAAGAAATGTTGAATCAATTGTTTCATTTGCAAGAAAAGCTGAAAAAAAAAATCAAATGAGTATGAAGGATCAGTTAATAGATTGCTCAATTAGAAGATATTGGGATTCCAGTAACTATAAATCTTTTCAAGAGAAGGGTGCGCTCTGACTCAACCTAAGAAAATTTTCGAGAACTTGAGGAATTAAGCATGTCAAGACATTGCTTTATTCTTTTACAACAACAACAACAACAACGTCACAATCCCCGATTAAAGTGCAAAAATTAAAAGAAGAATCTTTGTGGTTTTCAGTAAAAACGTCGACAGCAGGGTTCGAACCTGCGCGGGCGAAGCCCAACAGATTTCAAGTCTGTCTCCTTAACCACTCGGACATATCGACTTTGTTGGTAAATTTACATTCCATTTATTAATTAAAATTTATAATCAGTTTACTCCAATGTGTCCCTTCAGCCTTGGCCACTGAAAATCTGCATAGTGCTATTGGCCGCTGTTCATTGTCTTCTTATAGTTAGTGGCATACATTTGCAAAACGTAAGTGATTATTTATTTTTACGTCAAGTAAGTAATTGTTTTATATAATCTCTGTCATGTTCACGGTTATAACTATGGTTTTCTGTTTGTTTTAGTAAGAGTTCATTTTAGAAGAAAAAGAATTGCAATTATTAATTTAAAAAGTAATGATTGAGATATTACAAGAAAAGAAATAGTTAAGATTTAAACATAAATAAACTTTTTACAAAATTAATAATTGATATAAATATATATAATCACAATTTTAATTATTAATTTTTTATTAATGATTTTTTTTTTACTTTACTAGTATTAGCATGTGCAAGTAGTGCTTATGAATTTTTCTTTGTATTTAAGGGTGATTGATCTGTTGAAGGTTTGATATGACAGATATAGGTAGAGGTGTCTGGACATGATTGTCAAAGTGAGTTTTCTTGAGCATAAAATGTTTGTTATTATATTTTCAAATATATTAGGATGTGAGTTTGGGAGTTAATCAAGAGTGTTTAGAGAGAGCGTACTGAAGAGTGATTATCAAGGTGCATTTTCTTTAATGTAAAAGACTTGTTCTTCTTTAGATATTTTGATAAAATGGAAAATCTTGAATGCCATTTGAGGAGTAGATATATTTCTATACTTCATTCTAAATGTACCTATTCCACTGTATTTTAAGTGGACCATTGCTGCAACTTCAATGTTGTAGAAAGCCTTCAAACTATTTATACCATTACCGAAATTAGCATAAACCTTGTTATTTATGATATTAATCTCAATGTCCACTGGGAAAATATTGAAAAAATCATCTTCAAATATAACTGTTTTGCCCAGTTCATTATTCCATGTGCTAGCCTGATGTGTAATTCCGAAAATAAATATGTCAGATACATTACACTTGAGAAAATTATTTATATTTCTTTCTATAAGAGGATTTTCGTGTAGTAATATTTACGCACGACTTATTGCTTCAAAGCACGCGTTTGTGGCATCATTTCCAAATCGTTGATCCTTGGTGTTTGTTGTTTTATTATAATTATTAAAGTAATAATTAGCTTAAAATTAATTATGTGTTTGTATAATAACAATTAAGGTTATTATCATTTAATATAAAAATTAGTTTAAATTTTATGTGTAAAAATAATAATTTAAAAAAATTATTATTTATTAAAAATTAGATATTTGAATAATTATAAAGGAAGAAAAAAAATCCAACCTAAAATTTTTGGATGAGTCACTAATATCATGTACATGTTGCATGATAATGAGTATTAATTCTTCCTAAATTAGGATCCAATTTACAGAGATAGTCTGCGCACTAATTGCCTTCTTCCAAGAAATTTGTTTTCCAAGTTAGATTGTGCCAAATTTGGCTCACGAGTTAGATAAGTTATAAAAATGTTGGCTCGTTTTTTTCAGGTTATCTGCACCTGAATAACTTAATTCGCGGGTTATGACATATTAATCTATCTTTTTTTTTTAAATTTATTTTACGGCCTAAATGCATTTTTTATCACTCAAATTTATCATTTTTTGTTTGGGTCCTTATAATTTTTTTCCAAAATATTTCTAGTAAAATTTCTATTTTTATTTATTTTTTTCTTATTATTTTAGTTTAATCTTTAATTATAATATACTCATTTTTTATTTTTGTTCTTACAGTATGTGAATAATTTGCTTTTAATTCTTATTGTTTATTTTAAAAGAGACTAAACTTATGTTAGATAAGTCGTTTTAGGTAATTTTTAGTTTTTTTAATAACTAAAAATTTTGTTTAACTATTCGATAAATAAGTTTTTTAATAATTTTTAGCTTTTTTTTATCAAGAATATTGTTTATTAGGATTGAAAATGAATAAAATTTGATTCAACGACTAATTATTATTTAGTTAAGTTTGAAGTTCAAGATGAATTTAATTTCAAGTTGTGTTAACGTGATTAACTCAAAGTCAGGTGAATATTTTATCAACAAAATGATAAATTAACTTTGGCAGAGGATGCTAGAAACCAGATTGGTTCAAAACAATTGATTATGAGATAAAATAATCGATTATTATAGCTTCAAACCAATTTTCCACAAGCTTTTATCGAGAGCATAAATTTTAAAGCCATGGATTTTACAAAGGAGCCTTAGAAAGTGTACCTAAAGATATCTTGTAGGTAAAATTACTTCAAAACACTATTTTTTAGAGATCATGTGTATTTTTATTAAAGATAATTATGCTCAAAAAGATAAATTTATTATAACAATTAAATTTTGTCTTCAATTGTTTAATGTAAATACATGTTCAGGAATTCGAAATCAAAATCAGTTTTAAAATACTTTTAAAATTGATTTGGTAGAATGGAAAAGAATATAATAAAACGAGAAAAATTATTTAAATTAAAGTAGTGTAACAGAAGTGTGGAAGTAACATATTTTTTAAAAATTATCTTCCTTATTCTCCTATTTTTTCACAATCAAACTCATTCTTAAGTCTGAATAAAATGTGTTAACTAAGAAACGTGTGCTTATTTATTTTTCTTTGGTGTAGAGTTTCTTATAAATTCTTCTTATAACTTACCTTTCTTGAAGCAAACGTAAAGTTTTAAAATATAATAAGTAATTAGTTTCAACCATATTTTTCGAATTTGATTGATTATTAAAAAAGGTTTAAAATTTTGACAGCTAAATACTCTCAGTCGTAGGGTTTGAGATCCTGCCTTTATAATTTAAAATAGTAATATGTTATCTTCGTAGCACAAACATCATGGGGACGTAGCTCATATGGTAGAGCGCTCGCTTCGCATGCGAGAGGCACGGGGTTCGATTCCCCGCGTCTCCAGTTTTCATTTTTTCACCAAGCCAAGAGTGGCCATATGGCTCCGCCTCTTGGTAAAAACAAATATATTAAAGATTGTACTTTTCTTAAGTATTTTTGTTGCTTCGTAGAATAAGTTCTTCTTCTTCTTCGAGGGAAGTTGCAGAATGCAGAATACAAAAATATTTCTGATTGAGTTCAATATAATAAGATGCCTCAGCTCTGCGTATGTATGAGTAATTAGTAATTAGATTAGAGAGAGATGTGAGTGGGAAAGCAAAGCATAATAATAAATTAATAAATATGATATGATAAACCCCACCTGAGTTGGCTATGATAATTGGGGTCAGGGAAGAGTGCCGCATTCGAGAGCAGGACTTGTGCAATTTCCAGGTCATCAACGAAACTCGCCAACGCTTCGGAAGATTCTTCTTTCGCCGACGTCTTCGATCGCGTTTCCAGTACGCGCTTTCTTTCCGTTTCCTTCAATTATTGCAATAGTTAGTGTTCAAAGAGATGAAATGGATTGGAATAGAACGAACATGAGTTTAATTTCTGTAAATCGTTAGTGTAGAAATCAAATCATGGTTGGTAGGTATGACTTATAAGATAGGCATGTAAAAGTCTATTAACTTAACCATGTTGGATGACAGTCTGAGACTCTGAGTACATAGACTATTTACTCCTAGAACATAACCCAATTCAGTTCTTTGTTAAGATGAAATGGAATCATATTCTTGATGCACTCAAATTATTGGAAAATAAAATTGAAGGTAAACAATGGAATAAGAAAGTATTTCATCTCCATTTTATCAATCCAAACAATGTAACAGATGAGTTGGTCTGGAGTTGTTGTGCCTCACTCACTGAATAATTTTACTAATATAATGCATATTTTAAAAGACTGCTATATGTTTATTTGTTGTAGATTAAATTTTAAACTAACATAGTGTTGTTAGTTCAGATTGTGACTAAATTTTCTTAAGTAAAATTTTGGTTCAAAGTTCAAACACTGTATTAAAAAGAAAAAAACTCAAGAACATTTAGCTTTATTATGCTGTAATATGTCTGACTCGGAGAGGGATGTCTCTTGTGAAAAGTTACTTTCTATCCTTGACCAAATGGACTTGAGTTTAAACTAGCAAAAATATTAAACCAGAGGTTTTAGCTAGAATTGCTAATAGAATGAGTTGGTGTTGCTAATGATTCTCTCTTCACTGCTTTAGCTTATTTAATGTTGGCAAATTTGACTAATTTATGTTAAATTTTTATTTATCTCTGTGCTGTTAATTTAAGACGTCTTGTTTTGTTTTGCAGGTTTCCTTGAATCTCTGTGGAGGGACGTTGACATGAACAGGCTTAACCATCATCCTTCTGATGATCTGGATTTGATAATTGTGTCACATGGGCTGGCATCTCGTGTTTTCCTTATGAAGTGGTTCAAGTGGACAGTTGAACAGTTTGAGCTTCTGAACAATTTTGGAAATGGTGAGTTCCGGGTGATACAGTTGGGAGTGGTGGAGATTGGAGAATACAGCTTGGCAGTTCATCACACGGACGAAGAACTGCTTGAATGGGGGCTCTCTCCTGATATGGTAGCTGATCAGAAACGGCGAGCCAGTGCCGGCAAGGGTGACTGGAATGATCAATATTCCTGGTACCTTGATGCTTTTTTTTATCACCTTCCTGACTCTGATGATGAGAATGTGGACAAACATGACGAGACAGATTCTTTGAGTGAATGTTCATAGTGTGTCAAGCTAGCTTCTGGGTTTGGGATTCATAGTTAACATTTACTAGAAAGTAGGTTGTTTTTTTTTCCTTGCTTTCTTTCTTTTTTGAAAAAATACAATTTCATTTCCTAAACAGAGGAAAATAAGGAAGGAAAAGGATAAGGTGATAAAAGGTTGTCCCTTGCTAGTTAGCTGTTCTAACCATTCATTCATCATCATAAGATTGGAATTTAATTGTAGGGAATGGGTGCTTTGTGTGATGCTTAATTCATGCATCCTGTACCCTACATCATGACAGAATTTAGAAGAGCCCGAATATACAGAGTGTTTCTCGTGTTTGTACTCGATTTGTGATCCTTGATGTTTGTGAATATCGGAGTTCATTCTAGATCATTGATGTGGAATTTTCTTCTGAATTTGTACTTTTTTTATGTTGGATATACTCTAGAAACGATGTGGAGAAGAAGGGGGGTGTAAAAAATAGAAAATGTTTGGTAGACACCAAGAAGCTATTTGACAAGAAAACAGAGGATTGCAAGTACAACAAGTATATAGTGTGACTAAAGCTGTGTTTGTTTTAGGGGAGGAAGAGAGAAATAATGTTGGTTTTATGTGAGTTTCACATCGTTTACATTCTACTTAATCAAATATTTATCTTTTATTTTCATTCTCTCTATTTTCATCCTCCAAATCAAACATGAGATGAGAGAGATAGAAAGCTATTCAAGTGAGTGAGTTTGTGACACTTGCACAACATAAACACTACCATTTCATTTAGTGTCCTTTACAGTACACCACTGATCACTTCGTTCGGGCTAAGAAAACATTAATTCATTGTATTTAAGAATATCCTTTCTTATTCAATTTTCAGGTTGGACGTGAAAAAGAGTATCATGGATGCGTGACCAAACATGCAGTAAGTGTGTGTTTGATTTCAATTTTGATAAGCGCTTAACTAGTATTTTTCATGTCCAAAATGAGAAATGATGAGAAAGCTACTCTTTCTATCTTGTACTTGATCCACTTCCACGGTAACAAACGAGTCACAGAAGACTATAAGACCTCAGCGTCTCAACCTATCTCCACTAAGGACATCACACTTTTCATGAAAATAGAATTTACTTTTAAAAGTAAACTGATGCTAAAGACAGAAAGTAGTAGTGTAACATTTAAATAAACTTACTAAAAAAATTAAATAAATAAATTTGGCCGGTTGACTCCGATGGAAATTCCAAATAGAGTAAGTAAAAATTAATTGCCTCGTCTCTTCACATGTATTGGGGTTGGAAAAAATGATGAGCGGTGTCCCATAGTAAATGGGTTTCTTGATGTGGGTGTCCCGATCTACCATTAAATTTGATTCTTAAATCAAGTCATTATTAAATTTAAGGACACAAATTAATTAGTTGTTCCAGTGTTGGTATCTTGAAGTAATGAGCGTCGATTATTTGACAGAATAATAAAGAACATGAACAGATTAGTTGTTTCATTGTCGATCTCTTAAATACTAGTACTACTACGGTAATAAGTAAATTCCTTTTAATCAATATTTAATTACATGTTCGAGAAAAGTATTTTGATCTTGATAAATTCATTTAAGTTGATTATACATATTTTACACAATATTTTATTTCTTTCAAAATTAATTATACATGTTTCATTTACTATTTTATTTACTTTTAATTTTCAAAAATTGTAATGCACGAGATACAAATTTCGTTACTCCATTCCATGTTAATAATGATCCCTTCAAAGTTTAATTCACTAATAGACATGGTATTGTCGAATAACGTTCCATTTGCTTTTGTCTTTATCGTAACACCCTGAAAATTCAGCAGCATCTGCACGTGCACCATTGGCCATGTGGAAGGTATCTGTGTGGCAACAAAGAATCTCTCTCTGTGTTGAACCGTTCCTAAATTACAGGGCACATACAAACGGTTGTTGTTGTTGTTGTTGTTTAATCACGGAAGATGATAGTAACACAATTTTGAAGTCATAAGTAGTAACCAAACGGGACATAACATAACCCAATGTTACGGCAAAATGTCAAAGATTACCGTTCTCACTTAAACCAATAAACAAACCCACCCAATCACTAAAGCAACCTTCTTGATTATCCTAAAGCCGCAGCGCAAGCAATCACTCTTTTTCTTTCTCATAATAATGCAAATTCTTCCCCACTCTGCAGCAACAAATTCTCATTTGCAAACCCCATAAAGGCATATCATCTTTATACTTTACCGGGATCTGTGTCTCCTTTTATTTTTCCCCAAGACAAAGTAGACATTGTCTTCCACTCACTTCAAAAAAGAGAGTGAGAGAGAGAAACTTTGTGGTCTGTGTTCTGTGAAACTGAAGTGTTCTTCCTCAATCATTGTCTTTTACAGTCAAATTCAGCGTCTAAGATCTCATTTCAAAAAAATTTCCGCTTGTTAAAGTTGGTTTCTCACTCACAAGTCACAAGTCACACCCTTTATTTACTTCAGCATCCAACAAAGTGTTCCTTACTTGTTCTGTTCAATGACTCAGATCTTCAAATGTGAGTGTTGTAGCATCATTGCATGAGTCACCCATCAAACATTGTTCAAGTAACTGTTTTTAGTTTATTTTGTAAATGAGGGTGTGGAGGGTTCACCCACAAGAGCAAAAGCTTTGTCCAAATGGTGTTTTGAGGTGGGTTTTGGTTTGGATGAGTGTTTGTTTTCTTGTGTTCACGGTTGGTCCACCGTCTCGCTCGAGGGTGAGGAAGAGTGTATCTTCTCAACTTTCTTGTCCTCCATGTGATTGTTTCTGCTCTTCAGCTGAATATCTCCTCGATCCTCTAGGTAAGTTTCTTTTTTTGGTTTCTCTGCAATGTAGTAACATTTTTGGTCTTGAAGTGAAAAAAAGACACAAGCTTGATTGGATGCGATGATAAGAAAAGGACAAAAGTAACCCTTTTGTGTGCTTGAAAATGGATAATGGTATGTGCATAGAAAAGAGTTCTCGCAATTAGTTAGCATTTGTTGCCTGTGCTGCGCTACTTGCCACATCTGCAACAAGT
The DNA here is from genome assembly GCF_004193775.1 of Glycine soja. Lineage (NCBI taxonomy): Eukaryota > Viridiplantae > Streptophyta > Magnoliopsida > Fabales > Fabaceae > Glycine > Glycine soja. The sequence continues at coordinate 45,860,338 of NC_041004.1, read as the reverse complement.
TGCAGAGTAATTGACTTCTGCACTTTGTAGTCTTCTTTTTTGGAAAAATAAAATAATCAGAAGAATTCACGGGAAGTCGGGGCATTCATTTTACCTGATATTTAGCCAACTGAGATGGCTGTATATTTTGTTGCCATATATTTTAGACATGGTGGGATTAAGAAGGTTACAAGTATAAGGATTAGTTTCCAGTTTTAGCTGTCCTTGACATAAAATTGAGGATTTTTTTTTTCTTTTAAAACCTTTGCATTTGATAGTTTTGTTTATTTAGCTAATCATATTTGCAAATTGCAAAACCTTGTCCGTCCTCTATATTATATAAGTGTGTATGATATTTTGACTCATTGGTTTATTTGTCAACCATATTTTGCAGGACTGGTCAACAGCTCAATTTCCAGTAAGTTCGCTCTATATTTTGATGCATTAAGGGTTTAAGTTTTAATATCAGACTTGGCTCATCCGCATGATGAAACTGCTGATAACAGTTCTTCTGCATGTTGTCCAATTGTTTGCAATCATGACAGGAAAGACTTTTTTCTTTGTATTGTAAGTGCAGATTGTGGTAAACATGATCCGATTTTGAATGAGGAAATGAACAAGGGTCTACTGACAATGCTATCTGAGGAGCTAAATTTGCAGAAAATTGTGGCCAACGAGACCATGGAACACACCAAACAGTTAATAATGGATGCCAGGAAAACCTTTTCACATTACCAGAAGGAAGCAGAAAAGTGCAACATTGGGGTGGAAACTTGTGAAGAAGCAAGGGAGAGGGCAGAGGCAGAGCTCATTGAAGAACACAAGCTGACAACATTATGGGAAAATCGTGCAAGTGAATATGGGTGGGTGGAATGACTGAAGAACACACTGAAGGAGTTTAGTTAACCATTGCTACATTATGTTATGTTACCCCTTAATTGTATCATAGCTTTTATAGCCAATACACAGATCTCTTGTGATGATTTCAACCAGGTTAACAATTCTATTGAAACAAGTTTTGTGCTTCACTACTTCACACATAATGAATTGATCCCTGTTTTCCTAATACATTTGCCGCATTTTATAACCAAACTACTGGCACTACCTCACTTTTGTTAAATAAATTGACCACTAATAACACAAGCGCAATTAAATACCAACATTGCCAATGCTTCACTGGTGAAAAACAGTGCATTGCTTACTGCATTCAGTTCAGGTATTATGGGGGTCGGTGGATGCTTCACTGGCCACCTTAAAGTCACGAAAATGATACTAGAAATACTGCCTTTTTTTATTGATGAATTTATTTAATATTGGTCCCACTAATAAAGAATGGACCCAGGTTATTAAATAAGATCAACATGAGAAGTATCCTCCAACAGAGAAAGTATGTTAAAAAAGCATGTTGCTTGCAATTTAGTTACAAATGCATTTGATCATGTTAATTTTCCTTGCAACCAATTGCATAATAATATGAGCTCAACTCGTTTCAAGATGGACATTAGGTCATGGAAAATTCCATACTCTTTCCTGCAGTCACTCTAGGAAAAAATTTGAATTTACATCTCTATCATTAGAGAACTGAATCCATGACTTCTTCCAACTAGTCTACTCTTTCATCAAAACCTCGAATTAGGACCTACTCTATAGACAATTTGAGCTTTTGATAGCATACTCCCTCCATCCAATCCACTTACATCTTAATAAAAAAAAACCTCACAGTTGCAAACTTCAATATGATTGTAAGCTTTCAAGCATCCAAAAATCCCAATCATTAACCATGCATTGTTATTTCTTGCCATCATTGGCAACCAATGGTTGTAAACACATTCTGAACGATGCCACTGGATCAGATAACTTTTTCAATTCACTAAGGGAGTCTTACCGGCCATTTATATCAAAAACCTATCATTCCTAAAAGGTACAATCATATCATGAGTCATGACCAACCAACTGTGCAAGGCATGGATGAGAAAACAGATCCTGAATGATAATCTTAGTTTACGTGATACTGTAACTCAAAATTGTTCATCATACGCTTTTCTTTTAAATAAAGTATCTGTGAAATTGATCAAAACCACTTTCAATGCATAAGCTTGGAAGATATAAAGTATCTGTGAATTAAAAGATACCTCTCAAGAACACCAGGCTTTGCAAGTTCCTGTTGAATCATTTTGGTGCCAAGCAAATGATAGGATATTGAAGGACATTTGACAGCAGAAGATTGTTCCATTAGTAGCCTAGCTCTCCATTCCTACGCATTGAGCAACATATATACCAAAACCATAAGAACTCAATCAACTCATAGTCAAGCTAGAAGGCTCAATCATATTACATGAGAATATAGGCGTAGCAGGAAACAATATTACGGTAGTAAATTATCCATAGAATAGAAATAAGGAGGTAGATAAGAGAATAAGTAAATTGGACTGTTATTTTTAGAAAAAAAAAAAACTAAATACATAAAAAATGTAAAACGATAGAGTCTTTACATAGTGATTTCATGGAGAATCCATATTATACTGAGCCCATGATTATCTCTCCCCTTTTTGATCTTCCCACCTCCCACTTTTTTATTTTTATTTTTTGAAAAAAATACCTTTGACGGAAATTAATTTCTATTATGTATCTTGACAAATTTTTGTCACTCACTTGTGTACTTTCATATAATTAAAACTAGTTTGTGTCATATCAGCAATACACAAAAGAAAAAGGGGTGCCTGGAAGGGGACTGGGAAGGGGAGGTGTAAAGAGGGGTAGAATAAGAATTTGACATAAAAAATGGGAGTGAGAAGATTAAAAAGTGGGACCTGACTTAAATCATTTTGCAAACTGAATAACTTAAAGTGTTTTAGACTTTGTTTTGCTCTAAACTAACCACCCAAAATATTAAATTTATCCCAAAATAAAAATCGGATTTTTTTCATATTCAAACCTTGATCTCACATGGTACAAAATCCTTCAAAAATATTTTACTAAACGTGACTTCATAACTTTAAAATTACTTCATATCTTAAATTTATATTAACCCAATGCATTTGAATAAAAAACAAGAATTTGACGATTTTATGTAGAATAAAATCATTAAAGGGCCCAGTTTGCTTACTTTTAAAAATCGAGAAAATTAAATGTGAAAAAACTTGACTAGAATGGCTTGTAACTTTTTTGGGTCATTGTCTATTTATATTACTTCAGTGACTATTTTTTTTTCTTTTTCCAATATTCTATCTTTTATCTCTATACATTTTTTTATTTTGTTTTGAACATCATGCAAATTTATTTCTTTTTCTGGCGATAGAAAACTACATCTTATCATTTTATATAAACAACAAGAAATAAGAAAAATTAGGAATAGTATTTATCAATTAATGATTAATTTTAATTAAAAAAAAATTATTATCACTTTTAGAAGTGTTTTTTTTTCCACTACCAAATCGAGATCAGTTTTACACGGACCAATGACAAATGAAATGTTAGTAAACTTGTTTTTAATTAAACTAAGGAGATGAAAGTTACAATTAAGTCATAAACAAAAGGAAGAAAGACCTCTGACTGTACAGTGGACAGAATCAATAATGAGCTGCATGGGTGAACAGGTTAGCATAGGACGTCAATGAACAGTGGGTCAGAGGATCGGACGTTAGGAGCTCGATCAAAACAAAGGTTCGGGGCTTCAAACCCTTAATGTTTTCAGAAAAAAGAAAACGCACAAGAAAGTCCTCTCAAATGTACCAAAAAAGATATAAACATCTGTATATATCAATAATGAGAGTTCAGGTATTTAGCTTAAACAAACCCGTTGCTGCAATGAAACAAAGACCTCTCAAAAGTCAAAACATTAGATGATAGCATAGTACGTGTAATTTGCAGCACCACTTACCTATGAAGTTCAGTCACAAGACTACTAAGACCGGCAAATGAAGAGGAAATAGTGTTCAGTTCTATTTGCAAAAGTGATTTAGTCTTTTCATCAAGCATATAATCTGAACGATGTAACCCCAATCGTATTTCCTATTAAAATTTTGGTGGAGCAAAAATAATATCAGTAAATCTCTTTGTTTCACATCATCAAGAAAAGTAAAAAAGAGGAGGAAAACTTCATATCTGCATCCTACTATACGTACCCTCAATCTTTTGGATAAACTTTTTCATAAAGCATTCATAGAAGAAAATAAAAAGTAAAATGAATAAAAAAATTTCTACAAGTTAAAATCTGCTTATTATACGCTTCAGTTTTTGGAGAAGTTAGAAGATATATTCATATATCCTCTATGAAAGTTAAAGTACACATAAGTTTATGAGAAAACTTTAATTCATTTTCCCTTTATATATATGTATATTTTTTCTTTCTGTTATAAGTACTAACAGAAAATTTTATTTTAACTGGATCTATATGTAAGATTTTTGTTTTCTATATAACATTTTGCCACAAACAAACATGTAGTCATGTTCTAATTTCTAAAAGAATCTCACTTTATCTCTGGCAACGAGAATATGAGTATAAAAGAGTTCTTTTGAAATAATATTTAAAACAAAAACACTAATCCTCTTGGTGTTACGTTACAAAAGTCCGACTAATAATACACACTTCACTAACTTCTTTTTTGCTTCTATTTGTTTCTCAATGCAAAATTAAGAACGGGGATGAGTTCACCTCTTACTTTTGTACTCATCCGTGTTTTTAGTTCAGCATTGAGAAACAACCAGGTAATTAACCTTGAGAGCGATTCCTGCAGAAACTTTGCATCCAACTCAGTCGCTTCTCTACACTGCTTTTCCGGAAATGGCGTGGGTAACAAGGCAAGCGGCGCATGCACCAAACCAACCCCAGGAACGCTTCCCGATCTCTGCAATCCGAAACACATACATCCATCCATCGTCAACACCAAATTTAAATTATCATCACCATTAGCCACCAATTTAGGGTGTGATAAATAAAAAATAAGAAAGGGAACGCAACAATACAGTGAATAAATGGGAGAGTGAGTGACCTGAACGGATTTGTCGCCGACAAGGAGGCCGTGGAGAGGGCTCCAAACTAGGGCATCGTAAGCGAGAGTGTGGAGGAATTGTTGATCGAGGCGATGGCAATCGAAGAGGGGAGAGTCTTGGACGGGGGTGAGGGTGAGAGGTTCGCTTAGAGCCATGGCGAAGAGGAGAAGAATGAGAGCCATGAGTGACGGTGGAACTTGAAGGAAGAGAAACAATTTGATTCCATAGATGAAAAATAATAATAAGCTAGAAATATAATAGATTTTTTACTGTTTAGTTTTAAAGAAAAAACAAAAACAAATAGGAATAAATTTTTTTTGTATACAATTGATTTTTAACAAATTTATTGTTTTTGTATACATCTCACACTGTTTTGAAAATGTTAATTTTAACAATTTCTAGCTTGACACCATATGTGAGACATATTACATATGAAACATATAACTAGTGTATTAATATTCATTTTCATTTTTTGAAAATAATAAATAAATAATATAAATTTGTATTTTATCATTTAATTATAAAATAAATGTTTTTAATTATAAATTATTATATATAATATTTTTTTAAAAAGTTATATAATTATTTTGAAAGTCCTAATAATAATAATTTGTGTGATTGATCGTTGGTATGAAATATTTTATATTCATAATATTTAATCATTCAACCGAAAAGTAATTATAAAGATACAAATCCCTTGTATTTTTTATTTTAATTATACCAAATACTCACTTTTCTTTTCTTTCTTTCTTTTTTTCTTTAGCTTTTCAACTTCTTCTTTATTTTGTTGCTAGCAAACAGAAAGATAAGATTGAGTTAGGATTTTCAGTCACCCTCTATATTTAATTTATGAACAATAATACACAAATACATATTTTAAATACCTTTTCGGACACTAAAAATAAATTATTGCAGGTTAGCTAGCATATTTATGCCAAATAATTGAGCACAAATATGAGATAACCTAAAGTATACCCTATTTTTCCAGTCCGCAGTATGTATATTTTTGCGTTGGCTCGCAACTGATATACATGGACACTCTTTTTACGATGAATACATATTTGATATACTTTTTTTTTCTTCTCTATATCATTCTCCCTAAAAATTTATCACTATTTTTTCTATTTATTTATTTCTCTAAGTATTAAATTGATTTTTTTATATTTTAGATCAAATATTGCAAGTGTCTTTTAATTCACTGCATCATAAACTAATTTTTCTCACAATATGGCTGTTGTTGAAAAAATTGGGATCGATTGTTGGTAGAGGATTGGTCTACTTTGGGTAGGTAGGTGTAGGTGGATAAAAAATAGTTCGTTCTATTTATGAACAGTATACAAGTAGTATGTTGGCTTACCAAAACTTCAAAAAATAGAAAGAAAAAAAATAAAAAATAAAGGAAAATTATATAAACTTAAAAAATATATAGAAAAAGTGAATTGAATATTTCCAATTCGACTCACTTGAGCTAGTTTGCTTTGTTTAAAGGTTTTTTATGTTGCGATATCTATCTATATATTTATTTTTATATATAATTAAACTCCAAAATTATGTTTAAAGATAGATTATATAATACTGGTGAGATTTTTTTTAATCCATGGAAATCAAAATCAGTGTTTTATAATAACTCACACGCTCAATCAATTAAATTAACATATTAGTGAGATTTTGGATATTTGTTTGAGGTGTTACAATAATATTTGATTACCGCTATAGTATTTATATTTAATATTATTAATTGGCAATCAATTGGACCTATAATATAATAAATATGATATTTATTAAATACGATTTATTAAATTTAATGAAAATAACCTTATGTAGGTAAAAATAAACAAATTAAAGTCCAAGGTCAACCACTTTAGTCGCATTGTAGCCACTACAATAAAACAGTTGTTTAATGTAGGCCAAAAGCCAACTCCAAGTCTAAATGTGTAGACAACAATTTAATATTACGTGGGATGAGAGTTTTTTAAAGTCCAAAAGCTTAACTAGATTGAAAAAGTGGTCTAAACTAGTTTAACTATGCAGGAACCTACAAATTTTAGCTTCTGGTTGACGCATGTTAGACAACCTTAAATGTGCAGTTTGAGTGAAATTGGATTCAATTTTAAATAAAGTTTTAGACTCTTGATTTTGTAAATGAAAAAAATGTAATTGGAAAAAGATATATACTAAAAATGATTGATTGACCAAGTCAAAATTTTCATAAATTAATCATCAACAAAATTAATAAATAAATTAATTCTGATTCCTAAACCGCTTCAAAATTCATTTTGCATTTAACTGCTTCAGATCAGTTTAGAACCGATTCACCATAAACCAGAACATTTATTTATTTGGAGACGATCAGAACATTTACTTAATAATAAATTGATTTGGATTAAAAATCAATACACTACGTGGTTTAATTTGCTTTGATTTGATTTTTAAAAGAATCAAACCATATACATTGCACAGCCCTACATTTAACTCTCCTTAATTATTTATTTATAAGCTTCATTTTCATTTAGGTGACTTTTTTTTGAATAAGTATTTTCGTGAAATATTTATTCATAAGATGACACCTTCTAAACGTGAAGAATCTGCACAATAACGACTGACTAACAAAAGCTCCCTGTTATTGTATCTACACCTTAGTTATTGCATTGAGAAAGTACATTCTAAAATATAAATTTATATTTTGGAACGAGTTTATCAAAATATAATGGGAGATGAGAGTGCAGCATATAAATGTCACAATCTTAAATATAAATGTAAAATGGTTTTAAGTAAACCTCGTACTTGGGCTTTTAAGTCCTATAATTTGTTTTAGAAATTCCTGAATTGACCAAGAATAAAAATATTAGCGATCTAGCATATATTTTAATATACTTTTCATAAACACTTACAAGAAAAGAGAATAAGAAGGATTTTTTTTTTATAAATTAAAATTAACTTACGTGTAAATTAATTTATAAAAAAAAATCATATTAGTTTCACAAAAGTTTATTTTGAACCTATACTTAAGTAAATTTTAACTTACAGAGAATTTTTTTATATATATATTTTTTCCTAAAAGTGCTTCTATCTTTTTGGAAAAATTTATCTGAACATACCAAGTTCTAGACGAGCTAGGAATACGAAAAAGATGACAGGTCATATTTCATACATATCAAACGCAACTCATTTCCAAAAAAGTGAAGAAAAAAAATACAATATCGTATAACATTTTTTATTTTAAATAGAATACGCGAGCTTGATCAGTTACAGTTTTTTATAACTTGGATTTTAATAAAAAGAAACATAAGCGGCATTGAACATGTCTTGCTTTTCTTTTTCGTTTTAAAGGAAAGAAATGGCTTTTATGCAGATGCAGAGGTTAGTGACTGGCATTTCTCAGACTCCTCAGTCTTCACGTTCACGCTGGTTCCTGTGGTGCCCCAAGGGTTCTTCAAAATTGAAAGCAAAGCTATTTTATAAAGTCCACATTACAACTTCACTTGAAACCCTCTTGTTAATTTGTTGTGGAATGTGGATCGATGCCAAACTCCATTTCTTTTCTTCTTTTCTAATAAAAAAAAATGCTTAATATTAATAATTTTTTAATACAGCTTAAGATTATTACACTGAAAGTAAAATTTTTAATTGGTTAAGAATATAAGAATCTTTTTTTAGGGTAAGAATATAATTAAGAATCTTGAAGTGTATTAAAAGCAAACTAAGAATTTAAATAGGATATATATACTGACAATTTCAAGCTTTTTAATAATGGATTGGTATGTAGTTAAAATAATGTTGACTTTTATAACACTTTAAAGTTTAAAAGTAATTTAACAACTCTCTCTTAAAAAACTCATTTAACAGCTAAAAAGTTTTACCAAAATTAAATTTTTGTGTAAAGAATTTAATTAAAATACATTTATAATGTAGTTTTTTCACATTATTATTTAATCATAAACTGTTACTCTTTCTTTCTGCTCTTTTTTAAGTGTCAAATTTTTAATAAAAATTTGTTCAAATGTATCTGTTGTTTTTAAAGTTTAAGATCATTTTAATTTTTCTATCTATTATATCCTTATTCTCATTAATTATTTTACATACTTTAATAAAATTGAATAATAAAGGAAAAAAATGTTTCAATAGAGAACATAAAATAAAAAAATTGTCTTGGAGAGAGAAACAAGTCAACCAATAGGAAAATGCGTGTTTTGTTTTAGGGATATAGAAATAGGTCAACCAAGAAAATCAGGTAAGTTACAGGAGAGAGAGAGAGAGAGAAAGTGATAATTAATTAGGGAGAGAGCAATGTAGAATAAGATAAGTGATTTGTTTCAAAGCAAGAAGGACCCAGTTGGAAAAATGCTTGCAAATTTAATAGGAAAACATAAGAACAATTGATTTTGTTGGTTGGAGTGCAAAATCATCAAACGATTATTATAAAGGAACATGGGGAATATATAATTAAAATCATTTAAATTCTAGAATGTTTGCTTCAAAAATCATATTTGTGGTGATTTTTAATTTATTAACAATATAATGTTTTTACATTTAAAATAAAGTGTGATTTCTTTTTTTACATTCACAAGAATTTTTGGATAAAGTGAATCTCACATGGCAAACTGCACATCGAGATCGTGAACTCACTTTTTCAGTATTCCTCACAATATATTCATGGATGATATATATCTTTTATGTAAGAAGAAAAAAAAAATAGTGTGTGTTTTTTATTACATCTTATAAACTAACAAGAAACTCATTATAAAGTTGGTTTGGAGGTGAAGAGAGAAGAGAGAGAAAAATCCTAATCAAAATTTTAAAAAACGAAACACATAACACCTTTTGTAAGTAAAAAAAACATATAACATCTTCTGTTCTAATATTCTAAAATTCAGTTATTTGAAGACCAGATGAGTTAAAATTTATAACAATTAGTTTAAAATTCCTAAAAAATAGATAATTAAATAAATCAGTATCACTCCAAAATTAAAACTACTATGTTGTACTAAGAGACTCTCTCTCTCTCTCTCTCTCTCTCTATATATATATATATATATATTTCGATACTAAGAGACTAGGTATATTGTGCTGATAAGTTTATTTCTTTTACATTTCTAATTATTGAAACGTTTCACAAAATCAGCTTGAAAGCATACATCCCTCCGTATGTAGAAACAACAAAAGAATTTTTAAGGTAACGCCGATTCTCAATAAAACTCATTCAATATCAGTGCCATGAGTTAAAAATATTTTTATATTTATTAGTATAAAATTTCTACTATCTTTATCAATAACTAGTTATCCTAGATGATCTAGTCTTTCCTTACGACCACAATTTTTCTAACACAAGTTTCGAATAGAGATTTTATTTAAGGAGACTAAACCCCGTTCTATTTATACCAACAACTTATTGATAGTTAAAAGGATTTAATGATTAAGAATTAAGAAACTCCGGAATTTCCACAAGGAAAGTCATGTTTGATTTTGTTGTGGACCTGGGCGTGCCTTGAAAAAACGAGAGCTTATTTATTGCTCTTTTTGCTTCACCCATCCTTGTCAAAAAATTAATGTACCATCCACAACAAACTCGTTAATCATCAGTACCATGACTCCATGAGATTACTGATTCAATGGGTTTGTTTATAAATACATCTGTTGAATGTGAATATATGCCTAAATTAATCTCAATCACATTTTACACAAAATGCAACCAAATAGGTATCTCAAACAACAATTCCTTTTCTCATTACCAAAAAGAGGCAGAAAAGTGCAGCGTGGGGATGGAAGAAGTAAGGGGGAGAGCACAGACAGAGCTCATTGACGGGGACAGGTTAGAAGAACAGTTCATCAATTTTTATTGGTTAGAATCAAACAGGTCGTTGAGTACAGACACCATCCCATAGGAACAATTAAAAGAAACAACAATGCCTCTTTTCTTCTTTCACTGGTTTCGGAGATATACAAACAAAATCAGGAGTCAGGAGACTTGAGTGGTAATATATAAACCATACATAATGTTTTGAATTGCTTTGATAACTTGGGGGTTGGCTCCCATCAAGTTAGGTATACAGTATCTACCACTCCAAAACCAGGCAAAACTCCACCTTCATAAGATGATGATATTTTTGTACGCACCATATAGCCACTTTCGTTATTAATGATAACCTTATCCTTATTCCTGCAAATTCCAGTTCATGGATGTCAAGGGTATTGAAAATTTAAGCATGTAACTGTGACAGATGTGTAGCCAAGCAATGTACCTTAAATAAGTACCAAATACTCCAGCTTCTGAAATGACATGACCCATATCCCAATTACCATCACGCACCAAAATTGCTGGAGAAGTGGCTGGAAATATCCTCTGCATAAGGATGTATGCTGCATCTTCTTCAGAACCTGCTTCCTGTAATTTAAGGAGGGTTTCCCTCAACTCATCACCATAAATATTGTTTCCTGAAAAGTAATTACAGCTCATTGTGTAAGTTTCTCTCCCAGACTTTTTTTCCAACAAAGTGTTGAGTCAAAGTTTTAAGTGGTATAAGACCTCCTCCTTCTCTTTGAGGCTTCATCACAAATAACTCTGGATTTTCAATTGCTTTTTTAGCAATATCCGAGTCTTCCAAACTCCACAATCCTGCAAAGCATGCACGCAATTTGGCAATGTGGTCTTTGTTTTCTACAAACCTGTTTACAGTTTTGAATCAATGATTTAGGAAGAGATATCAACCATAGAAACAAACTATGATTAGAGAAAATGAAGAAATTAGTCATACAACAACTTATTTCCTAAGATAAAAATGCAAGGGAGATTAGTTATACTTTTGCTTCCAATCGTGTTTTAGTACATATGATAAACTTCTATTTACTTAAACCAAAAAAGAAAGTATGAGTGTAATTCTGAGGGCACATAATGCATTTTCATCCACCATCCAGAACTTTTTGTTTCTGAGACATCAACCCTATATTCTTTTTGTCCTCTCCTTTTATTAGGGATAAAAGAAGAATATTATATGAAGAAAAAATGAAAGAAGTACAAGAGCAGATGATAAGATATTATCCTTAAAGAGGCATTAAAAAAATTGAACATAAAAGTAAAAAAAAAAAAGAACAATGAAAGCACATAAACTAAAACATCTGTATGCTAATTTCCTCTGTTAACTTAATCTCCCAGGTCAAAATATAATGTTTCTCACAGCCACTAAATAAAGCTTTTTTTAATTTAGATCTATTTCCTTGGCAAATTGAATCAATGACTTATTGCAGCTGTTTCCTCTTTAATCAATACCTCCTGGAATTTATTGACTTATGCCTTTAGATAACACAAGGAGGGCGAGCCCTGGTGCAGCGGTAAAGTTGTGCCTTGGTGACTTGTTGGTCATGGGTTCGAATCCGGAAACAGCCTCTTTGCATATGCAAGGGTAAGGCTGCGTACAATATCCCTCCCCCATACCTTCGCATAGCGAAGAGCCTCTGGGCAATGGGGTACGAAGTTTTTATGCCTTTAGATAACACAAGCTTCTGATAACAAATACTCCATGATCCCAAGCTTTCCAAGTCCCAACATTCCCCTAAACTAACTTTGATTTTTTCACAAACATCTCATTCCTAATCATTAATCTAACATTCTTTCAGTTGGTCAATATTGGCCAACCCTTTACTAAGGAATGGAGTTCCACCACATGTATAGCAAAAACATATTGGCCTAGAGGGTACAATCATATCATGATTAACCAAATAAGCAAGGCGTGGACTGGAGAGCACCCTGAAGGATAAAATCTTAACACAATAACTCACTCACAATTGTCCATTTTACACTTTTCCTTTAGACATAGTATCTCTGAATTGACCAACTGCTTAGAAGCATAAAGAATGAAATAAACTTCGAATATATAAGAATATTAGTTAGAAGATACCTCTCAAGAACACCAGGCTTTGCAAGTTCCTGTTGAATCTTTTTGGTGCCAACCAAATGATAAGATATAGTAGGGCATTTGATAGCAGAAGATTGTTCCATCAGTAGCCTAGCTCTCCATTCCTACACATCGAGCAAGATATACCCAAACCATGAGAACTCATTATCAAGATAGAAGGCTCATTAATATTAAAAAATAATGAAACTTAAGAGGAAACATATCATTGTTGAAGACAATGGCATGGTAGATGACAATCCATGGAATAGAAAGGACAGTGTAGGTAAGAAGAAAAGTAAATCAGATCTTGAAGGTTTAGAAATAGTTGAGCTATATGTACACACTAAAACATAGAGAGAGCCTATAGATAGTGATGTAATGAAGAAAACAAAAAGCCATGTTAATACTCACAAATCTTCAATGAATTTTGCTTTTAAAACACAAAATTTTAGGGCCCAAGTATTCAATATTACTTCTCTTCAGAATATTAAAAGAAGTTTAGTTACCAGATAGGGGAATCAAATATTAGTTGCCAATACAATGCCATTTCCTAACAGTAGTGAGATGTTCCTTTAAGCACAGAGGTTATACTGGGTTCAGTGGGTTAGCCTTTACTTCAAAAAGGAGTTAAGTCAAAAGGAACAAAAGAGATGTTTCTATGTTGGAATGTCAGTTTTTATGAGCAGCAAAAAAACTGAATTGAAGTAGCTCACTGATTCTGAAGGATAGTCCTTTGGTGTGTAGCCAGCCCGGAAGTAAACAACTGAAATTTCTTGTCCGTCCCTGCAAGTACCAACAAATTATATTTCTCTACTGTCAGAAACAAAATGTAATTAAGCTATCGACCTAGAGGAGAAAGTCAGATTTTCAAGATAGAGGTTACATACACAGAAAGTGTTCCATCTGGCAGAATTTCTCCTTCCTGATCTATTTCTGTCAATGTTTTGCGTATGCTTCTAATATGATGTGTATTATAAAGCTGAGGATAATAACTCTTTCAACCCAAATATGTACTGAATATAAAAACTACAGTAGTTTTCCTTACATAAAAACATCCCTTTATATCCTTTGATGTCACGTTGGATAGCCCTCATAATACAAATCAGAGTCTGCTCTGCTAGATTGTTCCTTTTGTATCATAACTATAACTAATAAGAAAAGGATATTTTTCTCTTAGAAGTGCAGAAATATAATGCTGCTCGTACATGTTTCTTTCTTCAACCTGAACCACGACCAGAATTGCAGCCCTGTACAGATCCATTCAGAAATATGGCATGGATCCAAAAGTAGTTGCAGAACCGAAAAAGAAAATGAAAAGGTAACTTTTTCCCCCAAACTAACCTGGGATTGTTATATTCACTCCAAGCTTTAGCCAAGGCCTCTGCAGACTGATCAACAGCATTATTGGCAGGAACCCTATTGGAATCTAGTCCAAGGAACTTTCCATATTGAGAAAGTAAGCTCCTGAAAAGGACCAAATAATATCACGATACTAGAGATGACAGCACAATATGTGAAATTTACTGCAGCACTTACTTATGAAGTCCAGTCATAAGGCAACCAATCAAAGCAAATGAAGTGGAAATCGTGTTCATCTCTATTTGCAAAAGTGATTTAGTCTTCTCATCAATCATATAATCTGAACGAACTATTCCCATGCGTATGTCCTATTAAAATTATGGCCAGAGAAAAATCAATACCGGTAAAAATTCCTTTGACTCACTTTATCAGAAAAGAAGAATATGAAGATATGGAAAACTTTAAATCTTTATGCTCAATCTTTTTCTGGAATAAGGATTTTTTTTTTATATAGGATTTCTGTTTTCTATGTAATGTTTCTCTAAAAACAAACATGAAGTCATGTTCTTAAATATTTCCACTCTGTCCCTCGCAACTAAAATGCAAGCATAAAGAGTCCTTATGAAATGATATTTAAAACGAATAACAACTAGAGTAGGCACTAATGCTGATCCTCTCTTATTACTCTTGGAGGTACAAATGGCCCTACTAGTATACACTTACCTCTTTTTTGTTAATCTGTAGCATCTTAGAATGAATATCTAAAAGTCTTGAGGTAAATTCGTCCGCATTCTTAGTTCTGCATTGAGATGAAGATAGAAATATTGGATCTAATTAAAGGCATAAACTACACTGAGTTGAATAAGAAAAAATCTAGGCAGTTATAGTTAATTAAAAAATGTAAATGACAGAACAAAAGATTCCAAGCAAGTGTACGCGCTCATGGCATCAAATGCAAGCAATTGTTGAAAGCTGAAGTTGAAAAATGGATTCAAGAACCAATAGTTATAGTAAACTACACTGAAGTATCTCAAAAGGAACAAGTCCCACAGTGCTCGTGTGAAGAGCCTCTAAAAGTTATGTAAGTTAACAATTACAGCTTATTGAGAGAAATGGGTCTTTGTGGGCAATAAAATTTGGTCCTACAAGTAACAGAGTCAATGTTTAACAGACCCACTTGATGCATAATAATATAACAGCACGAAAATATTACCTGGAGAGAGATTCCTGGAGAAATTTCCCATCCAAACTCACCCGATCAACAAGTTCATTAAATATAGGAGCTAATTCGCACGCTTGCTTCCAATGATTTTCAGGAAATGGCCCAGGTAATAAAGAAAGCGGGAGATGCACCAGGCCAACACCAGGAACTGTTCCTGATCTCTATGATTGGAAACATTGATCATCAACAACAAATTATCATTTTAGTTTCTAAAATTACCAAATTATTACTTCACTTCTTAAAACCATAAATATAAAGATTATTATTTGTATTCATAAATATAAAAGATTAAAATGATTGATGTTTAGTGATTTCAAGATTAAAAAGACATTTTTTTATAATTTTAAGGATTAAACTACTCCGCATATATAATTCCATGTATTACTCCAAAATAGAATTCGGTTAGAAGTAAATTTAGCTTCAAGGAGTAATTTTTTTTCCTTTCAAAAAGAAAAATTAAGAACAAAGTATGTTAAATGAAGCATGGAACTAATCCTTGTCATATTGTCTAAATAATTACACTTATTTTTCAGCCACTAACTTTTATTATCGAGTAACCACACTCACACTTCAACAAGAAGTCTCGTGAGATTCCGTCTGATATTCCTCGCTTTTTTACATGCACCAGCCCCTAAATTGTATCGTTCTCTATAAATAATACACATTACAACATGCATGTACCCAAACATGGTGAAAAAAAAAAAAAAAGCATTGGGTTCGTGTAAGAGTGTTAATATAATTTGCTCTTTATGAGTTGTATTCTACTAAAACAGTAAAGAGGTTAAAGTAAGGAAAGTGCGTACAGGAGGTTTAGATGAGTTTAGGGCGTCGTGATAAGCGACAAGAGAGATAGTTTAATAAAGCGAAAGGAATATATACAGAGAATAGTAACAGAGTTTAACCTGAACTGATTTGTCACCAACAAGGAGGCAGTTGAGGGTGCTCCAGACAAGAGCATCGTAGACTATGTTTTGGAGAAGTTTTTGGTCGATAAGATGATAATCGAAGAGGATGGGAGGTGCGGCGACGGAGGAATCACCATCAGCAGAGTTGGTGGTCAAAGGCTGAGACATGAGTCTGAGAGGTTTAGGGAAAGAGAATGATTGAGGTTGGTGGGGGAAGGTAAAGGAGAAAGAGGGAAAGGTATTATTGTTAGTGTAGAAACGTCTCGTCCTAATCCCAGTGTAAGAACAAGTAGAACAAACCAAGCCGCCAGATCTACTACCCATTTTCATTCTTATTATATATTACTATATATTGCAATCAGCAATACAGCCACACATAGTGCTCCAGCTTTAACATGGATTAAATCCGCCAGTTATTATTTCCCAACCTGCATCTTTACTCTGTCACTCTGAATTTTTTTTCTTTCTGTTTTGACATATTCAAACAATGCACTCGAACATGCGTTTTTTTTTTTCTTGAGTCAAATATTACTGTTATTTTGTTGTTTTTTTATATACTGAATTAAATATTAATTTTTATCGTGATGCATGATTTAAGAAAATTATATATAAAAAATGATTGAACATTTTTTTTCACTAAATAAATAGTGACCCATGTGAACTTGGTGTGACCTCTTACATCACGGTGCCGTTATAATTTATTTGTCAGCAAAATATAATGTGAAAAAAAAAATAGTTATTAATATTTGGATTGATAATGTAGTTCGATCCTCGATCATTTGAACAAGACATCTTAAAAATAGTTCAACATGAGGAAAAAGATTGATTGACATCCAATGATGAGTTTTCAGAGAAGTCAAAGATACGGAGAGAATAGACTTAACTGAAAATGAAAAAAAAATTAAAAGTTTGTAGTTAAAAAGTTCTTAATTTGATTTATTAAATCATAAATATTTAATAAAATTAATCATTAAAATAGTTAAAAAAAATTAAAATAACATAAATAATATATTTAAAAATTAAATAAATATTTTAAGAATAAAAAAATAAAATATAAAAAATTAAAAACTAATGTTTCAATTTTTAAGAATCCTTTATAAAATACTATAAACTATTAAAAAAATATTATTTAACAAATGATAACATATAATATCTATCCTTTATGTATTTTGTCATAAACTACTGTTAATACATATTTAAAAAATATTCATTAAATTAAGCAACATATAATCCGATATTTCCAGATGAAGATGCAGGCACTACTTATTTGAAAATGTTTTAACCGTTAAGGTACTCATTCATTAATTAAAGCGTGTCTGTTTGGAATGGAGGGGAGGAGGCAGAGTAAAAATCGAGAGACCTGAATGGAAGCTAAAAATCCTCCATGTAGAGATGCTGAGGAAGTGAGATGATACCAAGTTCAGAACATTGCATGCCTATCTAGTTGCAAGGGGAGGAAGAGAAGTTTGTTAGGTTAGGTAGAACAATAAAACTACTAGCTTGCAAAGCAATTAGTACACTCATTTAAGTATACTTAAAAAATACAACGAGAGGTATATGTACATGTATACAAACAATAAAAGAAAAACTAGTTTGATAACATCAACATTTTCAAAAGAAATTAATTAACATATTCAGTTAATCAGTTTGTTTTGTAATTGAGCTTAGCACCAACTTTCAGAATTGATCGCAGAGGCTTCGGATGCTCTTGCTGATCCAGAGAGTTAGACTCTTGGAAGGTCTTGCTCCTTTTCTTACTTGGTAAAATGATCTCCTCCACGTTGTCATTGATGCTAACCATTTTCTTTGGAGCATGAGGTAAATCTCCCACCATCAACACTTTCTCATCAATGTTATTGTTCCTGCATGGAATATTCTTCTCTTCACATGGTGTCTCTGCCAGCACCATTTTTTCTGTATTAGTTCCAAACCCTCTTTGTGTAATCTCGACCTCAGTTGAGCTTGAACTGTAATGTGAAGATCTCCCTAAAGTTACCGTCTTCATCGCTTGCGAAGCCAAAGTTTTCATGATGAAATTATAGAGCCTATAGCAGATGCCCAGATTAAGTTCTCTTTGGTCCATCTTCTAATGTCTTGTGCCAATGAGTAGAAGGGATATAGATAGATTAATCAATGTCCCCCTGTGCTAAGAATATGCACAAGTTTTAACTTGCAAGTAACCGAAACTCGTACTGAAACCTTTGGAAGAGATTCTTTGCTTTTCTTTCAAGGGATGTATGTTGGCCCCAAAATTTTGCAATCTTTTTTATAAAGTTGGGCGATTTTTAATGTGAAACTTAAACGCAAGAATGCGAGGCGTTACTTGGTAAGATTGTCTTCATCTCTCCCCATGCTATTGCGTGGCAGGGGCAAGCGTTTCAAATACGAAAAACACCTTTCCAAGGGTGATCCCGTTTACATAGAAGGATAAACACATGATTTAGTCTTGCGTTCCGATTACGTAAATATCTTGACAAACTACTTCCTATATATGTATTGATTTGGTCCATGTCATCGTAACTTGTCTTTAACAATCTTACCTTAATAGTTAATTCCTTATTTATATTTTAGTATGGTTTTGTTAGTAGTAATTAAAAAGTTTAACTGAGTTTAATTTTGAGGACCCATTAAGATTAAGGTATGTCCCCTTAAAAATGTACTTATATATGGATCAATAAAATTCTCACATAATAAATGAAATTCAAATCTGACACTCTTGTAAGATATAAATTTAATCCTTATCAACTAAATCAATTTTTATTGACACTTATCCTTACTATGATACATTCTTAATTTTGATATGGACTAAATTAAGAATGCACAACATATATAAAGGACCAAATAAAAAATACGTAAAAGATTATCAATACATAAGATCTTTAGAAACAACTTTATAACAATAGGACCAAACCAAATTTGCACGTATAAAATTTAATTTAATAATTTTTATACAGGGATCAAATTGAGAATTACAACACGAGAGTTTGGCATACTAATAATTTGTATAGTTAAAAATTCAAATAGTATATTAAATGCTCTAAATATAATTTTTTGGGGGACATGTTATCTGCAATTAACTAATAAATATGGATAAAAAAAAAAGATAGTTATTGGTTCTTTTCTCAACTTCATCCAACTAAATTTCCCACAAAATTAGTGATTTCTTTCACCCTTTTTACGCGTTGGTGCAGAAAGCAATTTGTGAGGTGCAGAAAGTAACTGCCATAGTTGGGGTGCCATTAATTCTATCCTACACTTCCAAGTCTCAGACTGCCATCAAAATCACGCAAACTTCATTTCACTACGAGCAAGCTCTCCTTTTATCGCATTCGGTAAGGCGGGTCTCTGTCCCTTTCCCTTCGATAAATGATGTTCATTGTTCCTTTCGAATCGATTTTCTTACTGTATGCTATTTTGTTGCCGAGAAAGTGCAAGAAGAAAAAAGCTTATAAGCCTAACAATGCGAGATTATCATTGACGTTGCGTTTGATAGAAGATTGCCTCATGCACATGCTTAACCGCGATTATTCAACTTCCGAACAACTTTATCTGTTAATGTGTTTTCAAATTTATTTCTGATTGCATCCGAAAACGCTATTTAGGAACTAGCAAGCTTCGAGAAACTCCACTACGGTCATGTGCTCTCTTCTAATGCAATGAATTTGAATTGAAAATGTGAAAAAATGCCTGATGAAAAATGACCGACTCATGGAGTAGATACTCTTGTTTATTGGAAAACTTGATGGCTTCAAATTTTCTCGTCTTGATTTTCATTTTTCTTCAGCTAATCGAGAAATCTAACATCAGATCGATGTTATGTAGAAAACAACTTAGATCTGTTTCAAATTTTCAGCGAGCTTCTAAGTCATCCTCCGGTTTCTTATTTTATGTATAAATATCTCTTCCATCGACTGGTTTAATTAGCAATTGCGGCGAAGTACTGTTTGCGGTCAAACATCATGTCAAATATTACAGTATGCGCGCGCTTTAGGCCTTTGAACCCAAAAGAGAAGCAAAATGACCATGACTCTTTCTGCATTCGGTGCATAGACACCGAAACTTTCATTTTCAAGGTTTTCATATGTCAGATTAAGCGTCTATTAGTTCTTCTCTTTGTTCATTTTTTACTCTAGAGCTGTGAAATTCGTCACTATAAAACTAAGAGTGCATCACACATTACGATGAATAGCCTCATAATTTTGAATTAATTTTGGTCAGGACGAAAAGGATGAAGAATTCATGTTTAGCTCCGATTGAGTGTTCTACGAACAGGCTGAGTAAGCTGATGTCTATCAGTTCCTAGCTCTTCCCTTGATTAGAGGTACAAACTACAGAGTTCTCACTACAAATTTATATGCCAATGAGTCAATAATGCAATGCAAAGATTGAAATCTTCCTTAATTTGAATGGCTTTTGCTTCCTTATAAAATGGCAGCCTCATTGCTGCCAAATAGTGCATCAACTTCGGTTATTGAATTTTTTTATCCTTATAGTTTGTTTAATGCTAATACATGTCTGCACGACTGCACGGTCCTACATTCAAATTCCAAAAAAATTGGAATGTTTCTTAACAATGAAAATGGGGAAAATGGCACTTGCCTTAACTATAGATTTACTTTTTATTGATATCTCGCTTTACATTTATGTATGTCTTCCCATAAATGAAACAGATGCTGTTGATGCAATCAATGGGACAATTATCACTTATGGCCAGGTAAGATATCATAAGGTGTCCCTAACTTGCCATTCGCTTTTTGCTTCTTTTTGTTAAAGTTTCAAATCATGCATGCGAGGACATATGTGGTTTTTCTCCTCAAACATGCAGCTACGTGTGTGTCGGGAGTTTTGAAAACTGAAAAATTACAAGAGATACTGCATCATAGGAGCTTCGCTGAATATGATCCTCAGCATTAGCTAAGAAATGCCCCTATCAATTGCAGACTGGAGCTGGGAAGACATATGGTATGGAGGTGGAAAATTATCACCTTAAAAGTAGCCTAAAATGACCTTGTAAAACTTTAAAATACAACAATGTAAATAACTACTTCTGTGAAGCAGGGATCTGGTATATTTGAATGTGATGAACAGAAGAAGGGGCTGCTTCCAAGAGTTGTAAAAGGACTTTTTGATTTCTTAAATTCTTTGGATGAAGAGAAAACATATTCAATTAAATTGTCAATGGTAAACACCACGGAGATTTATACCAATGAGCTATAAATTATAAGCAACCACACAAGTGAATTTGACACCACATTTTAACCCTAAAATCCTAAAATTCAAGTTTGAGTCTTTCCTTCACTCATATAATATTTAGCCTTTTTATTCTTATACGATGTGAGACTTTACCTCACACGTTAAAATTTGAAAAAAGTAGTTTTGAATTTGGATTTTTGAAGTCTTCAAAATAACTCTATCCTCTTATATAGGGACCTATTTGATTTATCAAAAGATAATATACAAATTAAGGAGATTAAATGACGAGGAATAATGCTGCCTGGTGTTACAGAGGTGAGCTGTTTTTATGAGAACCTTATATCTCATTTCATTCCGATTATTCTTTTTCTATCTGAAGTTACTTTGCTGTTCAGAATTAAATATATGGTCTTTTTTTACAAGACTAAGATAAGATGTAAAATTTTAGTTTTGAAACTTGTATCCTGACATTAAAAAATATAGGTGTTGGCTTTTAACCCCTTTAAGCTTGATGTTATTTTAGAAAACATTTAAGAATAAACTGGTAGGTGTAGAATAAGCTTAAGTACATGCATACACGTGTAGGTGTAGAATAAGTTGTACCCTTTCTGTTATAACTTTTGGGCCTTGGCCAATCCAATAGTAGGTGTAGAATAAGCTTATGTACATGCATACACGTGTGCTTTAAGTCAAATTAGGTAAGGTCTCACATTTGTTTCACCAAAAAAATAAAATTGGTGATTCTTATCTTATTCAGATATTGACATTTAGTACTAACAGGACCTTTTGAGTTTTTCCTTCAGATCACTGTACTGGACCCTGCTGAAGCATTGCAAAACCTATCTGTAAGAATAAACTGGTTGAATAGCATTTTTGGTTTGATTTTAAAATGTATTTTGGCTTCCAATTCTGATCTCAAATATGTAGAGGGGGATAGCTAACCGCGCAGTTGGTGAGACCAGTATCCTGCTTTGACTCCGTAGGCCACCGTTCAGTATTTTTATTATATAGTTAAACTACATAATAGATTTGGGTAAATTCCCTGTTTTCTTGAGGGAGGAAAAGTAGTGGTAGGAGCTAGGAAGGTCACTTGCTTTCTGCAACCATCCTAAACAAAACATGCAGAAATGAACGCGGCCAGCAGCAGAAGTCACTGCATTTATGTATTCACAATTCAGCAAGAATTTTCCAGAGACAACAAAGGTCACGCTTCTTCCAAAATATGTGGTACTACTTATGCATCATTCTTAAACACCGAGACTTTGAACAGGATGAGGTCCGTTAAATTAATTCTAGTAGACTTGGCTCAGTCAGAGAAAGTAGAGAAAACAGGTGCTGAGGGGAGAGTACTAGAGGAAGCTAAGGCCATAAACAAATCCTTGTCTGCTCTGGGAAATGTAACAAATTCTCTTACGTGTGGTTTGCGAGGAAAAGCAAGCCATATCCCTTATCGTGATCATACCCATTGTTCACCAAATCGGTATCCCAAACGTGGTATTTCTTATTCGCATGGAGGAAATGCTAGAACTGCATTGCTCTGTTGTTGCTCACCCAGGGCTTTTAATGCATCCGAGAGTCTGTTCACTCTTCGTTTCGGTTCCAGGTATGTCATCCGTGAAAGCATTTGACTATTTGAGGTCAAATTGACGAAACATTATTAATTTAGGTAAACTAATGATAACTTTATTGAATTAATCTGGTTAAGGTTGAAGATGATTTTTTCTCAAAAATAAACTAAAATCAATCTAAAGGGAGAATAGCATTCTCAAGGCCAAAGTTGATTCCTGCACGGAGTCTCTGTTATACAAGGGAGCAGACAATAGATTGATTTTTCAAAATATGATTTCAGGTATCCTGACTTTCTTTAACAGGTTGGGTTACACTTCTCCAAGACAATTGCAGTAACTGTTCATTCATATACCATGCGGTCCATGCCTTGTCTTGAGGATTAAAAAAAGTATCATGCCTTGCCGGCATTTAAATACCATCAAAAGACTGGCTAATTGACTTATTGTTGGGACATTTTGGGGCTGGCTAATAGCATAATATATGCTGACAAGGCTGATTTCTAAACTTAACGCACTCGGGCCATTGATCACAATCAAAAGAATAGTTCGTGAGGCTCTACTTGTAGTTTTATATGAATAATAATTGGCATGATTTAATTCCACCATGATCACAATGTCGTCGTTTTGGCACTAGATCCACAAATTCACGAGTAGTTAAAAAAATAGGCCTGGATAGCTTAGCATGACACAAACCATTTGGACTACTTTAATGCGTCTTGATTTTTACTTTCCTACGTAATAACCGTACAGCTTAATCGTAAGATAAGAGAGAGGCACTGGATTCCCTGGCCGTGACTTGTGGCACTATAGTCTATATGCAATGTAATCTGAAACTGGATTCGTTATAAGACACAACATTCAATCAATAACGTGTAACATGATCCTTCGATAGATAAATGTAGATCTAAGGTTCTTCGTTATTTGGACTGCGGTGGATCCGGGCGCTGTAATATGCGTTATAAACTATGCAGAAATGTTTGAACAGAAGGGAAACAACTGCCATTAGGCATTAATGTTCACGGTGGGTACCAGAAGATTACGAGGTGAAGCAACACACTCCCGTGGAGATGCAAGTCAAGCCACAAGCGCGAAATCCGTCAAGAATAAACCATCTCCTTGCTTTTGTATTAATGCTTTCTCAAGTTTCCGTGACTTTTTCTTTCGTTTTCCCTCTCCTGGACAGATCTTTATTTTATTTTTTCAGTACAAAACTTTCCGGGGCAAGTGATTAGTATGGGTTTAGGTCTCTAAAAAGGGAAGTACTTTGGACTTGCACTCACCGGCTTGCGTTAATCAGTTAATATAATAGCGGTTGACAGTAATAATATAAGAATAACATGGTAATTCAAACTCAAGGGACGTTTTCCTTTTGGCTTTCAGTTGCTTTTCCACCATCTAAAGCAAGAGTTTTATTGTTTTTTAGGTAAGACTTCACGTTAGCTATTAGAAGCAACCAATTGGGCGTGCATATATAAAAGGCACGGAATCATTTTCCATTATGACAGTGTATCCGGAGCTATAATTGGTATCAGCCTACCTAGTTGGTAGTTGGTTCCATTGGACACAAGTGAAAACTACGTGGCATGGCTTCCAAGAATGTAATTTTTCAATTTATCTTATTTACCATCTGTTTGGCTATGGCAAATTCGGTCGAGTTCAAATATCCCGCAGTTTTCAACTTTGGTGATTCAAATTCGGACACAGGAGAACTTGCTGCAGGGTTGGGCTTTCTGGTCGCTCCACCTAATGGACAGGACTACTTCAAAATTCCTTCTGGGAGGTTCTGCGATGGCCGTCTCATAGTGGACTTCCTAAGTAATTTTTAATTATCCCTTGAAATTATATTATTAATAGTTATTGCCATAATCATTACTCAGCAAGCTTTAAACTTTAAAGCACGAATATAAATATAAATAAATAGGCAAAATAATTATAATATCACGCGCTAAGAAGAAACAAGCTAAAGTGCTAGAGCATAAATAGTTACCGGCATCTTTATTTTTCATAGCGAACAAATTAGGAAGACTCCTAACATGTAGCATCATACTTTTAGGGGATTGATTCATCTTAACATCTGCTTCCTCTCCAATTTTCTGCCACATTCTCATAATTATATGAGAAATTAATTGTTTAAATAATATATCAATGCAAAATTAAATAGTAGTGTAAAAGAGTTAAACTTGACTCTCTTAAAGCAAAAAATATGTATTAATTATTTATTTTAACAGAGTTTTTTTTTACTGCATTTATTTAAAATGAGTTAAGTTTATAAGAAAAATATCCACATTTTATTGATTGAAATAAAATGCTACGTAGGGATTTAATTTAAAAATTAATTAGAATACATTGATAGTATAAAAGTTTTTTATATTATTATACAGTATGTAATTATGAAGTTATATAATTAAAAATTATTAATTTTATAATAGTTACGGTAAAAATTATATTATATTTAACATTATTTTTTAATTGGGTAACGTGACAGGGTATTGAAATTAAACTCTTTAAGTAATGTTATATTTTTACCCTCCACCTTTTTTTTTACAGTATTTTTACCATCCACCTGATATTTATTATTAGATTGAATAAAAGGATGACTTACTTCTACTACAAGTTATACGCACCAAACGAAATGGAAAACTAAGTATTTGCAGATGTTTAAAACACAAGCAAAGCCCAGAAGGCTTAAAACCCCTCCTAACAGTAATAGTGGATAGCCATGGCCTCCAACACATGTATCATTCGAATTCTTACCGTCATTGCCATCTGCATACCTCGTGCCAAATCCTTCCACTTGGATTTTCCAGCAGTTTTTAACTTTGGTGATTCAAATTCTGATACTGGTGCTCTTATTGCCGCTGCTTTTGAGAGCCTTTACCCACCAAATGGACAAACTTACTTCCAAAAACCATCAGGGAGATACTCTGATGGCCGTCTCACCATCGATTTCCTTAGTAATAAATCTCCATAACCTCTTTTTGTCACTGCCCACGTAGATGATTATGTCTCCCTCTCCCATATAAACAACCTTTGAACTTATATCCTCTTGCTTTTTTATTGCAGTGGATGCTATGGACTTGCCATTCCTAAATGCCTATCTTGATTCGTTAGGTTTGCCAAATTTTAGGAAGGGATGCAACTTTGCCGCAGCAGCTGCAACTATACTTCCAGCCACTGCATCATCCCTCTGCCCCTTCTCCTTTGGGGTTCAGGTGTCTCAGTTCCTCCGATTCAAAGCTCGGGCCCTTGAATTGATCGCTAAAGGTCTCTTCTTAAGGACCAAATTACATGCAGTTCCATAGTGTTTTTCTTCCGTTAGAATTGAAATTTCACCTCCCTAATCTATGTTGATCTTTAATGAAAACCTTTATTATACGGATTAGTGAGATGCAATTCTAATTCTGATTGAAGAACAACATTAAAGTAGCTTATGAAACTGCATCTAAGTTTTATATTCTGCTAAATCTATCTAATTAATGTTTTCAAACTCTCATTACTACTTCAGAGGACTAGTTTGCTGTCTGTCTCATGACTCATTCATTCATGTTCAAAAAAATTATCACAATGTTTCAGGCAGGAAATTTGATAAGTACGTCCCTGATGAAAATGTTTTTGAGAAGGGATTGTACATGTTTGATATTGGCCAGAATGATCTTGCTGGAGCATTTTATTCCAAAACATTAGACCAAATACTTGCCTCAATCCCCACAATTCTTTTAGAGCTTGAAAAGGGAATTAAGGTTGGTGTCAAATTATCTGCTTCTGTTTTTATATTACGTTTGGGAAATTTTATTCCAAAAATTTCTTGAATTAATGAATTCCATAGGTTACATACACAGTTTTACTGAGATTAACAATAGTGAGTTCTAACTCTTTGTTATTTGTTCACTAGAATCTCTATGACCAGGGGGCTAGATATTTCTGGATACACAATACAGGTCCTCTCGGATGCTTGCCTCAGAATATTGCCAAATTTGGAACTGATTCATCAAAGCTTGACGAACTAGGGTGTGTTAGTTCACACAACCAAGCTGCTAAAACCTTTAACCTACAGCTACATGCTCTCTGTACTAAATTGCAGGGCCAATATCCAGATTCAAATGTCACATACGTTGATATCTTCACTATAAAATCAAACCTCATTTCAAACTTTTCTAGATACGGTTAGTATCTCGATTAATTTTTATTTATTTGTTATGTTACAATTTCCGTTTCCAAGAGTTTTAGATGTTAAAATCCGTAAATTAAAAATATCTCAGATGGCTTTGTCATCAATTGTCACTTGTGATGTGGATCGTGCAACGCCTGTTTTATAGATACAACTTAACTTTTCACAGTCCATATGACTCATCATCTGACAATGCAACAATATCTAAGACTGATTTCCTTGCATATTGTATAACTGTTCCTGGAAATTTATCTTTGTTGATCTCTGTTGCTTTTTTTTCTTACGAGCCTCCTACCTTTTCCACCTGTGATTGTAGCAAATATACTTTACAGTAATAAGAAATGCTAGAAGCGTGTCCAATTTATTGGCTAATTAAGAACTCTGTAGCAGGCTATCAGCCATAATAACCAATTTAGTTCTATTATATGATCTATCATAACAGTATTTGTGGGGAGGAAATGCAGTTAATTTGTGTGATTAAATGTTTGCAGGGTTTGAACAACCTATTATGG
The DNA here is from genome assembly GCF_004193775.1 of Glycine soja. Taxonomy (NCBI): domain Eukaryota; kingdom Viridiplantae; phylum Streptophyta; class Magnoliopsida; order Fabales; family Fabaceae; genus Glycine; species Glycine soja. The sequence continues at coordinate 45,832,611 of NC_041004.1, read as the reverse complement.
CTTGTTGTGGATACGGAGGTCCACCACTAAACTATGACAGTCGAGTTTCCTGTGGGGAAACCAAGACCTTTAACGGGACCACAATTACAGCAAAAGCTTGTAATGATACCAGTGAGTACATAAGTTGGGATGGGATTCATTACACTGAGACTGCAAATCAATATGTAGCATCACAAATTCTCACTGGAAAGTACTCGGACCCTCCTTTCTCAGACAAAATGCCATTCCTACTTAAGCTCAAGTTCTAAATACCCCATTATATTTATTGTTACTATTATTTGATTCTTTATGGTATCGTGAAAGCTATAGCTGATTGTAACTTTGAATGACAGTCAAGCTCTTACTAATGAATATGTTTTAAAGATTGGTCCCATTGACATGGTAACATGGTCTGTGTGATAATGTTCAAGGATTGGTAATTGAACACATTCAGACTTCATGGTTCATTTGTATGCTATATACTATATAAAAGGGCCTTTTGGGATACATACATTTGGTATATGCTCTACATTTTCTTTTTTAAATTTCAGTTTTATACACGGTTAATGCTAATAATATTGCAGTATGATGATAACGCAACACTCTGAAATGAATGTAAGCAGCAAGTATACACAGAAATTTATATGGTAGTCCAATGCATTAAATTTGTAATTGCAGGCTGGCCAAAACACTGATCTTATTCTACAACTTTCTGAAGCTCAATTGTAACATGACATCGGTTATAACTGCACATTATACATCAGAATTTAAAGAGTGATGATTTCGAAGACAAGTCCAATTATATAAGAGGAATACTAGTAACACAATCTTTTTAACACACTTTTTGAAATTTACAAAATAAAAAAGAGAGAGGATCATTAAATAAGAAGTGAGACCCATCAAATTTGTGTTTTCTAATAAATTACATCCAATAGCTAAGAGTTGTTCAAAAAGCTGTGTTAGAGTGTGTTGCTAATATTGTGCCATAGGAACAACAAAGGCATCCAACTACAAGAGTGAATTGTCCACGCTTCTCATCTGTCTCTTCCCTGGGTCACCAGGGTCAGGAAGCCCATCAATGGCAGCAACTAGCCTTTTGGCTGTGCTAAAAATGGCTTCATTGTACTTCTCATCGGTAGCCAACACTGCACAAACCAGATACTTAATCAGGGAATTGGTAGTTTCATGCCCCTTAAAAGATAGGACTGGCTCCTGAGGGACTCACTTTTATTGACTTAGATTACTACTGATTACAGATTCTTTTTATGGAAAATACTCTTACAAACCTGCAGAGTCTCAATCATGTTGATTGTATGCATTCAAAATGAGTAAAAGTCAACCAGATGTAGATGAAGGTTTATGCCATAAGCAAAGACTATCCAAAGAACCTAACAAATAGGTTTTCTAATGAAAAGAAAAATTGGTGGGGGAGTAAATTACGAATTTAGGCTTCTCAATTGGGAACTTTTAAAATTGTTAAGAAAATTGGACGAAAAGAACCATACCGTTGGAAGAGAAAACAATTTCAGGACGAAAATCAATCTCCAAAAAAATTAAAGGATCAAAACTATAAAAGTTGAAAAGTTGGGGAGCAAAAACAGAATTCACCCTTATTTTAGCTACAAGTGAGAAAATCATGTTTGAGTTAGATAAAATCTATATATATATATATATATATATATATATATATATATATATATATATATAATAAATTCATTAACTTTATAATAATTAATTTAAAATTTTATATATATAATAAATTTATTTAATGCAGGTACATATTTAAGATTTGTGGTTTCAATTTGTTGAGGAATTCACAAATTGAAGATATGCATTGGTGAAGGAGTGCCTCGACAGTGGAAAGGAGGTGAGAGAGGAGGTTATAACTTACAAAAAAAAGGGAAGGGCAAGTTGGAAATATAAAAGATTAGGCGGTGCAGAAAGTAAATTGTGGGTTGCAAGAAGCAATGGCCCAGTTAGGGGTGTGAGGCCCATATTTTTGTTAGGACATAAGGCAGAATGTGTCCATGCAACAAGAGCAATATGTCCTTTCTGCAATCTTAGGATGTGTTTGGTTTGTATTTTTATTTTTTGTTTCTATTTTCTGTTTTTATTTTTTGAAAATTATTTTCATTTTCAAAAGATTAAAATTCTGAAAATATGTTTGATTTGACTTCTTGTTTTCTGTTTTTATGAAAAATACTGAAAATTTATGATATATTGACTTCTTGTCTTTTTAAATTTTTATATTTGCTTAAAATTACATTCATTATCACCGCAATTTCATTTTACTCGAAATGAGTTTCTGTTTTCGACTGAAAACACTGAAAACGAGAATTTATTATTTTCATTTTTTGGTTGTTTCCTATATTCATTTTTACTGAAAATGTTTTTAGAAATCCAACCAAACACATTTTCATCACCGTTTTTTATTTTCAGTGAAAATGAAAACAGAAAACAACCAAACCAAACACCCTACTTAATCTCCCACGCCAGGTTTCGATCAAAGTAGATTCATCTCCGACCATTGCCTTTCCACTCCCTTATGATTGCATTCATTCTATAGAATGCTAAATGCTCCTTACTTGAAGAATTTTCTCAAGTTGAGTTCCAAGGTGGCTGTGTGTTGGATCACTTGTACCAACTCTATGCTCACTACATCACATCATTTAAGGTTTTCTTCTATCAACAACTTTCTCCATGCTTCCGTTGTTTTTCTAGTTCGTTTCAGTTTTTTTTTTCAGGATTTTCTTTTCTTATTTTTTTGTTTGTTAGGATGATAGTTCAGGGAAGAGAGATGCTAGAATCTGCAAAAGGATTTCGTTTCTTTTTTCTGATGCTAAATCGTTATTTTGGTGATGTTTCTCCTTTCATTTTTATGTTGTTTCATTTATCTTACCTTTGGTTGGTAAACTGGTATGGCTAGGTTGTTCTGAACTCCTAAGTTCTCCGGACTCGAGGGTGCTGGTCTTTTCGTTGCAGTGTTCTCTGAACATGCTTGAAGGTGATACTGGGTATGCTCATGTTTGATATCTCAAAAATCTCCGCATATAGAATAAAACATTTCAAGGTTGTTATGCCTTGTTGGCTTGATGCTGACTTTGGTCTGTGGGTAGTCTTGTTAGTTGTTTGTCAATAGAATAATGTTATGTTCTCCTACCAATCCTCCCCCTAATACCTTGTAAGAAGTTATTAAATGAAAAAGTAATTGCATTTAATGTCTTGAAAATATAAAACACATTTGTACTTACCATACAAAGGATTAGTAAGTAGGAGGATTGGTAGGAGAATATAGTAGGGTGATTTAGAATTGTTCTTGTTAATATGGTGTTGTGAGTTAAACTTGCATACAACAGTTGCTTCTCGATTATAACCGTACTCTTGCTGCTTTTGCTCCTTGAGAATACAACTTGTATTGAATTCAGTAATTCCACTGATTTGGGCATTTGTTGGATCTATCAATTTTCTGCAGCGTCTAATATTTCTTCCCTCAATTTGCCATGTGTATGTGGAACCTGCATTAAATTCTTAATGTTGGTATTGGTTTGGTTGTGCAGGTGCTCAGTATGGCCATCAAGTCTGTTTCTATCTGAGTTAATACTTTCTCATCCAGAATTATTTTCAAATAAATCATGCTTCGAGGTCAGTTATATGTTTAAGAGTTTGTTGAATCTAGGAGCAATTTTAATGTTATCCTATCATAAGTGACCTTTCATGTGACAATTTTGTGATCATCTTCACTTATCAGAGAGGCTCCGTGATATATTTGTGCCCTTACAATGTTTGAAATTTTTGTGTGCTGTTTATAAATTTTTGTCATTTCATTTCTTGCTTTAAGATTATCTTTCAGCTGTTCTTATTATGCCTTGACTTAAAATTTGAAATAGATTGGTTCAGGAGTTGGCTTAGTTAGCCCATGTGAATGCTTCCAAGGTATGACCATCTATACTTGATGACTCATGCATTTACATTTTCAATGATGACATTTGTTCTACTGAAGTATGATGTTTTAGTTAAAACAAAGTGAAATTTAAACTAGAAAAAATAGCTAATTTAGGTTATATTATTGTAGTTGAATTTAGTCAACTCGAAGTTTTGGCTACTGTCTATCAACAGGTGATTTTAAGTGATGGTGACCTATCAACTTTAGCTAACATGTAGTTTAATTTGGAGTTGAACCACCTGAACGTTGAAGATGACAATGACATGCCGCAAAGAAACAAAAATCCAAACACGGTGAGTCTGAATTTGCATAGACTGTGTGCATTGGATTTTTCTTTCATATATGGATAATGTAATCCCCTCTGCATTCTTCTCTCAGGTTTTGCATATGATACTGAGCTTTTTGCTAAACTGCATTGTATGTCACTATGTGCTAAGGTTCTGTGTTATGCACTGATCCATGTTTCTCAGGTAAAATGCTTGTATCTGCCTTGGGAATCTGCATCAGAAAGTCAACTACAAGATATCATGCCAGATGTTGTGTGAGAATTCAATTAAGTTTTTATTTAACCTCTGAGACTTAATTTCTTATTATATTATTATTTTCAGTTTAGGTGCAGATGTGATATATGATCCAGTTTGCCTGCCACATCTTGTTAGAGTACTTGCCATGGTTTTGATGAATCAGACGAATTTGGGCTCCTGCAGACAGCATGCAAGTTGCAAGGGCCACTCTCCAAACATTGAACATGAGAATGGTGAACATAATCATGAAGATGCTATTAACAAATCTGATGGTGGATGCAAAGCGATTTATAATGATGGTAGTAATAGCCTGTCAAAGGAAGCACCGGTGGCTTATATTGCATATGTTATCCGGAATATTGAAACTTTCAACTATTTTCTCTCCCTAGGCATACAGGCTAACCTTGATATTGGGGACCTTACTGATTCATTGAAGCCGGTAAATCTCCTCTGCTGCATGAAATCATACAATCAAGCCACTGTAAGACTATTGCGTATCACCAGCAGTAATATACAATAACGATCATTTGACTTACTTTCACATGTTATCTTTTCCTTTTTAACTTGCAAGGTCCTAAGATATGGTGAAGTGATAGAGAAATATATGCCTAGATATAAATATTTAGTCAGACTTGCTAAAGATGGAAACTAAAGATTTTAAATTATACTTTGGTTTTGCTCTTAACCTATCCACTCCAACATTATTTCACATATTTGCTAAAAAAAATTCTCTCATAACAAATTCAGACTATCGTCATTTTATCTTTATGTATATACTTGATTTTATTTTAACTGTTTCTCTTTTCCATTCTTCCATCTTTTATCATTACCTCTAAACTAAATTTTATATTGTGAAAAAAAAAACTCATTAGTTAAAAATAATATTATATCAATTCTTCAATGAATTATAAATTTAAAATATAATTCATGTATTCATAAATATTTATTTATTATAAATTTTAATCAGAATTTAATTTAAGTATATTGACAACATATAGAAAGCTTTTTTACACTAGCAGATCATTGTGTATGCACTTTTTTACATTAATTGATAATCTAAATTTTTATCACACTGATAATATATAAAAATTAAGCATTTTTAATTATATAAAAATAAACATTATTTAGTTTATTGCACAAACTCAAGTATTAGCATATCATAAAAGCCAACTACTAGGGTCGGCATAGCTTAGTGATAGGGATTTAAGATAAGGGTGTTGCTAGGTGCACCCAGCACTTAACGTGAAAAGATAAAAATATCTTTGTATATTTTTAAAATGTTTTTGTGCACTCAGCTAATTCAGGTTGATCCGCATATGCAATGAGTTGATCTGCATAGGTTTTAGTTGATCCGCAGTTGATATAGATGATCTGCAAGCTTCTTACGAATTAAGTTGATGATCCGCAAGTGACTTATGAATCAAGTTGATTCGTAAGTCTTTTAACTTACGGATCAAGTTGATCCGCAAGTTGATATTTAAAACTTACGGATCAAGTTGATCCATAAAAGACTTACGGATAAATTTGATCCACAAGTTTCTTACGGATCAAGTTGATCCGCAAGTTAATTTTTAAGACTTACTGATCAAGTTGATCCGTAAAAGACTTTCGGATCAACTTGATCTGTAAGTCTTAAAAATCAACTTGCGGATCAACTTGATCCGTAAAGGGAGAAAGAAGGTAGGGGTAATTTGGCCATTTTCAAAGAATATTAGGTGCATCAACAATAATGTTAGGTGCATCTAACAACACTCTTAAGATAATATGCATTAGGTTTAAATTTGAGTGTCATTATTATATATATATATATATATATATATATATATATCGTAAAGCGTGTCCTTTCATATTTTTTTTTGCGTTTCTTTTTCGGTTGATAATAAAGACTAATAATTATGATGTGTGCATATTCTGGCACTACTTATATACTCAATTAGTGTAAAAGCATTTGACAATAGTAACTACTGTACAGGATTTGTATTGGGTTTTTAGAATGATATTATCTGTGATAGTAAGCAGACGGAACAAAATGGAAGTTGTGCCTTTTTTTCATAACTTGTAGTGGAATTAAAATGCATCACTTTATAGCCTCATATTTTGTTCCGTTTGATTTTTTTATAAAAAAAAACACTGAACACAAATAGAATTTATATGACTTTTTTAATTTTTATGTTCTGTTCCGTTTTAACATGTTCACTAAAGACTATTTGAATGATATTTGTTGATAAAAATTAAAAGAAGGTAAGGACAAGTTTGGGGAACGATAATTGGGCACAGACAGTAGATAACACGTGTCCGCAACGAACTAAGTGATGTGCGTTTCTTTACAGGTAGTGATTTTGAGAAAAGACATCGTACTCCAAAAGTTGTGGCAAGGAAATTTTATTGTTTGGTGCCTTGCATCATTAACAAAAAATAGCAGTGTTTATTTATTTTTCTGAATGGGAAATAGTAGTGTTTGATTTAAACGGATATTAATTTTATAAAATTGAATATGAACTATGTGTCAAGGCAATTTCCTTATCACAACTTTTGGAGGAGGATTCCTTTTCACAAAATCCCAAACACTACATCTATCTTCCAAAAAAAAATATTAATATAAACTAAATATGAAATAAGCATTCTGGGATGGAAACATGCTAGTCGTTTGTTGTCTTGTTACAAGCTAATTTTAAGATTTAGTATGTCATGTTTGAAGTTCTCGTCAATTCTAAAAGGTTTTATATAAACACAAATTATGGCATGTTTTTTAAAATTACAAGTCACAATTGTATTAACAAGAAGAAACTATTTTAAAGGTTTGATATGACCTAAAAATCTATTTACATTACTTTACAATGTCATTTTGTAAACTACTAGGAAATGAGGATTATGAAAGACAAGCCTCTTTGATTTAGAGTAAAAGCATATAAGCATTGATATTTCTCTTCTACTTAATATTATATTCTTTCTTATTTTATAGGTTTGATGTATAGATAATATTGTGGTGATCCCATACTAAAATTATCATCTTAAAATTTAGATTTTAACACTTAAAATTAAAAGTTAATTTATATAGTAAGGATTGTCTCCTTACTTATATTTTTAAGCACTATTTTTAATTAATGTGCAACTTAATTTTTTTCCAATGCCTAAATGTAATTTGTTTTGCTTCATAGTTAAATAGGATTAAATAAGCCAAAATAATTTAGCATTTAGTTATTTTATTGAAAATCTTCAATTTTTTTATTATTTCAAATTGGTGTACAAGTTTGAGTTCATTTTGACATCTTTATATATTAGTTGATTTATGTGCACTATTTATATATACTTGTACGGTAATATTTACTTTTCATGTATACTTTCTGAAACTAAATGATGTAAAAAAACTAAATAATTATACATATAATTTTAAAGAAAAAAATCAAGAAGTTCCACCTGTGTTTAGCCTAACTTAGTAAGTTTTTTTTTTTCAAAGAGAGGATAAACTAAAAAAATATAATGTATAACTATTAATCTATAACTATTAATAAAGATAATTATTTTCAGTGTACATATTTTTTTATTTTTAAACTATTCTTTAATATAAAATTGTAATTTTTTTATGAACCTTCAAATATAACTGTTGCCATTTCTTTTAAAGAAAATTATTATTACTATTTTCTTTAATTATTAAATAATATTAATAAAGGTACGAAGTGATTCTTTTTAAATAATAATAATGATAAACTAGGTGAAACACACTTGATACTTACCGAATAAAGCAATTAAGAAGATGAATTGGAAAACATAAAATCATTCAACACTTATCCAACTTTAAGACATTGTGATAAGATTTAGAATTGTTCAATGCGAATTGCCTTCTATGAAGATATATAGCTGTAGACTTTACATTACAAGAATAATAATTGGATAATACATCGGATTCTACGTGACAGTTGTCAAGAAGATATGGTTCCAGCACACGACGAAGACGAAGGCCTCGTAATAGTAATTAGTAATTAGTAAAGCTTTTCTCACCATTCTATCTTAATTAGGGTTCAATTTTTCTGTTTTCTCTTTTTCAGTTGTTCTTATACTTTCGTTCTAAACAACATTGGGTTAGGTTAATATTTGATTGTGGACTCACTCTATAAAAATAATAAAAATTATATAATTTTAAAGAAACAACACAGGATAATTTGAAAAGGAAAAGCAGATAAGCCAATTTCATCTTACTTAACTGTTAACCACCTAATTAACCCTTTGATCCATTCTCTGTCCTTTTTTTAATCAAAAACACCGTTTATGTTTATGCAATTGTAAGTGTTAATAAGTGGTTGCAACTACAAGACAAAAAGGCAAACTGTAAATGCATCACGTGTTATCATCATCTAACTTACTTTGAATTAATTACTAGACCGTAGTACTTCAGTAGTTACTTACTGGCTTACCATGTTTCTGACTTTCTGTTGCCTTTCATAGGATTTAAAAAAAAAAAAAACTTGTTTAATCTTTTGAGATTCCTCGGGATTTGTTGGTTCCTGTTTTGAGATTTTGACCCTTCTTTTTATATTCTGTTTTATTGGGATTCTCACTTTGAAAAGTGGCAATCCCAATCGATTCCATATTCTAGAAATCAAACTGAATCAGAGCTTAGCGTGGTGAACTCAGTGAGTGAGTGAGAGATGGCGGAGAGTGAAGTGGAGGTGATTCATTCTTGGTCTGCTCCAAGATCCCTCAGTACTAGTCTCATGTATTCTTTTTCTCAGGTATTGTACCTCTCACCCTCATCTTTTTCATGCCAATGTATTCTCTTGCGCTGCATGCAACACAAGGAACTAACAATATTGCATTCTTTGAGTAATGATTGTTAGTTTGGTCAACAAATGATTACCTAGTCTTCAGCTGATAGAGTAGTAATTAATGATTCCATCCATCAATTAATTGAAATCGAGCTTTGTTATTGACGCGATTACCTGAAAATCCTGTTTCTGATAATGGTGTTTCCATTTCCATGCTTATATCCGTGTGCTACACAGAGGGATGACATAGAAGTGCTTGATGAGCCCCTCTATGCAAATTTCCTTAGAGTAACTGGTCTTGATAGACCCTACAGGGAGGAGCTACTCTCCAAAATGGTATGTCTCAGAAAATTCAGTATTTTCTTAAAATTCTTCAATTGATTTAGTAATCTGGCTGGTCCATTCTTTTTTACTAGAGAATTCTGAAGATTGTGTCTTTTGAAAGTTCTAGACATTGTCCTTGTCTATTGTAGTATCCTCTTCCTATGCTTCATATTGAAAAATGTTGGTTTTTTAAATGTGACAGGAAGCTGATGGAGATAAGGTCACTAATGACATAATTTTTGCTCCAGGAAAGAAGAAATATAGATTCTGTAAGGTAAAGAAATCTCTATTGAGATATTCATTTTCTCACATAATGTATATATAGAGGAACATTATGATCATTTTTCTATAAAAAAAAAGAGCATTTACTTCAATGACAGGAGATATTATACCATTGACTTTTCATAGAGGTAAAAAAAGTTTATATTCAGTTTATCTCATGCTAATTTTGTGATGCAGTAGCTCTGCTGTAAGCCAAAGAAACTAAAGTGAGAAGCTTCAATTGGCACAAAAATAACATCATATACTGTTTTTTTTCAAAATTATGCTAGTAGTTTAGCTGGTTAGAAGTTGTTTTTGGTCTAGGAAAGGGCACAGTGGCCCATCACTGACATGGTCCCAAAGTAATTTTCACAGGGGTACCCAGGAGGAGGCAAAAGGAAACCGTTGAACTGTTCCAAAAAAAAACTACTACTAATTAGTTTATCTTGAGATTTTGCAATGTGTTATCAAAACCAACTTTGTTTTCTTCTAACTTCATTATTTATCATTACTTTTCTGTTTACAGCATATATCAAAGCAACGGTTACAAGGTTTGACAGATGATCTGATGAAGAAAGGAAAGCACTTCATTCTGATAAGAAATCCTCTTGATATATTGGTAAAATGTCTTTCATTGATTGTTTATCTGTCACTAAATCAACAAGCCAGTTTGGCACGTTGTTTCACATCTGCACATGTGGTATTGGTCCAAAAACATACAGATCTATCATCTATCTACATCAAAAAAGGTTGGCTTGTGAAAAGCCTATGAGCATCATGTTTAAGTAATGTATATAAGGTGCTGCAAATATTTCATTAATTTTTGTGATATTGGGTGGTTATCTATTTCTCTGGTTACTGCCTGATTATTCTTGTCTACCTCACCTAATTGTGTATGTCCAGCCATCCTTTGATAAGGTTGTCCCTCCATCTTTCTATGAGTTGGGTTTGGCAGAGCTGGTTTGTATATACAACGAGCTTCGTGAAATTGGAAAGGCACCACCTGTTATTGATGCCGCAGAACTTCAACAAGATCCTGAGGTATTATCTGGGGCTTTTTGAGTAAGCTTGATTATTATCAGTGAACAAACCATAAATACAAAATCACTTTTGTTTAGTTGAAATAAGACGAGATAGAATGAACTGAAAGTTTGTTTGGCAGTCACTATGAAAAGGGAATGGTCATTCCCTCCAAAATGGAGGGAATCATAATTCCATTATGTCCATAGTTATCTGAATTACAATTTTCCCTTGTATTTAATAGAAATTAAAAAAAATACCTCTATCACCTCATCCACACCATCACCTTTGCACCATCATTATCATCACCACTACTTGCTGTTGCATCCACACTTCCACAGTTTCACACTTACCTTACCACCACCATATTGCTTCCATTGCTGCCATAACTTCCTGGCCAACACCAACCCACTTCCATCCCAACCCCCACAGTTGCTGCCATTGTCTTCATCATGGATATTATTGTCATTATATTTGTATTGAGCCCGACCTAGTAATAATATTGTGAAAATAATTTAAAATAACACTTTAAATAAATTTTTTAATTATCTTGCATCAATATTATGATCTTGTTGATTTGCAGGCTACTCTACGCAGTCTCTGTAATGATTTGGAGATTCCTTTTCAATCTGCAATGCTCAAGTATGCAGATTTTTTTATGTCCCTTTACAAAGTTGAAATTCCCCCACCCCAATTAAAAACAAAGAGGGGAGGGAGGAACAAAAATGAGTTTATTATTAAAGCAAAATTCGTGCACCTGTACAAAGTGAAAAACACAATGCTTGTAGATGGATGATCTATGTATGATCAAAATTTGTCTTCCTTGCTTTCATGCTCCAATGTGCTGTTAATAATAGTGACTTAATTTTCTACATTTTCAACAATTATTTTGCAAACATACATAATGAGTTGACAATTCAATGACTTTCCAGGTGGGAAGCAGGTCCAAAGCCAATAGATGGCTTGTGGGCCCCTTGGTGGTATAAGTCTGTACATAAATCTACTGGTTTTGAGAAACCAAGAAAGTATCCCCAGGTAAGTGGTTGTTTTTATCATGGCATGGTTCCAATTTAGTTTCTTTTATGGAGAATCCAGGCTGTTATTTTGTTTGAGTTATTATAGTATTTTGACATTATTTGCTCCATTGCTTATTACGGTATTACTATTATTGTTTGATCTAATAGCAATTGGATGCAAAATTGCGTGATTGTTATGAACCCATGTTTGCTCTTCACATAACAATTTGGGGTATACCAAACACAGGCGACAAAAAATCTGACTAAAGTCAAACTGTAAATTTCTCTTGTTTTCAGCCATTTCCTTTTTCTCTTTATGATTTGTTGGAGCAAAGTCTACCCCTGTATAATATGCTACGACGCCATGTGAAGAAAAAGTCATCTCTTCTGAGCCCTCCTTTACCTAATCCTGATCTTCCTGTTCCTGCAAACGAGAAATTGCTTGCTTGGGTTGGTGATGAGATTGTGACACGTGATAGTGCAAAGGTAATTAATTGTATGACACTTAAAATTCTTCTGTATGCTTTGATATAACAAAGCTTCAGAGTTATACAGATTCTCATGGTTTGAAATTATTACCCTGTGATCTATCAGGTTTCTGTGTTTGATTCTGTTGTCCAAGGAGGTGACTCAGTTTGGGAAGGACTTCGAGTATATAATGGAAAGATATTTAAGCTTGAGGAGCATCTAGACAGGTGATGTCTCAAAAACTAACAAGTTGAATTGTTTATGCGTAATGCTGTCACTTTATTCCAATAATGGTCTAGCTGATTAGTTGAAATGCATAAATTGAACTAGTAATGTAATAAATTAAATTAAATGAGCATAAGTAAATCATGAACTACAATAAAGCTATAAGTATCACTGATATTTGCCAGCTTTTGCAATTTGAAGTTAGACTCTTGTTTCTTCTTCATTTGCATGTGTAGTCTCAGTCTTTTCTACATTCATTTTAGACATGCAATATGTGATATGCCTGCAGGATTTACTTCTCTTTTCCCGTAGAGCATCCTTACCTTTTAACATCGTGATTATATTATTTTTCTTTTTACTCCTGTGAGTCTTTCATATCATCTCACAAGGCACATACACATCTTGCGTCATCTCCAATAAATCATTGCACAAGGTACCAAAAATATGCTTGGTTGCATTTTTCAATGAGTAGTGCTATTTCATCTGAAATAGCATACTGCACCAAATCAATTTGTGTTGAAAACCACAGTTGCTTATCCATGATTGTTGGAACTGCAGCACTCAATCTTTTCCAGACAGTGCGATACCAGTATGGTGAGCTTCGGTGATATTAATGGCTGGCCAGTGTTGTGTTTTTCATATTAAATTTAGATAACATTTTGGCAAAAAAAAAGAGAAAGAAACTGACAACTATAAGAAAGAAAAAAAAACATCTGCTCATCATCAATGTGTTTTATTTCTAAAACATCTGCTCATCATCAATGTTGTTGACCTAATGCCCTCTTACATTTTTTGCTTCTTATTAGGTTATTTGATTCAGCAAAAGCTTTAGCTTTTGAAAATGTTCCTACTCAAGATGAGGTGAGTCTAAGATGCATTTAGTTCATCTATCATGTGTCACTTAAAACACCATTTGTCATCCCAATAGGCTGTTTGTCATATGGTACTGTTTTCAGTAAAAAGCAAAGTACTAAATGCTAATGTCTTCAGTCTTGTTTAGGCTATCATCATAATGAATGTTGTTAAAAAAAATTGCAGATTAAGGAAGCAATTTTCAGAACTCTAATTAGGAATGGCATGTTTGACAATTCACACATCCGGCTTTCTCTAACACGAGGAAAAAAGGTTTTTCTCTCTCTCATTTATCATTTCAGCTAAGTAATTTCTCCAAAGCTAATAATTCATCAAATTCTGTTCCATCTATCAGTCACATAACAATGCTCAGCATTATATGGTGGCTGCTTCATAGTTTTAATAATATATTATAGACTATATGCACAAAAAGGACTCTCAACCTGCTTCTTGATATTATGCAGTGTCCTGATTATTATATTGACCAGAAATCTCAATCATAATAGAAAGATGCAAAGGGGGTCTGCTGGTTTGATTATTCAATGAACCTAGTGTAAATATGAAATAAACTGAATTAAAGTCTGTTTCGTGAGTAGTAGCTTTATTTTATACCATTTGCAAAAGAAGTTATGAAACCATTAAACATATGTAATTCCATGGAGCAATTGTGTTTTAACTAATGTAAAGGAATATTCTGTTTCTCTAGGTTTCTTCTGGGATGAGTCCAGCTTTCAATCTTTATGGGTGTACATTAATTGGTAACTTCCTATCCCTTTTCCAAATAAGTAACATTCATGCTAGTATCAAAGTCGTTATATTCCTATAAGAATTTTTGTATACCAATTTTGGCATTATTGAGCAATTGAAGTTTTCAAATTGGCCCAGCAAGATTTGTTATATGATTTCTGTTTCTTCTTGGAAATGATCATACATTGATTGCACGCGTGACTATATTTAATGATATCAAAAGAAGAAACACCACCACCCTACTGTTGCATTAAATCTGTGATGACAGTGATTTTGTGGACATAACTAGGAAATTACTTTTTGTTTAGATATAATTTTGGGGATATAAGCTCACTATAGAGTTACAAATAAAAATCCAACAAAATCACAAATGAATCTCTTCATTTCATCTTTCTTTTCATTTTTCCTTAGCCTTCTATTCTGCTTTAGGCTCCTTTGGGACGAGGGCTGCTTCTCTCTGCTTCACCACCCCTGATAGAAGAATAGGAGAATGGTCAATGAACTGACCACCTATGAAGCACGACCACCTATCCTATTTTGAAGTGTCAGTGTCAGACAAGTTTCCGACACCAACACTTGTCTGACATGTGTTTGACATTTCTTATTAAGTGTCTAATTAAAAAATCATTTTTTGTCAGATCATTTAAGTTGACACTTCCATATTGATAGAGACACACTAATATTATTAAATAAGTAGTGCTATTTGTTACGAAAAATTTCCACATGAATTGCATGAACCTGGACATGGACGGATAGAATTCTTTTGAACCACAGTTGATTAAAAAAGTTTAAAAATATATACATAAGGTGAAATTTTTCAAAATCACATTTCATGTGAATTTTACGAAATTTCATTCGTAACAATTAGCATATCTGTTGTTAAAATGTATTCATTTTTAATCTTCAAAAATTGATATGTTCTTTTAATCTTTGATAAATTTTCACACTTGTCTTTAAACTAAGATCAAGCAAAAGCATGTAGTGCTAAGAATATTAAAATGTTTGGAATCATCCGTTGATGAAATTCCATGTTGGATACCTTGGGCTAACATGTTGATCTGTTAATTGGACTGGACACGATAATTCATATGAGCTAAAATTTGGTTGCTTAACCCTATATAATGTGAAAACATTGTGGTTCTGGAAGAGTGTCATTTGTGGAGAAATACAAGATGGCGTTTTCATGTGTTTTCATAATGTGTAAGTTACCTTGATTATCACTGATATTCAAATGGATAGACAATTGATACTAAATTGATTCTTCTTTCAATATGCAGTGCTTGCTGAATGGAAGCCCCCAGTATATGATAATACACGTGGTATAGTTCTTGTAACTGCTACAACACGCCGTAATTCACCAAATGTAAGTTTCTGATTTGTATACTTTTTAAAAAAAATATATGTATATGTTTGGGTTACTACTAATTTTTTAGTTCTATATTAAATATGAACTAATAGTAAACATCCAAGCTTTTCTATTATTATCACCTTAAGTGGCATCACTGTTTTAGAATCAGAGTTTGGGTATGGATATATAAAAGAAGAAAGAAAGGTATTATTTGAGTTAGCAATGGTGCGAAGTTGAAATCTCCAGAATACAATGGTCAAACTTGATGAAAGTCAATGTCTCTTGACTATATCAAATCAAACATCATATTAGGCTCCTAGTTATCTTGATGTTCTTGCATTTTATACATTCGGAAGCATTTGATTGACATGGTTTTTCCTTCAGTTAGTTTGATACCAGAATCTTAACATATATGCAACAACTTGCGTTTGTTCTTTCCCCCATAAATTGTAATCATATGGATAATGGAGATAGGGAGTAAAAAAGAGAGGTGCCTAAAAAAAGTTATAGTCAGTCATATGGAAAATGGGAGGAGTACAGAAAGAGGCTGAAAGAAATTCAAACCAAATAGAAAATATAAAGATGTGTAGTGGTGTAATGATTCTATAACCAAATTCATTGTCCTGTCCTGGTTTGAGTTGACAAAAGAAAGATTTATAAAGTATTTAATGCTATTTAGTTGAAGAACTTATTGTCATTATAATAATAATTTAAAGTTGCTAGTGATAGCTTATCATACAGTAGTAAAAGAACGAGATTTGTTCAAACCAACAAAGTATCTATTTGATTGGCATGCACCTTTAGTTTGATCAATAGACTTTGTCCCATCCCCTTTTGTTGTTTTCTTTACCAGAATTTGGATTCGAAGATTCATCACAATAACCTTCTCAATAACATACTTGCAAAGGTATTTTCCTATTCTCCTCGACATATTTACGTGTACTAATCAACCAAAATGTGTTAAATACTGTGATTGGAAGTGGATGATTTCTATTGTAACAGTGATGGTTGTTGAGTTAATTTGACAGGCTAATCCTTCGAGTAATTTCAATGTAGAGTATTGTGAATAATATTGTATTGGGAAAAGAAAATGCAGTTTATGTTTATTTACCTCTGCTATTATGATTTATTGTATGCAAAGAGACAGTGGACAATTAATTGCCACAGCTTCAGTTACAGCATATTATAATTCAATTGACTGTTACAAGCATGATAGAACTCATAATTTTATTGCACCTTGTCTTACTAGAGAAATGCTAGCAATACAATAACTCTTTTGAATACTTTTTCTACTGTTGGTTGAAATTTATTTAAAATCACAAATTTTTTAGTCCTCCTTATTTAGAGAGTCTCTCTCCTTAGTTTGTAGATTTTAATAAATTTTAACTAATAGTAGAGAATGTGTTAAAAAAGAGTGTGTTGTTAACACTCCTTTGTCATGCTAATATCCAGTCTCAATGACATATCTTACTACATTACTAAAATATTATTATTGGCCTAGTGCAGATTGAAGGCAATAATGCAAAAGCAGATGATGCAATCATGCTCGACCAAGATGGTTATTTATCAGAAACCAATGCAACTAACATTGTATGTCCTCAAATTTGCCCTAACTGTAAGGAGGGTCTTTATTGTTTTGCTGATTATCTGCTAGGGCTTTCTAGGTAGCAGGAGATGTTTCTTGGAGTCCAAGCTCTGGAAAACTGATATAAACAACTATTTTTTTTTTTTGAAAGAAAAAACAACTCATTAAGGATAACTTTGAGCTGATGACAAAACAACCAACTCAATAATGCATGGCTAAAAAAATGTGAAATCATCTCTTGGCAAGTCTCCCTATTTCTGAAGGATCACTATTCTTTTGGCAACAAGGTTCACTTGCAGCATAGAATGGTACAGAATAGAATGATTTGAATTACTTAAACTTATTTATTGCCCTTCTTTCTGCAGTTTGTTGTTAAAAAGGGCCGTGTTTTGACCCCTCATGCTGATTACTGTCTTCCTGGCATTACTCGTGCAACTGTAAGTGTGTACACTCACCCAATTGTTTTTAAACCAATTTTTGTAGATACATTATCATTTATGTTGAGACGCAATGCAATTATAAGATAAAACCTGAATGCCAATTTCATCTGTACGTAGTACTTTTATGAAGCATCCTATAGTGTGTTTGGAAACCCGTTGAGAAGTAAAAACATCACATTTGGGATGTGGTATTTATAATTATTAGCTTCTTATTTTCTCGTCTGGGATGTGGAACCTAACACACTATTATTTTATATACTAGTGTCATTGTGTTGGCAAAGAAAAGTTATTTTTGTTGTTGGAAATGAAGTAGATGAATAGAAAAGGTTAGGTTTATAATTTCAGTAAATAAATGCCAAAAGAGTTTTCCCTCCTTAATATTGTAAATTATGTTTATCAATGAAGTGTACTCCAGGATTGATGGAACTCTTCTGCTTCACAATTTTAGGTAATGGATCTTGTGGTGAAAGAACAATTAATCTTAGAGGAGCGCCGAATCAGCTTGTCAGAAGTGCATACTGCAGATGAGGTTCACATATACAATTTCAAATATATATCTTCTCTCTCTCTCACTATATATATATATATATATATATACACACACACACACTGTTACAAGTTACACTAACTTTTTTTTACTGAAGTTACACGAACTCTTAAACAATCAAGGTATTATATAGTTATAGTCCATAGTCGGGTTGGTGTAATTTATGGCAGTGTTAGTTGATCTCTCCTTATATATTTGGTCCAATTTATGTTGTTATAACTAGAAGACCTGTCTTGAAGGTATGGACGACTGGAACAATGGGAGAACTAAGCCCCGTAAGTGCCTTATTATACCTTATCAATTGAATCTTATTATATATTGTGTGAATGTGCTGCCGGGTATGCATCTAGAATACTTCACCTGTTGGGCTGATTCCTTTCATAATCAAATGATTGTCAAACCTGAAAAGAATGTTGATTGTTATATATTACTACGATGTTGATTATCAACTTTGTGTCCAATCAACTCTTGGATTATGATTTATTTGTGTTACTGGCAAGAGCAGATTAATTAGCAAGGATAGGACAAGCAGTAAGAACATTGGTTAAACTGACTAACTCTGCATAGTGTCTTTTAGATAATAGTAGTTAGATGGTATGAGATTAAATTAAACTTCATTGGATATCCTATTTAGGTAGTGAAGGTTGATGGTCGCATAATTGGCAATGGAGAAGTAGGACCAGTCACTAGAAGGTTGCAAGCTGCTTATAAAAAGTTGACAGAACAGTCTGGTGTACCTATACCAACCTATCTTAAGACTTGAAAGGTAGCACTAACAATTTTCTCTTCTGCTTTTAAGCTAATGCAAACATTTTTAGACTTTACCACACCACACTTTTTTGGTCTTAATGTTTTCCATAATACCTATTTTCTTTTCATCTCTTCCAGACTGCAGTTGGAAGTGAGAGGAAATTGCTGCTGTACATTACTAAAAGCTACATATATGGAAGCATTTTTCCCTCTCGTATTAATTAATAAAATAGTGAAGAAGACCTTTTTCTCTCAGTTTTTTTGGGGGGAAGGGGGTATATCTAAATAAATATAGTACAATTTGCAAGTTTAAAAATGTAATTTAGTACAAATTTTATCATCGTCTCACGTTTTGCAACTTTTCGACAATAAATATCAATTCTCATGCGCTGTATTTCAGAGATGCAAGCGAAAAGTAGATAACGGGGATATGTGTTGTGACTTGTGAATTATGATAGAGAATTCTGTTCGATTTCTAAAACTGTACGAGTAGTGGATAGGAAAAAAATATTTTTCCATCCTTTGAGGGATTCAAACCCAATTTTATTCAAATCAACATAATGTTGATACTATTAAAAGAATTGTTTAGTAGCAAAAATTATTTTATTAATATATACAATTCTTTTTATATGCAATTTCATTTATGTTTGTTTTTCTTTTTTGCTTAAATGTTACTTTATAATTAAAATTTAAAAATAAAATAGAAATTATTTTACATTCTCTATTTCTCTTAATTTAAAAGGAATGATTCTTGAGAAATGAAATAACAAAGAGGAAGAGGAGAACATGGCAGAGAGAAGAGAAGTTAACTTTTTTTTTTCTTTCTAAAAAATCAACCATCTTACTCAAAATATCGATTTTCCATTTCCTTTATAAAAAATTTAAATTACTAATTTTTAAAGAATTTTCAGTAAATTTTTTCACTCAATTTTTCTTTTTAAGAAAAAGAAAACTCAAAAATTTGATGTTTGAACTTACAAGATTTTTGTTCCTTTATCCTCGAATATTAAAATTATTTATTTATCCTTAGAATGTTTAAAAACTCTGAAAACTTCCTCACATAAAATTTATACAAATTTAACGCTTTCTTTATTTGATAGTGGAGAAAGTTGTATGAAAATTTTGACATTTTTCTTATATTACTTGAGATATGCTGACGGCCCTGCACAATGGTTAATGACCTAACTTATATTAAGCTTAGGTCAGGTTTTACTTTTCTAAGAAATAAACTGGAGAATAGTGTTTGCTCCGGAGAATGTTTTATTTGATACCTTTTATTTTAAATCATTGATAAGTATTTTAATGATATTCATTAACTTGCTATAATCTAATGTAGAATTAATATTGAATATAAGATAAAGTTAAAGAATATATATATATATATATATATATATATATATATATATATATAATATAATATATATAAAGTAGAAAAGGCATTGCTCTATCTGCATTGCCTGCCGATAGTACAAGGATCAAAATGAAAGGAACAAAATCCTATAACCTTGTCCTTCGCAGCTTTATAGAGTGAGGAGTATGAGTTTAAATGAAATAAGTTATTCATAAATTATTTTCAGTTTAATTTGTTAAATGTTTAATCAAGTTAGTTTTCTTAGCCTCACAAATAGGTTTATATTTTGGATTTAAGTTAAATTATTTAAATAAATTAAGCTAAGATTGATATGAATAACTTGTGTATGTAACTAAAAATTATAATTTCATCAGTGTCTTATAAATGATCCCACTCTGATTTTCACTAACTTAACTGAGTGAGAAGCAACTAGTAATCGTGTGTTTTTTTCTTGGTGTACACCATTGGAGTGTTTTTCATCCATTTAATAATGCTGTCCCGTCAGCGAATTCGTCTTTTGGGCCCAACAGAATTTGGGCTACAATAATTGAACTTTTCTGAAAAGCCTCATTATGACACAGCAAGAAAGGGTGTGTTTGGGCCAGCCTCAGTTAATTTGATTCTCTTTCTCTTTTGGCGTTGATTGTCATGGGAATGAAGGAGATGATGTATGTCATGCCTGCACAGCATTTAGCCAGAACTAAGTAATCAACTCCTCTTTGACCCGATCTTCTGTTCCCTTGCTCTTTGTCCATTTTAGTATTTTATATTATTGGTATGGATTATTCTTCATATTGTTTCAATTCCAAAGAAAAAGGGGTCACTTTTATTTTGCTATAGTTAACAACTTCATGATGAATTCAACTTCGACATTAATCTCAAAAGCCATTCAACTGTTTCATGTGGACCAATTCAGTGTAGAATCGCATTCACTTCGTCCCCTTCAATTATTAGTTTATTTCTCTACTTTTATGTCCTTTCCCGTTATGGGGTGATTGTCATCGTTCTAATAAATTGCTTTATGTCTTTTTACTTTATTATATTTTTCTATCAAAGAAAGCAAGAAAGTCACTATCTTGTGTCTCCGTGCTAGTATTTCTTTATAGCTTAACTTCAATTCAACTGTTCTATGCTGCAAGGCACCTATCTCTTCTTTTCGTATGTTTTCTATTTCCCAGCTGCAACCCAACCCTATTCCTTATGTCTTGGTATAAACGGTACTTAAGTTAACAACACTTTTTCGATCGATCACAAAATAAAAACAAAGCAAAAAAAAAGTTAACAACCCTTTTGCTTTATCTACTTTATTTTCCTTGAACAAACTTTTAAGTACATGTTTGGAAACGATTATTTTGTGCGGATCGGACGCTCTCTCTCCATGTCCGAGAGCTGAAATATGCAGAAATAACTCTTTCTGGCTTCAAGAATACCAAACACATTGCAAGTAAGAGAAACGCTTGTAGTAATGTTATTTCCATCACACTTTTTTTTACATAGTTTCTTTATTGTTAATTAAAATTTTCTCTTCAAATAGCACGAGAGAAAGAGAGAAATTTGGGTTGGAATCTATGTACGCAATGTTCCGCGCAAGAGAACAGGAAGATGCAGACAAATGGGTGTTATAGTTGGAATCTTCTAAAAGACAACCCTGGAGCTTCATCAACAACCAATGAATTATTATTATTAAATATTTTGCTGGAGTTCACAAACAGACGCTAAGGCCCTTGTACCTTACATTTAGAATCTGACATTTGAAAATAGGGGACGGGACCTAACATATATTGTAAAGGACAGTAAAATCTGCAAAGGACATAAATCGCACTATCATCCTCTTATCTTTTTACCGTGCTATACTTATCACTATTTTTTATTTAATTTTCCTATGAAGATAATAATAATCATTTTCATCTGACACTACTTTATGCACAAAGTTCAAATGTGAATGAATTAGACTTCATGTGACGGGAAATTGACTACTATATCTTGATTCTATCAATAAATAAATAAAAACAATTGTTTATTTTATAATTTGAAGGCTCTGAAGATTCTGGGAGGTAAAGAAGCTTGTTTGAAGATTAATGTTTGATGAGATAGATTTGTAAAGCTATAAATAGCTCCCTGTACTTTTTTTTATTTTGACAACCAGTAATGAGAAATAATCTATTATCTTCATTTCAACTTAATAGCATCTTAATGCTATTGACAAACATAAAGAACAAGTGATAGACTTTTTCCTGGTTTCAATTAAATAAGGTGTACAAATGAGTTCTCAGCGTGCCAATTAAGTCTTTTAAAAAAAAATAAAAATAAAAAATCTTTTGATTTTTCTCTAATGGTAAAAATATTTTATCCTTCAAAGTGAATATAAGCAAGTAACTTGTCCATGGGGTTGAATTTTTACGTTTTTGTACTGATGTTATCATGCTAATTGAGTCTGTCGGATGGAACTATCATGATGAGTTTATGCAATGGAGCTTATACCATGATGACTCACTGACAGATACTTGATCCAGAACATCCTCTTATAAAATTGGAAAAACAGGTAGTTGAACTACAAGATCCTTATAATAAAATTGGAAATATTAATGTAGTGTGTCATTATTATTTTGGATTTGAATGAAGAAGGGAATTCTCACTTAACCAAGTGAAGGAATAGAACAAGGTCTTAAAATTGAAAAAACCGAATAGAAGGAGATCATAGTTGAAGGGCCATTTCTTAATAAGAAGCCAATAATCATGTCCAACATTCAAGAACAAATCATACCTCAAACCTTCAATATATTCATGCAAAAGGTTTTGAGTACTGAATGGAAGAAATCAACGAAGGGAAAACTCTTTTACCTAGACAAGTTACTGTTTTTGTTGACTCAAATCACATTTGCTTTGTGCTAACTCAAATCACTCAATGAAAATATTAACCACAAAAAGGTCTTCGCTCGCTTTTTAACAATAGTTTAAAATGTATTTGTAACTTTATCCTTTTCATTCTGCTCTTGAAGATATTCGATGGCCCCACCACAACACAACTTTCTTTTATTTTTTCGCCTAGGAATTCGACTACGAATATCGTACTACTTGATGGGGCCATTATTTTGTTTTTACCTTCAATGCCCTAATCATTTGCATTTTTCATTAGTTATTAAAAATATTGTAGACTCAGAAAGTGAAAAAGAAAAACAATGAAGAATGATCCCTATAATATAACTCACCTACTTTTCCGCAACAGCCACCATTAATCACTGCCCTCCTATTTCTTTTTCTTTTCTCACTCTCTCTTGCCCTCCCCGTCAACAGCTGTCATGATCATGTTTTGCTTCTGAGAATTATGTGAACAAGAATGAGAAGACTCCTATCCCTGCAAATATTTTGAGTTGCACTCTCTTGTAAATCACTATCATTTGTTTTTTATAAAAAAAAAAATAGAGAGAATATCATTTATATAATATTAATATTTTTTATAGTGAATTTATAGAAGAGAGAAATTGAGAAATGTATAAGTAATGTCATGAAATGAAATAAAGAAAAAAGTGAGAGTAATATTTACAATATATATATATATATATATATATATATATATATATATATATATATTATGAATAACATTACCTTATATACGTTGGTATAAGAAAAAAATACCTTATATAAAATTTTGAGCTACTTAACATACTAGCTGTTTAAAGATTCAACTAATAAAAATTAACAAATTAGTCATTAATATTTATCAATAAAAAAAATTGCTTAAAGAAGAACAATATCCCATTAGAGACAACCTATTAATCACGTTAGAGTAGACGCACGAGATCTTAAGTTGAATCTCGATCCTTATTGATAATGTACCCTAAAAATAAATAAAGAAGCAACACGCTCACTCATAGTTCCAAAATCGGGTCCGATCCGGCCAAATCACACTGTTCCAATCGGGATCAGGTGGTATAACTGGGTCGGTTTAGTTATTGGACCGGTCATGCATGTGATCCTGACTGGTTTGGGATAAATCCGTCGACCTGGACCAATTTTTAAAACTCATTTCGCGTAAAAAAATAGAAAAAAATGCTCCAAAAAAACTCGAGACTTGTGTAGTTATGTTATTAAATTATTATTTGTGGATTTGTGTTATCAACTTTAATACTTCAATTGTTATTTTGAATTTTGAAGTATGAATAAATTTTTTTAATTAAATAATGTTAGTTATATACTTATATATAATAGATACATATATAATTTTGAATTTTTTTAGTATATTCTGGGCCAATTACTGGCCCACTAGTTGGATCACTGACTTACTTGTTGGAATTTTTAATAAACCTTATAAAATATCAAATGAGTATCAAAACACATTACATCATATTATCAAGAGGTTTTAAGGAATATTTGGATCTATAGAACTTGTGATCAACACGCAGCAGAATCTTACCGCGGTCACGAACAATTGGTTTAGTGACCTTCCTCAACCAAATCACCTTCTTCCATATGAGACATTCGTTTTCTCTTTAGATGGGGAGAGGAAAAACTATTTCTTGATTTGATGTATTGAGGACCATAACCATGCCTTAGGTTTTAACCTATTAGGGTTCTCATTATCCCCTAATGAGCCAAACTGGTTTCCGCTCATTAAGCCCATATCAATTTTCTGTTGGTAGTCTAATGGGTTCATTGAATTATATCACTTTATATTGAACTCATCTAAATGTAAATAACTAATATAATATGTAGCCCATATTAATTAATTAGGAATTATAAAATTCATAACAATCTCCTACTTGAACTTCATATTAACCTTAGACATTTATATCACAAAATTCTTTAGGCGCGCAATAGTATGTTATTTACTTTTAGACTCCTTTTATACAATTTGGTCCATCACATATAGCAAAAGGAAACCATTACAGTTTTCATCACAATTCAGTGTGACTAAGTCATAATGATCACCACTGTTACTCATACTCGATGACATAGATCAAATATGGATAAGCGGCATGAAAATTGCATACAATGTGATTTTAATCATGTTTATTTTCAAATAGTTCAAATTTTATTCTTTATAAAGATCAATCCAAAGTGTAATACAAATATTGCACACAAAACAAACTCAAAATAGAATGATAAACATCATTCTATTATGAGCATATCACGGTACTATCACAAATTTATACCAACCACATGAATATCATAAACTATCAGACTATCACCGATTCATGAAGAAAAAACAGTTGACAAAAAAAATAATAAATTATTCATATAAGACAAAAGACCATTGTCTTATTACTAATTCATATAAACAAGATATATATATATATATATATATATATATATATATATATATATACATGAAATTGTGTCACGTACAAAATACCAACTTTGTATTTGACGTAAAGAGTTTTCAAAAACCTTATATGTATAAAG
The DNA here is from genome assembly GCF_004193775.1 of Glycine soja. Classification (NCBI taxonomy): domain Eukaryota; kingdom Viridiplantae; phylum Streptophyta; class Magnoliopsida; order Fabales; family Fabaceae; genus Glycine; species Glycine soja. The sequence goes on along the minus strand of NC_041004.1, from coordinate 45,807,065 downwards.
AAAAACAAAATTTGTTGCTCACGAAATATATATTGTTTAAGAAAATCAATGTCGGATACGTAGAACCTTTATCCCAAATTATGTAAGCACACGCGACACAAACAAAACTGTGTACAAACCCATAAATCCAATGTAGAGGTCTTTTATTCATTTGAAAAAAAAGGAAAACTTTACAATCTTAACACATAAATTTACGGGTTTTACAATTTTATTGATCGAAATAGTTTCTCCCCAAAATAAAATTAGGGTTCATATAACTAAAACGATCCAGATATAATACATATCAAACAACTTTAAATCCCAATAATCTAACAGTAATAGTGGCTCTGATACCACTTGTTGAAATTTTTAATAAGCGTTATAAAATAACAAATGAACACAAAAACACATTACATTAGATTATCAAGAGGTTTTAAGGAATACCGGGATCCATAGAGCTTGTGATCAACATGCAATAGAATCTTACAGTGGTCACGAACAATTGGTCTAATGACATTCCTCAACCAAATCACCTTCTTCCTTATGGGACATTCGTTTTCTCTTCATACGGAGAGAGGAAAAACTGTTTCTTGATTTGATGTATTGGGGACCATAATCATACCTTAGGTTTTAATCTATTGGAGTTCTCATTATCCTCTAATGAGCCAAACTGATTTCCGCTCATAAAAATCATATCAATTTTTTGTTGGCAGTCTAATGAGCTCATTAAATTAAATCACTTTATATTAGACTCATCTAAATATAAATAATTAATATAAATATTATAATATAATATATAGCTGATATTAATTAATTATAAAATTCATAACACTACTAACTCACTACCTCAACTAAGTCACTCACCAAACCGGATGTCATAACTTTGCTCTCACTTTCTATTCACCATTTAATTGTGCTGAGAATATTACTTAAAAAATGATATAAGTAGTTTAATTAGTTGAAATTTGAACCACTAGGTAGTTTAATTAATGGTAAGGTTTGGGTAGTATATAGATATTCTAGATTTTAATCTTGTTGTCATTATAAAAAAATAAAAGATTAAGGAATCAATAATTATATATATATATATATATATATATATATAAAAGATATTCTATTATAAAAAATAATAGGTTAAAAATTAAGGTAAAATTATATTGTTTTGATACGAGTTCACAAGTATGAAGGCACAATTTTGCATAATATGAATAAGATCATTTAACTCGGTTACATGTTTTAAAGTTAGAATTCAATACCAGTAAGTTGAAATAATTTCAATAACGTAAAATTATATTGGTAAACATGTTTTATAAAAAAAAAACTGTTTGATTTCTTAATAATTTCCTAAAAGACTCTTGGTTAACATTCTTTAAATGATAAAAGGAAAATATTTTGCTTATATATAACAAAAGTAAAACAACAATAGTTATTTCTTTTATTTGGATAATACTACATTTTAAAGACACATAACAAATAAAAATAAAATGTAATTGATCTCAATTATTTAATATTGAAATATAGATGCATGAATTTATCTGTAGATTCCTGGATTCATCAGTTTAGTCAGCTTCCTAATGATGATAAGGATGGACCGTTCTTCGTTCAGTGTGAAACATGAAAAAATCGACCCATGCAGAGAAAATTAAGCTCTTAACCTGTGGTCCGCAACGCAACGTAACGTTCCCATCTAATACACAGTTCCACATGTAGAGCACACGGGTCTTCTTCCTTTCGCTGCAAGTCCATAACAGTTTTTCTTCTCCATAATATAATCAATGCACAATTGTTTTTCATTTAATCAATTTTACAGAATCTACTAGAGCAATATAATATAATGTTTGAGTCAAATCATCATAAATTCAGAATAGAAACTCTGATAAATGATAACATTTCGCATAGCAGATTATAATTAGATAACATTAGGAATTTTGAAGAATCTTCAGAAATCAGAATCGTATGTCTATTTTATTCCTTGCAATAAAAGAGAAGCAGATCTCTTATTAATGAATCTTAATTGATGTTTATCTTATTCCAGCTATTGTCCATGAAGAGATAATAACAAATATAAGATTCGGTTTTTCTTTATGTAATATATTTTTTTTTCATTTTAACTGGTAGTGGTTAGCAGTAAAATTTGTAACAACCAAAGAAAAGGGAGAAAAATAATATGGACTAAACAGTTAACAGTATGTGTGAATCTCCTGATATCTTTGGCTATCTTTTTCACTCAAAGTGACTTTGAGATATTCTGCATTTTGGCTTGACAAATTGGCTAGTGTTTGAGATTGAAATGGCCTACCACTGTTAAAGCAAGGTAGACAGAATTGGCTGAGAGCACTTGAATGTGTCTCAAGCACAATACAATATACACTACAACCTTCTCCACCCAAAGTACAGAGAGAGAGAGAGAGAGAGGGATAAAAAATAGAGGTAGCTAGAAAGACAATGTAAGTAGGAATAAACCAAAAACTGCCTCCAAGGACCCCCACATCGATCAAGGCGCTTCAGTAGATTATAACAACAGGATCCACAGCCGTTTCAATAATTAGGTACAACTTGAAAAAAAGAGAAAGAAATATAATAAGGTCTTCTTGATCAGGTTAAAAAAATTGGGCCAAATTAGCTCAACTTCAGATCTTAATTCGAGATTGTCTCTTGTTGAATCCTATCCAGAATTTGGTACACCGCTGCAGCTATTTCATCCACTGATCCTAGCTTGCAATCTTCTTCCACCTAAAAGAAAAATTTCAAACTATATACACTTTTCATTGCTTACAAAGACATGTATTATACTTAGGTTTTAGAAAACAGTTGGCGATCACGATTTTGATTATAACATCAATGTTTATAGAATTATTTTGATCTTGTCGTAATTTCTCACGATATCAAGAATTGCATCAAAATTGTAAAGGCAACTCGACCACAATTTAAAACCTTAATGTATATTGGGAAAGAAAAGAACAAGAGAAAGTTAAGGTAACACAAACCTTAACGCTAAGAGAATAGAGGACAATTTCCCCTGTTGTGGTAACATTTAGGTGCAAGATTGTGAGACGCATGCCATGCAAACTGGAGACAATTTTCAAGAGCTGCTTTGGCCGTTTCTTGGATCTTATTTTGAGATTTGCATGGCTCTCAACCATTGTCACTTCTATGTCAGCAATGCCCGACTGAGCCTCACTCTTTTGCTCACTCATGGCTGTAGAATTGTCACAGCCACCACTGGCACTTGTTGAGTACTGTGGAAAGGAGAAGAACTCAGAAAAGAGGACATCAGATTTCGCTTCTTTCTCTTTCTGAGCACCAAGAAATTGCAGCCTCTGCTCAAGCTCCTTAACAAAGTTGATAGCACCACCAATTATAGATGCTTGATCACCCTGCATTCCTCAAAGAATTAAATTAGAAAACAATCAATTATACCCGTTTCTTTCTCTTTTTTTTTAGAAAAATTAAACCCGTTTCAAGAAGTAAAAAATAATGCAAATTAGTAGCTTCAAGTTTGTGCCACATGTAATTTAGCAATGATGTTTAAGAGGGGTATTTGGATCCTAATTTGTTTGACTAATTCTTAACTAATTAGCTGCAAATTAGTTATGGAAAAGTAATTTTACTTATTTTAAGTAACATTAGAGAGTGAAATATGCATTTTTTTTTTACACAACATGAATAAATTACACATGATAGAAACCCGAAGACATTAAATTGCAGATTTCCCTTTGAAGACAGTGAAAATTAGAAGCATGTTTTGGTGGAGGAAATGTAAAATTGAAGTACCCTTTGGACGTAAGATTCAGGCATTAGAGAGCGAAGAACAGAGAGATACTCGTTCATTTGCTTCCTTCTGTTGCGCTCTACAGCAATGTGAGTCATTCTCTGGTTCTCAATCTCTTCCTTATTCTTTCTGCTTTTGGTCCTGCGCCTTTTGGGACGAGCAGGGGTGGAAACTGAACTATCTAAGTTGTTCTGTGTGTTGCTGGTTTCTGAAGATTGAGGATTTGATGCAATATTCAATTGAGGCAACATGGATGGTGGAGAAGGAGAACAGTTCCATTCTCCATAAGGATAATTCTCTGTTTGGTTCGCAAGAAAAGGGACACAAGTTCGGTCTTCTTTTTCAAGGTTGAAATCTGCATAGCCCCAATTGCCTCCACCACCTTCTAACAAGTTGTTGTAGTTGTAAGAAGGGTCTTTGATTCCATGGCCAAACGGGTCCTGTGGTTGGGGATACACTACTGCTTCTAGTGCCATGCCTCTCTCTCCCTCAGGCAAACACATGCAAAATATTTTTATGTGGGTGCCCCGAAAAATGCCAAGTTGCATGCTATTGAGGAGTATTTTTGAGCTTTTAAAGGCCCTTTGAGTTTGAGGGGTGAAGGAAGATACAAAATGGACAGTGCTTTGCACGTGAAATAGGGGGAATTTTAAAAAAAGGTGTAAATTTAATTTCGGTTGAATTTTAAATTATTATTGAAAATAAAATTAGTTGTAATGGATGTTATAACTTTTGAGCCACAAGTTATAATATTTATTACAATTTATCGTTTTTTTAATTAAAATTGTAAATTTTTTTATGATTATAATTTTTTTAACAGGTGTTATTATTTTTTTAATTATAAATTGTAAATACATTAAAGTTATATATTTTTTTTATCTTACAACTTTGAAATTGTAAATAATTTATTTATTTTTTTACCTTTAAATTTTTTTTGTTTTAGAATTTTTTATTTATTTGTATTTTTTTTGTTTTGCTCATTTTTTTTAAAATTGAAAATAAATTTATTTATTTAATTATTAAATAAATATAATATAGTTTTTTCTTTTTATATTTCTCTTTAATTTGTATTTTTCATTTTATATTAATGTATTATGTTATTTTTAATTTAACAACTATTTTATTACTAAATTATTAGATATTATTAATTGTAAATTATTTTATACAAAATAAATAATATTATTTCATAAAGTATAAGTTAATACTAGTAATAAAATATTTTAATATTTTTTTTAAAATTTTACTTTTTAAAATAAAAAATATATTAAATAACATTATGTTAGTTTTTACAAATCAAATTCAATAATATTATTAAAAATTATCTAAATTTTAAATAAACAAAATATATTAAATAAAATAATATTAAAAAACTATATAAAATATTTTAAATAAAAAATATTAAAAATATATATTACATATTAAATAAAACCATATAAAAATATATACAAGATATTAAATAAAATTCATAACAAGTAAAATTAAAAATATTTATTTAATAATTAAATAAATAAAATTATTTGAAATTTTTTTAAAAAAATTGAAAGTAAAACTACAATTTTAAAATTGTAAATAAAAAAAATTTAACTGAATATGACTTCAGTTAAAAAAATAAAAAAATAAGTCATAACAAATTTTATCACTGTTGTAATAAACTTATCCCATCTTCCATAATCATTTGAAATCGACCCATATCAAAAAATTGAAAAAAAATTTGCATCCTTTTCGTAAAAGTCTCTGAACTAAAGTGGAACGTATGTATTAGGATTTTATTTTATTGCAGCCAAAAAAACAAAAAAGAAATAAAATAAGAGAACGCATAAATAATTCTTTGGCTTTGAATTTATTTTATTTTTATAAAAAAAATTTAGATGGTTTGAATATTTGGAATTTACTAAGGTTAGGATTAACTTTAATAGCGTGTTTGGTTCTTGGGTTTTGACCTAGTCTTCCCTCTAATTTGTTCATCCTTTTTTACTCTTTTTTATGTTATTTGATGTAATCTCTTGGTGGATTTGTATGGGTGCCAACATATATAATTGAGATGCATACACATCCTTTATAGATCTTACATTAACTTTAAAAAAAATATAGTATTTGATTAGACGTTCAATTCACTTGACGTGTGCATCAACTTTGAAGCTAAAAATACTGGCTTCTACTTATTTGTCAAATTTGGACTTAAATTTGTTATAAAATGTGAATCATTGACTAGGAACCAAACATGCTCTAAAACTTAAAATCATTTATAAAAATACTTATAAAATATCTATTAAAAAAATTCTCGTATCAACAAAAGAATTTGAACTCATGTCTTTGGGAGATATAAATCTTATTTTTACCATCGAAATCAACCTTGTTGGACTTTAACTTTGAAGTATAAACAACAAACATCCATGCTCATCCTACCTTATGTATTCAGGAACAAACAAATATGAAGATGAATAAGAACAATAAGGATTATAGTTTATACAACTTGAGTTCAAAGACTCCTATATTATATCAGAAAATTTGCTCTCCGATTACAAGATGAAGATATATACATTAAAAAAAATTGTTTATATAACGTTAATCCTTCGATTCTTTTAACATTAAAATGTACACCTGTTATTGTTTAGACATCCGATCACACACTATATTGAAAATAATTTTTGCATACAACAAATCACACACTAATTAATGGGTTGTCAAAGACGTGAGAGAGTCCTGAATAATTTTTATAAGATTTTAGATTCAATTCTTTTTAATGGTATTGTAACAAAAAAGAAACAGTCAAAGCACCTATTATTTATAAATACATACCAAATTACTTCTCCTTTGTTCATTTTCTCAATGCAATTTGAACACATTTTGGCAAGACAATTAGTTGATGAATTAAATTCTCTATACCAAGTTATTTATAAGTTTTCTTCCAAAAAGACAAAACGTTGATGAATTAAATTCTCTATCCAAAAGGATGGTCCAAATTACAGGGACGAAAATGATGCTCCTCACGAGTCGCACGGTATCATAAAACAAATGCTTCTAGGCTCTAGGGGGTTAGACTCAATAGTAAAATATTTTAAATCGTGAAAGCATTGCATGGTACCTTGGAGAGGAACCCGAAGGGCACTGCAATATCAATGTTAATTTAGCCTTCATGACAAAAAAAAACTATAAGGATCAAACTTAATTGATTGTGGAAGATCTGCGAATTATTGTAAAAAAATTATCTCTCTTTAATTTTTACTGATGAAAAAAATACACGGAAAAACTCAAATTGACACTTGTGAATTTTCTCACCATTTGTTTAGATACACACATAGCACCATTTGTAGAATTTTGAAAGTGAATGGGAAGAAGAGCGAAAACAATTAGGTGATAAAATATGAAAAAATAAATAAACATAAAAAACAAAATGTGTAATTTAACTCTCTTGTCACATCAAGCATCCCATTAGTTATTATGTTAACATCAACAATAATTTAACACGTTAGCCGACCAACTAATGACATGAAAAATATACAAAATTTTAAAATGTGTCACAAAATGTGTTAGTAAAATAATTAGATGGCATTCGTAAAATTGTAAAAAATAAGAAGGAAAATGTATAATTAAGTTTTTTTTATGTCTTGAGTCTTTTATTATTATTTATATTAATTGGATTTTATCATATATATTTCTTTACTTTTCTTACTTAATAATAAATGGCTAAAGATATAATAGGAAAAAATATTTAACATTTTATTGATATTATAAAATGACAATCAAAATAGAATGAAAAACAAATTGTCAAAACATCAAAATAAATGAGAGACAAATAATATAAAACTAATTCTCTAATTGTAAGTAAAAAAAAAAAAGAGATAATTATGTAGATGTCGATTTTTTATGTTCAAATGAAAAACTAAATTAGAATTTAGAATACACTCATGTGTCTTAATTAGCATTTAGAATCCAAGAATCCAATGTAGAAAAATGTTCACAAGAACGCCGCATACTTACTTGTTACTATTCAGGGCATTGACCCCCCAACAGGACAGAGACAGACATCTAGTTATTTTATGGCAAGATTATAATTATTTCACTAAACAAAAAACAAATTAAAGGGGGAATCTAGTTAAATTATAATAATCATCCTATTAACTCCATTTATCAATTGATTGATATGAGTGAACTATCATTATATTATACAGAAAAAGAAAAAATGAAATTCATGAATTTAGCACGTGTTTGTTTTTATATATGTGTATTTTAAAAAATAAATCGATGAACTTAGTTTGTTTGGATAAATTTATTTTGAAGTTATTTTTTTTTTAGTTTTATAAAAAAATTTATCACTGCATGAAATCCTAGTTCTTGAATAAATTTTGTCAGTATAATATATTTCTATTTTAAAATTGAAGTTTTTTATATTAAAAAAACTAAACAGTAAATGAAAGGAAACACTAATTAAACAGAAAAATTGTATCTAATTATTAACATGTTTGATTTCATATTTCATGTGTATTTTTATATAACATCCCAAATGTGATATATAAAAGTTAATAGTTATAATTTTCACATCATGATAATTATTTTATTATGAACGAGTTTTCAGACATTATAAATATGATGAATATTAGTGTGGAATTATTTTATCCTATTATGCAAATTAATTAAATTAATCCTAAAATATATAATTATGCATATAAATGTAAAATTTAGTTAAAAGTTTATATATTAATGATTAGTCAATTGGTTTTCCCCTACTGTTATACCACACGTTATCTTTTCTTGTTGTTGTTGTTGATAAAGAAATGGAATTATTAAGAATTGATAAAGTTAATTAAAAGAAATGAAAGAAACTGGGAATGGAGGGTGAGTAAGCAAGTAGTAGGTTCTAATGCCTCCCTTAGAAGGAAAAATATAGGTTTTGATTTAATCTGGTCCTGATGGCTAACAATAGAAGATGATTAAAGGGTGCGCGTGTTGGTCAAAGAGCGTTTTTGAGCCTCAAGTTTATGGGAAGAATGTGAAAGACAAAAAGAGAAAGAGAGAGATTCTTGCAAAGCTTTCCATCGTCAGAGAATCCATGTGCCTGCCTGCCTTCAAAACTAACGTCAACAAACAAACTATATAGCAGAGGGAAGGGAAATAAAAAATAATAGAAACTTAAATGTGAGATTTGTTTGATTTAGATGAAAAGGCTTAAAAGAAGATGAAGCGTTTAAATTAAAATGATTAGATAGATAAGAAAAAATAAAATATTTTTGTTTTATCTCAATCCTGAAATTAAAAGGTAAGTTGTAAGCATAATCTATTATGCATGTAAGTATAATCAATTATGCTTGGCATAAACACATGCAAATTGGACTCAAGGAAATTGACATAGTGCGTGTCTAGATTAGCATCCGTGATTGATTTTTGATCAAATTTTAATGTCAAGATGCACCTAAAGCAATTAAAAATTGCTTTTATGATTCATGTTTGAGTTATGTGGATGTAAATCCAAACACGCTAATAATCAATTTCACACACCATAATCGATTTATATGACATTCTCAAATACATGCATTAATCGAGAGCTCATTGAGGCTATCATGAGAGAGACAATAAAAAAAGAAAGGAAGGACTTTTTTAAAACAACAATAAAAAGTGTCATTACTATTAATTAATTATGCTGTCTTTCACCTCATTTTTTAGGTGAATGTTTTTTCAATGGATCCCAACCACTTTCATTTCTATTTCATCTATTCCAAACAATATAGTTACCCACTTTCGTTTTAGTGGTGTTTCACTTTCACTATTCCACTTTCAGTTGTTCCAAATACAATTTCTTGCTACAATTGGATGATGGTTGTCAAGAGAGTGCATGAGTTGAATTTTCTATCTTCTCTCTAATGGTTGTAATTCTCAATCAAAAATTAATTTCTTAACCCTAATTTAACACCTCTTCACTTAGACAAATGAAACAAAAATTTGTACATTTTAGCGCCTTTCTTTGAATCCAAAACCCGACAAAATGAAAGCATGATAAGAATAGAATTTTCTCAAATTTAATCCTATAATGTTTAATACACGCTAGATAATAAGTATAATTTTATTTAATTTTTTACTAAATTATACATTTTTTTTATTTATGCAGTTTCTTTTCATAAAATTAATAAAAAAATTATATCAGATTTTTAAGGTTACAATTTTTATTCAAATATTTTTTTTAAAAGCATTTGAATAACAATTTTTTAATTTTTAGCATTTTAACTATATCTTTTAAATTTGCATGTCAATGTTATATAATATAATGAGGAATGTTAGGAATATACTTTTTTTTATTGGTTGAGATTTATGAAAAAATATTCATTAACTATAACGTGAGACTCAAAAAAAAAATTGATTTTCAATAAATAAAGAAGAATATAGTCAAAAAGTGTATTAGATAATATATTGATAACGCTTCTGTAAGATAATACTATCTAAACACAAATTTCTCTCTCCCTTTATATATAATATAGAGAGAGTCTATTCTCTTTTATATTTTTTAACTAGTTTCTCTTTGTTGGATAAGAAATATACTTACTTAAGATGGATGATACATTAAATAATTGATTATAATAGAATAATATATAGATAATGTTTGACAAAATTAACTTTAAAATTAGTTAGTATATGAAAGTTGGTCATGAAAACTTTTAAGCTAACTTATTAAATTATAAATATTTAATAAAATTGTGTGTTAAACTAGTTAAAATACATAAAATACCAAAAATGACATATTTATATGATATTTTTATTAAAAAATAATATTTTATTTAAAAATGGTAATGAGAAAAATTTAATAAATATTTGAAGGATAAAAACAAAATAAAATATAAAAATTAAAAGTTAAAAACTACTAAAAAAAACTTATTTATCAAATGGTCAAACATATTTTTCAGTTACTAATATTTTTTTAAATTAACTCAAATATTTTCTTAAACATAATTATAGTCATTATATTAGTCATTATATTATATCTTGATCTTTAAGATTATGCCACAAAATTTAAGAAATAAAAATAATATTTTAAATTTCATTAAAGAATTTATATGATTTTTAAATATATTTCTTGTTTTTTATATCAATTTGATTATTTCTTATCAGCACTCCTTTTTTAATTAATTTCTCACTTCACAATAAATAAATGATCAAGGATATAATAAAAAAAATATAAGATTTTTCAATAGAGTTGAATTATCAGCAAGTTAGTGAATATTTTACGTGAATGTCATAAATATAAAAAATAAGAATATAATAAAAAAATTTAACAATTCACATTGTAAAATACAGAAACAATCAAAATAAAACAACTTTTTTCGTTTTTTTCTTTTTCTTATCTAAAACGCGTCATTCAAAATGTAAGAGAGAGTTCTTTCAAAATAAAATGGAAGAGAGACTTAATTTTTTATTTTATTTTTACCTCAAGAGAGAGTTAATTAATTAGCCTAATAATTGGTCATCATATAGAACCAATAAGAAAATTGTTAGACCCAACTCGAACGTACCCAATTGAATGATTCAGAGTTAGATACATTGTACAGAAGCCTTTCTGATTATCAACTAATTTCATTGGATAAACTAAAGGAATTGTCCCATACAATGATGATTGTAATTACTATTGCATCAATAATTTAACATTATATGTATAAGCATCTTGTCAGATGTCGATCATCATAATTATATTGATAATGTAGTCGAGATGCTTCTAACACTGGGTGCTGTAGAGAACAAGAAATTATGCAACCCATGTCCTCTTCGTCATTTTAAGTGGGGGCCTCTTCATTACTCTTTTTAATTTATTGTACATTTGATAATTACTTTTAATTGGCAGATATAATTAACTATCATTAATTAGAACTCCATGGCTTATCGTATATATATATATATATATATATATATATATATATATATAAAGAAGATTTATTTATTTTAAGAGTAATTTTCTTAAATTTATTTCTCATCCTTATCATTTACTTTTTTTTTGAAATCGATTAAGATTAATTATTTATTATAAGTATTAAATCTTAAATAAATCAACAGTGGAGATAAAAAATAATTCTAAAAAATTACTCCTCATAATTCTAAAAAATTACTCATATATATTCATTGGAATAGAGTTCTATTAATCCTAGAAATCCGTTGTGATAGTTTTTTTTTTTTTAAAAAAAAAGGAATTCCAGTTGTGTTATTTGAAAGAAAAGTTTTGTTGTTTTTAGTATTCGTAGTTGACCAGTAAAAAATACATGTATTTGTGTTTATTTACACGTGAGAGAGCTAGTGCTTATGTTCCGAGAATATTATGACTATTATCTAAGCATTTAGTTGCTCTATTTTATTTTTTTGACTTTATAACGAAAAGAAAGTTTTATTGTTATTCTCATTTTTAAAATATCGATGAAATATTATTTTTTTCTTATTGTAGTCCTAACTATTTATTGTGGAGTGATAAAATAAAAGAAAAACGTAAATGTTAATGAGAAAATTAACCTAATTAATATGAAAGGTAAGAAATATATTACGAATTTGCTTGATATAACTTTTATGAAGTTAATATAAAACTTTAAATTTATTTCTTAATTCTAGTATCAAAACCTTAAATGTCAAACAAAATGAGATGAAGTGAGTAATATACATTACAAGAAAGTAGTGAAATGATTGTAAAATTTAGCATCAGTATGCCATCGTCACTATTTTTGTTAACATAGTGTCAGTTAAATGCTTATAAAAAACATAATGTCAATTAAATTATTTTTATACTTCAAAATAATTTTTTTAAGCCAAATCAACACCAAAATGTGAACGCTAAATGGTTGTAGAGTAGTGTTTTGCATCAGTTAAGTGGATACCAATATTAATATTAGGTTAATGTTAATTTTTTTTTTGAGGATCAGGTTGATGTTAATTAGGTTTTATGTAAATTAAAATGTTTCTTTAAAAAAAATGTAAAAGGTTTAAATGACAACAATAATAAAGATTAATACTTGTGTTTGCTTACATTTAATGTTAGCCGGTAATTAATTTAATATCGATGCATTTAACAGTAGTCTGTTCCATGCTAACTCTAATACTACACTAAGTAAAACATATATTACAGTTAAAAATTATAATTGACATTAGTTATTCAGTGACGTAGATCCTCGCGTTGTAAAAATGTTTTTTTTTTTCCTACATTAGTTGTATTTGAAATCGGTAAAATTTTTCTTTCTACATCAGTTTTTTAGAACCGACGTAAGGACAGCTTCCAATTTCTAGATCCCCGACTCCAGTTTCCATATACGTTTTAGAGATATTTGTAATCGATTTGCAGACGTACGTGTTCTTCATCCCAGATTCTAGTTTCCAGAATTTCATCTTAAAGAAGCAGAAAAAAAGAATTGAAGGAAAATTAGAGAAGATGATCAAAGGGGCAGTGTGGATATTTGTCAAACATGGTATAAAACTCTGCATTGCAACAACTTGTGCTTAAGAGCCATATAGGATTTTCTTACTCCAAAGTTGCAAATACAGAAGAGTTGGTCGAAGCATTTCCCACTTGAACTTCAAGCAATTCCAACCTACGCTTTGACACATTCAACTTCTCATTCAAAGACACCAACTTGCTCTTCGTCATAGCCTCTGAAAAAAACATATTAAAACTCAATGGGGCAGAATAAAAAATCAAACTCTGAGATGTTTTTGTTGTGATTCTATGTGCCAGATACACAATATATAACGTGAAGAACAAAATGGTGATATGTTGATTCATGGATAGATATTGTTCATACAAGGTAACATTAGTAGATTGACCATACAAAATTTCGTTAGTAGTTTAGTAACTTAGATGGTCTATAGTTCCTTAGGGTCTAAATTAAAGGATGAAAGCACTTACTCTAATTTACCACTTAGTCGAACAGTCTATTTATGTATAATTAAATTATGAAGTAACAGACTAATTAGCAGGGGTTTAAATTCTTCGAAGTTTCACCATTGCAAATGTTTTCCTTGATAATCTTTCGCCTCAATTCCTAATTATATATTGTGAGCTGTAACTGTTAGACATGAGGTTATAGTTTATATGTTTATTTCAGTGTTTGTTTAGGGAGATGAGGTGCAATGAAACATGATTAAGAATGGCAACAAGATAGACACGGGTAGTTACTACCCGCCTATGCGAATAAAAACCTGGTTCGTATCCGTCTTGTTATTTGTTGAGTATCCATTTGTACGCAGATATTTATGGATATCCATGACTACCTCTTAAAAAATAAATCACTTTAACCATTTTTTATGTTTGTTTTCTTCCGAAATATAAGTGTATGAGATTTGTCATGTTGTACAAACATAAAATTATTTAAATTATCTAAAAATTACTCTCTTGAAAGTATTAATTCAAATAAAACTACACTCTACAGCATAATTTTTTTACAGGCACACCTCTATTAAAATAAGACATTCAAGTAAATGTACATTAATGAATGGCAAACACCTACAAGTACAAGTAGTATAAATAGGTAGAGAAAAAACTCGATTAAATTACCGTGGATACCTATTTAGATATTCGGATTTCTATTTGTGAGAAATCATATTTTATCGGCAAGTATATATTCGTAGGTATAATTCTTTTTTTTTCACTCCTAACCTTAATATGCAGAAATGTGAAAAACAAAAATAATGATTTGTTTAGTAGAGAAGAAAGTGAGAGGAGGGGAAGAGATATAAATTAGTTGGATTGTTTTGTAAGAGGAGAAATAATTTAAAAATGATAGGATCAATTGTATGTATTATTTTTCACATATATATGTACGTCCACTCATATTTCTATTTCTCATCATCTTCTTTATATATATATATATATATATATATATATATTTCTGTTTAATCAAACATATTTAATTTCTATTCTATTTTTGGAACCTACTTTTACTCTCTTTTTTATTCACCTTATTTCTCTTCTAATGCTGTGATCTGTGAAGCCTAACCAACAGCGACGTTCAAATACCTGAGATATTGAGTAGGTAAAGCCACACAATTTACAATCATTATTAATTAGGAGTGGACGTGATTAGGGCTACCACATTGTTTTGGAATTAGGCCGGCTGGTTCATCTCAGTGAAAAAAGAATAATTTACAGAAGTCAAACCCGCAATAATGAAGAGAATATTTACACATGTACAATTTTTATTTTTTTGCTTAAATAGAGAGTTTTTTTAAAACCAAAAAAAAAAAGTAACGTCATACAGTCATTATTTTTCTAATATCTTATAGCATTATCTGACCATTATTTTTTTATTATACAAATAAGATCAATAATATATATTTATAAATAAAATCACACTATCATCTAATTACTAACAGGTCAATTTTCTTCTTCTTTTCGCTTCTTCAACATCTCATTGTTGCGGGAAACTGCCAAACCAACAGCGCCTAAACCACCGTGGACCAGCTGCCCAGACCTCCGGTCGGCACCCGCTTGCAACGTTCCTGATAGTGACATTACATTGTAAAATGTAATAATTTATCGTGTATGAAGAAAATTAAGAGCAGGGAGTATGTATATATATAGAGTGGACATGCAATATAAATTAAGAAGATGGATTCACTTAGTCGAAAAGTAACACTTTTAGACTTATTTTTCATTTTTTATCATTTATTTTTTTGAGATTTAATAATTAAGATTAATTACTTATTATAATCATTATATCTTAATTATATTGGTAAGGCGCAACCAGTTAGGTTTACGTATATAGATATAGACGTCTTATGCATGTTGGCCAGTTCTAATGCTAAAACCATGGCTTCATTAAGAAGTTATTTTTTGTTATGCATAATATAATTATACTTATTTGAAAAATAATCAAAACTTAGTATGAGTAATGTAATATGCGTTATTCTTAAACTAACAATATATCAAATCCATTCTCCGCATCTCGAAAAAAGGGATTCGGTAAGATAATCAAAGTGACCGACTTAGTTGATTAAAGTCAAGTCTCAGCGCGTATAGGTAAAGTTGATCGAAGACCGAATTTGATGAGTGGTTTGATGAATTCACTAATCTACTTATGTTGCTAAAGACAACGAGAGAAAAAAATTGTCAATATCCGGCTACGTATATGGGACGGAAACAAATTTAATTTCAAGGATTTAGATTTTGTTGTAGCCCCAAGAATGACGAAACACACACGCAGCCAGCAGGTCTAGTACGAGCCTTGTCCCTTATGAATGACATCCTATACATATAGATATTCAAATTAACATGCATGTTCATGAATCGTGAATGATCTATATAAGTTTACCCAAGTGTATAACAGCTCACTTTCATATGAATCTCCATGAATGTTTCATGTGAGATTAATTATATTAACTAATAATATCGTCATTGAAAAGCTTTACTTGTAGGGTTAAACCTGTATGACTAAATAGACATATAATATTGGGTTAGTAATAATAACCGCTTAAGTCATTAATCAATCTTTCGCATAATATATCAAAAAGTCTTTATAACTAAATAATAATAAGTTCAGTCGATCATTACTTTACAAATAACAGGCTTATATAGTAAATGTTCCAAGAGTTTAGGATCTAGTTGAAACAATATTGATGTCATGAATCATGTAACTAGTATATAGTATTATTCTATTTAGGGACGGAACTACTTCATGATTATTAAAATTATATTTAATTTACTAAAAATAAAATAAATAATTTTATAAGTTTTTGAATTAACCAACATATAAATTGAAGATGTTTCATTACAAAACAATGTTATATATAATAGTAATAAATAAAAAAGAAGTGTTAGGCATTAAAAATGTCTCTATTAACTAGTATAATTTTATTTAATAGAAATTAAACGGTTTTTGTTGACTATAAATTTATATTAATAGCTAGTATGATACATTAGTACTGATATGTATATGAGATAAAAAAAAAGTATATTAAGAGTATTAATTTGTATAAGAATGAAATTCTGTTTTAAAAATGTCTTATGTTAGTGTAGGTTTATAATAAACAATTTAACTTTTATTAAACAAAAGTTATACCTATAAAAACAAATTTAATATTTATAAGTTGCTAAAATATACTATGCCATTTTTTGTAGTGTGATTCTCCCTTGTATAAACGTCGTTAGCCTCTGTTTTAACAAATTAAAATAATAAAGAACACACATGCAAGTGAAGCACGGACATGCATTGTATTGTTATCCTAATTAATTGAATTTCCATGTTGCTTTGTAATTTAGTTAATCAGTGGAGTATTAAAGCCAACTCCATTTTGTCTTATAGCTGGCTGTCAATATTAATGCATAGATCGAATAAAATATAATATAAAGCACAAATTAAGACTCATAATAATATAATTTTACCAAGGGAATTCATGGCATTGTTCTTTTATCACTTGCTGGCTCCTGTTTATATGTGTGTGTTTGTTTTCAACCCACAGTTTCACAAACATATGATAAGTTAATAAATAAATCATGAGTTCAGCTGCCAATGAACCAGAGCCACAAGAGTCGATTTTAAAAGCCAATTCAGCGAGGAAATCAATAGCAAATGGTAAAATCTTCTACCAAAAATGTATAGCCTAATGTAGTAGAAACAAAATCCATTTCAATTTCTTGGACCGCCCACAATCCTCACCTACCCTTCTTTACGTCACCATCCAAAATGCCTTTGCATAATTATTATGATTCTCACAGTGAAAGTTCATTCAGCTCCAATCAAATTCTTCTCAAGGCCCTTTTTGGTGATCTCCAGGTGAAAGGAACCTTTCTCCAGTTTTCTAAGGCGTAATTATTCATAAATGAATTATCGTCAATTCGTGTTAAGACTATAATTAATTAAGATCTTTCATTATATGAAGATCCATATCGATCACACTGTGAGCACACGTTGCCACATAAACAAAAAAACAGCTTGTTGGTAGGTAGGTTTTTGTTGGTTTTCACTTACCTCACCTAAACATAGGGAACTATATAAATGTGTGTGTGTTCTAAAAGTCGACCAAATTTGAGAGAGGGAAGAGAACAAATTGAAATCACAAATGGAAAAAAAAAAAAAAAACTAAGATAATTCTTCATTGAACACACCCACGTGAGCAAGGGCGACAGTTTCTCTTGTCCATCTTAATTATATTTGTGCTAATGAATATATATTTATTGCCGTGTGTGCCATATTACATACGTGCGCCGTCGTGTTTAGAAGTAAAATTTTCCCATATATGTGCATGATGATATATACAATATTGATAAACAACCAAGCAACATAAAGACCCAAAACCCTAGAATATGCAAGCACGATTTAAACAAAGGTTACAACTTACATGCATACGTGTGTATGTATTCGGGCTAGTGGCAGTGTTTGAGCATTTATTGAGGACAAAGATATCTTTACCTGATTTCGATTCCTCTAGGCTGTTGGATTGGACATAAAGGACATTTGTCATGATGCATTTGGAATGGCACCCAAATGAGGATTCATCTGGGTCATACATGTGTCTCCTCTGTGACGCAACTGCACCATACATCACACTACAGTACTACACAGCACCCTCGCAGCAAGGGTATAGTAGCCATCAAAACAACGGCTCCCAATGAAAAACCACCTTCCCAAAGTTGAAAGTGGTTTCCACGTCCGATTTCTGACAAACAAGACAAACAAACACGTTCACACTTTCCCTGAGTTTGACAATGAGATTGATCATTCACATCATGTTTCAAATTATATGAGAACTATACCATCCAGAAATAATACATTTTTTCAAATAGGTCAATTATTTTTTGTTTTTCAACTTTTTAAATTTTTATTT
Organism: Glycine soja; assembly: GCF_004193775.1. NCBI lineage: Eukaryota > Viridiplantae > Streptophyta > Magnoliopsida > Fabales > Fabaceae > Glycine > Glycine soja. The sequence continues at coordinate 45,788,536 of NC_041004.1, read as the reverse complement.
GAACAAAAAACTAACTAGTTTTAGTCTCTAATATTTTAGTTGGTTATCATTTTTGTTTCCTTCAGTTAAAAGTCACCATTAACTGATGACATTGGCAACAATGTCATGATTTTACATATCCCAAAATTAGCATGACATCTCATCTTATCATCATCATTATTGTTGACAATATAATGATGACAATATCAATTAAAAGAATGTTTATGCTAATAATTTTAAAAAAAATGATGAAAAAAGACGTAATAATAATCATAACAATAAATAATGATCATAAACGATAATAAGCTAATGCAAATATTGATAAAGAGTGACATATAATTAAGATTTGATAGGATGTGATGAATGAAATATTTTACATATTGATTTTTTATGTATGTAAATCTTTTAAAGGTTTGATGATTACACCAAATCTAAATTTCTTTAATTCTTTGAATATTTTAATATAATTTAACATAACATTTTATTTAGTAGTTATAATTAATTATTTATTACTTTTATTATCACTAAAAAAGATCATACTGATATAATATGTTCTTCATAGTGTGAGTGTGTGTGAGCATACACGCATTCATACTATTAATCTTATATAACATCTTAAAATACTTTTGTGTGCTATTAAACTTATTTAATATCAAAATATTTTTAATAATAAAGCATGTAAAATAAAAAATAAAAAAATGATAAATATTTTAACGGTGAAAAAAAGGACAAATTATTACAACCTATAGAAGTTAAAAAATTAAAGCATTATTTATAATTAATATCTAAAAATTGTTATAAGTTATTTAAATAAATATATTATCATTCAGAGTGAATCAAAACTTTGTCACCCAATACAAAAATAAATAAATTTATCAAAAAATAACTAGTACTATTATATAGAGGATCAAGTTTTTTAACTAATAAGAAATGACAAAATAAATCAATGGGTTGAAATCTAGACACCTTATTTGCCAATAATCTAACATAATTTAGGTAATTTCTATTTCTTAATATCTTATCACGATTATGATGATAATTATTGCTTTGAACCTAAACAAAATTCCAAATTGCATAGGAGCTAAATAGAAGTGGTCTAGAGGACGCTTTTTCGACATTCATGTCCATTCATTTATCTTGCATGTTTATTTTTTAGCGTCCCATGCATATAATAAAGTTGACGCTGAAAACATTAACTTCAATTAAGGGTATTTAACTTAAATTAAAAAATAATATATATATATATATATATATATATATATATATATATATATATATACAGAGTTAGATTATATGTATTGCTTAGGAGTATCAACAATATTCTTAAGTTCCAACCAAACTCTGGTGATTGTCATGACAAGAAGATCAACTAATTAAGGGAAGTTAATTAGGGAACCAACTCCTATATAAGTTGCATATATTTCTGAATGGTTCTATATATCTAGCTGCAAATTGTTCGTGTAAGTGAAAAGTCAGATGTGGCTGCATACGTACAGTTCAACCATTATAGATTCAAACTCAAAATAAATGAATCTACATCGATATATACCATAATTACATTAACTAATCGTAACTATCCAGATATTAGTTTGGCACATATATACTAATTAAATTATCTGCAGTTAATTTGGTCGTGGCTTGTGCATATGATGACATGGTGGTACGGGTGTTAGACATGCTTATAAAGACCTTCAATTCATTTGTATCATTGTTGTACATGTTAGGCATGCCCTTCTCTTGTATGTGGTTTTTCTTAATTTTTATTTTACGTTTTATATTTTATTGATGTTCTTCATAGGTTATTGTAAATTTGGGAAAATTTATTCTTACTACCTATTAATCTATTATTGAATTTGTTATTGTGTTGATTTATTTTTTTCATCACACTCAAATTTGTTCTATTTTATTCTATTAATCATCAGTCAAAAGTGTGATTATCCGAAAATAAATTTTTTTAACAGGGTAACAATAGAAGAGGAAAAACATACCTAAATTTATAAGTATTTTGTATTTATTAAATTGGGAAGAAAGTGTGATTTAATCTCTCTCCGGTGAAATACTAGCCTTAGGCATAGAATTCATTCGATAAAATATTTAAGCTTCCAGCGTAAAGTGTAAGTTTTAGACATTAAGTTGGGCAAACCTAATAGTTTGGGCTGAGTCACAAGTTAGCCCGAAAGGAAAACGCTTGGGGATATGCTAGGTGCACCCAGCAATATTGCTGGTGCACCCAGCAATTCAATGAAAGGTCAATTTTGCCCTTCAGTTAAAAATATAAAAAGCATTTTTTTTCTTCCCGGAAGCATTCTCTCTTTTTCTCACTGTGTCTCTTCCGCAAAAAGCTTCTTCTCTTCTCTCTTCCCCGACAAGCTTCTTCTCCGCGAGCTTCTCCGACAGCCCTCCGCGAGCTTCTCCGACAGCCCTTGGACCCATTTGCTTTCGAGGTAGGTGGCCTTCTTCTTAGCTTTGGTTTTGTTATGCACTACATTAGGGTAGGTTAGTGTAACGTTAGGTTAGAAGACGAAACCTAGGGTAGAAGACGAGAGGGGAGAAGACGAGAGGACGCCGGAAAAAATGGCGGAAATCGCTGACGGAGGAGTCTTCCGGAAGACCCCTTAGGGGTTCTTCCGGAAGTTCCGGAAGAACGTTTTCCGGAAAGTTTCCGGAAGAAGTGTTCTTCCGGAAGTAACCAAACGTCTTCCGGAAGAACACTTCTTCCGGAAGACTTCCGGAAAACGTCTTCCGGGAACTTTCCGGAAGAAGTGGTTCATCCGGAAGAATTCCGGAAGACTCGCACTTCCGGAAGAAGTTTCAAACTTCCGGAAGACCTTTCCGGAAGAACCCTTCTTCCGGAGTGTTTCCGGAAGAACCACTTCTTCCGGAAGTGGTTTTTTTGTTTTTTTTTTGTGTTTTTTTTTAAAATTTTTTTTAAACAGAAATTGTTTTGTTTTTTTTAAATGAATTATTTTATTTATTTTGGTTATTTTGTTTTTTAGATTTTATGAAAAATGAAGTTTGGGTTTTTGATGTCATATTTTTTTTATAATTTAAATTGTGTATTTTTACTAAATATTAATTTGTAAATTAATTTTTTTTTATAAAAGTAGTTGTGTTTGTTTTTGTTTATTGTTTTTTTTTAAATTAGTGTTTTTTCTTTAAAAATGAAGTTGTCTATTTTTATAATTAAAGTTGTGTGTTTTGGAAGTTTTATAAAAATACTAATTTTTTATAATTAATTAGTTTATTTTATTATAAATGAAGTATTTTATTTACTAAAAAAATTGTGGATGTTTACTAAATAATTTTTTTTTTACATTAGTTGTTTAATTTTTTTAAAAAATTAAGTTGTGGATGTTTAGTAATGAATTATTTTTATATTAGTTGTGTTTTTTTTTTTTTATAAATGAAGTTGTTTAATTTTTTAAAAAAAAAATTAAGTTGTGCATGTTTATTAATAATTTTATTTTACATTAGTTGTTTTTTTTTATATAAATGAAGTTGTTTATTTTTTTTTTAAAAAAATTAAGTTGTGCATGTTTATTAATAATTTTATTTTACATTAGTTGTTTTTTTTATATAAATGAAGTTGTTTAATTTTTTTTTTTAAAATTAGGTCGTGTATGTGTGAAAATGATTTGATTTAAGTTAGTCTTATTTGTTTATAAATAAAGTTGATTTTTTATAAAGAAAATTGTGTATATTTTGACCGAAAAAAAAACGTGTTCGACATGATTTACAGATCATGGCCAGAACACGAGGTTTAGGTCGTGCCATAGGTAGATTTGTAGGCAGAGATAGAGCTGCTGGCGAGGATGCTGGTGATGTTCCCGAGAGGCGTAGGCCTACTGCCTCAGCCCGTAGGCTACGCGTTCATCAGATGATTACGGAGGGACGTGATATGGCTGAGGACGTCGCTGACATGACTGATGATGTCCCTGAGCAGCCTACGGAGGCACCTGAGATGCGTGCGGACGCACAGGGTGCTGATAGTGGTGAGGGGTCAGATGGTGATGATGCTGCAGAGGGATTCCCTGGTGGTCCACGTGACCCGTCAGTGCTCACATCATTTGCCGAGCATGTTGCACATGCCGTGTGGAGTGGACAGGTATTTTAATTTGTTAATTATTTGTCATTGTTTATTTATTTATTTATGATTAATTTTTTTTTAATAATTGTATAATTTGTACTTCAAATCAGGAACGTCCTGATTTGAAGTTAGTGTCACATGGGAGGAAGCTGACACTGATTGGGAGGCCAGTGCCTGAGATTGAAGGCCTGGTGGCTGCCACAGGATTAAGTCCACTGATAGATTGTTCAGTTATTACTGGCGATCCTGGACTTATATCCGCATTTGTGGAGAGGTGGCACAGTGAGACTAGCACCTTCCACCTTCCAGTAGGAGAGCTGACGATCACATTGGATGATGTGTCGTCCATTCTACATTTGCCCATCACTGGCGCCTTGCACAGTTTCCACGCTCTTTCTACGGAGGAGGCCAGATTCTTGCTCACAGAGTTGCTGGAAGTGTCTGCGGAGGAGGCCAGAGCCGAGACAGCGCTCACACGTGGAGCATATGTACGATTAGGATGGGTTCGTGACATTTATGAGACCAGATGTCAGGCCCGGCGGTGGATTGTCGCAGCTCGCGCTTATTTGCTGCACCTTGTCGGTTGCACTCTTTTTGCTAATAAGAGTGCAACATACGTGCATGTGGTCCACCTTGACGCTTTCCGGGACCTCGCTCATAGTGGTGGTTACGCTTGGGGGGTTGCCGCGCTGGTTCATATGTACGACCAGTTAGATGAGGCTTGTAGGACCACCACCCGACAGCTTGCGGGGTACTTGACGCTATTTCAGGTAAATTTTGTGTTTATTAATATGTTAGGTTCGATTATGATTTAAACATGTTTTTATGTTATGTTAACCTCAATTATTGTGTAGTGCTGGATCTATGAGCACTTCCCTAGTGTGCATCAGTGCGTGACTGACGACACATACCAGGAGACGTCCCCACGTGCTTCCCGGTGGTTGACGTCGAAGGCGCACATGAAGGGCATCACAGGAGCACCCTACAGGGCACGTTGTGATGGTTTGACCGTCACAGATGTGTCCTGGTTGCCGTACACGGAGCATCGGGGTGTTAGGGCGTTTCAGGAGATTTCATCGTTCCAGGGTCAGCTCAGATGGGGTCCTATGATCGTCGCAGTTCGACCGGAGAGGGTGGTACGCCAGTTCGGTTACATCCAGAGCATCCCTCCGCCGCCTGTTAGTGCACGATTGTCACAGGAGCAGATAGATGACAGGTGGATGGAGTTTGCGGATCACTTACTACCTGCGGGTCAGCCTTGTTTAGTGCCTGGGCAGGTATCTGCGGATTACATTGAGTGGTTTTTCCGCATATCTCACCCTTTCATGACACCGACCCAGGCAGCTGACCAGCAGAGGGATGCACCAGCTGCAGACCCTGAGGACTACATACAGCCGCCCAGCCCCCAGGTTCCAGTGGCATTTGACCCCCCTCCATATGTGGTAAGATTATTTGCGCGTTTAATGTTTTATGAGTTGTTGTTTATTTTGAATTTCATAATAAATGTTTTTACTGACTTTGACAGGATGATTACGAGGGATATGAGGCGATTGCACAGAGGTTGGAGCGTGTGCTCAACCTTAGGATAGTCACTGCAGGCACAGAGTTATATGACATTATGCAGGACTGCCTGACGATCGCGAGAGGGGGACCCAGTGCTGATGGGACGGTCAGGGCTCGTCAGAGACGCCGCACGGACCATTGATCATTGTATTTATATTGTTGTGTTGTAGTTGACATGAATATTTGTAATTATTACAGTTTTTGTTTAATATAGTTGGCGTGTTTTGCACAGTTTATTATTTTATAATATAGTTTGTTATTCCGATTGTTTGTGGTCCTTAAGCAAAGTTTACGGTTGTTTTAAATTTATTTTTAAAAAAAGGGAACCTAGAATCATGAGTTTTGTTTGTAAGAATTACATAAAAAATAAAAGTTTTTAAAATAATTAATAAATCAGGAAATAGTCCCGTTCCCCAGTTCTCATGTTTGGACGTCAAAGAATCCAAAAAAAATAGTCTTGTTCCCCAGTTCCGTCAACTAACACGTCAAAACAAAGCCTCAAAATCGAAAAAAAATAGGAAATGAACCCTTTTTCCATGTTCAAGTACCCATGTTTGGGATTTTTTTTTCCAAATGCACAGAAGCTCCACGATCACAATCTTCAAAACCTATTCATTAAAGAAGCAAGAGAGTTCATTAAAGTTCAAACTTGGAATATTCTTATTCCCCTTGATAATTAATTCGTAGTCACTTTCTACAAATTTGATTGGGAAAGAGCGATAACTAGGCATGCTAATTAATCTTCTATGGCTATAGTATATTGATCAACCTCAGATAAATACAGTAATCTTCATAAGACTGGACCTCCTCCTGACCATGCATGCATGGTTACCGCACGAGAGAATAAAAAAGAAGGGAGTTAATTTTGTTTAATCCAATGGCTGAGATTGAGCACAACCACCTTGGATATATCCTAATCCTAGTAATTAAATTGATCTTGTAACTCTCACAAGCATACTCATCGTCACCATTAAAACGCATAGAAGGCGGCGCGCACATTCTCCAAACAATTAATAGCCACCTTTAGTTACAAATGATTCACTCTCATCATATCGTATATTCATATATGTTGCCAACACTTCCTTTCATATTCCCACGTTCTACTACTGTTTCATCAAGGAAAGGACTTACTCCAATCCTTCTTCACTACTACTTCAGCATCGTTATACATATCTTCCTGTGTGAAGCATAATCATGGAGTCTCAGTCACTCATGGGTTGGAGCTCTTTCTACGAAATAGATGAAAAACCATTTCCATTTACGTGCCAATTTTCTTACAGGTAAACCATGAAACTTCTGTTGTACTATCTTACCATGATGAAATGTTTGATTTTCTTACAAAGTTTTTTTAACTTGTTGTAATTATTGAAATGCCTTGTTGTAATGTTTGAAGAGAAGTTAAGAAGTGCGATTGAGATATTGGAGAGGGAAAAGAAGGTATTGGAGGAAATGCCAGATACTGAACTCGAAGACACTACAAAGAGGCTTAGACAAGCGTGTTGTTGATAATATTAATTGGTTAGTGACGGGTTACAACGAATTATATCGCATAATGAATACAAATAAATAAACAATGAATGTTTAGTCTTCATTTAGGTCTACATAGTGTGTTTTGAATGACATCAAGCTTGTGTATTCCTGCATTCTACTAATATATGGAATTGCCCATTGCTTTGCCTGAGAATAACAATTGGTTGACCACAACAGCGCTGGGGGCGGCAACGGACAATGGTCTTTCAAATAAACCTGTTGTACATGAACAAACATTATATCATGCGCTGACCGTGCCAAACGAACAAGCGAAGTCATTGCATAATTGTTACACTAACTATATTCAATGTACCTGAACAAAATGATTTCCAAACACGTGACCGACACATATGATGCGGTGGCCAGAAGAGTCAGGTGGTGGTTGACTTCTAAGAGGGAAAAATGTCATGCTTTGTTGTTGGGACAACGATACAAGGATTACGTTATACCGTGAAGCAATCACATATCCCATGTCTGTTATATCCATCCACTTGTCCACACTAACCTGAATGAACCAAACATACACATGTAAGTTATTTAAACATTGTTATTAAAAAAAATTAACCTAAAAACATACCTTTGAAAATCCATCAACAAGTAGGGACAACTTTAATTGTTCAAATCTCTCTGTGCCACCGAAGAGGTTCATGTACTCATGCGACCACCTGCCAAGTTCTTTAAGCAATTCATTACGCACTAACGGCCACGAATCTTCCCCCATACCTAATAAAGCGCCAATGGACCGATATCCACAGTTACCGTCCGCTTTCACATCCACAACGTCACGAATGAAACCTTGAAAGAATGACGCAAATTGATCCAACATCGGGATGATCCTTGTTGGCTGACGCGGTTGAGAACATGATGCACTTCGTTTCACTGGAGAGTTGCTGCTTTGAACAGAATGAAAAGCATCAACATACTCCCAGTAAGACGGATCACGCTTTGTGGATGTTTGACTTCTTTTCATCGGTTTCTTCGGTGCACCTTTTGTGTTCACCTTTGATGGAGGAGGGCACATAGAGTTATGATCAGGGTATGCGATTTCTCGAAGTTTACTCTTCAGATTTACTTTGCCAGCCACATCAAGTTCATCAAACCTTTTAGATATGACCTCTATTTCTTCCTTGATGGTGACTTCCGTCTCACATAACCCTTGGTCTGAAAAGCAAAGTCTCCTCCAAAAAAGATGGACTGACTCCAATGGGATGCTGCTAGCAGTATACCTAGAAAGCTCACATGCACAAGGAAGCCCGTGCGTGCTTCTCATCACACAACCACAAGAAGAGAGATTGTTGCCGAGATAACGTAGACGGTCAATCTCAGAAGCAATCTGATTTAAAGCATCCCTCGAAACCATCCCAAGAAGCCTCTTGTATAAGGTTTTTTTATATACATGGCCAACCACATGCGTACTGGTTTCAAAGGATGCTTTAATTTCGACGTGTTGCAGCGTGATCATGTTGTTCATGGCATCCCAAACACTACATAGGTCTCCAACGCTATTTTGTAGTACTCTTTTGAGAGCCCAATGAGCTGATTCAACCCTACATTTAAAATACACAACAAACATGAAAATATACAACAATTAAATACCATTTAATATTAATCGTTACTAACAAATAAAATCAGTTGTTAATACCTGTTTGTTGTTGTGTTGCCTAGGTGCATGACCTTATTCGTCCATGCTGTAATAAATTTTTCCTTGTGGGGGATAATCCATGTGTCGTTAACATAGTCAACGAACATCGGCCAAGGCGAACAAGCAACTTGAAACTTCTGATATGACTCATGGAACTCGTATTCGGACGGACAATCAACCAAAGTACCCCAGTTATCCATTACATAGTCCCACGCATTTTTTTCCCCGATTAAAGATTTGCACTTCGCCTTCACATTCTTATCGATATGAAACCTGCACAACAAATTAGTAGACTCGGGAAACACAGTTTTCACTGCATTCATCAGTGCTAGGTCTCTGTCAGTGACAATAACAAGAGGGAGGCGATCGTGTCTTAAAAATAGGCCTCGAAATCGTTCCAAAGCCCATACAATATTATTAACACGCTCAGCCTCCAGATATGCAAACCCAGCAGAGAATGTCATCGCCGTTGGTGTCACTCCAACAAAGTCAAGTAGTGGGAGTCTGTACCTGTTTGTTTTGTAGGTACTGTCTATAAAAAACACCAGATGACATGCATTGCATAACTTTACTGCATCTGGGTGACACCAAAACAGATCACGCACCACAACTTCATCCTTCAATCTATGCCAATGAATGTATTGATCACGTTCGAGAAGCTTCATCAGATGCTGCATTTCGGTATCAGCTCCTCTTATTGAAGAACGATATGCACTTCTTGCATTGTAAATTTGCTTTATCGTGGTGTAACTGTCGACATTATGTTCCTTCAACGTTAGCAAGATGTTTTTCGGTTTCACCATCGACTTTGTCATATCAGCAATAATTTTCTTTTCTTCCTTAGTCAATCGCCCGGCGTATGGATGTCCAACTAAGGACTTCGCCAATTCATGATTATGAATCCCACAGATCAACTTCACCATCCAACCTTCCCCTCCACGCACTGGTTTCCCACGAAGCCTGAAGGGACAACCACATTTCCTACTCCCGGTGTCTTTTCTAACGAATTCTTTATTTCTACACTTGTACGTACCACTCCTTTCGCACCCAATTAACACAAATGAACTTCTTCCTCTGCTACCGGTCTCTGTGTCAGATCTCATAATCACTGCAACAAATCCATTTTCATGGGCAACTGTTCGAGCCCATTGCAAAACATCATCTCGAGTAGTGAATACCTACAACGCAACCCTAACACATTAATTTTCGTACAAACCATCAATTCAACCAATGACTCAAATTATCTATGATTACCTGAGATGTATTAAAAGCATTTGAACAATCGACATGTCGTTCATTCACTCCACATTCTTCTTGATTATCATAATCATAATCCATATCAACTTCTTGTGACATCGCAAAGTCATACCTCCATTGATCTTCGTCCATCTTAAGGACATATGCATCATACACAAGTACATTCAAATTATCATATAACCACATCCAAAAATTTACTACACCTTAAATAACAAACATATTAATAGGACATATGCATCATACACGACTATATTAAAATTATCACTATATTCTAAATTTATAACTACATTATTTACTTAAACTAAACTTATCACTATAATAAACAACTAATAAAACATTTTTGTACCATTATACATTTAAGTTACCTAAATCATTTAATATTATACCATTATACCTAATTAAATCAATAATCCACAACATATATAAACCAGAAATAAAAAAAAATTATAAAACAGAAATATATATACCATTATAAAACAAAAAAAATTATAATCCACAATATATATCATTATACCTAATTAAACCAATAATTCATTATTAACTAACAGAAATATATATAAAACAGAAATTAAAAAAATTATAAAACAGAAATTAATAAATTAGTAATAATTTAACATTCCGGAAGAAGTTCTTCCGGAAGTTACGAAGGCCAATTCCGGAAGAAGTGCTTCCGGAAACTATTTCCGGAAGACCCTCTTCCGGAATTGGGCTTCTTAACTTCCGGAAGAAGGTCTTCCGGAAGTTACGAAGCCCAATTCCGGAAGAAGTGCTTCCGGAAACTATTTCCGGAAGACCTTCTTCCGGAATTGGGCTTCTTAACTTCCGGAAGAAGGTCTTCCGGAAGTTAAGAAGCCCAATTCCGGAAGAAGTTCTTCCGGAAACTACTTCCGGAAGCACTTCTTCCGGAATTGGGCTTCGTAACTTCCGGAAGACCTTCTTCCGGAAGTTACGAAGCCCAATTCCGGAAGAAGGTCTTCCGGAAATAGTTTCCGGAAGCACTTCTTCCGGAATTAACCTTCGTAACTTCCGGAAGACCTTCATCCGGAAGTGGTCATTCCGGACCTTCCTCCTCCTGTGCCTAAAATTTCTTCCGGATACATTTTTTACTGTTTTTCTTCTCTAAAAGCTAACCGGAAAACGAAATAAACTTGTACCTCCGACAAAATAGGAACAACAGCCACTAATAAAACTTCAAATACGGAACACGGGACCACCAAATCTTCAAATACTTCACTTCACTGGACCACCAACAGACTGCTGAAGGGACCACCACCGAAACAAGAGCAAACGGAAGAAGAAACAAAGTAAACGGAAGAAGAAACAAAGCAAACGGAAGAAGAAAGAAAGAAAGCGCAGTAAAACACAGCCTGAAGACGTTAATTTAAAGAAATTTACACAAGGGCAAAATCGTCATTACGTACGCATTAAAAAAAAAAAAAAACCTCCGGAAGAAGCTTCTTCCGGAAGTCTTCCGGAAGAAGCTTCTTCCGGAAGACACCGGAATTCTTCCGGAAGAAGCTTCTTCCGGAAACATTCCGGATGACGTTCTTCCGGAAATTGTCTGTGAGTTTCTCCGGAAGACACAAATTATTCTTCCGGAAGAAGGTTCTTCCGGAAACTTTCCGGAAAAATTATTTCCGGAAACTTTCCGGAAGAACCTTCTTCCGGAAGAATAATTGCTGAAGGGCAGTTTCGCCACTTCACTGTTTGCTGGGTGCCCCAGCAATAATGCTGGGTGCACGTAGCAACTCCCAAACGCTTGTCATATTCAGTTGGGCCGAACAGATTCACTTTCAGTAGTTACATTTTTAGAGATGGGTCAAATTATCAGACTATTCTCCAGATTTTAAAAAAATAACAGACTAATAGTTTACAAAATGGGTTTTTGTTTCTTAGATTATGAGCCCAAACGTATTAATTTTTACGTTATATCTTATTTATCTTTTAAAATCGGTGGAAGATAAATTTGTGTGGGATCTGCTAGTATTTTTTCTTTCATTCCTAGAGTACTCATTTTCAAATTGAAGAAAAATGGATTGTTATCTTCTTTCTATTGTTCAGTGGTCCTTCATGTTATATTTTTACCAAGAAAAGTGCGTGCATCTAGTTTCCTAACACATTATTTCTACTAGCTTCTCGAAATTTGTTCAAAGCTACAAAATTACATGTTAGTAGGATTTATTAATAAGGAGTAAAACACACATAATTTTATATTTTTTTTAATAAATTTCAACTAATAACAAAAAACATGTTAAAGAATATATTATTAATATTTCTCTTTAAAAAAACAAAACATAAAGGTGAGCTAGCCTGGGATTGCAAGATCATCTAAAGAAAGTTAGCAATATATTTTTTTAATATTTGGTAAAATTTATTATACACAAATTGAATAATATATCAAAATACTACTTTATTAATAGGTTTTATGTGAATTTTATTTAATAATAATAAATATAAAAAATAGTATATCAAAATAATTGACCAGCATTTTTTAATAATTTAAAACTTGAAACATGAGTAAAAACCCAAGCTAAAACTACTCCACTCAAGTAATAATATTTTCTATAGAAACTACATATGTCTCTTTAAAAAACACAAGACAGTTTATTCCAAGCTAGTTATTTGTTAGGTTAGATCAAACTGTACTGAACATATATTTAGCAAAAAGCCAAAGACTTTTAAAATCCAATCTACATTTTAATTTGTATTAAGTCGTGCTTCTAGAAGTCATGTAACTAACTGTAGTTATTTTATCTTGCGCCAATTGCCGCCACCTATATGATTATATCCGTTTATTGAAACTTTTTGAGTTTTTCCCATTAATTTTTTTTTATTCAAACTCAAAAGTCTAAGCCGTCAGAGTTTGTCTCCCTCAAGAGCAAAATGTAAACATCACTGACTCTTCCCTCTCCAATACTATCAATTTTTTATATATTATTTGGGTGTCAAATTATTTCATTCCAGCCTAATATGTAGTTTGTGAAATTCTTAAGGCGCACTTGAAACTTTTAACTCTGAAGGACCAATATTTTTTTGTATAACATCCTTTAAGAGAAAGAAAAAACAAAAAATTACAGTGTGTATAACCAATATTAGTCAACGATAATGGAGAAGTAACAAAAGTTATGGCACCGCACCTGTCATGAACTCATGATTTTTTTATTATTATTATTGCATAAACATGTTGACCCTGGAGAACGTTGATTTTCAATCTGCACTGTTTCTGTTCAATTCGGGTATGATCGACAGTCAACTGCAACACCTAGTCAAAGTTTAGTTTGTTTGGGCTTTAAACCATCTTGTTGATTAAAAACAGAAAAAATAAATAAAGCTTAGTTAATTTAATTAAGTTAAATGTTTACTGATGACTCTGATCTCATGTAACTGTAATAAAAAATAATTATATGTTATGTAAAATTAATATTTTACTTTATTTATTTATTTATTATTATTATATGTTAAAATAATTTAGAACAATAATTATGAGAAGATGAAAGAAATAATCAACCTTCATTTCTCTTAAAAAAAAACATTGAACCTCAATATACTATTATTAATGAACGCAAATTGATACTCGATTCCATGGTTAATAAACTTGTACGAGATTTGGTCAAACTTCCCGGCTACTTAATTTTATTTTATTTTCCTTCTTTGGGTTTATCGGAGTTTTTTTCTTCTTCATGACTTGGGCTATAGCAATTAGCAAGACTCTAAGTGCTGCCCGAAGTCCTTTTTTCAATAAAAAATTATTTTAAACCTTCTTATAAATTATTGTTTAGACTATAAACTATTTTTCACATAACTTTTTTAAAAAACATAATTACATTTTTTAAAAATATAATGTAAACTTATTTTTTTAAAAATTATTTTTTAAAATGAAAAAGTTTTTATTTTTTTGTTGTGTTTGTTTAAATTACTTTTTCTTTAAAAAATAGTTTTGTAATTTTTTAACAAATTTTATCTGATTCTTTTAAAAAATTAAAAAAAATCACAATTATTTTTTAAAATTTAAACAAACAAAGTATTGTTGTTTCAACAATAAGCACTTATATATCCTACTTGTTAATAATTTTTAGAACTATTTATTAAATCTAGCTCATATCAAAACTATTTCTTATGCATATATCAAAACTAATTTTAATAACCGTAAAAGTAATTTATCAATAAAAATATTTGGTTGGACTTAATTAATTGATACTAATTTTATTAATAAATAGACTAGCTAGATGACAATCTTATCTTTTTATTGCCGTGTCTTGAATCTGGCACACAATAATATTACTATTATGTTTTTAAGATGTTATATGTGTTTATATTTTTATTTAATACATATTTTATAAAATATTAAAATTAGCAAAATAAAATATATTAAGATGATTATAACATTAACATCACTTCCTTTAAAAAAACATTAACATCACTCAAATAAAACACGTGCTTCTAGAAGGAATTTAAATTTAAATTCATTGAAAATATTATGATATACGACAATCCAGCTCTGACTATAGATCAGAGAGAGTTGTAAATTAATGATCATCCACCTGTTTTCAGTTTTCTCGCATGATATTGCGGCCACGCGTATAGCTTCTACTACTTTCTAACCATCACCCTGGACCATATTTAACAAGCCAAAGGGACTTTGTTGTAATCACATCACATAGTGTAGATGGATTTCCTATATATATATATATATATAGGAAATTAATATAGGCATTATTTATTTTTATTTTCTTAAAATGAAATTGACAATTTACTTCCTTTAAGTATATTTGTCTTCTCCTTTGTTTATAATATGTGTATGAAATATAAAGGGGTATTTGATTTGATATTTTTTTATTTTGATTTTTATTGGAAATAGAAAATAGTGATGGAAATAAATTTGGTTGGATTTTTAAAAATATTTTTGGTAAAAATGTTTTCTCAAATGAATCAAAAACTGAAAATAATAAAATTTTGTTTTCAGTTGAAATCAGAATCTCAATTTGGATAAAATGAAAATACAGTGACAAAAAATATAATTTTAAGTAAATCTAAAAATATATTTTTTTTTGAAAATGCATTTTCAGTGTTTTTATTTCTTGAAAACAAAAAAATTCAAACATATTTTTAGAATTCTAATCTTTTGAAAATGAAAATAATTTTCAAAAAATAAAAATAAAAAATAAAAATACAAACCAAACACACCCTAAAAAACTCAATTTACCCATTTTCACTTATTATGTTCTGGTAGTTGATTAAATAGGAGACAGGAACATCAACTTATACATGAACTTAATCCGTCAAGTAGATAGAGGTAAACCAACATAATGTTTATGACAGTCAGAAGTTTTTATACAATTTTTATTACAATCACTGCAAGATAAAATTTTGAACCTTCCAGTGTGACTTTTTTTTTTTTTTGGTAACTTTCCTTTGTGAATTTGAATTCCCGGAACTCCAAAGTAGACTAGTAGTACAATTTTGGGAGGCATTGACAGTTTTATGTATACTATAATTAATAATGATGATGATCTTTTTATGATTTTATCCAATAGCTGTAAAAAAAAAAATGACAAGTGAAATTAACGCATTTGGCAGCGGTGGGAAGGGTAGTGAATTGTGAAATAAATCCATAAATGAATGGTGTGTTAAAGCTAGCTGACCAACCATATTATCAGTCTCTGGTTTGGTGGAATTGTTGTTTTCACAATGAAGACAGTCCTATTCCTCCTTCTGGTGTCAGCGTTAATCCCCATCGCCGTCGCGCAGCCCAATGACTTCTCCGACGCAAACCTCAACGAGTTCAACTCCTCCGTAGCCATAATCATAATCATATTAGTAGTCGCGTTTTTCCTCATGGCCTTTTTCTCCATCTACGTGCGCCACTGCGCTGATTCCCCTTCCAACACCGTCAGGCCTCTCACCACCGCACGCTCCAGGAGGGCCGCGCGTGGCCTTGACCCCGCTCTGATTCAAACATTCCCTATCCTCGAATACTCCGTTGTTAAGATCCACAAAATCGGAAAAGAAGCTTTGGAATGCGCTGTGTGTTTGTGCGAGTTCGAGGACACCGAAACGCTGCGTTTGCTCCCCAAGTGCGACCACGTTTTCCACCCCGAGTGCATCGACGAGTGGTTGAGCTCCCACACCACGTGCCCCGTGTGCCGCGCCAACCTCCTTCCCACCGAGTCCGAGGATGCTATTGCTAACGCCAACGCCAACGGTGTTGTTCCAGTTCCGGAAACGTTAACGCGAGACATCGAATCCCAAAACGACGCCGTGCAAGCCGCGCCAGAGCAGCAGAACGCGGAGGCTGACCCAGTTTTACCCGAACCGGAAGTTGTTTCCCTGGACAAAACGCTAAACCGGAACCGCACGCGAGGGTCGCGGTCGAACCGGCCGCGGAGGTTTCCCAGGTCACACTCGACTGGGCACTCGCTGGTCCAACCGGGAGAAAACACTGACCGGTTCACTTTAAAGTTGCCTTTGGAGGTGAGGAAGCAATTAATAAACCGCCAATTACAACGTGCGAGTAGCTTGATCGTGTTACCGAGGGAAGGTAGTTCGAGACAGGGTTACCGAACCGGGGGAGAAGGGAGTAGTAGAGGCAAAATCTCGAGGCGGTTGGACCGGAGTTTGAAATCGGACCGGTGGATTTTCTCAATGACTGCGCCCTTTTTTGCAAGGGCGTTGTCTATTAGATCGCCTAGGGTTCGAAACAACGATGTTGAAGGAGCGGCGTCCCCGTCGTCTCCCACCACGCCTATCATGCCGCCGACGGCCGTTGACTCGGCAAGGCCTCCGGTTTAACCGGAGTTTCGCCAACCTCCACATACCTTGTCATTTTTTTATTTATTTTTTGCTTTATTTGCGGGACACGATTTTGTTTTGGGTGAAGAATTTGTAAACTGTGTATAATTAATAAGGTATCATGTTTTTTTTTTGTAGGCCGGTTTTAGAAGAACTGGGTCATGATTTCATATTCTCTTCGAGGTTGTTAAGCTAGTTAGTTGACCTCGGATTTTAACATACAGCATGTGAAAAAAAAAATGCAAAATTAGCACGTATATAAATGTTCTAAAATTCCAACAAAAATAAAAAAAATGAAAAAGATACAGCAGCAATTCAGCAAAGGAAAATGTTCAGGTGTTTAAATCTAAAGAGAGAAATATAAACCTAGATGTAACAGGTAATGAAATAATGTGACAAGAATACGGAAAATGATAAATGAGTGTTAATTGTGTGTTGAAATAAAGTAGTTACATATTTCGACAACAGTTTTTGTTTTATCATTTGAAATCTATATAGGTCTCATTAAATATGTACTATATTGTATTTTTTCAAATTAGTAAGATTTACATGAATTTCAACCCATGCAAAGAAAATGTTATTAGATATTTATCATCACTCTTTGATTTAAGAAATGTTTATATTATTACGTTCTCCAAAAAGGTTATTCTTCAACAAATGTTATAAGCAAACGGGGTAGGCATTGCCGCATTGGGGTCAATGTTTACTGCACAAAATCATAGAACACAGGGAGAACAGGAGATAAAAAAAAAAAAGTATGCATTTTTTATAATTAGTTGATTATTTAAAAAAATATTTGAGTAAATTAGAACTGAGAAGTTGAATTATTCTGCCTCTCTTGTGTCCCCATTATTAATTGCTGCCCGTCCACCTCGGAGCCTTCTAGCAAATCCTTATTCGTTGCATAATGCATAGTGCATCCCACCCCACAGAAAATATTTCACATGAGTGGCGCTTAGATTAACGCGTTTTGCGAAGGAGATGTGTTTTTTTTAGTGAATGCATTCTTTGCCTACAAGAATCAAATTCCTTCTGTTTTGTGCTCTAAATTGAACTATGGCATTTGCCAAGCCACTTTTTCTATTTTTCATTTGAAAAAAAAAGAAAAGAAAATTAACTGCTTTTCAATATGCTGTATGGTGATTGGTTTTTGAATTCAAGCTAGTTCACACGCAATATAGGCAGTATATTCGTTTGACTTTAGTATCAATTCAACTTTTCTTTTCTTTCCTTTTTGTAAACTAACCTTTGGTTTTTTTTATCACCTTATCGCTTTGCACAAAACGCAAAAAAATAAAATTAAAACCTGATGGCTTTAGTTGACGGTCGTTAATTAGTTTTGTAACTGCAGTTTAATATAAAATTCTTAAATTATTCGCTTTGTAATGCTCCCTAAATAAATTCAGTCATAGTTGGCGATGAGCAGCTTGCATATATATCCTTTTGGACCAGTTCAAACTTCACAGCAAAGGTTAGTTTCAAATCATACTTGATAGTAGTACTATACTATATAATTAATTTTAGGTTTAATTAATTTGGTAATGCATTCCAAATTTTTAATGTAGCCGCCAACATAAATGTTGTTGCATCTTAATTGAAAAAGAAAAAGAAAACATAAATGTTGTTGCCTTTGATCACTTTTTTTCTTCCTCTAATTAAACTACCTTTTATCTCAACATTTGTCGTTCTAGCGTGAGGTGCATTCTATGTATAAATAAAAGAGAACTTATAGTTGACATGTACAGTATTAAAATTAAATATTTACCAATATATTATTTATTATTGAATCATCTTTAATAATTATATATATTTTATGAATATATTTATTTATCGTAAAAAGGTTAAAATAAATGTTTAAATCATATAATTGAAGTAAACAAATAGCACATGACATGACCTATTGACCTCATTAAACTTTCATAATTTTGTTTGTGGGAAAACATTAAATAGATATACCATTCCTAGCTATAAATTAATCATTGAAAGATGTTTTATAACCCGTTCAAAAAGAAACATATTTTATAACATTTCGAAATTTAACTTTGTAAGGGTGAAAATTTCAACACTTGCGAAACTTAAATTCCAATAACACTTTGCGAAACTAAATTCTGGAATCATGAATTTCCTGTTTCTTATTTTACTCAGACATATAAAATTGGGGGTAAGTATTTGCTTCTTGATAGAATCAGACATTGCTTCCTACAAAAGAAGAAGAAGAAGAAGAGAGAATCAGACACTGCTTAGGATCACAGGTTAGCGACATCTCAAATTTGGTGGTTCATCTACGAACAATGCTACGGGCTTTCTTTCTTTCTTGTTGTTAACTAAGAAAGGATGATAGGTCAATGGGTTGTGGTTCGGTCTTGTGGTCGCAATGAGTGTCTCCGTGAAAATGAAGATCAGTGAGTGTTGTGAACTTGTGATAAAAAAAAAAATAAGGAGAAAAAAGTATCAATAATTGTGAGGTTAGGTGATGAAAAAAAGAACGAATGAGAGAGTGAGTGGTGCCTCATTTTTATAGTGTTTATTATGCCTAGTTATTCTGTTTCTAGTGAAGGATAAGAGAATGAAGGAATCTTAACTTTTTTCCAATTCATAAAGAAGTGGATATCTCCTTGTTCGTGGAAAGTTATGAAAGAATAAAATAGTTTTACAATTAGTTTTTAATTCAAAAAATTATTTGTTTATGGAACTGCTAAAATATTAACCACCTTGAAGTTAACTTGGCCCACATTAATTTATACAGAACAATTTGGCCCACATTGGTCGACAAATCAGATTAATTCGTGAATCAAACAGGCATAAGAAATAAAAGATATGGTCTCACAGTGGCCCTGTGGGCTAGCAGACTAGTCTGTGAACCTAAATAAAAATAGTAAAAATTGAAAAAACGAAAAAAAATCCAAAAATTTAAAATTTCAAAATTTTCAGAATAATAAATACTAATAGAATATTAAAAATTTATTTATGCAGGTTAAATAGTTTGATCCAAAAACCCATATACCAAAGCCATTTTAATTGTGGGCTAAATGGGTTAGTTCACATCAATTTGCATTCGAATGGGCTAAGAATCACTAGGTTTAGGCCCTGCATGTTGCCAGTTAAACGGGCCAATCTATGAACCGTATCTCATATACTCAACTCCACTCTTGATGCAACTCTCTTTTTTTTTTTTCATTAAGTGGTTATAGCATTTGAACGGAGAATTCTCTCTTTCTCTCTCTATTTGCTGTTAGATACTTAATATTCACATTTTTATTTTATCTCCATTTATTTTTCATTATAATATTTATCACTTTTTCTTTTCTTTTTTTCATCCTCTTTTTTTCTACACCAATTCATCCAAAGATTGGGATGAACGTTTAACATTTCACATTTTTTCCTTTTATTTTTTTTTCTCACTTTTATATGTTTTGTCTGTGTGTGTTTATTCTTAAGTGTTACTCATAAAGACAATAATAGAGATATAAGGTTGATCTAGTGGTTAGAGAGGAAAAGAAAAAGGAAAAAAAGGTTATAAGTTCAAATATTTTTAACTAACATTTTTAACAAAATTAAAAAATTAATATTTGTCAATAATACAAATAATGAGGCGTGTTAAATAATTATCTTTTCACCGGACCAGCTGTCTCTTCCCTCGTTTTTTTGGTCCATGTCATGGGCTTGGCCCGTTCCACTTTGCCCTTTCTCTCCGAAGCTCTACTATTCCTCTTTATCATATAACATATAAGATAGTAAAATACGTACGTAAGAGTTGGCTTGATTGAGAAATAAAAAAGTGCTTACTACACAAAATATTATGTAGAAGCAGAGCTATGGACCCCATGAGTCCATGATCATCTATGAGTATGAGGTAGTGTACCCCATAAATTCCCATGCATTATGATGCTAGCTAGTAGTTTCCCACAGTAGGGTAGAGAAATGTTCAAGTTCAACGACTGAGAACTAAAGTAAAGATGCCTATTAGCTGTACGGCCACGAAAGTACAAATAATCATATGGACATATGTACTCAACATTTTTTTAAGCACAAACAGATTATGATTGATGACCGGAGCCATGAGGCCAACGTGCATCCTACAAAGAAAAAGAGTTTTAATATTCTTGCAGTATTTTTTTTAAAAAAAATTCATAGACTTTTCCGTTGGTGTCTTTTACAACTATCTTTAATTTTGGTCCATAAAAAAAATGATATGGGCAGCAGTTATAATTGTATCAGTCTGATGCGAAAGCTGGGTCAAACTCATAGAAGATCACTGTTCAGCATGTTTTGAAACAGTGCAGAATCTTGACTCTAGTGATTGGCAGTATATGAAGGTATGTCAGAACCATCGCGATGGATATTGAAAGGTCTTTTGCCTTGCTTTTGTACTAATTTAAAAGTTGAATTTAATTAGTTACTTTATGGTATATTTGGTTATAGAAAATAAACTGAAAAGAAACAAGAGAGAATGAAGAAATATAATAGAAGTAGAAACTGAAAAGTAAAATGATTTTTAAGTTTGTAAAATAGAAGAGAAAGTGAAAGCAGAGAAAAAAACAACATGCAGGCAAAATAACATTAATATCTTAAGTAAATAATAATATAATATAATTAAAGAATGGATATTTTTGGCATTAATTATGTAAATAGTATTCCTTCTCTTATTTTTCGTCCATATATGAACAAGTTGTAAAAATCATGTCATCATGCGGGACTCACACACACACATATGCACTATCTTCTCTTACTTCTTTTAAATATAATACATTTATAGGCAAGAAAAACATTTAATATAATTTCTATTAATACAGTTTCAACAATCATTCAAACCTGGGTGAATCATTCATACATACACATATATATACTTTAATCTTAAAAAATTATTATGAAATTTTTGTGTATTTATAAATGTCTAACTCTTACAAAAAAAAAATTGTAACTAATTTTTTCTTTTAAAATGTCTGAAAATAAGATGAATCCAAAATAATTTTTTGATAATCATAATTCTGCTGGTTTAATTCTTCCAAGTGGTGGCTTCATGCATGCCTTGCGTGACCTATTTTATTTTACTGACCCAATATGAAAAATCAGTTTATTAAAATAAGTAAAAACAAAATAAGTAATTTTACTCGTGAATAAGATAATTAATATTCTAGCTAATATATTTATAATTTCTTAATTCTTATACACGTACATATAATATTGAATTTGTTTTTCTCGTCAATAATTAAAATTATTCATTTATCCGTTAAAGTTACTCACTAGTATATAAAAGAACCAGAACCTAAACTTCATTGCATATATACGAAATGTCAGTATGTCACTATGCCACAGTATAAACTAGAAATCATGTGCTTAGAAGAAATTAATACACGTATCACTGTTCTCAAAAGCAGGCTAGACCAATCGGTTTGATCAATTTGACCAAAATCAAAGCCATGTCCGGTTGAATTAAGCATTTAATTAAATCGTTTTTGTAGTGAAACCGAGAAGAATTAATAGTCAACTCGACGTTGAACTGATAAGAATCAGTTAAGAGTACGACTTAATATTGGGCATATCAAATTAAAGGAGTCAATCATGGTTACAAGACAAGAGAATTTATAACTAGACATTAATTTTATAGAATACGAGTAATACTCATTCTTTACGCATATTGATTAATAAGAAAATAACCCAAACATGGAACCGTGTGAATTCTATAATGGCATCCATCTCTCACTTTAACTTATCCTAGTAAGTACTGAAGGGATAAGCAAAACCAAAAAGAATAATATGACATTGAAAGCCTCAAGTGGCTTCAATAATAAAGCATAGTAGTAGTGACTAGTGAGGGGCATTAAGTATTGATTGTTTAATGCAGGTAACAGGTTGAAGCTTCCATGACCGCCATGCATGCATGTTACGTTGTATGTGAAAGCCAACTCATAAGAAGATATTCTTAGTTGTTTGTTGCAGCCTCCGCAACCGCCTTTGGTGCTTTGTCTCTATAAATTAACGTGTGTACGCGTCACTCCCTCACTCTGTACGGAAACTTGAGCTATTTACTCAACACAGATATTTTTAAGACACTGACAACAGTGCCTCTTAACCGCCCTTTACAGTATCTCCTCTTCCTCCTCAATCCTACTTAATTGCTTTGCTTCTCCTTTTAATTTCTATATATTTCTCTCTCTTCTGGAAACAATTACTTTAAGGATGAGTAAACAAGACTTGTTGAAAGTTCAGGTACTGTTACTGTTACCATATCTCATGGCCTTGTTAAGTGAATATAGTTACAGTTATGCATGTTTGCCTCTTGTGTGTGTTTTGTTTTTCTTTCTTTTTTCGGGTTCATGAAATGTTAATTCTGAGTAAGTTAACTAACTGATTTGTGTTGGTCTTGGTCCCATAGCAGAGCTGTGTTCTCAAGGTTAATATCCACTGCGATGGCTGTGAGCAAAAAGTCAAGAAACTGCTGCAGAAAATCGATGGTACAATATTCTTATATATTAGCATACCCCTCCTTATTTTATTTTATTTTTGATGTTAATATGCTTCATCTTTCAACTTTACCATGTCAATTGACATGCCCTTTTCGTTTTTGGTAACCCTCCTGAATTAGATATGTAATGTTCTATAAGACTTAATAAACATATGATGTATATTTTGTTATTTCGAGTCTTTAACCTTACTTTGTTGTATATATGGTTCCAATTTTCGTGTGCTAGCTGGATTAGATTTAGTTGCTTATTTTTGTTGTTGGTAATAATAATAATATTGGATGCTGTTGTTGTTGTGAAGGGGTTTATTCTGTGAGAGTAGATGCAGATGAAGGGAAAGTGGTAGTGGCAGGAGATGTGGATCCAGCGAAACTGGTAAAAAAGCTAAAGAGGGGAGGGAAGCATGCTGAGATATGCCAGAACCAGAAAGGAGAAATGATGTGTAATCAGATTCAGAACTATCCTATCAATCCCCAATTCCAGAACATGCAACTTGGTATTGGGGGAAAGGACAACAATAATAATCACAAGGGTCAGAAAGAGAAAGGTACTGCTGCGGCTGCTGGTCAACTAGCACACTTCCCTATTCTTAAAGGGGTTCAGGATCTCAAGGTACCTGCCAAGGAACAAAAGTCTGTCAAGTTCAACTTGCCAGAGGAGGATGAATTTGATGCCAGTGATGATGGTTATGATGAGGATGGATTAGGCCATGGACATCCAATGCAGAACAAGATCATGCCCATGATGATTAATCACAACCATAAAGACAATTCTGGTGGGAGTAGGAATATTAATGGAAGTGTTAAGAAAGCTGACGTCATTGATCAGGCAATGCTGTTCAAGGGCAAAGGTGGAAATTTCGATGAGGCAGAAGCTGACAATGATGGAGGAAAGAAAGGTAGTAGTAGCCAAAAAGATGAAATCAAGAAGGGGGATTTGGATAAGCCTAAGGCAGTCGGTGAGGTAGATTTTCATAAGAAAAAGAATGGGAAAAGTGAGAATGGATTACTTGGTCGGTTTCTAGGCTTTGGGAAAAAGAGCAAGAAAGGAGAATTAGAAGAAACAACTTATACCAATAAGAGCAAGAACCAAAACAGTGGTGCTGAAAATAAGAAAGGCAAGGAAGGGAAATTGGAGGATCATGGTAACAATGACTTTGATTTTCATGATTACGATGATACCCCTCCTCATCCCAAAAATGGCAAAAGTGGTAAGGGTAGTAACAATGTCAAAGAAGGCCAGATGGGCCCGGGCCCAATAATGGGTAATAATCTTCCAATGCGTCATCAGATGGAGAATATTCAAGCAGTACAAGGACTTCCGGCGATGAATGGTGATGGTGGGTATTATCAAGGGGTGCAAATGCAACATGCTCCATACAATAACCTTCAGCAGCACTACATGGGTATGATGATGAACCAGCATCAACATCAGCAAGCAAATATGAACAACAACATGTACCCAACACCCATGATGTATGGTAGGCCGCATCCATCTATGAACTACATGCCACCACCTCCTATGCCATCTCACCCAATTGCCGATCCTATTACTCATACTTTCAGTGATGAGAATGTTGAGAGCTGCAGTATCATGTAATTAATTAATTAATTACTAGTGACAACTTGCTTTTCTGCTCTATGATTCGGTCTTTAGGGAGTTCATTAAATTTTGTGTAGGACGGAAAATGTGGGATGTTTAGGATTATATTATTATATTATATATAAATAAATAGTATATTGTTTGCTCATTTTCCTCTTGTCTTGGTTAGAAAAATTAATTACGCATAGTAGTTTTTAGATTATTAAAACAATAATTCAATGCGATTTTTTTAAATGACAAAATTAGACAGTTGTCACTATTAATGGTACATGGAGGACAGTATGCCACAGCCAAGCACCGACAATGAATCACGTGGCCATGATGAAGTTGTATTTCTAAACTGGAGGAAAATCCAATGCTCTAAGTTTGTGGTAATATTGGCCAAAAGTCAGCAATATCAAAACATAGCATTGAATACCTAACTGCCAAGTACACCCACTGAGCAAATGTTAGTTTCCAGTGAGTGGTTCGGCACTTCCTTTAATTAAGGTCGTTGGGTTGATTTTTCTTAGATATGAGGTTACATTATTTGAAAGTGTGTACTGGTCAGGATTAGGATTATAAATCATATATTTGATATATTAATGGATAATAATTACCACTTAATTGTTCATCCATCTATTATAAAGGGATATTAAAAAGATTTTCAAACTTTATTGTAATTTCGTTAATTATTTAGTGTCGGAATACTTTTACCCAAATAGGAGATCAAATTGTTGATGGAAATCGATTTGGAAAAATTTTCAGAATCTAGTATCACTCCCACTCGTCCACAGGAGTTTGACATACCAAATAGGAGATCAAATTGCTGATGGAAATCGATTTGAAGAGCATTTTAGAATCTTTTACTAATAATGAATTAAGTGGTGGGAAGGGAATTAATATGGGTTTAGATGCTAGCTGATTATACATTTATACTAAAAAAAAAAGAGGTACAAAGTACAAACTCATTGATAAATTGTTTACTATAATATTGTACAGTATATTATTGTTTGATATTTTAACTTCGTCGAGAAGCTTGTCCTGAAATGAATATAAAAGTTTCAGATAATATAAGCGGGTAATGTCGAGGGTGTATTGAGATAGGATGGCTTTGAAGGAAAAAGATTGAATGAATTTAATATAATTATTTTTATAATAGAATCGAATTGTACGTGTTGATTTGAAATATATATTTGGTCATTTACTGTTTTGACCATTTTTTATACAGTTGAGTTATTTTAATGATTACAAATAGAAGTATATAAATTTACTGAAAATGAAAAAAAAAAGTGAACACCCCCTAATTTTTATTTTTTTGAAATTTTGTCATAGACATATATATTTGGATCGACTTTGTCATAGACATATACTAATGATTTAAGATATGATTGATCACGAAGCATATCCTAATGGGGGATAGCAATAATTATATGGAGCGCATAAAGTATGGTCTTCTGGTTAAAGCAAGCAAATGAAAGGAAAAGAAGACGATGGAAAAGCAAAGGGAAGAAACAATAAAAATATAAAATCATTAAATCAGAGAGAAAGGGATACACTCGTTCATTCAATTTCAGATGAGGCAATCTAGTATGCTCGTTTTCTCTAATCGTCATTAAGTTTTTTAATATATATTTTAAACGTGAGTCAATCAATTTTTTTTAAAGAAGACTTTAGTCCATGATAAATAATTATTTAATTAATCACAAAACACTTGCAATGCACACTGAGTTTGTAGGAAAAAATCCAAGTTTAATTCCCATAGAATATACTCCTGTTAGTATCAAACAAAAAAAAAATTGATTCAAAGATTCGTCTCCTTTAATATGAATTTGACAGTATTTTTTTCATTCACTTTTATATAACAACCAAGAAACTTGTATCACGTATATATGTTAGAACAGTTTGGGCCTTTTACATCCTGGGACTCAGCGGGCATGGGATTTTTGGTTCTGTATTTACAAATAGATTTTGCTAAACCTACTCCTTGCTTTTCTATGTACAGTCCCTCTTTTATTTTTTGGTTTTAAATTTTTCCATTATCACAAATACTCTTAATACCCGAAGTAGCCTTATATACATATAAATTATAAAAATGTATAAACATTATTCTCTGTATTGCATCTCCATTGTTCTCTAAACTCTTCCCATCTATTTTCTCTCCTTCTGTCTTTTATCAATCGAAGATATTCAAATTTTATCTTAACATCGTTTCATTATATTGATTTTCATCATACAAGGGAAACATGACAATCAACCAAGTTCGAGCAGTTTTTTTTATCCTTGTCAATTCTGGAACGTAAGCCACGAAACCACTGGGGGTAATCATTATTCCATAGAGTAATATCCGGAATACAACTTAATGCTTTGAATTAGTTTCAAGACATGCAAGAGAATGAATTGATTTGAATTAGTTTTAAGACATGCAAGAAAACTAGCTATTGTATAGCACAAATAACAATAACTATAGTGCTTTTAAGGTTAACAGGGTGTACTTAATGCTAATTTTCCAATGGGAGCTAAAGGATGTCAAAGACTGAAAGTAACTGGCTATATGTACAAACCCATACAAACACTAGTAAGGAGGCTCCATGTCCAAGTAATCAGAGCCCGGCGAAAAAAAAAAAACCTAATATAGTTCGGGTTCGGCTATATATTTACGTGTCCTTGTCGAATTAATTAAAATAGTAGCTCATTTTTAAATACTTAATTAGTGTCATTGAATTTTCAGACTTGGATTATACCTCCAGTAGATATTCGTAGTGCTTGTTTGAGAGACAAGTTTTTTTTTTCTTCTGACGTTTGAGAGACAAGGTGTTTTGTCTCTTAGTTGGGTTTTGCAGTTTTGCTGCTTAATTTGTTTTTTTTTGTTTCACATTGCACCAAAAAAAAAAAAAAGAGTGTATAGGCCTATGATCGATGTAGAATACTATAAACTTGAGAGACGTTAATTCCTTAGTCATTTTTTATATCTATTTTTAATACGCGATGAGTTGTTAAAAACATGGACTATATATAATTCCACACAATAACCCAATTAGTCCCTGAAAATGTTAACTCAGTTGGATGGAAAGATTAAAGTATATTATATTTGTAATTTTGAAGGATAAAATACTTAATTTCTTGTTTAAGGATCAAAGTGCTTGTTTGAAATTTTTTTTCCACGGAGCTATTATGGCAATTACAATAAATATAATAAATAATTTTCAATGCATTTTGTCAGTATAAAGATAGGTTTATTTATAGAAAAATAATAACGAGTAGGAGGAGCAAATGTATTATTAAACATGATAACTAGCTAATGAAAAATAGTTTTTTATGATAATAAAGTTTGTATAATTAAGTAATACAGTATACAAGAATTTGCAAGAGTAGTGATGTGTGTGTACGTTTCTTTTTCTTGAAAAGAATTGAAAGATATATATTGATTTATTCGCGTCTATGCAATAATTAATACAATGAATTGTTTAACGGTGTCGGTTGGTTCTGCATGACTCTCATTCATAGCATAAGGAGGTCCGTGAGGAATGTCATGGCAGAAGTGCAGAACCGAACCGTGGGGTGGACAGAGACGTTTCAGTTAATGAATGACAGACTTGAGCTTGCAAAAGTTCGAGAAATTATATAATTATCATCCTTCTCAAATTTGGGTCGAGTATGTGTTTAGAGCAGACCCGAACTTAATTAACTACACTGCTTAAGTTACATCAATAGATACAAGTTATCACTGATTATATATGCTTTCTACTCGTAAGATCGCCCTAGGCTTAAATTAGTTTAATAGCTAACATTGACTGGAAGCAGTCGAGCTATTAACAAAATCATTATCAATATTTAACTCTAACTCCATACTTAATAGTTTAGAGCTCAGCTTCAAGCTTGAATTGATGAACAGTTCTATTACAGTAACGAAAATGATCTGTGGGCATTCAAGTGTTCATGTACACTCGTTAGGAAAAGAGATAAATGAAAAAGTCCAAGTATATATGATATAAGAAGAGAGATTGATAAGAAAGAAAAAAAAATTATATCAATAGACTGTTTATATTGTAGTAAGTTTCAGTTCACTTTTCAAATATGATATGCTGTTGCAAGAGGGCTTCCCTGTATCTGTATCTAGCTAGTTATATAAGTTTCATCGAGATATAAAAATATATATTAAAGCAAAAGGTTAGCAATACACTTAAATATGAGAAATTATCATATGGGTTTGGGACTGTTAAAATTTTGATAAATTGACACATAATCAAATATTATTAGTTTTGTTATTGTAAAAAAAAGTTTGATTATGTTACACAAAGATTGACCATGACCATGAACACAAGGTGGTATCAAATTATGGAATAATTTCTTCTCAAATACACTATTTTGAAGACTCTTTATCATA
Source organism: Glycine soja (assembly GCF_004193775.1). NCBI lineage: Eukaryota > Viridiplantae > Streptophyta > Magnoliopsida > Fabales > Fabaceae > Glycine > Glycine soja. Next base: position 45,759,257 of record NC_041004.1, on the reverse strand, counting down.
TATGTTCGGGGACGCGTTATAGGGTAAGGTTGTTAAGTCAGACACGATACACAAGTTTTTTAAGACCGTTGGATATAACACACAATTAGTTAACGGTGCAGATCTCCAAAGTATAACAAGCGAGAAAAGTATTAAATAAAAAGCTGTATAGTGAAAATGAACAATTCATGCTACTGGTTTCTGTTTTTGTGTAACGTGAGTTCGATCCCACTATGGTTGTCATTTATTTTCAGTTAATGTTTAATAGTACTATTTTTTTCAGAAGTTATGTTTAATCGCACTTACTATGACTTATGTGATAGATTTTAATGTATTTTAATTATTTATTTATTTTGTTACATTATATATAACATTTATTAGTAAAAAAATAACACTTATATTTAACATTTATTTAGCCATGAAATATTACTTTAAGTATTTTACAAATATTTTTTTAGAGAAAAACATTTTATATGGGCCAAAGTTGATGATTTAGGGTAAGGTTTGATTACTTTTTTATCTTTTAATTTATTTATTAGGTTTAATTTGGTCTCTTTATTTTTAAAAAGTTCAATTAAATTCCTTAATTTTAAAAATAAAAGGGGGATCCAATGTCTCTATCTTGAAATAGTAGGGTTGGCTTTTGGATCTATTTTAATTGATTACATGTAATCCATTAGTTCGAGTTCCAGATGTTATTTTATTGATTTTGGGCATGTTGTAATCGATTTCATTAAACCTAAAATATAAGTTACATACTAGAATAAGGATCGGATAATATGTTAGATGAGATTTAAATTAAGGTTTTTTTTTTGTAAGATGAAGATTTTCACAAAGCAAATTTGACCACAAATTAAAAATGGATGCTCTGTACGGTAGCGTCAAACAACTTTTTAAAAAGGTTTTTCACAAAAGGATTTTTTTCTCAAAATTTAAACATCGAAAGTAAGATAGAAGCAACTAAGATAAAACAAGTATAATAGAAGCTCGAGTAAAAACAAAAGATTTATATTGATTCAGTAAATCTCTTAATTTACCTTAGTTTCTCTTTCTAATCCTTGGAGGATTCCACTCAAGTTTTTACACTACTAATTAAATCCTTGCATATAACACATGTGGCTGTGACTGTAATGATCCTATACATGACGTACATGGGAGGAAATGACTTATAGGTTGGATCTCCTTCTTGGAGACACAATAGATGGAATGAATAGGGGTTTGAAGATGCACATGTATAAAGATGTTCAACATATGTTTATATTAGGTGTGTATTTTCTTGAGTTTTATTAGGTATATTTTCAAAGAGTTTCTGATCAGAATAATTTAACTTTGACTTAAGCTAGAGTAGCTTCACCTTTACATTTGTTGATAACATACTAATAACGAGTTAGTGTTGATGTTTGTTTTGATCATGATTTATTATTGTAAATTGTAAATAAGTTAGATGCTCATTATGCTTTGCATAGTTGAAACATTTATTGAGATTATTTTATCAAACAATCTCATATATATATATTCATATGAATGGGAATTACAATAGTATTAGAATAAAACTAATATCCTCATATATATTTTAATTAGAGATTAATTAAATTGTAATAACCCATTTTTAACAATATAAATTAAATTAAAATAACCTATACATTAAAAAATTTGATTTTAAAATTTTAGAAATTCATGATTTTAATTTTTTTACCAGAAATTTGTTAATATTGTTAAAATATTACCAACTAATTTATAAATTTTATTTTAAGGCAATTAAGCATGTTTGATAAAATATATATATTGTTATAAATACTTTTCAAAAGTATAAAGTTGATGATGGCGTGGTGGTAGATTATTTTAGTTCTAGGTTCGAATGCAAGTTGGTTTAGGCATTTAGCCTTATTCTTTTTTCTAACCAAAATAAATGTAAATGGAAAACCTTTAGCAAAAAAAAGAAATCAAAATTGAAAACATCATCCGGTGGAGTCGAGAAGCCCACACCCACGTGACCCAACAATATTAAAATAAGAGTTTGCTCTACAGTAAATGCGATACTTTTTTATTCAATACTTTTTCCACTTCTAAAATCTTGGAGATTTGCACCGTTAACTAATTAAGTGTTATATCCAACGGTCCTAAAAAAACTTGTGTACCGTGCCTCACATTTCAACTTTGCGCACCCTAGAAGCCGTCTATGTTTAGGTTAGTGTTTGCAACAGTTGAAGCGCATCACTCAGGAGGCTACTTGGTCTTGCTTTTGCGTCTTTTGTTCAATTTTTCACGTGATTTTGTTGGTGAACACGCGTACTTGAAACTTATTATAAATTACATAATTTTATAAGTTTCACTTCTTATATAATACTTCATTCATGCATTTATAATTTTGATGAATAATAAAGAGTTTGTTAAAAAATATATTATTTCATATAATATATAGGGTTTAGAATGCCAATTTTTAAAAAAAGAATAAAAAAATAAATAGAATAAAATCGAAAAAATGAAATGTAAAAAATTTGAGGGGGACAAATAAAATATGAAAGTCTATTATTTAAATTTTCCATTAGAATTCTATTTTCCTTAGTTAATATGAGCTAGCCAGTTGGGAGATACACGAAAATGTCATGAAACAGTTGCATGTAGGGAAATTAATGTAGTAGAGGGATAGCAAGACAAAAATCCAAGCCAAGCTAGCTGCTCACGCGAACTCGATCCACACGTCCTTTACAGAGTTTCAAACGGATGAAATCTGCATGGCATGCAACTAAAGCATTGTTCTCAGCTGCCAAGTACCCCTCACACTCACCAACCCTTTGTTTTTCTCCCCATTGCATGTTAACTCAAGTTTATCCTTTCTTTGCTTCTGGAAATTCACAAGCCTCAAACACGTCGACGTCCAATCTTGTGACCAACACGGCCAAAAGAAAAGAGAATCTCATCCCTTTCACACTTAGCCACTTAAAGCTAGCCAAACGGTGATCTTTCTCTATATATTGTAGCTCTCTAACACAACCAACACTACCATTATTCAATATTCAAACCTTGCTCTATACTACACAGTACACACACTAGAAGAATAATGGCTTCCATCCTCCACTACTTTTTAGCCCTCTCTCTTTCTTGCTCTTTTCTTTTCTTCTTATCCGACTCAGTCACCCCTACAAAACCAATAAACCTTGTTGTTCTACCCGTTCAAAATGATGGTTCCACAGGGCTCCATTGGGCCAACCTCCAAAAAAGAACCCCTCTAATGCAAGTACCAGTCCTGGTGGACCTCAATGGAAATCACTTGTGGGTTAACTGTGAGCAGCAGTACTCATCCAAAACGTACCAAGCACCCTTCTGCCACTCCACCCAATGCTCTAGAGCCAACACCCACCAATGCCTCAGTTGCCCCGCGGCATCAAGGCCAGGGTGCCACAAAAACACGTGTGGCCTCATGTCCACTAATCCCATCACCCAACAAACCGGTTTGGGTGAACTAGGAGAAGACGTTCTTGCAATCCACGCCACACAAGGGTCGACCCAACAACTTGGCCCATTGGTCACAGTCCCACAATTCCTCTTTTCTTGTGCACCTTCCTTCCTTGTTCAAAAGGGTCTTCCTAGAAACACTCAAGGTGTGGCTGGGTTAGGCCATGCACCAATTTCTCTTCCAAACCAACTCGCTTCCCACTTTGGCCTACAACGCCAATTCACCACTTGCCTTTCTCGCTACCCTACTTCAAAGGGTGCTATAATATTCGGGGATGCACCTAACAACATGCGACAGTTTCAAAACCAAGATATTTTCCACGATTTGGCCTTCACCCCATTAACCATCACCCTGCAGGGAGAGTACAACGTGAGAGTCAACTCAATAAGAATCAACCAGCACAGTGTGTTCCCACTGAACAAGATATCATCCACCATCGTAGGGTCGACCTCTGGAGGAACCATGATTAGCACCTCAACTCCTCACATGGTTCTCCAGCAATCCGTGTACCAGGCTTTCACTCAGGTGTTTGCTCAGCAGCTGCCAAAGCAAGCACAGGTGAAATCTGTGGCACCATTTGGGTTATGCTTCAACTCCAACAAGATCAATGCATATCCTAGCGTGGACCTTGTGATGGACAAGCCCAATGGTCCTGTTTGGAGAATCTCTGGTGAGGACTTGATGGTGCAGGCACAACCTGGGGTCACGTGTTTGGGTGTTATGAATGGAGGAATGCAACCTAGAGCTGAAATTACCTTAGGGGCACGTCAGTTGGAAGAGAACCTGGTGGTGTTCGATCTTGCAAGGTCAAGGGTCGGGTTTAGCACCTCATCACTGCACTCGCATGGAGTCAAATGTGCTGACCTCTTCAACTTTGCCAATGCATGATGAGCCAAGATCGCGAGACTTTTTATAATATGCTTATTTATAATTAAGCAAGCATCTACTACATGTTATGGTTAATAAAAGTAATAATGTAAGAATAAAGACTTTGAACTAAATAATAATATGAACGATTCTCTTTCGTTGTTCAATGAGAAATTAATGTTGTTGCTGTTAGGCCCCTGCTTTGTGTGCTAATTGAACGTGCACTTTTTTATTTTCGCTAAGACGATCCTTTTCAACCAGATACGGTGATTTTTACCTCCGGAAATAAGATAAGTTCCCTAGAGTGTCCAGGGGATCAAATTACTATTATAACTTTCATACATCATTTTTATAATTTGATATAAATTATAATTATTAAGATCATCTTTATTAAAATTAAATAATAATAAAAATATAATCAAATGATCTATATTTTATTATATTTTAAAATATTTATATTATTTTAATTTTAATTTAAATCTATACGAACAAAATAATAAATAATTTTGAATAATTTTGTATATATCTTTTATTTGAAAATAATTTTTAATCTAATAATGAGTTAAAAAAAATCATCCAATTAAATTATCAAAATTTCACGGTTATCAAAATTTTGTATATATGAAACAACAACAACCATCCTGTTATGCTCTAGCTGACATCCTTATTTTGATAAATAAAAAAGAGACAAAGCTTTAATTGGCTTATATATATAAGCGGGAGATACCTTAACAAAAAAAAATGAGAAAGTTAAAGAGGCATTTCTCCTTCGATTAATATTTTTTTAATAAAGATTATATCTATCTTTTTCTTTTTAAAAAAATTATATTTATCTTAAATTTTTAATAGAAAGATTAAAATTCTTAATTTTAAGAAATAAGAAAACTAAATATCTCATTTTTTTTAAATGGAAGAATCAAAATTATCAATCAAATAAAATTAAAATTAAAATTAAATTTTATTTATTATTTTATCACTTCATAATAAAGGTGAAATAATTTTTTATCTCTTATATTTGTGGGACTTAAAACATTATTCCTCAAATAAAGACGTCTACAATAGTGCGAGTGAAGGAATAAATATCGGGAATAATATAAAAATCTCAAGAGATTCATTCTATTAAAAAAAATCTCAAGAGACCCTATAATTTACTCTTATCTATTTAAATTTTTAAGAAAATGATTTAGAAAGCCAAATGTAGGACACTTACCAAAAATCTTTTGTTCCCAAGCTAAACATTGTTACTCATCCGTTAGATTCGACAGTAGGGTGACGTGGAATATATGATTGACGTGGCACTCTATAATTGGTGGGGACAGAAGATTTCTTACGTGGTTCCATCGAGTGCGTGTTCGATCTAATGAGAGAGCGTTTTTGTTTTCTTGTCTGCTTAATTGAGTCTACTAGTCTCTCTCTTTCTCTCTCATTCTTTTGATCAAACACAGAGAGCGCAGTCGTAGAAGAAAAGAAATCCTCACAATGCATTCATTCGGCTACAGAGCCAATGCGTTGCTAACCTTTGCCGTCACCATTTTGGCTCTTATGTGCGCCATGGCCTCTGTATCCGACAACTTCAACACCCCCACTCCCTCTGCACAAGTCCAGGTCCCTCTTTTCTCTTTATCATTTCACCTTTACGGATCTGCAATTTGATCAATCTTTCACCCCCTTTTTTTATTTTTTATTTTTACTCTCTGTGCTTTGTTTTCCGGATGTAGGTGTTGAACATCAACTGGTTTCAGAAACAGCCCAATGGCAATGACGAGGTAATTCCTGTTTGTTTCTTTTCCTAGTCAAACACAACATCCTGTTTCGTTCATGGGTCTTGCAGGACTTTTTCTTATTCGCTTTCAGTCTCCAATCTCCTTCAGATTTAGGATCGTGTGTAAACCTTAGAATTTTTGTTGCTTTTCATTATATCATGGATTGCCATCAAATTTAATTTTGTTGACTTCTGTAAATGCTTTGGGTGATTTTTAATTGGTTGACTAGTAAAACCCTAAAAATCTTAACAGTTGACATTGTATCTAAATTAAACTCAATTATATCACCGATGGTATTTGTTTCCGTTTTATCTTCGAGTGGTTTACTAACTAAGTATCGATGTTGATGCATAGGAGATTCCGCTGCAACCCCACACATCAGGCACAAGTCTGAATCACACATCCCCTTCGCCATCCGAACACCATTGCTGAGCAACCCACCGTGTTTATTCTTCAATTTTAGGTTTAAGGTTATCATCTCATGTAACAAGCAACTTAAGTTGTTGCATTGCAGTTGGTATAGGTTTTGGATGTAGGAAACATCCAATTAACCCAGCCTTCAATGCTTAAACATGACAAAATTATCATTGAATGATCCTTGGTTGCGGCTTACAAGTAAATATAGTTAAAACATGGTGTAGAGGATACTTTCTATCAGTAGATTGTTATGTCACATAGGCTAGAGTCTGAACAAGCAAACACAAATGAGATAAAGAGAACTAGTAAATGAATTGCACAGATCAAAGGTGCTTAGTATTTGTAAAAAAAAAAAAAAAAAAGACATGCTCAAGCTTATCTCATTTTTGTAATTGAGGCAAAAGCTTGACTTGTTTAAATTTTTGTAGTGTGTCTATAGCTCGAATAGCTTCTTTCCCTTTATCAAATCTCTTCTCAAAGTAATGCTGAACAAATGAATATTTGTAGTCATTGTCTTTCAGCATTATGTAATGAAAAAATGACAAGAACAGAACCTTGTAAAAATTGAATAAATTATTTTTCGCTTCAAGGATTGTATTTTCATGTATGTAGTCCTCTAGCTCATAAATCAATCTTGGTTCATACTGTTTGTAGGAGGGTTTTACCAAAAGATGCTACTAGTTGCATCTTTCCTCATTAAATCCCTGAAGTTTCTCTCTCTCCTAAATGAGCCAAATGTTATGGATTGGTAAAAGATGTGTAGAAACTTAAGATAGTGACTTTTGTTTGTACAACTGCTGGGATAGTGAAATGTTTAACATATGTGATCATGATGATGGATAGGGTCAAATAAAATTTCTAAATCTTAGGATACTTATATTCAAGAGTATAAATATTAGGTAACGGTATCAATGCCTTGTCCAAACTGAAATTGGGATTGCTGGTTTAGTTGACAAATTCTTCTTTTTAACCCATGTTTCTGTGGTTCTGCAAAATAAATGTGTACTTGGTGAAGAACTATTATTAAGTTTCCAAATCTATGCTGATTTTATAGATTTTTCAATGTAATTATTTCATATACTTGATGGATTGCATACAAGTGATATTTATGTGTGCTTGAAACTTAGTCAAGAACATAGAGAGAAATAATCAGAAACATCATGATGGTTCTAGTCCATATAAAGGAATTTTAAACTAGCCTAACATGGTAAAATTTATAATTGTATTTTTGCTATTTGCTTAGAAGAACATCAAGTTTACCAAATTATATACTGTATTCATGTTTCATGCTCATATTTTTCTGTTCATGCTCTGAAAACTGCATATGATACTATGTTGTGAATATCATATTTTGTCAAAAATCAGCTTGTTGTAATCCTTTTCTCTTCTATCAAAATGTCATCTTTATTCATTATTTAGTCTGAATTGGAAGCCTTTCTTTTCTTGCAGGTCAGCATGACACTGAATATATCTGCAGATTTGCAGTCCCTTTTCACATGGAACACAAAACAGGTTCTTGACTTTAATTTGGATTTTTTATTATAATCATCTTTGTCTTCTCCCCCTTTGCCTCTGAAAAGTATGGATGCTCTTGGTAGGACAGGGAAGAATGAAATAATTGCTTTTTTTCCTTAACTCTTGGAGAGAGCTTTTGGAGAAAAAAATTACTATTTCTTGAAAATAATCCAAAACAAATGTGTGTTTGTTTGCTCTTCTATGTCTCCCATCATAATGCGTTCCATAATTTTAAATTTCCTTACCTATTGTTATATCTTGTTTCATTTCACTACCATGGAAATGTTGAAGCTGCCTCATATAACATACCCATGAGATCCTTATTTCTAGTCAATTTTTCTAAACTGTTTGGAAGCTAGAAATTTCAGTGCTTTCCTGGGACTTAGCTTTGTGTCATTTTGTATGGTTGCAGGTTTTTGTTTTTCTAGCTGCTGAGTATGAAACTCCTAAGAATTCCTTGAATCAGGTATGAATTGATTAGTTTGTTTGCATTAAATTTTGAAATATAAACATTTCAATTTTAAGTTTGCCAGCTCCTTTTTATAAAGGAAATAATAAAAGGAAGCCATAGTAATAGTGTGTTAGTGGATCTTGAATTTTCATGGGTTGTGGGTTCAGAGTTTTTTTACACTATTCATATCACTCAGATAGCTGTGCCTTTGCATATTATGCTGCATCTCTTCCATCTTTGGTATATGTTGTGTCTTGTATGTTGCTTAGGTTCTTGAAATGTCATTTTACAGATATCCCTGTGGGATGGTATCATTCCCTCTAAAGAGCATGCGAAGTTTTGGATTCATACATCAAATAAATACCGCTTCATTGACCAGGTATACAACTCTCAGAGGACTTTGTGACTAATATGATTTGCTTCAGATTTCTTTAGGCCTTAATTTTTATATTTTTTTCATGTCCAGGGGAGCAATTTGCAGGGCAAAGAGTATAACCTGACTATGCATTGGCATGTTATGCCAAAGAGTGGCAAAATGTTTGCTGATAAAATAGTCATGCCAGGTTACCGATTGCCTGAGGAATATAGATGATGCTCGTCATGTTAAGTTTTTTGCTGTAACTTTAACCTTTCCTATAACGGATATAGAAGGTTAGTTCAAAGAACTAGAAAGAGGAAGGGAATTTGTGTTTTGGAAAGTGAAATCAATAGCTCTTGATGGAATACTTGAACATCCGAAGTTTGCTTGTGGTTTTGAATTGTCTCTTGCGTTAGTCTGAACTTTTTTAATTCCTCTGGAGAAAACGTATTTATGCTAAATTGAACCCTCCTTTAACTGTTGAAAATACTTGGACAGTGTTTGCCGGGAAAAGTTTGAAATAATCACTCACTTTTCTTGTAATTAAAAGCGACGTCTCTAGTACCAAAACATAGAAAAAAAAACGTGCCTCTCTGCACCTGGAAGAAGAAAACAACAGCTTTATCCCGTATTACGGTATTAGGTAGCAACTGAGGTATTTTTTTTGCCACAGAGACGAAATTTCATAATGCAATTGTACTTCTTTGTTTTTTTTTTTTTTTTAATAACATCTTTGTTTCGTTTTTTAGTTTTGAAATGTAAATGCTTTTTTAATGTTATGTCCCGATCTTTTATTTTTCACCAATATATTATTAAACTTGGAACAAAGTTCACCTGTTTTTCTACCAAACACCACTATCAAGCACAGAAATGGATTTGGAGCAGTTACCGAATTCACATATTAACGTAGTCTTTATATTAGAATTATATGAAAATTGTGTGATTCAAAATTTAAAGTATATTTTAAGTTGAAATAAAATCTGAATTGTCGGAATTTTATTAAATGATTTGGATTTGTTGATTGCGGTAATGCATATAAAAAAAAAAGATGAATTCACATAGTTCTTAGGGATAATGGGTTTAAGTAGGAGTAAGTAACTATTAAAAAAAATTCTTGACACCATAATCTGTTTGTTGTTCGAGTTAGATAATTAATAACATTCAATGAAAAAGAAAATAATCATGTTTAAGAAGAATCATAAGTAATTTGAGATAAATAATTGACACGATTTCTTGGCAAAATGAAATAAAGTGGATAGCTATAGTTGCAATATAATGTTTTAACACAATTTTGATTATAAAAGGGGTTCATTAAACAGATTAGAGTTGTTGTTAAATTAAAGAAGGAAGGAACGCGGAAATGGAAATGGAGAGGAGAAGGCGAGGTTGATGATTGTGATGGCGGAAGCAGAGACAAACAGGAATGGCAGTGGCATCCTCCTTCATCATCATCATCATCGTCATCATCGCTCTCATCTTCTTCTCCCTAAACCCTCCTCCTTCACCATCACGTAGGTCACTTCTCCTCACCACTTCATCGTCTTGCTCCAACGAATCCAATGGCCTTCTCAACTACCACTGCATCTTCCCCCAAACTTCCTCTTTCTCAATCCCCTCCCTCTCGCTCTTCCTCCTCCTCCACTTCTACATCCTCATCACCACCGCGCAGCACCACTTCTCCCTCGTCACCACAAAGCTCGCCTCGCACCTCAACCTCTCCCCCAGCATGGCCGCCGTCACGCTCCTCTCCCTCGGCAACGGCGCCCCCGACGTCTTTTCTTCCCTCGCCGCCCTCCGCGCCGGTCAGTACCGCACCGGCTTCGGCGCCATTCTCTCCGCCGGCGCCTTCGTCTCCGCCCTCGTCGTCGGCTTCGTCGCCATCTACGCTGCTCCGTTTTCCGTCGATCCCGCGCCCTTCGTTAGAGACGTGCTCTTCTACTTGACCGCCGCAATGTTCCTCTTCTATGTGTACCTCAGCGCCGAGATTTTCCTCTGGCAGGCCGTCGGATTCGTTGGATTTTACTTGTTCTTCGTCGGATTTGTGTTTTACATGGATTTGGGGATGGCGGATCGCAGAGAGAAGAGTTCCGAGGATCTCGAGGGACAGAAGGAACCTGATTCCGACGATGTCAAGGTTTCCGAATCTTCCGTGGGAGAGAAACGCGCTTCTTCTGGATTGCGTGGAGCTATTCGATTGGTATGTCTGTTGTCGTAGTTTCCAATTACTTACTACTTACATGATCTTCATTTTTCTCAATCCTAGCATGTCGCGGAATTACTTTATTATTAAAGCTTCTGGAGATGAATTGAAATTCAAAAGAGAAATGGATTGGAACAGAAATTTATCTTTTATTCTTGCATTCTGGTTTTCATCTTTGATCTAATAACTGTGAGCTTGGTTAAAATTGGACTGCCTAACACGTTTTATATCTGTAAGATGCTGTGACTTACTTTTTTTCATCGTCAGAATACTCAAATGTAAAGCATTGTTTGCCACTTTTCATGTTTTTATATAATCAGTTTTGGTAACATGTTATGTTTCTGAATTTGGAAGGAAACGAGATACAAATGAAAGCTTATGTGAATTTTTAAAATACAAGATAAGGAAAACTATAGGTGTTCATAATTTTGCAAAGTAGGTTGTATTTTTGACAGAGTGATATGGTTTTGTCTTAATAATAACTAAGTAATAAATATGACAACAAGAAAACTGGTCAAAATTTAATAAATCGGCACAGGATACCTTCACATGGTGACTGACTACTTCCAAAATGCACTGGGGATGATGGAATGGTTTCTTGAGAGTGTACATCACTGAAAAGAATGAAAGTGATCCAATATTGGTGGGCTTAACAAGATTGATGCCTTTGTTATTAAACATTGATGAGCTTAACCTGCTAATCCTTTTTTCCTTTTAACCATCCACAAAGGGGGGTGGGGGATAGGCAATTGATCCCTTTGTTGGTAAACATTGAGTCAAGTGTAGCCAGAAACATTTCAAGATTTTGATATAAGATCAAAATTATTTTTTATTTTTTTATTTGATTCTTGAAAGATAAATTAGATTAACAGTTGTTGTGAAAGACATGATCATTCCTTTTATTTGATAATAACTATTTAATTTTGTTCAATAATATTTCACATAACTCTTAAAAAAATGATTCACTACAATGTAGCCAATCATTCTTGTGTAAAAAACAATATGGGCAATTGTATGCATTACTTGGATAGGTTTCTAGTTCTTTACAATATAGTTGAATATTACTGTACTTTGAGATTTTTCTGACTTTTTATCTCCTGCTCTGCACACACAGATTTCTAAAACATGGGAGCTTCCTGTCAAAACTCTCCTGAGATTGACAATCCCTCAACCAGCACCTTCACAATGGAGTAGATTTTATGCATCGGCCAATATTGCACTCTGTCCGCTAGCCCTCTTGTATGCCTGCAACTCATTCATGCCATTTAATCATCCCATAGTTTTCCTCCTCCCCAACTCTCACGTCCCCCTCTGGTCAGTAGTGCTCATGACAAGTTTCTCTCTTGCACTTTTTCACTATGTAATGGAAAAAGAACCCCCCAAGACAGAGCATATGCCTGTGGTCATCGTGGCATTTGTGATGAGTGTGTTTTGGATATCTACTACAGCCGGAGAGCTGGTGAACTGCCTAGAAGCTATAGGTGTGCTTCTTGAACTGCCGCCAGCACTCCTGGGTCTCACAGTGCTGGCGTGGGGAAATTCAGTGGGAGATCTTGTTGCAGATGTTGCAGTTGCTAAAGCCGGTCATCCAGCTATGGCAATGGCGGGATGCTTTGCAGGACCAATGTTTAACATGCTTGTTGGCCTTGGAACTGCTTTGGTCATACAGACGGCCAATATATATCCTAGAGCATATCAGCTTAATTTCCACGTTGGTATCGTGATTGCATTTGTATTCCTTCTTTTAAGCCTTATGGGGTCTCTCTTGGTGATCACTTGGTGCAGATTCAGAGTGCCTAGGTTTTGGGGCTTCTGTCTGGTAGGCATCTATGTTGCTTTTACGGCAGTGAGTTTAGTAATAGCCATGTTTTCAGGGTGATTGCTTTTAGGTAGATTTTTATATTTATATTCCTAATCAAACCCAACCATTAAAAATCCACATAAATGGCATTATTGAAGGAAGAATTCAACACCTATAGTAAATTGACGACATAGCGTATGGTCATGAAGAGTTTTTCTTTTCGGTTTCTCCATTGGGTTTGGGTAGATAGAAATTTTTAGTTTGGTCCTGATCACAGGAATTTATTATACTGTATTGTTTTACAGTCCAAAGCAGTCCGGAATCGTCCCAATGCAATGCTTACAGATTTATTACCGCTTCTGCTGACTGATTTTTTGTTCACAATTCTTTTACTACTCTTACTTAGTTGTTTTTTTTTTTGGTTTGGTACCTAAGGTGAGATTGACTGTTAGTTGTATTGAATGGACTTTTAATCAGTAATAAAAAATGTTTTGGCATGTCATATATGTGATAGGATGAGTAGTTTTAAATGGGCTAAAATATGATTAGCTTAATTGTACTTTTAAGTTGCTTAGTCTTGTTAGCTTCCTTAGTCTTCCTCTCTACATGGCATATCAAGTAAAAATCCCTTGCTAACTGAAATTGCTAGTTCCTTATTTCTCTCTGGTCTACCAAACCGGACATTTATTTTGAGATAAAATGTAGCTTTTAAGATCTGAAAAAGAAAAAAAAGAATACTTTCCCAACACTCACATGTACATGCGCCATCTCCCCCCCCACCGGAAAAAAAAAATTGACCTGTCTCAACTTAAAAAAAAAATTTAATGAATGGATAAAATTGTCTTACTTTTTTCACTTTGTTAATACTTTATACATAAGAACGAAAATGACTATTTACACAAATAAATTTTAAGGTGTGATTATAAATTTGCAAAGCTTACCTCAGTTTTAACATTATTTTCTAAATGTGGAGAGAAAAATTCGAAGATATATGTATATTTTTTGAAATGTTTGTTTTTATCTTCCCTATTCTGTTTCTCCAGCATCTCCTATTCTAAATAAAGGGTAATTTAAGCGACAAAACCAATTACTTTTTTTTATAGAAAGAAAACTAATTCTTTAGAATAACCTTAGAGCCCTCAATTAAATGCTAGTCAAGATTTCTATTAAGCCACTACGTAAAAGGTCGTTTTAACCTATACGCGTGGCTCAATTCGCAGAGTTTAATGAATCTTTCCTTATAAGACGAGACTCAACTTTTCAAGTAATTTCTCGTTATAATTAGTAATTTAATCTGACGTCTAAATGGAAAGTATTTCTTCATACTCATTATTTGTTTATTTATTTGAAAAAGAACTTCAAATCTTTCTACCAAAGTGGCTGCTAGATGAATGTTGGAAACGTGGCACCCTAGCCATTGCAAGTGAGGTTCGAATAATTGTTTGCCAATAAAAGTTCATGATGGGTATAAAAAGTCCACACTGAATAGGGTAAAAAGTAGGGGAAAGGGTTTTGGGGTGGGAGGGGAGAGACCTATGCCACTAGCTTCGTATCTTGTTTGCTATCTTGGAAAGGGCTTCCTCTGTTTTTGGTCTCTTGACCTTTGGGAGTTGAAAAACACTACCTATAATCATATCTTCACTGACTTGTTCAATGGTTCTGTTTCAGCGAAAGGGCAATATATTGCCCTTAGAATGATGCCACTCGCACAAATTTCACATAAATAAATTACCATCCATCTATTCAAGTTCACAAACAACAAAAAAATAAAATGGGTTTTTGTAAAAGGAAAAAAAGTACAAGATTAAATAATACTTCTTTTATTGGTATCCTTCCTTTTTTTAAAAAAAAAATCAACTAATATTTTTTTAGAAAATAATTTAGTTAAATCTTTAAGAAATTAAAGAATGTGGGAGCAATCAATTGTTCGTTGGATTGCCTAACACTATCACCTTTTTTTCCCACCCAAAATAAAAGGACTCACGCAAAATAAAAAAGGATTAACAGTTTTACTTTTTTAACTCATTCATTACTTTTCATATAGAATTGTAATTTTTTAAGGTTTAAATATATTTTTAGTTATTTAAATTTGACTCATTTTTTAGTCCTTTAAATTTAAAGTTTTTTTTTTAGTTTTTGAAATATGTAAAATATTCTTTTTAATCATTCTACACCATGTGAGTCAAACAAAAAAAAAATAAAAAAATTCATAATTTGTGCCAATATTTTACTGTCCAAATTTAATTTTATATTTTATATTTTAAAGTATAATATTCTAACAGTTAAAGATTATCATAATCAACCTAATAAAAAAATTAAAAAACCATTAATCACTTTTTAAAAAAAACACTTTAATTTTTTTCTATTCACTTGATTCTTCTGACAATTTTTAATTGTTAGAAAATTATACTTTAAAATATAAATTAGAAAAATAAATTTTGATACTAAAAAATGTTACAAATTATAAATCTTTTATTCCTTCTTTGATTCACACTACAGAGGAACTAAAAAAATTATATTTACGAATTTAAAGAAAAAAATAACTTTAAATTTAAAGACTAAAAAAATACTCCAAAAATAAGATATTGATCTAGTTTTAGTTCAACTAACTTATAAATTGGTCAAAATAGTTTATAAGGTAGTGATTTACAAAATAAACTGTTTTACTTTCGATCAGGAGATCAAAAGTTCATAATAATACAAAAAGATGACAATGTAAAAAATTATACTATCGTTATGTTCTAATTAAAATTAATATTATAAAGATTTGGTATTTTGATAGTTATATAAGTTGTTCATAAGGTAGTGATTTGGTATCAATCATTCAATTTTCAATAAAAACAATATAATAATGGTTTAAATCTTGAAAAATTAATATAATATTTTTAGAAAGCAATACATTGACACTTTAAAGAATAAAAAACTAACATAATATAAGTTTTTTGTGATGACGTATATGACTTTAACTAGTAACTTGGAAGATCTAAATTTATATAATCTCAAGAGGAAGGAATGTCACATTGGGGTTGAGGAATATGAGAAGGGTAAATTCGTCATTGAGAAAAGATGGAAAAAAACTTAATATAAGAGTTAGGTCCGACAATGTTAGTCAGAATCGATCACACAGCTTTTGTTCTAGCACTTCGCTGTCTGAGGTTCGTTCCAAAGAAAAACATCGTCAATCCTCACGACAGCTCTGCTCTGCTCTGCTTCTTTTGTTTTCTTATTTTTCTTCTGAAACCCTAAATTTTGTCTGCTCTAAACTTTGGGATCTTTCACACTTGAAAAAAACTGCTTCTTGTGCCCGACCCAGCACAATTCTCATACTATAGATCTTTGAATCAAATATAATTTCTGATCATTTTTTTTGTTTCTCTTTTTCCCCCATTTGATCCCTTCTCAGGTTCTGGATTCTCAGTGTTTGCGGAGCGCAGCGTCATCTTTTAGGGAAGGTAACTAGTAACAACTCTTGCTCTACCCGTGCATATGTATATGCGATTTTGTTCATGCATCTGCATTTTTGTAGGTTTATTACTGTAACGTGGCCTTCATGCTTTTGTTCATCCCTTATTATATAATTTGGGGGATAATTTTCATTGCCACCCATAATTCTATTTGCTGTTGCTTTTTTTTCCCTCTATCTTTGTGGTTCCTTTGGTTGATTTTCTTGTGCAAATTTTCGCATATGTGAAACTGACATGTTTTGGAGCTGAAGAATTCTCTTTTATCTTAATTGTTAGAAAACAGAGAAATTAAAAGCTGCTCCTTTTTTTTATGAATCCTTGTTAAAATAGGCATGCGGTTAAAATCCCCGGAAATCCTGATGATGGATGTTATTTTGTGCCATAAATTTCTTAATAGATTTATTTCTTATGTGAACCATGAGATCCTTTAGTTGAATTGGGTGGTTGTCCTGTATTTTTGTTGATCAAATTTGATTCAGTATGCTTTCTGAACTATTGGTTGTGCCACGCGTGTTGCTTTCATATGGGTGTTTCTAGGCACCAAAGTTGCCTGCTTTAATGCTTTTTGCAAATAGCCGCCTGCTTTAGTGCTTTAGTGCTTTTGTGCAAATAGTCTCCTGCTTTAATGCTTTGTGCAAATCAAGAAAAAGATACGCTTGTTTCTTTCTCGCATGGAGCTTGTGTCATTTTAGAGCACTGCATTAGAGGCCCTTTTTTCATTCCTTCCATGTTTGCATCAATGTTTAATCATGGTATACTTACTAATATAATGAAAAATTTGCTTTAGTGATTGCATGATTTGTTGTTTTGGTTGCATGTGAAGTGTAGGCACTCATGTCTTGTTTGATTTTACCTGAAACAGAATGGATCATCAAGGGCATAGCCAGAACCCATCTATGGGGGTTGTTGGTAGTGGAGCTCAATTAGCATATGGTTCTAACCCATATCAGCCAGGCCAAATAACTGGGCCACCGGGGTCTGTTGTGACATCAGTTGGGACCATTCAATCCACCGGTCAACCTGCTGGAGCTCAGCTTGGACAGCATCAACTTGCTTATCAGCATATTCATCAGCAACAACAGCACCAGCTTCAGCAACAGCTCCAACAATTTTGGTCAAGCCAGTACCAAGAAATTGAGAAGGTTACTGATTTTAAGAACCACAGTCTTCCCCTGGCAAGGATCAAGAAGATTATGAAGGCTGACGAGGATGTTAGGATGATATCAGCTGAAGCACCAGTCATTTTTGCAAGGGCATGTGAAATGTTCATATTAGAGTTAACCCTGCGCTCTTGGAATCACACTGAAGAGAACAAAAGGCGAACACTTCAGAAAAATGATATTGCTGCTGCTATCACAAGGACTGACATCTTTGATTTCTTGGTTGACATTGTGCCTCGTGAGGACTTGAAAGATGAAGTGCTTGCATCAATCCCAAGAGGAACAATGCCTGTTGCAGGGCCTGCTGATGCCCTTCCATACTGCTACATGCCGCCTCAGCATCCGTCCCAAGTTGGAGCTGCTGGTGTCATAATGGGTAAGCCTGTGATGGACCCAAACATGTATGCTCAGCAGTCTCACCCTTACATGGCACCACAAATGTGGCCACAGCCACCAGACCAACGACAGTCATCTCCAGAACATTAGCTGATGTGTCGTGGAAATTAAGGTGAACTTTAGGCTCTCTTACTCCTTTTAATTATCTGTCCAAGGTTTGAATTAAATTTTATGTTGAAATGTTTATTTCAGTACATTACAGTAAAATTTGATTCTGGAGGCCTTCAATTCTATTTTTCTTCTTTTTTCTTAATGGATTCTAAATGTTATTCTGTTGTAGACTGTTGATGGTTAAAAAGCATACATATAGCCTTTTGTACTGCCGTTTTATAAACAAGCTTTGTCAGAATTTCAACAAAAATCTGTCTATTTATTTACTTGATCATCTCTATATTTTTACCGGTACTGTTATCGATCACAGTTCTTTGGGTCTGATATTGCCTACATTTCCTGGCTTGCAGATAACCAGGCACTGGAATCAGTTGTGAATGTCAAACTGAATGGTTGGGAAGGTCGATACTACATAGCGAGCAGAAGCTGTAGCTGATAGTTTACATGCAATGCAGACTATAAACATATGTAGATAATGTGCTAGGGAAAACTTAACCTTATCTTTGATTTAGCTGGAAAAAATGGTATTTTTCATTTTAATTCACAGGTCATCAGATGATAATATTTATTTACTGGTGCATAGCAGGATTTTTACTTGAGTTTAAACTTGTCATGCGCCCAAAATATATCCCATCTTTTTCATTCATCATGCTTCCTTGTTATACCTACCTATCTGTGGTTCGCTTTGTGGGAAAATTGAGTTATCACATGATTTGCGCACAAGTTGTGCAAGAACACATTTGCACAGTTTTTATGATATGCACCATATTAATAATGCTGCCGACAAACTACATCGTCTTCTACCCCATCACCCATTAAAACAAAAGGGGGGAGAAAGAAGTGCTACTTAGTTGTTAAAAGAGTCCGTTTTTGGTAAAGAGATAAATCGGAGTGCGTGGAGGTTGAGATTTTTCACTGCAAAAGAATATTAGCAATACATTGTTACAGTGTAGCATTTACGGAAATTTGTATTTTTAATAATTTTTAGTCAATAATAAAGAATGTTTTTAAAAGAGTGTGTAATTAGTATTTTTCTCTCACTTAAATCAACACTGTTTTTCAATTAACAATTAAAACAAAAGTTTTACCTCTTGACCTTTTCGGCTTCAGAAGTCAAGGTTACCCAAAATATTTTTAAGGAAGCTAACAATTTGCCGTTGGAAAATCACGCGTGATCTAGCTTGATGGAGCATTGAGAGTGAAAATGGAAAATCATGTAAAGATAAGGGCATTGAAAAAGCGGAAGGGGGCCAATCAATCGAGGAGATAATGATAATTGCAAGTATGTGGTGCTCCCAACATGATGCCGAACCAAGCATGGGTAGCTGGAAATAGACAACCAAGGTTAGGTCAACACCAAAAATGGAAAAGTGGAAGTAACTAGTTCAGTCAGCTCAATCCAGGTTAATCTTGGTCTAATCACACCATGGCCAGTTCAACATGGTTCAGACTGCGTATTCCAGTAGTGTAGTATATCATAGAGTGAAAAAAAAGAAAAGCTAGATACTATACAAAATTTTACCACTCTTAATTCTGAATCTCATCTATTTGACATGCTGCATAAATTTGGATCAATTATATAAACTTCACTGTTGGAAGAAAAGGAAGGATCCCAATCAGAAAAAACTTTGCCATTGTGTATGTCTCCCTTTCATGACTATTCTTTATCAGTGCCAAAATCACCAGAATATTGGCGGGGTATCAACTGAGAAGGCAGCTGAAAGGAGTTGAATATATGCCCCCATGGACAGAGGTTCTTTGTTTGCCTTTTAGACACCAGAGGCTGAGAGTACATCAATAATACTCTCTTCCCAATTGCAGTTAATCCACGAATCAATACTTACATCATTAGAGACTACAAATCAATCTTACTGTGACCATTAGCTTAACAGCTTCATTTCAACTGAACTATGACCAATTGTCTTTGTAATCCTCTTATGCTTCATAACTTTTCTAGTCACGTTTACCTCTTCCCACCTGCCAGCCTTTGCATATATATTAGATAGAAGAATGTGGACTCCACTTTGACAAGGTTCCAGTTCTTTTAGTCGTACTTTCACTTGATTAGCAACACAAACGTTTTCATGAATCTGGCAGCCATTTAAAAGAGCACCCCATATGGCAATATTTGGTTGTACAGTCATTGTCTCCATTAATCTTTCTGCTTCTCTGAAATGACCCGCCCTACTCAAAAGATCAACCATGCAACCATAATGCTCTCTTCCTGGCACCATACCGTACATCTCTGTCATTAGCCTAAAATGCTTTTTAGCCTCTTCAACCAGTCCAACATGACTACAAGCGAATAAAACTCCAATGTAGGTAATATGATCAGGGACTAGAGAGCTATCCTCTTGCATGGTTTGAAACATACTCAATGCTTCATTTCCATGACCATGCATGGCTAAACCATTGATCATGCTAGTCCACATCACGACATCCTTCTTTTGCAAACTGCTAAAAATCTTCTGTGCATTTCCTAACTCACCAGTCTTGGCATACATGTCAAGAAGAGCAGTTGCAAGGGAAATATCTGTCGCAATGCCGGTTTTCAACAGATAAGCATGGACAGTTTGTCCCAATGCCAGAGCACACTGATGGGCACAAACACTCAACACACTCAGAAAGGTAGCCTTATCAGGATAAACGCCACTAGTCCACATATCAAAAAAGAGATCTAGCGCCTCCTGATGCCTCTCATATTGATTGTAGGCATTAATCATACTGTTCCAAGAAACAATGTTTCTCTGAGGCATTTTGTTGAACAAGTCTCTTGCTATCTTCAATCTGCCACATTTGGCATACATTTCAAGAATTGCAGTTGCAAGAATGATGTTACTATTTGATGTGGACATGAAGGGATCATAGCCAGCCTTACGAATGCGCTGGTGAACCCATCGTCCAGTATCAATGTCTCTACTATGAGCGCAGGCAATCAAAGCATTCACCATGGTGATTTCATTGGGCTCTACATTCCAATGGCTCATGTCTTCAAACACCTTCAAAGCTTCATATGGCTGATTATTCTTCACATACCCAGCAATCAAACACGTCCAAGCAACCACATTCCACTTGGGAATATTATCAAACACTTTGAGTCCTGACTTCATATCTGCACATGACACATACATATGAAGTAACCCAGTAGCAGTATAGGCATCAGCTTCAAACCCAGATTTCACTATGCAGCTATGAATGCATTTCCCACAATCTTGATCAGCTATTACACAACATGCTTTGAGTACAAATGGGAAAGTAAAATGATCTGGGGAATACCCATTTTCTATCATTTGTCTATACAGAAGCATGGACATTCTTGGATTGTGACTGTTAACAAAACCTCGTATCATGGAGTTCCAAATGTAAACGCTAGGGTTATGAATCTGGCGAAGTACTAAGTCTGCATAATTGATGTCACCAAATTCTGAATCTACACAGAAGTCAATAAGCTTGCTCAAGGGGATTATGCTTTTAATAGTTGGGGTTGTAACTATTAGCCCATGCAATTTTTTCAATTCCCTCATACTTTTGCATTTTGCTAACAGAGAGAGAATGGTGTTTTGATGTATCATCCTCAATTATTTGGTTGATGATAATCCCACCTAGGCCTTACATTTTATTGCTTGCAATCATCTCTATTATATCCATGAGGACCATGTTACTACTATCAGTTTCATTATTTAAACACAAATAGATTGACAGTGCATAGGATATTATATATAAGTATTTTATGTCTCATTTATATGTTTTTATGGTATGCATTCATGTTAAAAAAAACACTCCAAAAATTAAAGGGATAACATTAACATTACTTTGTTTTGTTTTCGGATTTGTAATGGTTAGTGAATTAGGAAGGGAAGGAAAATAGTCTTATAAAATAATTCATTACATTCTTGGCATGCTTGATATCAAGCTTACTCTCTTTTGAAAAACTACGTACAATGAATAAATTGTTTCAATTTGAGAGAAACATGGGAACGAATACGGAAATAAATATCAAAGACATGGTTATGTGTTCATTCTTCATTATCTGGCTGTAAATGCAATAGAAAATTGAGCCAAAATGTTCGATCTGGAAGCAGCCAAAAATGAATAAACTACCAGCCATGCATATTGATGATCATATCTGATTTGATTATTATCTAAATAACTTACCATACTCTGGCGTGTAACAGTGTACATATGCACTACTACCATATATAATAAATTTATTAGTTTTTATAAGTGGTTTAAAAAATATTGGAAGGAAAGAAAGTGAGAAAAAAATAAGATAGAGATAAGAAAAATAATAGAAACTGATATAATTTTTAGGGGTACATTGGATTAGAATTTCAAAAGATTTTAAAAGATTTTTTTCATAAAAAAAAGTGGTGTAGTATTCAGAATTTTTAAATAGTATAAATAAGTTTTATGATATTTAATTAAAATTTTTAAGATTTTTTTAAAAAAAGACAACAAAGATTTTTTAAGAAAGACAATAAAATCCGATGGTACTCAATTAGAATTTTTTTAATTTATAAAAAGTCTTTTGGTATTAAAGAATATAGAAATTTTAAAAGTTTTAGTATAAAACATCTATTAAACAATCTTATCCAAACCTTGAGATTGGGTTAGACTTTTTTTCTTTTTCTATTGGTTATCCTATTTTCTTTCCTCTCATCACATATACCTTTTTCTTTTTTTGATATTTTCAAGATGCATGTATCATATATATTTTTCATATTCTTTTGGAATAAAAAAATATCAAATATATTCCTTTCCTATGTATTTTTCCTTTGTTTTCTAAATTAGATTAATGTTTGTCTTATGTATTAAGATTAATCATATTTTTCTTATACTGATTATGCTTATCACCTTCTCAATGCAATGCTTTTGTGACTATAACCCTTAATTTCGTCATCCCCGTAACTCACTAACATTCCTACCAATTTTTACCCTCACTACTCCTTTCTAATATATGCTTATTATTGCACCTTCATTTAAACGTGACATTATATTTATCATAAAATAATTATAGTAATTAAAAAATAAAAAATAAAAACGTATAATTTTAAATCTATTGTTCAAATCCAAAAGTGGGAATGAGAAGATGTTATTGCAAGAAAGTTTATATAAGAGGACATAAAACTGCAATCAATTTAGTTATTAAAAAGTTAAAAAATTATATTGGTTTTACTTCTTTTTTTCAAACATTATCATTTCTTATTATTTTTTTACTAAGTCTTGTAATTTTGAATGTGTTTTTAAATATTCATAGAATCCTTTCAAATCTTATAAATCCTTTAAATTATTATGATATAAATTCATTAAAATCTAAATTATCATAAAAGTCTTGTAAAAAAATCTAATAAGTCATATTATTCCTACATAATCTTTAAAATTCACAAGATTTTTTATGCTAAAATATTTTTTTAAAATTCTAATCCAATACACTTTCTTAAGTTGTTTTGATAGAAAAGAAAAGACAAGAATCCTAAATTTTTGGTTTCTTAGTTGTTTCCTGTGCTTTTTTGTTGGGTTTGTTGTATAATTCTTAGAGCATCTCCAATGGGATTTTTTGAAGAATTTCTTAAATGAACAAACTGTTTCTTATATTTTTTTCCTATTGAAGTAAATCTATGTGACAAAAAGAGTTTCTTAAAAATAAGATATGTATCTTATGCAAAAAATTGTTTCTTAGCAATAAAAAATAATATTTATCTACACATAACAACACCATAATTAAGTGAAAATAAAAAATATATAAAAGTATGAGTTTCTTGAAATTTCTTAGAATTTTTTATCATTGGAGTAAAATTATGTATGAATTTCTTATAATGACATTTCACTTTAGGAACCGCAAAAAGCAATGTAAAAACCACAAAAAATAACTTAAAAAATTCATTTAAAAAATTTCCATTAGAGATGCTTTTAGTTGCTTGTCGGGGGTTGCTTTTTGGTTGGCTTCTTAGGTTTCATCTCCTATAAGGTGTTGGGTTTGGCTAATGGTAATGTGTTGTTTGTGATTTAATGGAGTTTGAAAAAGGAATTCAAAAATTTGTTGGGTTTTTAAGATGGTTTTTAACCCAAAAATTATTTTCAAGTTTAAATTAAAAATTCGAGGTTCGGATTTAACCAATCTAAATTTGCGTTCAGGTTAAAAAATAATAAATTTAAATTTTTTGATGATGAAAATAAATAATTTTTTTTACAGGAATTAATTTTAAACATTTTAATATTTATAAGGATGAAAAATATATTTTTCTTATTTTTTATTTTCCCTAGTTTAGTTAGATAGAAAGTAAAAGAAAAGGAAAACAAGAAATGTTTGTCATTTTCTGTTTTTTCCTTCTGGTTAGATCATGGATGAGGACGACTTGCAGTCCACTAGTAAAAACAATTTGAGCACTATAACAAAAACATCAACCAAAGTTAAATTAAATGCCACTAATGCACTGCCAATTTGCTTCTCACATATTAAAATGAAAACATCTATTCGCATGTTGTTCAGAAATACTAATATGCATATGTCAGAAAAAAAAATTGACATGTTGATTATTGACTGAATATTTTTAATAAAAAATTCCTTCTTAATTATATTTTTTCATTTAAAGAGTTTGATCCCAAGATTTTACATAAAGAGACCAAATTAAATGACACTCAAATAAATAATTTGTTTCTAATTATTATATACATATGAATTAAAAAATTGAATATTAATTAATACAATTTAATAGTAAAAGATTAAGATAGTGAAATTAATTAATGCAATTTTTTTATTAAATGTAATTATGAGGTGTTGCTAAAAATTTATATTTTTGTTGATGAAATTACATAATTATGATATATATATATATATATATATATATTGTGTAAAAAAATATTTATTGTGATTTGAATTAATTAAGATAATTATGTCCAACATATTTTAATTATGCTAATAAAATTTATTTTAAATAAATGTAATTAAATTATTTAATAGTACTATATTTTTGTTCATAAACTTTTTAGATTTTTACTTTTGTTCTCTATTTTAAACTTTGACCATCGAAAGTCTTGAACTTTTTTTTTATTTTCTATTTTTAGTTTCTATTGTTAAGTAACATCGTTAGCTAATAACATAACAATCATATTGATGACCTAATAACTTGCCTATTAATCAAGGAGTCCAAGAAGCAATTGTATGTTTTTTTTTTTTAAATTATGTTTTCAATCACTCATCTATTTAGAATAATAGATGACATCGATTAATTGATTAGGGATTAAAAATAATTTATAAAAAAAATACATAATTATTTTGTTAGATTTTTTAATGATGTGATAAGTCAATGAATTTTTAATATCATTGTTATGTTAACATTGTTATCTGATAACAATAATAAAATTTTAAGGCCTTTAACAGATCAAAATTTAGAATAGTAACTAAAACAAAAAAATCCAAAAAAGTTTAGGAATAAAAAAAATACTATACCCAATATGTAATTGATATATATATATATATATATATATATATGTATGAATTAAATTTTTAGTATTAATTAATACAATTTAGAAAATAAAAATTAAGATAATTTCATGTAATTAATGTATATAATTTATTTTTATTAAATATAATTAATAAATGTTGCTAAAAATTTCTATTTTTTATAAAATTAAATAATTTTATCAATTATGGTCATAAAAATGGAAAGGCAACATTTTCATATATTTTTTTGAAAAATACTAAAAATATGTATAAAAACTTACTAATATATCCCTACAATTAATAATGGCAATTGACACATGTTCACAAATTATTGGGCAATGTCAGAGGAGGGGCTGAAACATTTTCATTACAACATGCGTTGAGGAACACAATTTAATGTAAGAACTTTTACATTTTTAACCAATTAGAAATCCTCCTGAAAGAATTTATCTAAAATCAGGCTAAGAACAGACTCCTTCAAACACTGTCTTTAATTGATTAAAATTTATTCAAAATAACAAATTCTATAATTCGATGACATAAGTGCATACATTATTCTTTTCTTAAACTTAAATACTTTTATCAGCAAAGAGAAATAATTAACCAGCTCAGACCCATTTTGCTATTGAAATAATGATTACTTTACTAATTTGTGTTTAATTTTTTACAGATGAATCTTAATGAAATCAGTAATTGCCTCGGGCTTATATGGCACAAGACATAATGACATTTGCATTTCTGTAATTTGTCAGTTCCTATAGACAGGTAAGCCAAAGTTTGGATTCATAGAATGAAGTACTACTAACAATCATTCCGTGTTGGAGTATTGTAACAGCAAATACAGAGTTGGATGAGTAAAACCAGTTGTAATTGATACCATAACTGGCACTGCCCATAGAATGAAAACAAAATCCAATAAGGTAAGAACATAAACGTGAATGACTAGTGAGTTTAGTCAGGAAATCCATGCACATTAGCGAAATGGAATGCAATGCACACTAAAGAGATTATATTATATATGTTGGCCTATGTATTTTTCATATCATTTCATTCCCTCTTGCTAGAGAAGAAAACGTTGAAAGTGGGCATGGCCAATGTCACAGAGTGTAGCAAGAAGAGTACTCCAAGAATGAGTAATCCGTGGCCATTGAGAATCAAGCTTACAAACGATCGTATGCTCTGGGATAGCATCAAGATCTCATCCAAGGAGTTTGAAGAATTCATTCTAGGACAGATGAATGAAAGTAGCCGCAAATCTTTGGAGTCCTGGATTCCGGTAAACATTCTGATTTATGATGTTGATAACTGTGAAACTTATGATGCTAAGTTGTTCAAGAAAGAGTCATTTTGGTTTGATCCTATGCCTGTTTTGGGTGAAAAGCCAAAGAAGGGTGAATCCATGAAGGAGTCATCCTCTTACAGTTTGGAGAAGGCAAGGAAAGAGTTTGCTTATTCAATTGAGCCTTTTAGACAAATCATAAGGAAAAGAGGTCTGAAATATGATCAAGAAATTGGACTTCGCTATTGTGGTGGCCAAGTGGTTGTAGCATTCGAGTTTTCGGTTCTGCATTCCTCACTTTCGGATTTTAGTTGCTTTAAACTTTAGAGTCTAGGTTAATTATGACTTTATATTGAGGTAAGCATAGATGATGAAGCACATTGCAAGAGTTTGTATTGCTTTCATATGATCAACTGATCATTATCTATAGTATTTTCCCAGTGTTTTCTGACTCGGTGCTACGTAGAAATCCATTTAATTTTGCACACCTCGCAACTGCATAGTTTCATATTCATACTTATGCTTTTGGTTACAATTTCTGTCCATGATTTTTACAATTTATGCACTATTTTCTAAAGTGTCCTCTGCACGTTAAAAAAAAGAATGTCAAATCCGAATATTTTTATACACAAAAAATTAAATCATGTAGTCTCTTGTATGATTAAATTAAAAACTCTTCATTTTGATTTCTATAAGAAAAAAAACGTTTACCAATCAATCTATACAATCTATCATAGTTATAACAATGTTCGAAATGTTTATGAAGGAAAAACTCTATATACAAAGATAAGTCTCCCATCATGAAAAACATGTTTAAGCCGGTGATTTGTTCATTTTTAAATTAATGGCTGCGGTTTTTTCTGTTTACTTTTTCTCGATTTGCCCTCCCTTTTTTCCTTCTCTTCGCTCTCTGCACTGCACGACCACTTCTCGTTTTTCCTCCAGATCTAGTGCATAGAGGACACGAGAAGCATGATGTGAACAAGGCAATGGACACGATTAAGCTTTGATATCAAATGATTCATGTGAGTGGGAGGGGAGTGTGGCGAGGAAGCTAAAATCAAAGATCTCATGGAAAGAGTTGAAGAGGGGTGTTGGAGGGAGGCACAATCTTTGATGAGTAGTAATAGGGTTAAAACAAGAGATTACACAACATGGTGTTGACAAAGAGGCTTCCTAAGAGATGTGCATAGTTCCTTCTATACATACACTAATGTTTGGTAAGAAAAAAAGAAATAGGTTAACCATTAAAATAAACTTGAAGTGGTTGAAAGAGTGAAAACAAGTGCAATATTGGTGAACAAAGGTGGTGTTACCACATTGGGTGGCGAGGTAGAGATGGAAGAGCCTTGTCAGGCATGGAGAGGAAAAGGGTGGACATTTGAAGGTTGGAGGGAGATTAGGCGACACAAGAGAAGATGCGGTGCTAGGGTTTTTAGGAAATTGGGAAAGAGCAAGAGAAAACGAAAAAAGAAAAAAAAAAAAAAGTAAAAGAAGACAATGTCGTAGCCATCCATTTAAAACTTTTAGTATACCTAATTAAGGGTCAAAGACTAGTTTCCAATTGTAAGAGACATAATATGCTGTCCCGTCTAACCCTTGTCATGTAGAAAAACTCAATTTTTTTATATCTGTGTGAAATAAAATTTAATTAATTGATCCTTACTATTTATAGAAATTATAATGATGTTAGATTTGTTTTATACATTTATTTTACCATGCGCAATGTATAAAAATAAATATTTATTTTATTATTAACTCCTTGATAAGTGTATCAATTCGTCCGAGTAGTATTTTAAAATGGAGATTGAGTATCAAGTTCAAAGGGACTTTGATTGTACTCATGGTTTATATGTATCCAATTTTAAGCAATTAAAGAATTGAGTCAAATATTTGCAACATGGTGACATGTAAATGTAAATTTGACATAAAATTAAACTATAGAGCTAACGTGTGTAAGGGCGAGAAAACAAACACTCAGAGCAATGAAGTAACAACCGATGCAAAATTACGAACATGTTGGGAGCTCAGCCTACCAGAATTACTCTTGATGCAACATTAATGATTTTTCTCGATTCAATATTATTTCAATTATTACCTACATCCGCTTACATACTCTAGTCATGATTCTTCACATGAAAGAGCCTAACTTACCTAATTTCTCCCCTAACCCCTTAAGATATAAATTAAACAAATTGCATTAAGAACAAAGATGCATAAATTAGGCTAAATAACACCATTTTATCCCTAGCTAGAGATGGATTACTTGGATGTTCTTCTCCCATTCTTAAGAGATAAACATTTTCCAATACCTAAATCCTATAACATTACGTGAGCATGGGTGATCAAGCCACAAACATGATAATAAACATAGAAAATAGACAATAATATTGAAATAACATTAAATAAATAGTTAGAATCATTACATCAAGAGTGTTTGGTTGTTGAGCTCCCAACAATGGGTGGTTTAGCCTCTCATGAATATGAGAGGCTTATAAATACAAAAAGGGTGAAGGGAGTGGAAGAGAATGGAGGAAAATGGAGAAAAAAGGAAATGAAAAGCTCCAAATGAATATCTTTTTCCAATGGACGTGTTCTAGCCTTTGGTGATCAATGGACTGAATGAATATCTTTGTTCCCTCATTTTTTTTTCCTTTTAAAACACAACACAATCATGTTTTTCGACATTGACTATGTGCTGAGCGAGGTTGCACGCGTTGTGCGTGACGCAAAAAGTCCAACTAGATAAGTGATCATGCGCTGAGCATGCACCATGCGCTAAGTGCACAATAGGTGACAACTGACTTCTAGCGCTAAGTGAGGTTGTCGCGTTGAGCGGTCTTCACGTGCTGAGCGAGAGTGACGCGCTAAGTGTGTCTCCAATTTTTCAACTCTCTTCCATACTTTATGCGGTGTCTCTACAAAAAGTATACCACTAAAAACACCTACAAGATATTTCTAATGTTTAACCAAAAAAGAAACAATAAAAGAGAGAAAAATTAAATAATTGTTATATGATTTAATTACACAATTTATGTATAGATAGTAATTATCATTTATATATTTAAAATTTATATTAGACAAATATTTTTAAAATATATAAATTATATTGCAACTAAAAATTTATAATAAATAATCTTTTAAACATATAAATTATATTTTAGATTTGTGATAATATAATTTATATTGTGATATAATTTTAATTTTGATTATTTCATTGATAATTTAAAAAATATATTGGAATTTAATTTTAAAATAATGATGTTCAAAGAGATAAGAAGTTAAGAACACTCGTTGAAGAATAACTCCTATAAGCAGGAGGGTTGTACATCGATGGGAGGGGGGAAGGGATTTAATATTATTTTTTATTTTAGTTCTGAATTAATAAATTTCTACAATTTATTTTGGTTTCTACAAAAACAAAAATGTAAAAAAGCATCTGTAGTGATAGAATCTTTGTAAAAAAGTTCTTTGTAGAAGTTTACAAATATCTTTTATATAGATAATCATTCTTGAGTTACTATTAAAAATAAATTTCTTTCTTTATGTATTTTAAACAATTATATTCAATATTTAACTTTATGACTATTGATTAAGTTGAAATAATTTGATGCCAGTAAATTCACACATTTGGGTGAAGCAATTTAACTATGAAAATAATTTAATTTACAATAAAAAGTAATACTTGTAGTTATTAAAAAAATAAAAAAATTCTAAAAGCAAAAAAAATAAAATATACGGTATGGTTTGGGATTTGTTTAAGATAATTTTATTTTTATTATATTTTAGGCTTGTTCTAGAAACCTTACTTATATTATGAATATGATTTAGAAATTTTAGGGAGACTTTTATCACCTTTGTCTCTCTTGTGTTAGTTAGGATTTTGTATATTTTCTCTCCTCAATTTGCTTTCTCTCAATTATCAAGAAAGTAAAAAAAGAATATTATTAAAACTTGTTAATAACTATAACTAATTCAGTAAAAAAAAAAATAGCCATAACTAATTTGTTTTACAGAGAACGCACATCTATGAACGAATGATGCATCCTAAGAATAAGGTTGATTATATTTGTGCTAGCTAGAGTTTCACACAATTGAATGTTAATTATTTTAATTTTGTTTACTGTTTAGTTTGTTATTCATTTTCTAATTTTAATTTCCTACTCATAATTTCATAAACCATGTTTTCCCTTTATTGTTGCTTTTTATACATGTTTCAGTTAAATTCTATTAAAAATATAAAAAAAATGGTATAAAACGTGCAACTCGAGGATACATTTAATATTTGTCCTCAAGACCTTAGCTAAGTGGCATGTAATTTCTTAGAATTTTTTTTTAAATGTATGATCAAATTCCCAACTAGTCAAATTTTGAAGTAATCTAACCAGTAATTACTTATTTTATAACACTTTCAAAGGTAGTGTAAGCTATTTGCCTCATAAAAATAAAACTTTATATTAAAATATATAAAAACTATGTTTTTAGTATCATGATGACTTAGTGATAAGTTTTTCACTTCTCCTCATGCAGGTTTGAGGCAAGACAATATTGTGTGAATTGAAGGATAAATAAATAAAAACTTAAAAAATGAAATAATCTTTAGTAGGAATCTCTGAATATGAAAGCAAAGAATTGGTTATATAGGTAATAAAGGTAGGGCCCGGGCCGAATGCTGAAAAACGTACAAAAGTTAGTTGTTAATTAAATGGCGCACGCATTCCACATGGATCTCCTCCACGCTGGACTTTTGGACACAAATACAAGATTTGAATGCAGCAACGGGGAAAGCCTATGAATTAAGATTCAGAGATCATAAGAGTAATAGAAATTAGAATGGAGGTTAAATCCAGAGCTCCCGGGAAAATTATCCTAACCGGCGAACATGCTGTGGTTCATGGATCCACCGCTGTTGCTTCTTCTATTGACTTGTATACCTACGTTTCTCTCCACTTCTCCACTCCTTCCGGTATGCTATACAATCTCTCTCTCTCTCTCTCTCAGATGCATTTCTTTTTTCTTTTTATGATATTTTGTGTAATTAGAATGGATTGATTTTTTGTGTAATAGACAACGAGGATTCGTTGAAACTGAAGCTGAAGGAGACGGCGTTGGAGTTCTCGTGGCCAATCACGAGAATAAGAGCAGCGTTTCCTGAATCCACGGCTCAGCTATCTTCCACGCCGAACTCATGCTCTGTGGAGAATGCCAAGGCAATTGCCGCACTCGTTGAAGAGCTTAACATTCCAGAGGCCAAACTCGGACTCGCCTCTGGAGTTTCCGCCTTTCTCTGGTTATACTCTTCCATTCAAGGGTCCGAAATCTATCAACTCTCTATCCATTTTTCTTCTATTTCATCATTCAAATCCTTTTCTGTGAGTTATTTATGTTTTCTGTTCTGTGTAGATTTAAGCCTGCTACTGTTGTTGTCACTTCTGAACTTCCTCTGGGCTCAGGATTGGGTTCATCCGCCTCGTTTTGTGTTGCGCTGGCGGCCGCCTTGTTGGCTTATACTGATTCTGTCTCTCTGGATTTGAAACATCAAGGATGGCTCTCCTTTGGGGAGAAGGATCTTGAGTTGGTAAATAAATGGGCTTTTGAAGGGGAGAAGATCATTCATGGAAAGCCCTCTGGAATTGACAACACAGTAAGCGCATATGGTACGCCACTGTCGTTTTTTAGCATGTCTTTCTGCATTTATCTTGTTACTGATGATTACAACGGAAACAAGCTGCATTTCTCTTTTACTTGGTCTGTTAATAGTCTCACCCAGAATTAATTATAATCGATGTGGCCCTGGAGGAATAATTGAAGGTCATCATGACCTACTGGTTTGTGCAAGGGAGTTGAGAAATATACAATGGTGTTAGGTGGGAGATATATTGTGAAAATTGTGATTTGTTTCTAATGTTTAATCATCATGTACTTTGTTTACATACGTAAGTTACTGTCATTGAATCTGCAACTCACTCTATAGTTACCACCATTATCAGGTAACATTATCAGCTTCAAGTCGGGTAACTTGACACATATGAAGTCAAGTGTGCCGCTTAAAATGCTCATTACTAACACCAAAGTAGGGAGGAACACAAAAGCATTGGTGGCTGGTGTTGGAGAGAGGATGCTAAGGCATCCAGATATAATGGCTTTTGTGTTTAGTGCTGTTGATTCTATTAGCAATGAATTGACTTCCATTCTCAAGTCACCTACACCAGATGAGCTCTCGGTAACTGAGAAAGAAGAGAAGATAGAAGAACTAATGGAAATGAATCAAGGTATGCTCCAGTCTATGGGGGTCAGTCATGCCACAATAGAAACTGTTCTTCGAACAACATTGAAGTATAAGTTAGCCTCCAAATTGACAGGAGCTGGTGGTGGGGGCTGTGTTCTGACACTGCTTCCAACATGTATCCTCTTAACTTATTGTTCTCTTCCTTGTGCTTCTAATGTTTTCCATTACATGTGTTCTTTTATTATTTATTTTAGTTTTTATCTTGTCTACATTTAGTTGACAGCCTATGTTTGCTTCCATTAATCTTTTTAATTCAAAAGAGGGGAGGGAAAGGGAAGGACTCCTTGTTTGGTTTGCAGGGGGAGGTGAGGGAAATTAAAGTACTATACTATCATACTCTTACAATATACAAATAAAATCATTAAGTTTAAGTATTCATACTAATAATAATTTAATCAGCACATTTTAGAAACTTCAAGCATTTTCCCTCTCCTTCAAATCCTCTAAATATTGGAGGTGAGACAAAAATATTAGGGAAGGGGTTTTTACTTCCTTATTTCCCCTCCAACAAAACACTATGCCAAAAGGGTTGTCCTGAAAGTTCTGATATTTATGTGCTACCTGGTTAAATATATGCAGTTTGTGTATATATACATAAGGCATTTATTAATCCCTAAATAGGCCTATTTTGGAATAACTTTTAGCTTATAGGAGTTTTTCAATTGAACGAGGGAGCTCATAAATTTAAATTAGGTGCATGTGAACAAGTTAGATGAGAAAACTTATGGAGAGGTTAAATGAGGAAGCTTCTAAACAAGTTAAGGATTGTGAGTACTTATTCAAAAATTTATCTATAAGTGCATGAGGTGCACAAGTGCTAGTTGAAAGTTCAATGAGGAAACTTCTTGATTTGTTTTATTCTTATCTCCTGTAAGTGTTTTGTTAAGATATAGGAACATAAGCATGGTTAGAACACCTCCAAGTGACAGTGGAGACTTATTTTTGAAGGATACTCTACGCATTCCCGCAATGTCATTCTATTTCAAATAGTAGTATATGTTTCCCTACTCCCTGTTGCTCAACATGATTTTATAGCT